>NC_141689.1:1434678386-1435291386 GCF_964263255.1 Lissotriton vulgaris | reverse complement strand
AATTTAGAGTGAAAAGATTAAATGTTAAAATTTCATCATTATAGACCATTTTGGGATCGTTCGACAGGTCCGGAGTCATCGTTTTTCATCCGAAAATTGATTTTTTGGACTGTACCAAAAATGATTCAAAATGTCAATTGGATCATGCCTCATGTTGAATAACCACTTTTTAAACCCTCACAGTGACCAAAATTGCCATTTTTACAGAGTTTTGCTTACTCAAAAGCTTCAATTTTTGACCCGTTTCAGGCACAGAAATGAATTTAAACACACTTATTTTAGTTGACAAAGTCATAATTCACATCCAACAGTCATTTAGAGTCAAAAGATTAAATGTTGAAATTTCATCCATATTGACCATTTTGATCTTTCGACAGGTCCGGAGTCATTGTTTTTCATCCGAAAATTTATTTTTTGGACTGTACCAAAAATGATTCAAAATGTCAATTGGATCGTGCCTCATGTTGAATAACCACTTTTTAAACCCTCACAGTGACTAAAATTGCATTTTTACAGAGTTTTGCTTACTCAAAAGCTTCAATTTTGACCCGTTTCAGGCACAGAAATGACTTTAAACACACTTATTCTAGTTGACAAAGTCATAATTCACATCCAACAGTCATTTAGAGTCAAAAGATTAAATGTTAAAATTTCATCATTATAGACCATTTTGGGAACGTTTGACAGGTCCAGAGTCATCGTTTTTCATCCGAAAATTGATTTTTTGGACTGTACCAAAAATGATTCAAAATGTCAATTGGATCATGCCTCATGTTGAATAACCACTTTTTAAACCCTCGCAGTGACCAAAATTGCCATTTTTACAGAGTTTTGCTTACTCAAAAGCTTCAATTTTGACCCGTTTCAGGCACAGAAATGACTTTAAACACACTTATTTTAGTTGAAAAAGTCATAATTCACATCCAACAGTCATTTAGAGTCAAAACATTAAATGTTGAAATTTCATCCTATTGACCATTTTGGGATCGTTCGACAGGTCCGGAGTCATCGTTTTTCATCCAAAAATTGATTTTTTGGACTGTACCAAAAATGATTCAAAATGTCAATTGGATCGTGCCTCATGTTGAATAACCACTTTTTAAACCCTCACAGTGACCAAAATTGCAATTTTTACAGACTTTTGCTTACTCAAAAGCTTCAATTTTGACCCGTTTCAGGCACAGAAATGAATTTAAACACACTTATTTTAGTTGACAAAGTCATAATTCACATCCAACAGTCATTTAGAGTCAAAAGATTAAATGTTAAATTTCATCCATATTGACCATTTTGGGATCGTTCGACAGGTCCGGAGTCATCGTTTTTCATCCGAAATTGATTTTTTGGACTTTCCAAAAATGATTCAAAATGTCAATTGGATCATGCCTCATGTTGAATAACCACTTTTTAAACCCTCACAGTGACCAAAATTGCCATTTTTACAGAGTTTTGCTTACTCAAAAGCTTCAATTTTGACCCGTTTCAGGCACAGAAATGACTTTAAACAAACTTATTCTAGTTGACAAAGTCATAATTCACATCCAACAGTCATTTAGAGTCAAAAGATTAAATGTTAAAATTTCATCATTATAGACCATTTTTAGAACGTTCGACAGGTCCGGAGTCATTGTTTTTCATCCGAAAATTGATTTTTTGGACTGTACCAAAAATGATTCAAAATGTCAATTGGATCATGCCTCATGTTGAATAACCACTTTTTAAACCCTCGCAGTGACCGAAATTGCCATTTTTACAGAGTTTTGCTTACTCAAAAGTTTCAATTTTGACCCGTTTCAGGCACAGAAATGACTTTAAACACACTTATTTTAGTTGACAAAGTCATAATTCACATCCAACAGTCATTTAGAGTCAAAAGATTAAATGTTAAAATTTCATCCATATTGACCATTTTGGGATCGTTCGGCAGGTCCGGAGTCATCGTTTTTCATCCGAAAATTGATTTTTTGGACTGTACCAAAAATGATTCAAAATGTCAATTGGATCGTAGCTCATGTTGAATAACCACTTTTTAAACCCTCACAGTGACCAAAATTGCAATTTTTACAGACTTTTGCTTACTCAAAAGCTTCAATTTTGACCCGTTTCAGGCACAGAAATGAATTTAAACACACTTATTTTAGTTGACAAAGTCATAATTCACATCCAACAGTCATTTAGAGTCAAAAGATTAAATGTTAAATTTCATCCATATTGACCATTTTGGGATCGTTCGACAGGTCCGGAGTCATCGTTTTTCATCCGAAAATTGATTTTTTGGACTTTCCAAAAATGATTCAAAATGTCAATTGGATCATGCCTCATGTTGAATAACCACTTTTTAAACCCTCACAGTGACCAAAATTGCCATTTTTACAGAGTTTTGCTTACTCAAAAGCTTCAATTTTGACCCGTTTCAGGCACAGAAATGACTTTAAACAAACTTATTCTAGTTGACAAAGTCATAATTCACATCCAACAGTCATTTAGAGTCAAAAGATTAAATGTTAAAATTTCATCATTATAGACCATTTTTAGAACGTTCGACAGGTCCGGAGTCATTGTTTTTCATCCGAAAATTGATTTTTTGGACTGTACCAAAAATGATTCAAAATGTCAATTGGATCATGCCTCATGTTGAATAACCACTTTTTAAACCCTCGCAGTGACCGAAATTGCCATTTTTACAGAGTTTTGCTTACTCAAAAGTTTCAATTTTGACCCGTTTCAGGCACAGAAATGACTTTAAACACACTTATTTTAGTTGACAAAGTCATAATTCACATCCAACAGTCATTTAGAGTCAAAAGATTAAATGTTAAAATTTCATCCATATTGACCATTTTGGGATCGTTCGGCAGGTCCGGAGTCATCGTTTTTCATCCGAAAATTGATTTTTTGGACTGTACCAAAAATGATTCAAAATGTCAATTGGATCGTAGCTCATGTTGAATAACCACTTTTTAAACCCTCACAGTGACCAAAATTGCCATTTTTACAGAGTTTTGCTTACTCAAAAGCTTCAATTTTGACCCGTTTCAGGCACAGAAATGACTTTAAACACACTTATTTTAGTTGAAAAAGTCATAATTCACATCCAACAGTCATTTAGAGTCAAAAGATTAAATGTTGAAATTTCATCCATATTGACCATTTTGGGATCGTTCGACAGGTCCGGAGTCATCGTTTTTCATCCGAAAATTGATTTTTTGGACTGTACCAAAAATGATTCAAAATGTCAATTGGATCGTGCCTCATGTTGAATAACCACTTTTTAAACCCCCACAGTGACCAAAATTGCCATTTTTACAGAGTTTTGCTTACTCAAAAGCTTCAATTTTGACCCGTTTCAGGCACAGAAATGACTTTAAACACACTTATTTTAGTTGAAAAAGTCATAATTCGCATCCAACAGTCATTTAGAGTCAAAAGATTAAATGTTGAAATTTCATCCTATTGACCATTTTGGGATCGTTCGACAGGTCCGGAGTCATCGTTTTTCATCCAAAAATTGATTTTTTGGACTGTACCAAAAATGATTCAAAATGTCAATTGGATCATGCCTCATGTTGAATAACCACTTTTTAAGCCCTCACAGTGACCAAAATTGCCATTTTTACAGAGTTTTGCTTACTCAAAAGCTTCAATTTTGACCCGTTTCAGGCACAGAAATGAATTTAAACACACTTATTTTAGTTGACAAAGTCATAATTCACATCCAACAGTCATTTAGAGTCAAAAGATTAAATGTTGAAATTTCATCCATATTGACCATTTTGGGATCGTCGACAGGTCCGGAGTCATCGTTTTTCATCCGAAAATTGATTTTTTGGACTGTACCAAAAATGATTCAAAATGTCAATTGGATCATGCCTCATGTTGAATAACCACTTTTTAAACCCTCACAGTGACCAAAATTGCCATTTTTACAGAGTTTTGCTTACTCAAAAGCTTCCATTTTGACCCGTTTCAGGCACAGAAATGACTTTAAACACACTTATTCTAGTTGACAAAGTCATAATTCACATCCAACAGTCATTTAGAGTCAAAAGATTAAATGTTAAAATTTCATCATTATAGACCATTTTGGGATCGTTCGACAGGTCCGGAGTCATCGTTTTTCATCCGAAAATTGATTTTTTGGACTGTACCAAAAATGATTCAAAATGTCAATTGGATCATGCCTCATGTTGAATAACCACTTTTTAAACCCTCACAGTGACCAAAATTGCCATTTTTACAGAGTTTTGCTTATTCAAAAGCTTCCATTTTGACCCGTTTCAGGCACAGAAATTACTTTAAACACACTTATTTTAGTTGACAAAGTCATAATTCACATCCAACAGTAATTTAGAGTCAAAAGATTAAATGTTAAAATTTCATCATTATAGACCATTTTGGGATCGTTCGACAGGTCCGGAGTCATCGTTTTTCATCCGAAAATTGATTTTTTGGACTGTACCAAAAATGATTCAAAATGTCAATTGGATCGTGCCTCATGTTGAATAACCACTTTTTAAACCCTCACAGTGACCAAAATTGCCATTTTTACAGAGTTTTGCTTACTCAAAAGCTTCAATTTTGACCCGTTTCAGGCACAGAAATGACTTTAAACACACTTATTTTAGTTGAAAAAGTCATAATGCACATCCAACAGTCATTTAGAGTCAAAAGATTAAATGTTAAATTTCATCCATATTGACCATTTTGGGATCGTTCGACAGGTCCGGAGTCATCGTTTTTCATCCGAAAATTGATTTTTTGGACTGTACCAAAAATGATTCAAAATGTCAATTGGATCATGCCTCATGTTGAATAACCACTTTTTAAACCCTCACAGTGACCAAAATTGCCATTTTTACAGAGTTTTGCTTACTCAAAAGCTTCAATTTTGACCCGTTTCAGGCACAGAAATGACTCTAAACACACTTATTTTAGTTGACAAAGTCATAATTCACATCCAACATTAATTTAGAGTGAAAAGATTAAATGTTAAAATTTCATCATTATAGACCATTTTGGGATCGTTCGACACGTCCGGAGTCATCGTTTTTCATCCGAAAATTGATTTTTTGGACTGTACCAAAAATGATTCAAAATGTCAATTGGATCATGCCTCATGTTGAATAACCACTTTTTAAACCCTCACAGTGACCAAAATTGCCATTTTTACAGAGTTTTGCTTACTCAAAAGCTTCAATTTTGACCCGTTTCAGGCACAGAAATGACTTTAAACACACTTATTTTAGTTGACAAAGTCATAATTCACATCCAACATTAATTTAGAGTGAAAAGATTAAATGTTAAAATTTCATCATTATAGACCATTTTGGGATCGTTCGACAGGTCCGGAGTCATCGTTTTTCATCCGAAAATTGATTTTTTGGACTGTACCAAAAACGATTCAAAATGTCAATTGGATCATGCCTCATGTTGAATAACCACTTTTTAAACCCTCACAGTGACCAAAATTGCCATTTTTACAGAGTTTTGCTTACTCAAAAGCTTCAATTTTGACCCGTTTCAGGCACAGAAATGAATTTAAACACACTTATTTTAGTTGACAAAGTCATAATTCACATCCAACAGTCATTTAGAGTCAAAAGATTAAATGTTGAAATTTCATCCATATTGACCATTTTGGGATCTTTCGACAGGTCCGGAGTCATTGTTTTTCATCCGAAAATTGATTTTTTGGACTGTACCAAAAATGATTCAAAATGTCAATTGGATCGTGCCTCATGTTGAATAACCACTTTTTAAACCCTCACAGTGACTAAAATTGCCATTTTTACAGAGTTTTGCTTACTCAAAAGCTTCAATTTTGACCCGTTTCAGGCACAGAAATGACTTTAAACACACTTATTCTAGTTGACAAAGTCATAATTCACATCCAACAGTCATTTAGAGTCAAAAGATTAAATGTTAAAATTTCATCATTATAGACCATTTTGGGAACGTTCGACAGGTCCAGAGTCATCGTTTTTCATCCGAAAATTGATTTTTTGGACTGTACCAAAAATGATTCAAAATGTCAATTGGATCATGCCTCATGTTGAATAACCACTTTTTAAACCCTCGCAGTGACCAAAATTGCCATTTTTACAGAGTTTTGCTTACTCAAAAGTTTCAATTTTGACCCGTTTCAGGCACAGAAATGACTTTAAACACACTTATTTTAGTTGACAAAGTCATAATTCACATCCAACAGTCATTTAGAGTCAAAAGATTAAATGTTAAAATTTCATCCATATTGACCATTTTGGGATCGTTCGGCAGGTCCGGAGTCATCGTTTTTCATCCGAAAATTGATTTTTTTGGACTGTACCAAAAATGATTCAAAATGTCAATTGGATCGTGCCTCATGTTGAATAACCACTTTTTAAACCCCCACAGTGACCAAAATTGCCATTTTTACAGAGTTTTGCTTACTCAAAAGCTTCAATTTTGACCCGTTTCAGGCACAGAAATGACTTTAAACACACTTATTTTAGTTGAAAAAGTCATAATTCACATCCAACAGTCATTTAGAGTCAAAACATTAAATGTTGAAATTTCATCCTATTGACCATTTTGGGATCGTTCGACAGGTCCGGAGTCATCGTTTTTCATCCAAAAATTGATTTTTTGGACTGTACCAAAAATGATTCAAAATGTCAATTGGATCGCGCCTCATGTTGAATAACCACTTTTTAAACCCTCACAGTGACCAAAATTGCCATTTTTACAGAGTTTTGCTTACTCAAAAGCTTCAATTTTGACCCGTTTCAGGCACAGAAATGACTTTAAACACACTTATTTTAGTTGAAAAAGTCATAATCCACATCCAACAGTCATTTAGAGTCAAAAGACTAAATGTTGAAATTTCATCCTATTGACCATTTTGGGATCGTTCGACAGGTCCGGAGTCATCGTTTTTCATCCAAAAATTGATTTTTTGGACTGTACCAAAAATGATTCAAAATGTCAATTGGATCATGCCTCATGTTGAATAACCACTTTTTAAGCCCTCACAGTGACCAAAATTGCCATTTTAACAGAGTTTTGCTTACTCAAAAGATTCAATTTTGACCCGTTTCAGGCACAGAAATGAATTTAAACACACTTATTTTAGTTGACAAAGTCATAATTCACATCCAACAGTCATTTAGAGTCAAAAGATTAAATGTTGAAATTTCATCATTATAGACCATTTTGGGATCGTTCGACAGGTCCGGAGTCATCGTTTTTCATCCGAAAATTGATTTTTTGGACTGTACCAAAAATGATTCAAAATGTCAATTGGATCATGCCTCATGTTGAATAACCACTTTTTAAACCCTCGCAGTGACCGAAATTGCCATTTTTACAGAGTTTTGCTTACTCAAAAGTTTCAATTTTGACCCGTTTCAGGCACAGAAATGACTTTAAACACACTTATTTTAGTTGACAAAGTCATAATTCACATCCAACAGTCATTTAGAGTCAAAAGATTAAATGTTAAAATTTCATCCATATTGACCATTTTGGGATCGTTCGGCAGGTCCGGAGTCATCGTTTTTCATCCGAAAATTGATTTTTTGGACTGTACCAAAAATGATTCAAAATGTCAATTGGATCGTGCCTCATGTTGAATAACCACTTTTTAAACCCTCACAGTGACCAAAATTGCCATTTTTACAGAGTTTTGCTTACTCAAAAGCTTCAATTTTGACCCGTTTCAGGCACAGAAATGACTTTAAACACACTTATTTTAGTTGAAAAAGTCATAATTCACATCCAACAGTCATTTAGAGTCAAAAGATTAAATGTTGAAATTTCATCCATATTGACCATTTTGGGATCGTTCGACAGGTCCGGAGTCATCGTTTTTCATCCGAAAATTGATTTTTTGGACTGTACCAAAAATGATTCAAAATGTCAATTGGATCGTGCCTCATGTTGAATAACCACTTTTTAAACCCCCACAGTGACCAAAATTGCCATTTTTACAGAGTTTTGCTTACTCAAAAGCTTCAATTTTGACCCGTTTCTGGCACAGAAATGACTTTAAACACACTTATTTTAGTTGAAAAAGTCATAATTCACATCCAACAGTCATTTAGAGTCAAAAGATTAAATGTTGAAATTTCATCCTATTGACCATTTTGGGATCGTTCGACAGGTCCGGAGTCATCGTTTTTCATCCAAAAATTGATTTTTTGGACTGTACCAAAAATGATTCAAAATGTCAATTGGATCATGCCTCATGTTGAATAACCACTTTTTAAGCCCTCACAGTGACCAAAATTGCCATTTTTACAGAATTTTGCTTACTCAAAAGCTTCAATTTTGACCCGTTTCAGGCACAGAAATGAATTTAAACACACTTATTTTAGTTGACAAAGTCATAATTCACATCCAACAGTCATTTAGAGTCAAAAGATTAAATGTTGAAATTTCATCCATATTGACCATTTTGGGATCGTCGACAGGTCCGGAGTCATCGTTTTTCATCCGAAAATTGATTTTTTGGACTGTACCAAAAATGATTCAAAATGTCAATTGGATCATGCCTCATGTTGAATAACCACTTTTTAAACCCTCACAGTGACCAAAATTGCCATTTTTACAGAGTTTTGCTTACTCAAAAGCTTCCATTTTGACCCGTTTCAGGCACAGAAATGACTTTAAACACACTTATTCTAGTTGACAAAGTCATAATTCACATCCAACAGTCATTTAGAGTCAAAAGATTAAATGTTAAAATTTCATCATTATAGACCATTTTGGGATCGTTCGACAGGTCCGGAGTCATCGTTTTTCATCCGAAAATTGATTTTTTGGACTGTACCAAAAATGATTCAAAATGTCAATTGGATCATGCCTCATGTTGAATAACCACTTTTTAAACCCTCACAGTGACCAAAATTGCCATTTTTACAGAGTTTTGCTTATTCAAAAGCTTCCATTTTGACCTGTTTCAGGCACAGAAATTACTTTAAACACACTTATTTTAGTTGACAAAGTCATAATTCACATCCAACAGTAATTTAGAGTCAAAAGATTAAATGTTAAAATTTCATCATTATAGACCATTTTGGGATCGTTCGACAGGTCCGGAGTCATCGTTTTTCATCCGAAAATTGATTTTTTGGACTGTACCAAAAATGATTCAAAATGTCAATTGGATCGTGCCTCATGTTGAATAACCACTTTTTAAACCCTCACAGTGACCAAAATTGCCATTTTTACAGAGTTTTGCTTACTCAAAAGCTTCAATTTTGACCCGTTTCAGGCACAGAAATGACTTTAAACACACTTATTTTAGTTGAAAAAGTCATAATGCACATCCAACAGTCATTTAGAGTCAAAAGATTAAATGTTAAATTTCATTTATATTGACCATTTTGGGATCGTTCGACAGGTCCGGAGTCATCGTTTTTCATCCGAAAATTGATTTTTTGGACTGTACCAAAAATGATTCAAAATGTCAATTGGATCATGCCTCATGTTGAATAACCACTTTTTAAACCCTCACAGTGACCAAAATTGCCATTTTTACAGAGTTTTGCTTACTCAAAAGCTTCAATTTTGACCCGTTTCAGGCACAGAAATGACTCTAAACACACTTATTTTAGTTGACAAAGTCATAATTCACATCCAACATTAATTTAGAGTGAAAAGATTAAATGTTAAAATTTCATCATTATAGACCATTTTGGGATCGTTCGACAGGTCCGGAGTCATCGTTTTTCATCCGAAAATTGATTTTTTGGACTGTACCAAAAATGATTCAAAATGTCAATTGGATCATGCCTCATGTTGAATAACCACTTTTTAAACCCTCACAGTGACCAAAATTGCCATTTTTACAGAGTTTTGCTTACTCAAAAGCTTCAATTTTGACCCGTTTCAGGCACAGAAATGACTTTAAACACACTTATTTTAGTTGACAAAGTCATAATTCACATCCAACATTAATTTAGAGTGAAAAGATTAAATGTTAAAATTTCATCATTATAGACCATTTTGGGATCGTTCGACAGGTCCGGAGTCATCGTTTTTCATCCGAAAATTGATTTTTTGGACTGTACCAAAAATGATTCAAAATGTCAATTGGATCATGCCTCATGTTGAATAACCACTTTTTAAACCCTCACAGTGACCAAAATTGCCATTTTTACAGAGTTTTGCTTACTCAAAAGCTTCAATTTTGACCCGTTTCAGGCACAGAAATGAATTTAAACACACTTATTTTAGTTGACAAAGTCATAATTCACATCCAACAGTCATTTAGAGTCAAAAGATTAAATGTTGAAATTTCATCCATATTGACCATTTTGGGATCTTTCGACAGGTCCGGAGTCATTGTTTTTCATCCGAAAATTTATTTTTTGGACTGTACCAAAAATGATTCAAAATGTCAATTGGATCGTGCCTCATGTTGAATAACCACTTTTTAAACCCTCACAGTGACTAAAATTGCCATTTTTACAGAGTTTTGCTTACTCAAAAGCTTCAATTTTGACCCGTTTCAGGCACAGAAATGACTTTAAACACACTTATTCTAGTTGACAAAGTCATAATTCACATCCAACAGTCATTTAGAGTCAAAAGATTAAATGTTAAAATTTCATCATTATAGACCATTTTGGGAACGTTTGACAGGTCCAGAGTCATCGTTTTTCATCCGAAAATTGATTTTTTGGACTGTACCAAAAATGATTCAAAATGTCAATTGGATCATGCCTCATGTTGAATAACCACTTTTTAAACCCTCGCAGTGACCAAAATTGCCATTTTTACAGAGTTTTGCTTACTCAAAAGCTTCAATTTTGACCCGTTTCAGGCACAGAAATGACTTTAAACACACTTATTTTAGTTGAAAAAGTCATAATTCACATCCAACAGTCATTTAGAGTCAAAACATTAAATGTTGAAATTTCATCCTATTGACCATTTTGGGATCGTTCGACAGGTCCGGAGTCATCGTTTTTCATCCAAAAATTGATTTTTTGGACTGTACCAAAAATGATTCAAAATGTCAATTGGATCGTGCCTCATGTTGAATAACCACTTTTTAAACCCTCACAGTGACCAAAATTGCAATTTTTACAGACTTTTGCTTACTCAAAAGCTTCAATTTTGACCCGTTTCAGGCACAGAAATGAATTTAAACACACTTATTTTAGTTGACAAAGTCATAATTCACATCCAACAGTCATTTAGAGTCAAAAGATTAAATGTTAAATTTCATCCATATTGACCATTTTTGGATCGTTCGACAGGTCCGGAGTCATCGTTTTTCATCCGAAAATTGATTTTTTGGACTTTCCAAAAATGATTCAAAATGTCAATTGGATCATGCCTCATGTTGAATAACCACTTTTTAAACCCTCACAGTGACCAAAATTGCCATTTTTACAGAGTTTTGCTTACTCAAAAGCTTCAATTTTGACCCGTTTCAGGCACAGAAATGACTTTAAACAAACTTATTCTAGTTGACAAAGTCATAATTCACATCCAACAGTCATTTAGAGTCAAAAGATTAAATGTTAAAATTTCATCATTATAGACCATTTTTAGAACGTTCGACAGGTCCGGAGTCATTGTTTTTCATCCGAAAATTGATTTTTTGGACTGTACCAAAAATGATTCAAAATGTCAATTGGATCATGCCTCATGTTGAATAACCACTTTTTAAACCCTCGCAGTGACCGAAATTGCCATTTTTACAGAGTTTTGCTTACTCAAAAGTTTCAATTTTGACCCGTTTCAGGCACAGAAATGACTTTAAACACACTTATTTTAGTTGACAAAGTCATAATTCACATCCAACAGTCATTTAGAGTCAAAAGATTAAATGTTAAAATTTCATCCATATTGACCATTTTGGGATCGTTCGGCAGGTCCGGAGTCATCGTTTTTCATCCGAAAATTGATTTTTTGGACTGTACCAAAAATGATTCAAAATGTCAATTGGATCGTAGCTCATGTTGAATAACCACTTTTTAAACCCTCACAGTGACCAAAATTGCAATTTTTACAGACTTTTGCTTACTCAAAAGCTTCAATTTTGACCCGTTTCAGGCACAGAAATGAATTTAAACACACTTATTTTAGTTGACAAAGTCATAATTCACATCCAACAGTCATTTAGAGTCAAAAGATTAAATGTTAAATTTCATCCATATTGACCATTTTGGGATCGTTCGACAGGTCCGGAGTCATCGTTTTTCATCCGAAAATTGATTTTTTGGACTTTCCAAAAATGATTCAAAATGTCAATTGGATCATGCCTCATGTTGAATAACCACTTTTTAAACCCTCACAGTGACCAAAATTGCCATTTTTACAGAGTTTTGCTTACTCAAAAGCTTCAATTTTGACCCGTTTCAGGCACAGAAATGACTTTAAACAAACTTATTCTAGTTGACAAAGTCATAATTCACATCCAACAGTCATTTAGAGTCAAAAGATTAAATGTTAAAATTTCATCATTATAGACCATTTTTAGAACGTTCGACAGGTCCGGAGTCATTGTTTTTCATCCGAAAATTGATTTTTTGGACTGTACCAAAAATGATTCAAAATGTCAATTGGATCATGCCTCATGTTGAATAACCACTTTTTAAACCCTCGCAGTGACCGAAATTGCCATTTTTACAGAGTTTTGCTTACTCAAAAGTTTCAATTTTGACCCGTTTCAGGCACAGAAATGACTTTAAACACACTTATTTTAGTTGACAAAGTCATAATTCACATCCAACAGTCATTTAGAGTCAAAAGATTAAATGTTAAAATTTCATCCATATTGACCATTTTGGGATCGTTCGGCAGGTCCGGAGTCATCGTTTTTCATCCGAAAATTGATTTTTTGGACTGTACCAAAAATGATTCAAAATGTCAATTGGATCGTAGCTCATGTTGAATAACCACTTTTTAAACCCTCACAGTGACCAAAATTGCCATTTTTACAGAGTTTTGCTTACTCAAAAGCTTCAATTTTGACCCGTTTCAGGCACAGAAATGACTTTAAACACACTTATTTTAGTTGAAAAAGTCATAATTCACATCCAACAGTCATTTAGAGTCAAAAGATTAAATGTTGAAATTTCATCCATATTGACCATTTTGGGATCGTTCGACAGGTCCGGAGTCATCGTTTTTCATCCGAAAATTGATTTTTTGGACTGTACCAAAAATGATTCAAAATGTCAATTGGATCGTGCCTCATGTTGAATAACCACTTTTTAAACCCCCACAGTGACCAAAATTGCCATTTTTACAGAGTTTTGCTTACTCAAAAGCTTCAATTTTGACCCGTTTCAGGCACAGAAATGACTTTAAACACACTTATTTTAGTTGAAAAAGTCATAATTCGCATCCAACAGTCATTTAGAGTCAAAAGATTAAATGTTGAAATTTCATCCTATTGACCATTTTGGGATCGTTCGACAGGTCCGGAGTCATCGTTTTTCATCCAAAAATTGATTTTTTGGACTGTACCAAAAATGATTCAAAATGTCAATTGGATCATGCCTCATGTTGAATAACCACTTTTTAAGCCCTCACAGTGACCAAAATTGCCATTTTTACAGAGTTTTGCTTACTCAAAAGCTTCAATTTTGACCCGTTTCAGGCACAGAAATGAATTTAAACACACTTATTTTAGTTGACAAAGTCATAATTCACATCCAACAGTCATTTAGAGTCAAAAGAATAAATGTTGAAATTTCATCCATATTGACCATTTTGGGATCGTCGACAGGTCCGGAGTCATCGTTTTTCATCCGAAAATTGATTTTTTGGACTGTACCAAAAATGATTCAAAATGTCAATTGGATCATGCCTCATGTTGAATAACCACTTTTTAAACCCTCACAGTGACCAAAATTGCCATTTTTACAGAGTTTTGCTTACTCAAAAGCTTCCATTTTGACCCGTTTCAGGCACAGAAATGACTTTAAACACACTTATTCTAGTTGACAAAGTCATAATTCACATCCAACAGTCATTTAGAGTCAAAAGATTAAATGTTAAAATTTCATCATTATAGACCATTTTGGGATCGTTCGACAGGTCCGGAGTCATCGTTTTTCATCCGAAAATTGATTTTTTGGACTGTACCAAAAATGATTCAAAATGTCAATTGGATCATGCCTCATGTTGAATAACCACTTTTTAAACCCTCACAGTGACCAAAATTGCCATTTTTACAGAGTTTTGCTTATTCAAAAGCTTCCATTTTGACCCGTTTCAGGCACAGAAATTACTTTAAACACACTTATTTTAGTTGACAAAGTCATAATTCACATCCAACAGTAATTTAGAGTCAAAAGATTAAATGTTAAAATTTCATCATTATAGACCATTTTGGGATCGTTCGACAGGTCCGGAGTCATCGTTTTTCATCCGAAAATTGATTTTTTGGACTGTACCAAAAATGATTCAAAATGTCAATTGGATCGTGCCTCATGTTGAATAACCACTTTTTAAACCCTCACAGTGACCAAAATTGCCATTTTTACAGAGTTTTGCTTACTCAAAAGCTTCAATTTTGACCCGTTTCAGGCACAGAAATGACTTTAAACACACTTATTTTAGTTGAAAAAGTCATAATGCACATCCAACAGTCATTTAGAGTCAAAAGATTAAATGTTAAATTTCATCCATATTGACCATTTTGGGATCGTTCGACAGGTCCGGAGTCATCGTTTTTCATCCGAAAATTGATTTTTTGGACTGTACCAAAAATGATTCAAAATGTCAATTGGATCATGCCTCATGTTGAATAACCACTTTTTAAACCCTCACAGTGACCAAAATTGCCATTTTTACAGAGTTTTGCTTACTCAAAAGCTTCAATTTTGACCCGTTTCAGGCACAGAAATGACTCTAAACACACTTATTTTAGTTGACAAAGTCATAATTCACATCCAACATTAATTTAGAGTGAAAAGATTAAATGTTAAAATTTCATCATTATAGACCATTTTGGGATCGTTCGACACGTCCGGAGTCATCGTTTTTCATCCGAAAATTGATTTTTTGGACTGTACCAAAAATGATTCAAAATGTCAATTGGATCATGCCTCATGTTGAATAACCACTTTTTAAACCCTCACAGTGACCAAAATTGCCATTTTTACAGAGTTTTGCTTACTCAAAAGCTTCAATTTTGACCCGTTTCAGGCACAGAAATGACTTTAAACACACTTATTTTAGTTGACAAAGTCATAATTCACATCCAACATTAATTTAGAGTGAAAAGATTAAATGTTAAAATTTCATCATTATAGACCATTTTGGGATCGTTCGACAGGTCCGGAGTCATCGTTTTTCATCCGAAAATTGATTTTTTGGACTGTACCAAAAACGATTCAAAATGTCAATTGGATCATGCCTCATGTTGAATAACCACTTTTTAAACCCTCACAGTGACCAAAATTGCCATTTTTACAGAGTTTTGCTTACTCAAAAGCTTCAATTTTGACCCGTTTCAGGCACAGAAATGAATTTAAACACACTTATTTTAGTTGACAAAGTCATAATTCACATCCAACAGTCATTTAGAGTCAAAAGATTAAATGTTGAAATTTCATCCATATTGACCATTTTGGGATCTTTCGACAGGTCCGGAGTCATTGTTTTTCATCCGAAAATTGATTTTTTGGACTGTACCAAAAATGATTCAAAATGTCAATTGGATCGTGCCTCATGTTGAATAACCACTTTTTAAACCCTCACAGTGACTAAAATTGCCATTTTTACAGAGTTTTGCTTACTCAAAAGCTTCAATTTTGACCCGTTTCAGGCACAGAAATGACTTTAAACACACTTATTCTAGTTGACAAAGTCATAATTCACATCCAACAGTCATTTAGAGTCAAAAGATTAAATGTTAAAATTTCATCATTATAGACCATTTTGGGAACGTTCGACAGGTCCAGAGTCATCGTTTTTCATCCGAAAATTGATTTTTTGGACTGTACCAAAAATGATTCAAAATGTCAATTGGATCATGCCTCATGTTGAATAACCACTTTTTAAACCCTCGCAGTGACCAAAATTGCCATTTTTACAGAGTTTTGCTTACTCAAAAGTTTCAATTTTGACCCGTTTCAGGCACAGAAATGACTTTAAACACACTTATTTTAGTTGACAAAGTCATAATTCACATCCAACAGTCATTTAGAGTCAAAAGATTAAATGTTAAAATTTCATCCATATTGACCATTTTGGGATCGTTCGGCAGGTCCGGAGTCATCGTTTTTCATCCGAAAATTGATTTTTTTGGACTGTACCAAAAATGATTCAAAATGTCAATTGGATCGTGCCTCATGTTGAATAACCACTTTTTAAACCCCCACAGTGACCAAAATTGCCATTTTTACAGAGTTTTGCTTACTCAAAAGCTTCAATTTTGACCCGTTTCAGGCACAGAAATGACTTTAAACACACTTATTTTAGTTGAAAAAGTCATAATTCACATCCAACAGTCATTTAGAGTCAAAACATTAAATGTTGAAATTTCATCCTATTGACCATTTTGGGATCGTTCGACAGGTCCGGAGTCATCGTTTTTCATCCAAAAATTGATTTTTTGGACTGTACCAAAAATGATTCAAAATGTCAATTGGATCGCGCCTCATGTTGAATAACCACTTTTTAAACCCTCACAGTGACCAAAATTGCCATTTTTACAGAGTTTTGCTTACTCAAAAGCTTCAATTTTGACCCGTTTCAGGCACAGAAATGACTTTAAACACACTTATTTTAGTTGAAAAAGTCATAATCCACATCCAACAGTCATTTAGAGTCAAAAGACTAAATGTTGAAATTTCATCCTATTGACCATTTTGGGATCGTTCGACAGGTCCGGAGTCATCGTTTTTCATCCAAAAATTGATTTTTTGGACTGTACCAAAAATGATTCAAAATGTCAATTGGATCATGCCTCATGTTGAATAACCACTTTTTAAGCCCTCACAGTGACCAAAATTGCCATTTTAACAGAGTTTTGCTTACTCAAAAGATTCAATTTTGACCCGTTTCAGGCACAGAAATGAATTTAAACACACTTATTTTAGTTGACAAAGTCATAATTCACATCCAACAGTCATTTAGAGTCAAAAGATTAAATGTTGAAATTTCATCATTATAGACCATTTTGGGATCGTTCGACAGGTCCGGAGTCATCGTTTTTCATCCGAAAATTGATTTTTTGGACTGTACCAAAAATGATTCAAAATGTCAATTGGATCATGCCTCATGTTGAATAACCACTTTTTAAACCCTCACAGTGACCAAAATTGCCATTTTTACAGAGTTTTGCTTACTCAAAAGCTTCCATTTTGACCCGTTTCAGGCACAGAAATGACTTTAAACACACTTATTCTAGTTGACAAAGTCATAATTCACATCCAACAGTCATTTAGAGTCAAAAGATTAAATGTTAAAATTTCATCATTATAGACCATTTTGGGATCGTTCGACAGGTCCGGAGTCATCGTTTTTCATCCGAAAATTGATTTTTTGGACTGTACCAAAAATGATTCAAAATGTCAATTGGATCATGCCTCATGTTGAATACCCACTTTTTAAACCCTCACAGTGACCAAAATTGCCATTTTTACAGAGTTTTGCTTATTCAAAAGCTTCCATTTTGACCCGTTTCAGGCACAGAAATTACTTTAAACACACTTATTTTAGTTGACAAAGTCATAATTCACATCCAACAGTAATTTAGAGTCAAAAGATTAAATGTTAAAATTTCATCATTATAGACCATTTTGGGATCGTTCGACAGGTCCGGAGTCATCGTTTTTCATCCGAAAATTGATTTTTTGGACTGTACCAAAAATGATTCAAAATGTCAATTGGAACATGCCTCATGTTGAATAACCACTTTTTAAACCCTCACAGTGACCAAAATTGCCATTTTTACAGAGCTTGCTTACTCAAAAGCTTCAATTTTGACCCGTTTCAGGCACAGAAATGACTTTAAACACACTTATTTTAGTTGAGAAAGTCATAATTCACATCCAACAGTCATTTAGAGTCAAAAGATTAAATGTTGAAATTTCATCCATATTGACCATTTTGGGATCGTTCGACAGGTCCGGAGTCATCGTTTTTCATCCGAAAATTGATTTTTTGGACTGTACCAAAAATGATTCAAAATGTCAATTGGAACATGCCTCATGTTGAATAACCACTTTTTAAACCCTCACAGTGACCAAAATTGCCATTTTTACAGAGCTTGCTTACTCAAAAGCTTCAATTTTGACCCGTTTCAGGCACAGAAATGACTTTAAACACACTTATTTTAGTTGAGAAAGTCATAATTCACATCCAACAGTCATTTAGAGTCAAAAGATTAAATGTTGAAATTTCATCCATATTGACCATTTTGGGATCGTTCGACAGGTCCGGAGTCATCGTTTTTCATCCGAAAATTGATTTTTTGGACTGTACCAAAAATGATTCAAAATGTCAATTGGATCGTGCCTCATGTTGAATAACCACTTTTTAAACCCTCACAGTGACTAAAATTGCCATTTTTACAGAGTTTTGCTTACTCAAAAGCTTCAATTTTGACCCGTTTCAGGCACAGAAATGAATTTAAACACACTTATTCTAGTTGACAAAGTCATAATTCACATCCAACAGTCATTTAGAGTCAAAAGATTAAATGTTAACATTTCATCATTATAGACCATTTTGGGAACGTTCGACAGGTCCGGAGTCATCGTTTTTCAGCCGAAAATTGTTTTTTTGGACTGTACCAAAAATGATTTAAAATGTCAATTGGAACATGCCTCATGTTGAATAACCACTTTTTAAACCCTCACAGTGACCAAAATTGCCATTTTTACAGAGTTTTGCTTACTCAAAAGCTTCAATTTTGACCCGTTTCAGGCACAGAAATGACTTTAAACACACTTATTTTAGTTGAGAAAGTCATAATTCACATCCAACAGTCATTTAGAGTCAAAAGATTAAATGTTAAAATTTCATCATTATAGACCATTTTGGGATCGTTCGACAGGTCCGGAGTCATCGATTTTCATCCGAAAATTGATTTTTTGGACTGTACCAAAAATGATTCAAAATGTCAATTGGATCATGCCTCATGTTGAAGAACCACTTTTTAAACCCTCACAGTGACCAAAATTGCCATTTTTACAGAGTTTTGCTTACTCAAAAGCTTCAATTTTGACCCGTTTCAGGCACAGAAATGACTTTAAACACACTTATTTTAGTTGACAAAGTCATAATTCACATCCAACAGTCATTTAGAGTTAAAAGATTAAATGTTAAACTTTCATCCATATTGACCATTTTGGGATCGTTCAACAGGTCCGGAGTCATCGTTTTTCATCCGAAAATTGATTTTTTGGACTGTACCAAAAATGATTCAAAATGTCAATTGGATGGTGCCTCATGTTGAATAACCACTTTTTAAACCCTCACAGTGACCAAAATTGCAATTTTTACAGAGTTTTGCTTACTCAAAAGCTTCAATGTTGACCCGTTTCAGGCACAGAAATGACTTTAAACACACTTATTTTAGTTGAAAAAGTCATAATTCACATCCAACAGTCATTTAGAGTCAAAAGATTAAATGTTAAAATTTCATCATTATAGACCATTTTGGGATCGTTCGACAGGTCCGGAGTCATCGTTTTTCATCCGAAAATTGATTTTTTGGACTGTACCAAAAATGATTCAAAATGTCAATTGGATCGTGCCTCATGTTGAATAATCACTTTTTAAACCCTCACAGTGACCAAAATTGCAATTTTTACAGAGTTTTGCTTACTCAAAAGCTTCAATGTTGACCCGTTTTAGGCACAGAAATGACTTTAAACACACTTATTTTAGTTGAAAAAGTCATAATTCACATCCAACAGTCATTTAGAGTCAAAAGATTAAATGTTGAAATTTCATCATTATAGACCATTTTGGGATCGTTCGACAGGTCCGGAGTCATCGTTTTTCATCCGAAAATTGATATTTTGGACTGTACCAAAAATGATTCAAAATGTCAATTGGATCATGCCTCATGTTGAATAACCACTTTTTAAACCCTCACAGTGACCAAAATTGCCATTTTTACAGAGTTTTGCTTACTCAAAAGCTTCCATTTTGACCCGTTTCAGGCACAGAAATGACTTTAAACACACTTATTCTAGTTGACAAAGTCATAATTCACATCCAACAGTCATTTAGAGTCAAAAGATTAAATGTTAAAATTTCATCATTATAGACCATTTTGGGATCGTTCGACAGGTCCGGAGTCATCGTTTTTCATCCGAAAATTGATTTTTTGGACTGTACCAAAAATGATTCAAAATGTCAATTGGATCATGCCTCATGTTGAATACCCACTTTTTAAACCCTCACAGTGACCAAAATTGCCATTTTTACAGAGTTTTGCTTATTCAAAAGCTTCCATTTTGACCCGTTTCAGGCACAGAAATTACTTTAAACACACTTATTTTAGTTGACAAAGTCATAATTCACATCCAACAGTAATTTAGAGTCAAAAGATTAAATGTTAAAATTTCATCATTATAGACCATTTTGGGATCGTTCGACAGGTCCGGAGTCATCGTTTTTCATCCGAAAATTGATTTTTTGGACTGTACCAAAAATGATTCAAAATGTCAATTGGAACATGCCTCATGTTGAATAACCACTTTTTAAACCCTCACAGTGACCAAAATTGCCATTTTTACAGAGCTTGCTTACTCAAAAGCTTCAATTTTGACCCGTTTCAGGCACAGAAATGACTTTAAACACACTTATTTTAGTTGAGAAAGTCATAATTCACATCCAACAGTCATTTAGAGTCAAAAGATTAAATGTTGAAATTTCATCCATATTGACCATTTTGGGATCGTTCGACAGGTCCGGAGTCATCGTTTTTCATCCGAAAATTGATTTTTTGGACTGTACCAAAAATGATTCAAAATGTCAATTGGATCGTGCCTCATGTTGAATAACCACTTTTTAAACCCTCACAGTGACTAAAATTGCCATTTTTACAGAGTTTTGCTTACTCAAAAGATTCAATTTTGACCCGTTTCAGGCACAGAAATGAATTTAAACACACTTATTTTAGTTGACAAAGTCATAATTCACATCCAACAGTCATTTAGAGTCAAAAGATTAAATGTTGAAATTTCATCATTATAGACCATTTTGGGATCGTTCGACAGGTCCGGAGTCATCGTTTTTCATCCGAAAATTGATTTTTTGGACTGTACCAAAAATGATTCAAAATGTCAATTGGATCATGCCTCATGTTGAATAACCACTTTTTAAACCCTCACAGTGACTAAAATTGCCATTTTTACAGAGTTTTGCTTACTCAAAAGATTCAATTTTGACCCGTTTCAGGCACAGAAATGAATTTAAACACACTTATTTTAGTTGACAAAGTCATAATTCACATCCAACAGTCATTTAGAGTCAAAAGATTAAATGTTGAAATTTCATCCATATTGACCATTTTGGGATCGTTCGACAGGTCCGGAGTCATCGTTTTTCATCCGAAAATTGATTTTTTTGGACTGTACCAAAAATGATTCAAAATGTCAATTGGATCGTGCCTCATGTTGAATAACCACTTTTTAAACCCCCACAGTGACCAAAATTGCCATTTTTACAGAGTTTTGCTTACTCAAAAGCTTCAATTTTGACCCGTTTCAGGCACAGAAATGACTTTAAACACACTTATTTTAGTTGAAAAAGTCATAATTCACATCCAACAGTCATTTAGAGTCAAAACATTAAATGTTGAAATTTCATCCTATTGACCATTTTGGGATCGTTCGACAGGTCCGGAGTCATCGTTTTTCATCCAAAAATTGATTTTTTGGACTGTACCAAAAATGATTCAAAATGTCAATTGGATCGCGCCTCATGTTGAATAACCACTTTTTAAACCCTCACAGTGACCAAAATTGCCATTTTTACAGAGTTTTGCTTACTCAAAAGCTTCAATTTTGACCCGTTTCAGGCACAGAAATGACTTTAAACACACTTATTTTAGTTGAAAAAGTCATAATCCACATCCAACAGTCATTTAGAGTCAAAAGACTAAATGTTGAAATTTCATCCTATTGACCATTTTGGGATCGTTCGACAGGTCCGGAGTCATCGTTTTTCATCCAAAAATTGATTTTTTGGACTGTACCAAAAATGATTCAAAATGTCAATTGGATCATGCCTCATGTTGAATAACCACTTTTTAAGCCCTCACAGTGACCAAAATTGCCATTTTAACAGAGTTTTGCTTACTCAAAAGATTCAATTTTGACCCGTTTCAGGCACAGAAATGAATTTAAACACACTTATTTTAGTTGACAAAGTCATAATTCACATCCAACAGTCATTTAGAGTCAAAAGATTAAATGTTGAAATTTCATCATTATAGACCATTTTGGGATCGTTCGACAGGTCCGGAGTCATCGTTTTTCATCCGAAAATTGATTTTTTGGACTGTACCAAAAATGATTCAAAATGTCAATTGGATCATGCCTCATGTTGAATAACCACTTTTTAAACCCTCACAGTGACCAAAATTGCCATTTTTACAGAGTTTTGCTTACTCAAAAGCTTCCATTTTGACCCGTTTCAGGCACAGAAATGACTTTAAACACACTTATTCTAGTTGACAAAGTCATAATTCACATCCAACAGTCATTTAGAGTCAAAAGATTAAATGTTAAAATTTCATCATTATAGACCATTTTGGGATCGTTCGACAGGTCCGGACTCATCGTTTTTCATCCGAAAATTGATTTTTTGGACTGTACCAAAAATGATTCAAAATGTCAATTGGATCATGCCTCATGTTGAATACCCACTTTTTAAACCCTCACAGTGACCAAAATTGCCATTTTTACAGAGTTTTGCTTATTCAAAAGCTTCCATTTTGACCCGTTTCAGGCACAGAAATTACTTTAAACACACTTATTTTAGTTGACAAAGTCATAATTCACATCCAACAGTAATTTAGAGTCAAAAGATTAAATGTTAAAATTTCATCATTATAGACCATTTTGGGATCGTTCGACAGGTCCGGAGTCATCGTTTTTCATCCGAAAATTGATTTTTTGGACTGTACCAAAAATGATTCAAAATGTCAATTGGAACATGCCTCATGTTGAATAACCACTTTTTAAACCCTCACAGTGACCAAAATTGCCATTTTTACAGAGCTTGCTTACTCAAAAGCTTCAATTTTGACCCGTTTCAGGCACAGAAATGACTTTAAACACACTTATTTTAGTTGAGAAAGTCATAATTCACATCCAACAGTCATTTAGAGTCAAAAGATTAAATGTTGAAATTTCATCCATATTGACCATTTTGGGATCGTTCGACAGGTCCGGAGTCATCGTTTTTCATCCGAAAATTGATTTTTTGGACTGTACCAAAAATGATTCAAAATGTCAATTGGATCGTGCCTCATGTTGAATAACCACTTTTTAAACCCTCACAGTGACTAAAATTGCCATTTTTACAGAGTTTTGCTTACTCAAAAGCTTCAATTTTGACCCGTTTCAGGCACAGAAATGACTTTAAACACACTTATTTTAGTTGAGAAAGTCATAATTCACATCCAACAGTCATTTAGAGTCAAAAGATTAAATGTTAAAATTTCATCATTATAGACCATTTTGGGATCGTTCGACAGGTCCGGAGTCATCGATTTTCATCCGAAAATTGATTTTTTGGACTGTACCAAAAATGATTCAAAATGTCAATTGGATCATGCCTCATGTTGAAGAACCACTTTTTAAACCCTCACAGTGACCAAAATTGCCATTTTTACAGAGTTTTGCTTACTCAAAAGCTTCAATTTTGACCCGTTTCAGGCACAGAAATGACTTTAAACACACTTATTTTAGTTGACAAAGTCATAATTCACATCCAACAGTCATTTAGAGTTAAAAGATTAAATGTTAAACTTTCATCCATATTGACCATTTTGGGATCGTTCAACAGGTCCGGAGTCATCGTTTTTCATCCGAAAATTGATTTTTTGGACTGTACCAAAAATGATTCAAAATGTCAATTGGATGGTGCCTCATGTTGAATAACCACTTTTTAAACCCTCACAGTGACCAAAATTGCAATTTTTACAGAGTTTTGCTTACTCAAAAGCTTCAATGTTGACCCGTTTCAGGCACAGAAATGACTTTAAACACACTTATTTTAGTTGAAAAAGTCATAATTCACATCCAACAGTCATTTAGAGTCAAAAGATTAAATGTTAAAATTTCATCATTATAGACCATTTTGGGATCGTTCGACAGGTCCGGAGTCATCGTTTTTCATCCGAAAATTGATTTTTTGGACTGTACCAAAAATGATTCAAAATGTCAATTGGATCGTGCCTCATGTTGAATAACCACTTTTTAAACCCTCACAGTGACTAAAATTGCCATTTTTACAGAGTTTTGCTTACTCAAAAGCTTCAATGTTGACCCGTTTCAGGCACAGAAATGACTTTAAACACACTTATTCTAGTTGACAAAGTCATAATTCACATCCAACAGTCATTTAGAGTCAAAAGATTAAATGTTAAAATTTCATAATTATAGACCATTTTGGGTTCGTTGGACAGGTCCGGAGTCATCGTTTTTACCTGAAAATTGATTTTTTGGACTGTACCAAAAATGATTCAAAATGTCAATTGGATCATGCCTCATGTTGAATAACCACTTTTTAAACCCTCACAGTGACCAAAATTGCCATTTTTACAGAGTTTTGCTTACTCAAAAGCTTCAATTTTGACCCGTTTCAGGCACAGAAATGACTTTAAACACACTTATTTTAGTTGAAAAAGTCATAATTCACATCCAACAGTCATTTAGAGTCAAAAGATTAAATGTTGAAATTTCATCCATATTGACCATTTTGGGATCGTTCGACAGGTCCGGAGTCATCGTTTTTCATCCGAAAATTGATTTTTTGGACTGTACCAAAAATGATTCAAAATGTCAATTGGATCGTGCCTCATGTTGAATAACCACTTTTTAAACCCTCACAGTGACCAAAATTGCCATTTTTACAGAGTTTTGCTTACTCAAAAGCTTCAATTTTGACCCGTTTCAGGCACAGAAATGACTTTAAACACACTTATTCTAGTTGACAAAGTCATAATTCACATCCAACAGTCATTTAGAGTCAAAAGATTAAATGTTAAAATTTCATCATTATAGACCATTTTGGGAACGTTCGACAGGTGTTGACCTAGTATTTCGTCATAGTAGTCCTTCTTGTTCATAACAACAATATTCCCCCCCTTGTCCGCTTCTCTGATAATGATATCACAGTCTTTGATAAGGGAGTTTAAGGCTGCCCGTTCCCCCGGTGTCAAATTGTCTTTGTATCTGAACGTTCGTTGGTCTTTCCCATTGCCAAGTTTGTCTATGTCTTCCAAAACTCTTTTGTGGAAGTTGTCTATTGAATTCCCTCCCGGTAAGGTGGAGATCCATTTGGATTTTGATCTGAGCCCACTTACAATA
Source organism: Lissotriton vulgaris (assembly GCF_964263255.1). NCBI lineage: Eukaryota > Metazoa > Chordata > Amphibia > Caudata > Salamandridae > Lissotriton > Lissotriton vulgaris. The sequence goes on along the minus strand of NC_141689.1, from coordinate 1,435,265,875 downwards.
CTGAAATCAGACTCAATATTGAGTTCTTCTAGTAGTTTTTCCATATCGTAAGGAGTTTGTTCTTGATCAGTTAAAGATAGAAGAAGCTGAGTAGTTTGAATGTCATTAATTGTTAAAACACCAGGTTCAAACTGAGTAGGTATATTTGTACAGCTTTTATTTGCAGTATCACGATTTGAAAAATGCTTTTTTAATTTCAAATTTCGAACAAATTTGAACAGGTCAGTGTAAGGGTTAAAGTTCAAACCTTTGCTAAGAAGGGAGATCATGGTTGGGGACAATGGTTTAGATGATAGATTAATTACTTGGACTTCCCCATCCTCATTGTCAACTATTTGTTTGGACAAAGTAGAATTTCTTAATCTTAAAATATATATTTCCGATAATAAACTTAACAGTAGACTCTTTAGAAAGAGCACTGCCTGCAATGCGATCCTACATGCAGACAGCGCCCATCCACCACACCAGATCAACACAATTCCATATGGTGAATTTCTAAGAGCACGCAGAAACTGTAGCGATGATAAAGATTTTTTCCTTAACTTGAGGGAAATGCATACACGTTTCAAGAAAAGAGGATACTCTGATGAGTTACTACATAAAACTACTACCCGTGTTAAGAAGATTACAAGGGCAGACACACTCAAGAGTAAACATACAAACATAGAAACCAAGTCCCCAAAAATCCGAATGATCACGGATTACAACAGCCAACACAGATTACTTCGTAGAAGTTTCACTAAACATTGGAATATCTTAAGAGCTGACAAAAGTATCCAAGAGTACATAGGAGAACATCCACAAATTACATATAGAAGAGGAAGGACACTACGCAACAGGCTCAGTCCTACAATTCAGCGAGACACAACTATCAATACTTGGCTTACAGTAAGAAACACTGGTTTCTTTAAATGTGGATTCTGCACCATGTGCCGTTGGGCAAAACACAAGACAAAGGAATTTCATGGCACAAAGGGAACCAAATTTATTATCAGGACTAACATCAACTGCACTACATGCTTTGTAGTTTACATTATTGAATGTGTCTGTTAGAAAATATATGTGGGCAGTACCATCCGCCCCCTGAAAGACAGAATAGCAGAACACATCAGAGCTATTCACAAACAAGATCCCAGATATCCGGTGGCATTGCATGCGGCCGCGTGTTTTGACCAGAGTTTGGACAAAAGAGTATCCTTTTACGGGATAGACACAGTACCACCAGGGATAAGAGGTGGCAATAGGGAACTTAGACTTAGACGTCTAGAAGCCACGTGGATTCTCCGTCTCCGGAGTGTAGACCACGGCTTGAACTTTGATCAAGAGATGCAATATTTTTTATGTGACTAATCAAATACGTCTTATGTTTAAGTCCCCTTTTCCCTCATCCTGAATGCAATTGAGTATAACTTCAATAACTACAGAATTAACAACTGTATATCTCTTATCTCCACTGAGATACCAGCAAGAAATTGAGAGGTCCCTATTTAGAAGCAAGTTAACATATGAGAACTCAATGTGAGACCTACATGAGGTCATGCGAAAGTATAAATTGGACATGTTCTAATGAGAAACATTTTAGATCCTCATTTATTCGCTCGACTTGGCGAAGATTGTCCTCTAGGAAGAAATGTAAAATGGTAATAATATTGTCGCAATGTTGATTTGTTCGAAGAATATTATGTTGTGAAACTGCTATAATTAATTTTTTTAATGTTGGAATTCTATACTTACAAACTTCGTGAATATTCTTTTCTCTGTATGATCCCACTTGTCTCTGTTCTATTTTCAATCTGATGGTTTACACTATATAAGAACTTCACATCACCGTGCATGCAATGAGATATATGTATATTTCCCACGATGCCTTTGCATCACCTCACCGTGTGTTTTTACTTAGTCCCACCTTTCCATAACTCTGCTACTAATCCATGTCACCAAGCACTATCGGAACAATATAACGCGAGTTAGCGTTCCAGATACACCAATCCGGGTCTTTTACATGGTGTATTTAGTCCACTTCCGGGTATTGTAACATGTGACCGTACCCGGAACCGCAACCGAAACCCGAGCCACACCGCCACTGACATACTCCCCGCACTACGGGTAAGATACCTTGCCTTGTCATTTCTTTTTCGTGCGGAAAGGGGAACAACTAGTAGAGGTTCACTGCAAGCCAGGTCATGGGAGGTGAAACGCAAGCCTTTATCAGATTTCCGATTAGTACTGCGCACAACAATACACTGTTTACACTGTTGGCGTTTTGTTTCTCACGTACTACGGGTGAGAAATCATTTCCCTCATCTCCACACTGATTCTCAAACTTTGAGCAAGCGCTCTATCCAATCAGGACCATCCACGGCTTTTCACTGTTGGCATATTATAGTATACATATATTTGTCATGTACTATGGGCAACAACAATACTTTCCTTCGTGTTATACACAGCTATTAATACGGAGTTTTCCTCAGCAACCCGTTCTAATGAGCGGAGATTAGTCAGGGATCTCTTTATTTTATCGGTCAGGAAGATTCCTACAATGTTCTAGTTTTAATCTGGCCATCAGCAACCTCATCTATTATACACAACCTCACTAGAATGTATTTAAAATCCAAGATAAGACAATTGACTACACGTTTATTAACCAACTTTATAGGAATGTGAAGTAACCACCTAAATTACATTTCGACTTTCTTCTTCCTTTCCCCCCATTTTCTTTTCTTTACATTTATTTCCCACATGGACTCTCTTCGTGGCATACTGTTTACCACCTCGGGGACTATTTACCTTAGAAGTTTTTACACTGCCCGCGCTTTAAAACGTGGACAAAGACACACCCCAATGTTACTCACCCTGAGGATTGGATTACTCAGCAACACCGCTGATCCAAGGTGAGTCACACAACTACCCACTTTTGGCTCTATGAGGCTCTAGAGTATAGAATGCTAACCTTAAACCCCACGAACTATGGGCCTCATTTATGAAAAGTGACGCATCGCTGCGTGAAAACAGCGATGCGTTACTTTTCACTGCGCCCTCCTTCCGACACCAATGATGCGTCATATTTACAGTATGACGCATCATGGCGCAAGGAGTTACAGATACGTCAGTATTTCTGACGTATCTGTATGGTGCAAAAGTGACGCATTGCCGGAGTGTGTCACAACAGTGACGCAACTCCAGCAATGCGTCCTTTCACATGGGGCAAGCCCCATGTGAAAGAGCCTGCGTCAGTCTTACGCCTGCTGTGAGGCAGGCGTAAGAAATTGAGGCATTTGTGTCCTAGAAGTGGCGCAGTGAAATCTTATAGATTTCACTGCGTCACTTCTACTACCCTTTCTTGCGCCAAAACGCCCCCCTGCATACATTATACCTGGCGCAGGTATAATGTAGCGCAGGGGTTTACAAAGTGACACATCTACCTAGATGCGTCACTTTGTAAATATGGCAAAACAAGGCGCATTTTTTACGCCACTGGTGCGTCACAAAAAGTGACGCACCGTGGGCCTCATTTATGACTTTTTGACGTAGGGAAGCGCAGCAGGCCTTCCTGCTGCACTTCCCTACGGCAAAAGAAAAGGGCAGAAATGCGCCGTATCTATAAGATACGGCGCATTCCTGTCCTTTTCCCCTGCGTCGGCGCACAATGGGCTGGCTGCGCCAGCTCAGACACCCTTGCACAGTGGTGCAAGGGTGCCTGCTTTGCGGGCAAGATTATTTTTGTACAGGAAGGGAAACCTTTCTGTACAAAAATAATCACAAGAGGCTTTTCCTCTTTCTATGTGTGCTGCAGAATGCAGCACACATAGAAAAAGGAAATACGAGGAGAAATAAAGACATTTCTCCCTGTTGCGCCTCCCTTACGCCTCCCCTGGGGAGGCGAAAGCTTTTGGCACTGCTTCAGAGTTACGATTTCTCGTAAATCTGGGGCAGTGTCAAAAGTCCATGGATGTTGCTGGGAACGCCCCCAGCAACACCCATTGCACGCCCCTTTAACGCAGTACACTGCGTTAAAGGGACTGATATTTATCAGGCAGCAGTACGCCACAAACACTGGCGTACTGCTGCCTAATAAATACCATGCAGGCTTCTGCGCCACGGAACTTCATGAAAAGTGAAGTTCCGATGGCGCAAGGGGCCTCATAAATGAGGCCCCGGGGGCGTAAAAGTGACGCACAGCCTCATAAATGAGGCCCTAGAACCTTACACGGTCGACTTTTCTTCACAGTATCACCATCATACCCGCTGGAGAACAATACTTCTGAATTACGCAACTCGTATTCGAACGGCTATTAAAACCCGGTCTTGAGCGGAGCCGGGTCGGAATTATCACCGGCTCCGCGGTGAGATTCTTTCTCTTTTACCACGTCGCAATTAACGTGCTCCCATTTGGGGCACATTTTCTTTTGAGTGTGATTTCCCCAACTACCACCCGTAGAATACATCTTTATCTTCCCCTTGTCTCTGTCTTTTTACTCTCTTTGTGGCATTATAGACCTGTGGTTTCATATCCATTACCTACAGGTAGGATGCACACTCCCAGTTATATCCCAAGGACTTGGTCACCACTCCTTTCTATTTTCTGTTCTCCCCCCATATAAACTCCACTAGTATCTAGGATTCTAATACCCTCACATATCCACCACCCATTGCATCACTTTAATAAACGTATTATCAATATGTGAATTTGATAATTGTTGAAGATACCACAAATTTATATCAACCTTCGACCCACTTCCGTCCCAGCACTTACCATGATGACGATCACACCGGTACCAGGGTTGGTGTTGTGTGCATCCACTACTGTGTTACTGTTTATCAATTCACAATTCACCCACCTTTCACTTTTTCACCATATACAGTCACCATTGAAAGCCTTTTATTGTTAAATTACCATGTACTCCATCCGCTATTTTGTATACTCCCCAGCCCTGAGGAGTCGCGGAAACAGTGTGTTTTTCTTGCGACGAAACACGTGTCGGCTGGCTATCTATGAAAAATAAAAGAAGAACCGAAATACTGGTGGTCCACTTCTTCGCCCATGAAATTTGAACTTTCATGTCCATTGAGACATCTGTTTTGCTTGGACTTTTTTATAAGTGTGCAGCAGGTTTTGTTTTCATGTTGGATGAGTATCTCTGAAACCACTTTCTTTACACATCTAGCTTCGCACTCCATTATCACGATGCCTCAAACATCATGCGCCGGGACGCCTCTTAGCTGCGGCATCCATGCGCTATATAAAAAATAGATAACATAACATAACATAACATAACATGTACAAGGCCTTTTTACACACTATGTACAAATGCCATTCTATCTTCACCTACGGGTGACAAAGCTATCTACATATCCATCATATCACTCATTTACAGCGTACATTGCAAGGCTGCTTTCTATTACAAATAATAAGCATCCAGATAGATTAGCAGAGGAGGCACTTCAGCTGACACTGAGGGTCCCTGCATGCTGGGACTTCATCATGCAGCAGTCTGACTTTTCTTGAAGGGTGTCCAGTTCTTGACCACGATGGGGTCCTTCATTCTGTCGCACCAGGTAATGGGGTTGGATCATCCCTAGGGAAGATTCTTGGCTCTACACCTACACACTCTAGGTATACTTAGAGTAGGGTTTTGCATAGTAGGAGTAACCTGATTACTGCCTTGTTTATATGCCTGCATATATACACTGTATTAGCACCAGCGACGGCTCGTGGAGGGAGTTACGGTGGGGCAGGAGGGTGGGGAGGGGGAGGGGCAGGGCGGAGGTTGCTAAAAACCGGCATATGGATAATTGCAGGTAAGTAAACAATTTAATTAATAAAACGAATTTCGTAGCTCGCACTGCATTGCATTTTGCGATGCAAGGCGCACTACGAAATTTGTTTTATTAATTAAATTGTTTACTTACCTGCAATTATCCATATGCCGGTTTTTAGCAACCTCCGCCCTGCCCCTCCCCCTCCCCACCCTCCTGCCCCACCGTAACTCCCTCCACGAGCCGTCGCTGATTAGCACCATGGTAGAGCTGTGCCTACTATTGACTCTTTTAGTTCTTGTAATCACTTTTATCTGCTTCTGTCTGCTGATTATTCCAGCACATGTATTCTATACAAGAATAACATTGATTCAATAAATATATTGAAAATGTCCCTCTATGTATTCTGTATATTTCTCTGAGTACAAATAAGCATGAGTGACTGAGAGAAAGGTTCTTATCTGATCCACGATTCCTGAGGGGTCATGCTTGTCATGTTCAGTGATTGCCAGAAATCATTCACTCCTTGGTAAAGTTAGGGGGCTTACGGTGGCAGTGTGAGTTAGCTGGTCTCAAAGCCAACATATCCTTTGGGGGTGCACAGAATCAGTCTAGGCACCTCACCCAAAGTTCATGTTATTCAAACAAATGTGCTGCTCCTACGAATTAGTGGGAACTACACAATAACACCATTAGACAGACACATGGCAGTACTACATTGCCTGATCACAAGATGAGGTTGCTGCATTGGTGGAATGTCACAACCAAATATCAGTGGTGTGCAACTAGCACTTTTTCAGTGAATATCTAAGCTTTTTTAAATGCTAATTCCTAACTATGATGTCCCAGTAACCTTTGTTTTTTTAGTGAATTTCTAAGGTTTTTTTTAAATGCTAATTGGTAACTATAATGTCCCTGTAACCTTTGTTTTTTCAGTGAAGGTCTAGTAGTTTTTTGTATTATTAGTCTTGTTTGCCGAGTGGTGGAGAAAGGGGGCTGAGCCTCTGACCAGCTCTCAGGAATCCTACTGTGAAGGAATTACAGAAGGTACCAGGAGGGCGTCTTGGCCACCAAAGTCCAGCAAGAGTAAAGTGGAGTTCGTCCTCCAACCAGTAGTACATCACGAGCTGCATTTGCTGACCGGTGGAGAAAGGGGGCAGGCCTCCAAAGACCTCTTAGCAATCCCGTTGTGTGGGACTTATTGGAGGTAACAGGAGGGGTAGTTGGGTCCCAAGCACGTCATTGGGGGCAAACTTCACCTCCTGTTACCTCCAGTAAGTCCTACACAGCAGGATTGCTGGGAAGGTGTCAGAGGCCCCGCCTCTTTCTCTACCACTCTGCAAACGTGCCTCCTGGTGCACTACTAGTAGGGGGATGAAATCCCTTGGCTCCAGAGGGTGTTTGGGGAGCAACTACCCCTCCTGTTAACTTCAGTAAGTCTCACACAGTGAAGGTTTGCTGAGAGGTGTTCGGTGGCCATGCCCAGTTTCTCCATCTGCAAACGCATCTCCTGGTGCAATCCTAGTTGCAAGATGAAGTCCCCTTGGCTCTTGAGGGTCCTTAGGAGCCAACCACCCCTCCTGTCACCTCCAGTAAAACCCACACAGCTGGATTGATGAGAAGTTGGCAGGCGCCATGCCTCCTGTCTCCACCACTCTGTAAACGTGCTTCCTGGGACACTACTCATTGGGGGAAGAAGTCCACTTTAGTCCTGAGGCCCACAGGAGTAAAGTGGAATTCTTTCTCCAACCAGGAGGTGCGTTTGCAGAGTGGTAGAGAATGGGGGTGTAGCCTACAAGTCCTCTCAGCAATCTCGCTTTCTGGCACTTACTTGAGGTAACAGGAGGGCTTGCTGGCCCCCCAAAGACCTCAGCATTCAAGGGGACATAATCCCCCAACTACCACTGTGCCGTGAGGCATGTTTACAGAGTGGTGGTGAAGGGGGTGTGGCCTTCAGTGACTTGCCAGAGTTTTTTTTTATGAACTTCTTTTTTTTAGGGAAGGGGGCTGCTCTTGTTCACATACCTTATATATATATATATATATATATATATATGTATATATATATATATATATATATATATTACCTACTGGCGGTCGCCAGTAGGTATATATAGTTAGGATTTTTTCTCTATGGGATTTTTGAAAATTCTATGTCTAATAACTTTGGCGTTTGTGGACGGAATTGGCTGAAATTTTCAGGAAAATGGAACATTTCGTTTCTGAGCAGCCCCTGACAATTTGGGGGGGTTTCATCAAGGGGGGGCCGAGAAAAAAGGGGGGTCCCAAAACGCATTTTTCCCATGTTAATTTCCATAGGGCGGTTGGCCTCACTTTTAGCTCGAACGGCTGAATGGATTTGCACGAAACTTGGCAAAATTGTAGGGACTGTTAGCCTGATGTGCCTTTGCTAGGTCTCAATATATGTGCTCCAGTGGATTTTGAGTAATTTAGGTTCAAACAAATATATATATCTGGGCGGAGCCTAACCACACATCTGATCTGATTGGCTGTCAGCACTTCATCCAAGAAGTGTTGGCAGCCATCTTGGGACCAATATACATGATAGCACCTCATTAAAAAGCATTGTAGTTAATAGAGGGTTTTAGGACTTTAGTTACATTATCAATCATTTGTTGATGGTACCATACTCGTTTTAGGAATTGTGGTGGGTTCTAAGGTGATTTTACCATGTGAAAAAACCTTCTGCTGTGATATCATGAATATTGTTTGAAAGAAAACTAATATCTCATGATTTTCCCACAGTGGTTTGGAAGGGGATCTATAAGCTAAACTGAAAGCATATTTTCTGTAAATTCACATTATCTTTCTCAGTCATGTGAAAATGAAGTCTGACATTCTCAGTAAAACATGTACATCCAACAAGGACAGAGACTGTCGGTTGATTCCTTTGTGTTCTACTGCAGCCTCCTAGAGTGTTCTAAAGAACAACTAGAGCGCTAACAGTCCTACTTATTACAAAGGTATGGCACACCTGAAGCCATCTTGATTGGAATAAAGTGGTAACTCTTAAAACATTTAATTTAAAAAGAAACAACATGAAGGGGTATATTTTGCCATAGAAAGTATGATTAGTGCTGCAGAATGAAAAATTAGGGCACATTTTGAGTGACTTCTCAAATCCTTTTCTATTTCATTAAAACATTCTGACATGCAGTCTCCCAAAATGGCCACCAGAGACAAAAGAGCCCAAATGTAGCCCAAATATCACCCAGATGTAGCCCAAGTATAGCCCAATGACAGAATGTCCCAGAGTGTTCTAAAGAACAACTAGAGCGCTAACAGTCCTACTTATTACAAAGGTATGGCACACCTGAAGCCATCTTGATTGGAATAAAGTGGTAACTCTTAAAACATTTAATTTAAAAAGAAACAACATGAGGGGGTATATTTTGCCATAGAAAGTATGATTAGTGCTGCAGAATGAAAAATTAGGGCACATTTTGAGTGACTTCTCAAATCCTTTTCTATTTCATTTAAACATTCTGACATGCAGTCTCCCAAAATGGCCACCAGAGACAAAAGAGCCCAAATATAGCCCAAATATCACCCAGATGTAGCCCAAGTATAGCCCAATGACAGAATGTCCCAGAGTGTTCTAAAGAACAACTAGAGCGCTAACAGTCCTACTTATTACAAAGGTATAGCACACCTGGAGCCATCGTGATGGGAATAAAGTGGTAACTCTTAAGACATTTAATTTAAAAAGGAACAAAATGAGGGGGTATATTATGCAATAGAAGGTATTATTAGTGCTGCAGAAAGAAAAATTAGGGCACATTTTGAGTGACTTTTCAAATCCTCTTCTATTTCATTAAAAAATTCTGACATGCAGTCTCCCAAAATGGCCACCAGAGACAAAAGAGCCCAAATGTAGCCCAAATATCACCCAGATGTAGCCCAAGTATAGCCCAATGACAGAATGTCCCAGAGTGTTCTAAAGAACAACTAGAGCGCTAACAGTCCTACTTATTACAAAGGTATGGCACACCTGAAGCCATCTTGATTGGAATAAAGTGGTAACTCTTAAAACATTTAATTTAAAAAGGAGCAAAATGAGGGGGTATATTTTGCCATATGAATTATGATTAGTGCTGCAGAAAGAAAAATTAGGGCACATTTTGAGTGACTTCTCAAACCCTCTTCAATTTCATTAAAAAATTCTGACATAGTCTCGCAAGATGGCCACCAGAGACAAAAGAGCCTAAATGTAGCCCAAATATCACCCAGATGTACCCCAAGTATAGCCCAATGACAGAATGTCCCAGAGTGTTCTAAAGAACAACTAGAGCGCTAACAGTCTTACTTATGACAAAAGTATGGCACACCAGAAGCCATCTTGATTGGAATGAAGTGGTAAGTCTGAAAACACTCAATTTAAAAAGGAACAACATGAGGGGGTTAATTTTGCCATAGAAAGTATGATTAGTGCTTCAGAAAGAAAAATTAGGGATCATTTTGAGTGACTTCTCAAATCCTCTTCTATTTCATTAAAAAAATTCTGACATGCAGACTGAAACATGCACTTTGAATACCAGCAGCAGACGTCCCTGGTGAGCAGTAGCTTTACTACAGTGATCTAATGTGCAACTAGAGTGCTAACATTCAGAATTTATGGCAAATGTGTGACACATCTGAATGCCTTCTTGATGGAACCAAAGTAAACAAGCATTGAAAATGCAATAGATCTCGCCCTCATTTAAGTTAAAGCCATTCTGTTTGTAATGAGGTGGCTTTTTAGCTTTGCTTTTATTAGTGTTTTTTCAACTTTCATGTAAATAACGCACCGTTTTCACCAAATCGACTTTGCCCAAGCACACCCTTCCCTTCGGCCAACAAATCCCAAAAATTCGGCACACCTGCCGATCCACTCTCCCTACAGCTCACCCAAGCCCCGTCCCTCTAGCGCAACTGGAACACCCCAAATTCACCTTCTCCATGCGCACCAAAAACTCCCATTGAATAACATGACAATTCGCTACTCCGCACAAAAATTGCTCTTTAAAGCACTTCCACTGCTCCGATCCGCTTCAAACTTGGCTGGACACTAGTTCCAGCAATTCCCTAACATCTCACCAAAAATCAGCCCAATCCATCCACTGGAACGGGGACGAATTTCAACCCAAATACGCGCCCCCGCAAACACAAAAAAAAGCCATAAAACGGCCAAATCTCGACCAAAAACCGCCAAAATCCCTCAAAACCTTGCCAACACCAATACGCACGAAACTGAACCGGCCCCTCAGCCCTAGGCTCCGGGAACCCTACTTAATTGACCCAAAAGCCCTAAAAAAGCAACATAATACACACGAAAACGCCCTAACAACCCTAAAATGCATATAAGTATATGTATGCATGCATTTATGTTTGTATTTATATGTAGATATACAGATGATATATGTTTATATATGTATGTATATATATATATTCACTGAAAAAACCATAGGCTGTAGACCATATATAGTTAGGAATTAGCATTAACAAAACCTTGAAAATTCACTGAAAAAACCGTAGGTTATAGACCATATATAGTTAGGAATTAGCATTTACAAAACCTTGAAAATTCACTGAAAAAACCATAGGTTATAGACCATATATAGTTAGGAATTCGCATTTACAAAACCTTATTTTACTCACACAAAACCATTGAAATTCCATATATAGTTAGTTGCACTAACTATATATCGCGCACCCGCAATCCACTGCTGATGATGTCACATATTACATCATTCATGACATGGTCAGTGACATCACTGATGACATCACTGATGACATCTCAAATGACATCACTGATGACATCACTGATGACAACATCCAGTGACTGTATGTTTCTGTAAAGTTAAAATATGTCTTACATATTGAAGAATGAGTGGATGTATAAGTGTCTGGATGAAGGATTTAGTAGGTGCATGACTGACTGTATGAGTGAGTGATTAAATGTGTCTCACTGAGTGCATGGGTTAGTGACTAAACTGTCTTAATTTGTGCATCATTATGTCTGTTGTTCTGTAAACTGTTGCATGTGTTGATAAGTAGCTATATGAGTAACTATATGGGGTATTGATTGGTTGCCCAAGTATTTGTATGGGATACTGAGTGTGTGTGTGGGTGGCTGGGAGGTGTATGACTCTGTGCATAGATGTGTGAGCAGTTGATTCACTAGATGTATGGTTTCAAAAGTGCATGTGGAAACAGCTGTATGGGCGGTTGACTGTGTGCATGAGTGTATTGGTGAGTGAATGGATATCTCAGTGCTACATGTCAAAGTAAGTACATATGTAAAACACAGTACATGTGAGAGTTGACATATATAAATAACTGTGCATAAGAGCCAGTGAATGTGTGAGTGGCTGTATGGATCATTGTGAACTTGTATCAGGGATTGTATAAGAGAGTTAATATGTGTTAGTATATGTTTGAATAAGTAAAGTTTGTATAACTGTATAGTTGAGGAAATGGAGGTGTGATTGATTCTTTGATTGACTGACTAGGTGTGTGAGTAACTCCATGGATGAGTGACAGTCTGTGAGTGTCTGTTTACACTGATTGTATCTAAGGTTATATTAGAGTCTGAAGAGGTTCATCGTATTATCACATGAATGATATCATCAGTGATGTGATCAGTAATGTCAAATGAGATGTCATCAGTGATGTCATCAGTGATGTCATTTGAGATGTCATCAGTGATGTCATTTGAGATGTCATCAGTGATGTCACTGACCATGTCATGAATGATGTAATATGTGACATCATCAGCAGTGGATTGCGGGTGCGCGATATATAGTTAGTGCAACTAACTATATATGGAATTTCAATGGTTTTGTGTGAGTAAAATAAGGTTTTGTAAATGCGAATTCCTAACTATATATGGTCTATAACCTATGGTTTTTTCAGTGAATATATATATATATATATATATATATATATATATATATATATATATATATATATATATATATTACCTACTGGCGGTCGCCAGTAGGTATATATAGTTAGGATTTTTTCCCTATGGGATTTCTGAAAATTCTATGCCTAATAACTTTTGCGTTTGTGGACGGAATTGGCTGAAATTTTCAGGAAAATGGCACATTTTGTTTTTGAGCAGCCCTTGAAAATTTGGGGGGGTTTTGTGGAGGGGGGGCCGAGAAAAAAGGGGGGTCCCAAAACGCCTTTTTCCCATGTTAATTTCCATAGGGCGGTTGGACTCACTTTTAGCCCGAACGGCTGAATGGATTTTCACGAAAATTGGCAAAATTGTAGGGACTGTTAGCCCGATGTGCCTTTGCTAGGTCTCAATATATGTGCTTCAGTGGATTTTGAGAAATTAACGTTTAAATCAAGATATATATCTGTAACAGCGCTCCGGGCAGCGATCCGGTTAGCGAACCTTTCGCGTATCGGAACTTTGCGATGCGAAGCTGATTGGCCCTCCGGTGTCTGTCAACATTCTAAACAGTCCGGAGCGGCCGCCATCTTGTCTCTCGGTAGGATCGAGAGACAAGAGGAGGCCAAAACAAAGGGGGAAATTACCATAAGGGGGCATAGTAGATCCTCGTTGACCCCCTAGGTTTTATGTGGAGGTTTTAAAAGGGCCTAGGAGGGTCCAAAAAAAAAAAAAAAAATTTTTTTTTTGCGTGGTAAGCGCCAAGTTCGCGAACCGGAAAGCGTTCTGGGCAGCGAACTTTATGGATAAAAGAATGAAAGACTTTTCTAATACTGTATGTTAATTGTTTGTTGTTTTTCTTGTTTTTTTTTGTTTTCTTTTTTTTTAAAGTGTTTTTTTTATTTTGATTCTTTTTCATAATTTATTAAACTTTCTAACATTTCAGTGTCTGAAATGTCATTATTTTCTTGAAATATTGTTTGCAATCTGTGAGGTTGCAAAATGTCCTCATTTGCAAGGAGGACATCTACTGCTTGGACACATTGCAGCAGTTCATTATCCAAGCTTTCATCCATAAATTCCATGTCAATTTGTTCACTTAATTCCTGGCTGCTCTCTTGCAGGTCCATCTCAAAAGAAACTTGCTGCTCGCCTTCCATTTTGCCTGAAATTTGGATTAAAAAAATATATATTAGTAGAGATAGGGCACTGTTGGGATTAATTTTAGATAGGCAGTTTTTATCAGTGAATTTATCTTTTGGCAGTGTATAGTATGAGAGTGGAAATAGGACTATAAAAAAGTGTATGTGATTTAACCAAGACAAGCCTTACTCCATTCATAACTATAACAGAGAAGTCTATCTAAATACATTACTACTACAGAGGGATAGTGTATATCTAGCAGAAAAAGTCTACTATATTAAGTTATAGTGCACAATATATTAAATTATAACTTACCTTCACAAAGAAGTTGAAGTTTTTTGAAGCTATTGAAATAGGAGGTACAACAAGAAGTAGTAGTCAAAATTGCTGTGTTTCCTTCTCTCCCTTTATATATATACAGGTATATAACCAATCAAATGTCAGGTAATAAAAGTAGAAAATGAAAGTAACATTTTCATTGGTTGTCAATTCCAACAATTCAGATGTGTTTTGTGAAGTAATTTACCTCACGGTACTTGGAGAGGTCTACAGGCTAAATGGCTAAATGAAATTTCAATGAAATTTGTGAGAATGGAAGGGATTGTTATGTAGTATGAGCTAATCTATATTTGGTGAGAGTGTCTCTAGTCGTTTTTCTGTAAATTACTTTCCCACCTTTTTTTAGGACCGCTTTCCGGAAAGCGGCCCGGTTAGCGAACCTTAAGCGTCACGGGAGTCCACCATTTTGTGTTTCGGTCGCATTAAGATACAAGATGGAGGGCAAATAATGTTTAGAATGGGTAGAAGGGGTCATGGTAGACTTATCTTGACCCCCTAGGTTTTCTGAGCGTGGCTGAGGAGGCTTATATGTGCGGAAAAAAAACATTTTTTAAAAAAATCCGCGAGGTTAGCTTTCGGTTAGCGAACCGGGTAGCGCTCCGGGGAGCGAATTTTGTGGAAAATTAGTGAAAAAAGTTAGAAAAAAATAATAATTGTGAGTGATCAGATGAAGGGTAGCTCTGAGAAGAGCTTTTGGGTTTATGGTACATTTAGGTACTTATAAGTAGGTACCAATGCACAGTCTTAAATTCAGAATGAAAATTCTGTTACCCTCATCTGAGAAGTGAACTCCATCTCCTCTGTAGATATCTTGCATGTAGTAACGCAAGTTATTGTTGTACAGAGAGCCCATTCCATGGTCTCTCATGAAAGCTGAAACAGATTTGTTTACATGCTTCCTCGCTTTCTCAATTTGTGGACAAAATTGGTTGGACCACTTCCATTTCTGTCTTTGGCATATATTGGAATATACCAAGGCAGTTTGAGGAAAAAGTGCCATTAATTGCTCAAAGGTGTCCTTTAAAAGAATTTCTAGACCTACCCCTGTCAAAGTGCCCAAATCATTACCTCCACAGTGCACAATTAACAGGTCAGGTTTTGGCAAATGCATAAAGGTTTTCACCAATGGTATCAATTGGTGACATTTTAATCCTCTTTGGCCCAACCACTTAATTTCCACATCTTGTAAATTGAGGTTAGGTAAATTTCTGTTCTCAGCATACCTTTGAGCCCAGTGGATGTAACTATGTCCAACAATCCAGACCTTAAACATGGTGGGAGAAGGTTGTTCTGCAGTCAGATGAAGTGTGGTAATGAAAGGGCAGTTGAAACAGTAGGAGTTTCTAAAGAAAAAAAACTGTGGATTTACAATGCTAATGATTCATTAGCAGTGATTGGTGCATTTCCATTTCTGAAAACAGAAAGTTAGGGTGCATGGATGTGTTCTTTGAAACATGTAATTTGAATGGTCAAGGAAGAAACATTTAATGAAAGATTGCACTGGATACGCAGGTGCACTGAGAGTTCAGAGTTCAATTGAAACATTGTTGTGTGAATTTGCAAACATGAGAGGTCTTCCAGGAGGTGGTTGCTATGGAAACAAGGCAGACAGGGCAGAGGGGGGAAGGGTTTTGATTTGAAAAAAGTGAGGGAAGAGGTATGATTGGCTAATATGAGACATATGTGAAATGAATATCTGTATTTCTGTGCTTTCAATAGCTGCAGCCTTTGGAGTGCATCCTTTTTCTTCTGCTGAAGACAATTTGGTGTATTTCTTAGACTGTTTTCAAAACTCAAAAAATATTTGCTAAGGTGAGAAAAGATTTATTTAATTTAGATAGAGAATAGTATGATTTAAGGAGAAAATGATGAAGAAAGCTGTGTTTTTAAAATGTGGTTTTGTCTCTAGTGATATAGTAATAGAATTAGTTTCATAGAGAAATTGTAATTGCATATTTGGTGTAACATTCTGGCATGCAGTAACACAAGTTATTGTGGTACATGGAGCCCATTCCATGGTCTGTTATGTAAGGTGAAACAGATATGTTGCTTTTAAAAACGATTTAAGAAATCAATTACATTTCTGGATATGTACTGCTAGAGCTTCATAGGTTGTTTTGAGCCATATTTATAAGGTATTTGAGTGTCTAAGATGTTATGTTTTCCTTTTAAAATGTAAAGTGTTCCTCATGGGGCAAGTGTCTTGTAAATACGCTCCCACTTGTGCTTGGCAAATTTAGATTTTGATTATGGGAGTTACCTAGCCATGTTAATAGTGTCCCAAAAATGGTGCTAGGGAATTGCAGAAAACACTTTCATGTGTCTCAAGGACATTTTTAGTCATTTCTTCATGAATGCAGGTATACAATTGATTTATATGCTGTGTTTAAAAACGAATTTTGAAATCAATTAAATTTCAGGATATGTACTGTTAGAGCTTCATAGGTTGTTTGGGGTCATATTTAGAAGGCATTTTAGTGTCTTTGATGTTATTTTTCCCTTTTTAAATGGAAAGCGTTCCTCATGGGGCCCTGAGCACTTCTTAGCCATGTTATTTAATAGGAAGTGGATAACATGGCTAAGAGCATTTGCTGGAAAATGCATGAATATTGCTGACTTTTCTGCGATGTTATGTTTACCTTTTTAAATGGAAAGTGTTCCTCTTGGGGCAAGTGTCTTGTAAATACGCTCCCACTTGCGCTTGGCAAATTTAGATTTTGATTATGGGAGTTACCTAGCCATGTTAATAGTGTCCCAAAAATGGTGCTAGGGCATTCCAGAAAACACTTTCATGTGTCTCAAGGACATTTTTAGTCATTTCTTCATGAATGCAGGTATACAATTGATTTATATGCTGTGTTTAAAAACGAATTTTGAAATCAATTAAATTTCAGGATATGTACTGTTAGAGCTTCATAGGTTGTTTGGGGTCATATTTAGAAGGCATTTTAGTGTCTTTGATGTTATTTTTCCCTTTTTAAATGGAAAGCGTTCCTCATGGGGCCCTGAGCAGTTCTTAGCCATGTTATTTAATAGGAAGTGGATAACATGGCTAAGAGCATTTGCTGGAAAATGCATGAATATTGCTGACTTTTCTGCGATGTTATGTTTACCTTTTTAAATGGAAAGTGTTCCTCTTGGGGCAAGTGTCTTGTAAATTCGCTCCCACTTGCGCTTGGCAAATTTAGATTTTGATTATGGGAGTTACCTAGCCATGTTAATAGTGTCCCAAAAATGGTGCTAGGGCATTCCAGAAAACACTTTCATGTGTCTCAAGGACATTTTTAGTCATTTCTTCATGAATGCAGGTATACAATTGATTTATATGCTGTGTTTAAAAACGAATTTTGAAATCAATTAAATTTCAGGATATGTACTGTTAGAGCTTCATAGGTTGTTTGGGGTCATATTTAGAAGGCATTTTAGTGTCTTTGATGTTATTTTTCCCTTTTTAAATGGAAAGCGTTCCTCATGGGGCCCTGAGCAGCTCTTAGCCATGTTATTTAATAGGAAGTGGATAACATGGCTAAGAGCATTTGCTGGAAAATGCATGAATATCGCTGACTTTTCTGCGATATTCATGCATTGCGGCCGTTTTTTTTCGCATTTGCGAGCAGTTCTTAGCCATGTTATCCAATGGGAGGTGGATAACATGGCTAAGAGCATTTGCTGGATAATGCATGAATATCGTTGACTTTTCAGCGATATTCATGCATTGCGGCTGTTTTTAATCGCATTTGTGATAAACAATTACATTTCTTGATATGTACTTTTAGAGCTTCATAGGTTGTTTGGGGCCATATTTAGAAGGCATTTTAGTGTCTTTGATGTTATGTTTACCTTTTTAAATGGAAAGCGTTCCTCTTGGGGCAAGTGTCTTGTAAATACGCTCCCACTTGCGCTTGGCAAATTTAGATTTTGATTATGGGAGTTACCTAGCCATGTTAATAGTGTCTCAAAAATGGTGCTAGGGCATTCCAGAAAACACAATCATGTGTCTCAAGGACATTTTTAGTCATTTCTTCATGAATGCAGGTATACAATTGATTTATATGCTGTGTTTAAAAACGAATTTTGAAATCAATTAAATTTCAGGATATGTACTGTTAGAGCTTCATAGGTTGTTTGGGGTCATATTTAGAAGGCATTTTAGTGTTTTTGATGTTATTTTTTCCCTTTTTAAATGGAAAGCGTTCCTCATGGGGCCCTGAGCAGTTCTTAGCCATGTTATTTAATAGGAAGTGGATAACATGGCTAAGAGCATTTGCTGGAAAATGCATGAATATCGCTGATTTTTCTGCGATATTCATGCATTGCGGCCGTTTTTTTTCACATTTGCAAGCACTTCTTAGCCATGTTATCCAATGGGAGGTGGATAACATGGCTAAGAGCATTTGCTTCAAAGGTTGTTTGGGGTTATACACCATTTTTGGGAAATTATTAACATGCCTATCTAACTCCCATAATCAAAATCTAAATTTGCCAACCGCAGGTGGGAGCGTATTTACAATAAATTTGCACCATGAACAACGTAAAATAGCATACTAGACACTCAAATGCCTTATAAATATGACCCAAAACATCTTATGAAGCACTAGTAGTGCATATTTCCAGAAATGTATTGGTTTTCATTTAATGATTTACTTCATTGGTAGGCCTTCACATGTTTTTTTACCTTGGTTTTTTTCAGTGATAATCTTATCTGCAACCATGTGTTGGCCTCACCTCAAATAAACAAAACAGGTGATGGACTGAATGTGGATCAATGACACACATTCACCCCAGTCTAAAGATCTGGGCCTAAACAAATCTTTAGATAGGCTACATCTTATCGTCATCCTGAATTAATGATTTAAAATATTAGGGAGTGATTTATGAGTGTTGTATGCCTGTTTTGTACCATTGAGTGTCATTTTTGTGATGCAGTGCTGGTGGAAAATATTTGCTATGGTAAATAATTAGTACGGCATTAAGTTTTAGATGACTGTTATTTATTTACTGTTTGGTAATAGTGGTTAATAACATTTTATATTATATTTTTCCACAGATTCAACTGCAGATTCTTTCATAGTTTGTAAAATGCCTTCCAAAAGTAGAATAAGAAAGGCTAGAAAACGTCAAAGACAGCAGGATGATGTTTTATTGCAGCAGTCCTCTTCCCCAAATACTTGTCAAAACACCAAGAAAGGTCCGGGTAAGAGCACGAAATCATTCTTAAGAAATATTTGTAGTAAAAAAAGTTTTGCTCAAAAAAATGTTTCAGTTCACAAAAAGAAAAGTAATTTAAATGGAAAGGAGAGACCCATCACAAATGTTACTGGTAGAGGAAGAGATAACTCTGTGCATGATAGTAGAAGGAAACAACAGTTTAGGGACATTCGAAATCGAATGTTCCGTAATAGGATATTAGTTAATTTATTGAAAAGTATTAAAAAGAAAGGCCACCAGAAAGCGGCATTTTATAAGAAGAAGAAAAATGTAGAGAAAATTATTGATCATGCTTTTGAAATTAAGCGAAAGTTGTTTATTTTGGTAATCAATAGAATTAGGAAACTAAGCAAGGTAATTTCTGATTTCAAAACAAAAAGTAGATGGAAGAGAGTAGTAAATCGTACTAACTTTTGTGAAGTTTTTTCCGGAGAATGGATGCATAGTTCAAGTTCTGAGGCATTTTTTAATGAGGAGACTTATTTTCAGGATAATGATTTGGTGCATGCAGTTGACATCAGTGGTCGAGCTTATGAAGTGAAGGATGGTTGTCCAGTTGAAAAAGAACAACTTGTGACAACAGAGACAGAAGAGGCGCTAAGTGATGAGGTTTTAGGAAGACGTCCTAAGGGTCCTGTGTACATTTGGAAGTGTAGTTCTATTTGCAGTGTGCGACAGGTTTCCATCAATTTGCTTTGTGATTTTATACGGACATTTAATAAGAAAAGTTTGAAGCAGAAAATGAAGTTGTTGCAAGATTTAGATCCTTGCAGAGTGAGACAAATGACAGGTTTGCGTGGTCATTCACTGGCTTGTCTTTCCAGGAGAGTATGCCAGAGTGTTTTTCATCATTTCAGGATGCTAGCAGTGCATCATAATAAAGTGAGAAAATTAGTGAGAATGTTGTATTATGCTAAGAGTCCAGCAATTATGCTTAAACAATTATGTGCTGCTCTTTTGCATGGTTCTGAAATAGATGTGAAGAATATTTGTGAAGAAATTGAGTTTTGTTACTTTGGTAGTAAAGATGAGAATGTTCAAATTGACCCTGAAGTAGAGGGTAATGTGGAAGATAATGTACAGGTTTCCAGTACAGATAATTTTCAGAAGGAAATTGCCACGTTTCAGATGAAATCAAGTGAGAGGCCTAATTTCACTTGTGTATGTTGTCGACGCACTTATTATAAGAATCAGACTAAGGTAGTGGATTTATATGCAAAAAGTGAAAGGGAAAATAATAGTGAATGGAAGGATTTTGCCACATACTTGATGGTAGAAAATTATTTTGATTTGGGATCGGATCAACGTGTGTGTACTTATTGTTGTAATAAATTAAACCAAAACCAGATGCCTGCTAGGGCAGTTCATAATAATCTGGAATTGGTTGAGATTCCTTCTGAATTGAAGGATTTAAATACTTATGAATCTATTTTGATTCAAAGTATCCATCCCTTTCAGGCTATTGTAAGAATGGAGCCAAAGACAGGGAAGTTGCCTCCAGCAGATTTACAGAGAGGATTAAAGGGAAGAGTTGTTTATTTGCCTCTAGATTTGAACAAAAACATTAACACAATTGGAATAGAAAAAGTGGAAGAGGAACCTCTGGTTATCTTGGTTAATGGGGTTCCGACAAAGAATAAGAAAATATGGCAAGATTTAGTGGATGTTAGGAAAGTCAAAAAGGCAACAGTGTATTTGAAGAAAAATAATAAGTACTATAAGAATGTATATGTTGCAGAAGAGGAAGTAAGTGATGAAGAGGATAGCGATTTGTGTGCTGGCCAAATTGAGAAAGTAGAGGCCTCTAAAAGTGAAGAAATATATGAACATTATAGTGTTCATCCTTTGCATTCCAAGGAAGTCATGGGGAATGCTATTGAGTTGTTTCAAATAAAACAAGCCAAAGGGAGTCCCATTAGTGTTTGGGAGGAAAGTTTGGAAGCTCGGTGTTTCCCACAGCTATTTCCCA
The DNA here is from genome assembly GCF_964263255.1 of Lissotriton vulgaris. Taxonomy (NCBI): domain Eukaryota; kingdom Metazoa; phylum Chordata; class Amphibia; order Caudata; family Salamandridae; genus Lissotriton; species Lissotriton vulgaris. The sequence goes on along the minus strand of NC_141689.1, from coordinate 1,435,244,555 downwards.
CAGGTCAAGGAGGAAGATATGATGAGCGACCTCATCAAATTCCTGCGTCTGAATACCGGACTTTACGATTGTATGCAGAAGATCCTAGGTTTCGGCAATGCATTCCCTATTTGTTTCATCTCCTGTTTGAAAGCGATCTGTCTGGACTGTCATATGCAGTGAACCACATCTTAAAAAGTGGTATACAGATGCGAAACATCTCGGCAAGTGACTTTATGCATAAAGTCAATGTCCAAGACAGTATTTTGGATTCTCACTTAATTAATCTCATGGCGTGTCAGCGTGGTACTAATGAGTACTGGTACCGTCGTCATGGTGATTTAAAATGTATGCTGAGGAACTTAGGAACTCCAACATGGTTCCTCACTCTGAGCTGTGCCGAGTATGGCTGGGAAGACTTACTTGAATTTCTACTCAGGCAAATGGAAATATTGAAAACATTGAATTCAAGACACCTGGAGAACTGTGTTCTTTGGATCCAGTGAATGTATGCAGGTACTTCAATCATAGATTTGAAGCTATGATGTCTTTCATCACAAATAAAAAGAATCCACCTCTTGGAGAGGTGTTGGATTTCTTCTGGAGAAAGGAGTACCAAGCAAGAGGTGCCCCTCATATACATATGTTGTTGTGGATCAAGGATGCACCTAAATTTGGAACAGATCTGGATGACTTAGTGATGAATTTCATCGAACAGTATTCTACGTGTGCTGTTCCAAACGCAACGGAGAAGAAAAGTCTAAGAGAACAAGTTCTACGTTTCCAAAGCCATCGTTGTGGAAAGTACTGTCGTCGTAAATTCAGAAACAAGGACAAGTTCTACACCAAATGTCGTTTCAACTTTCCACGACCGGTGATTTCTAAAGGAAGAGTGAACAGTTTGATGTCTTCGCTGCGACATAATGTGACGAGGAAATCACCCAAGAATACATACAATTTGAAAAGGAACGAAGAGTCCAAGTACATCAATGACTACAACCCAGTGATTTTGTCCATGTGGAATGCTAACATGGATATACAGTTTGTGGCTGACAACTGTATGGCTGTGGCTCGGTATGTGACATCTTACATCACCAAAAAAGAAAAGACCGAACTGAAGGATATGTGGGAGGACATTTCCCATGAAAAGAGCCTCAGCAAGAAGTTGTACAGTTTCAGTCTGAAGATGTTGTCGCATCGAGAAATCGGAGCTTACGAATGTTCTGACCGGTTGTCTTCAGCAAGTCTCTATGCCAAATCCAGGAGTCTCGTTTGGGCGAGTCTTGGTCTTGCTGCAACGCGAAATCGAGTTCTAAAACCTGTCCGGGAAATTGAGTATTTGGCAGAAAAGGAACCAAACAGTACCAACATTTTGAAGACCAACATGTTGGATACATATTATCCAAATCGAAGCAGTCACCTTGAGAATGTTTGTCTATATGAGGTTCTCCAAAATTATATATTCAAGAGGAACATCAAAGAAGATATTGAGAAAGGAGTGTATGCTGTAATTGGAAGTGAGGGATGCCTGGTCAAGCAAAGAAAATGCCAATTAGTAAACCATCGAAAATTGAGTGGTGAATCTCCAGAAAAAAAGGAGTTTTTTTATTTAGCACTTTTGCAACTTTTCAAGCCTTGGCGTGCAGAAGAGGAACTGCTTGGAGATTTCCTCTGTTACGAAGACTCTTTCAATGCAGCCAAGGAGTCCATAGAATGTCCTGCTTTTTCTAAATATCAAGAAATGCTAACTTTGGAAATTGAGCAGGAAGCAACGATTGCAGCCGAGATTGCCAAAGACAGTTCTCAGGACAGTCAGAGTTCTGTTTCATTGAGTCAAGATCCACTTGGAGGACCTATTATCGAAAATGAAGCTGCCACTGCTATGAATGAAGTAGAAAGAGCCATGGCACATGCTCAGGAGGATTCAGTTAACTTAGAAGACTTGGAAAAACAACTCAACGTTGAGCAGAGGAAAATATATGATGAAGTTACCAAGGAAATTGAGCACGGATTAAGTCATGAGAAGAACAAGTGCTCATGTACATCGTTGAAGCCTGTCCGACTGTACGTGAGTGGAGAAGCGGGAACTGGAAAAAGTTTCCTCATTAAAGCAATCTCTTGTTATTTGCAGGAAAGGACTGAGTCATCGCTGTCTTGTGTTGTCACCGCTCCTACTGGACTGGCAGCACATAACATTAAAGGTATTACTTTGCATCGTCTACTGATGCTGCCGGTGGAGCATGACAACAAATTACAATACAACAAGTTATCTGGAGATGCTTGCTGTGAAGTTTCAAGAGTCTTGAGGAAAATGAAACTACTTATCATTGACGAAGTAAGCATGGTTTCCAATGTCATGCTTGCCTTTGTGCATTTGAGAATGCAAGAAGTACTTAAAACTGAATATGATGTGTTATTTGGTGGGAAACACATCATTGTTTTCGGAGATCTTCTGCAGCTGACACCAGTAAAAGGTCAACCTGTGTTCAAAATACTCACGCATGAAGATACCAGGAAGTGCCTAGGGAGCATTGGCAACGTCAATATATGGTTAAACTTCAATTATGCAGAACTGCATCAAAATATGCGTCAGGCAAAGGATGAAGATTACAAGAATATTCTACAAGATATTAGAATTGGAAAAGTGACTGAGCATGGGAAAGAAGCTTTAAATGCACGATTACTGTCAAATTTATATCCCAAACAAGAGATTGTGCCTGAGAATATTTTTCAGAAAATTACTGAGAAGAAATCCGGGATATGTCTCATGCCAACTCTTGCAGAATGTGCCATCTTCAACAACAAAATGTTGAATTTAGAAAAGCAAGAGATTGTGAAACTTGAAGCTATCGACAAATTAGAGCATATGGGATCAACAATTATTTTGTCAGACAATTTGAAATCAAAATTGGATTCATTAGAGAAGACTATATCTAAAACAGCGGGTTTTGAAAAGACTTTGAATGTGTGTTTAAATTGCCGAATCATTTTGAGAAGGAATTTACATGTAGAAAGAGGTCTGGTAAATGGATCAATGGGTAATGTTGTTGATTTTGAGAAATACAGAAATAGAGATGGAATAGAATTTTTAAGAATTAAATTTGATGGCATTGAGGAAGTACAGCAAATTGGTTGTTGTTCTGCTAGGTTTTTGCTTGTTAAAGACTTATATGTTCGCCGTAAACAGTTTCCTGTTTGCTTGGCATATGCGGTGACAATCCATAAATCGCAAGGTTTAAGTGTAGACTGTGCATTGGTGAATATTGGCAGTTCTGTGTTCAAGGAGGGTATGGCATATGTGGCATTGTCACGAGTTAGAACTTTATCGGGATTGTACTTGATTGACTGTGATGTCAGAAACATTTGTGCGGATCTAGATTGTGTTAAGGAATACAATAGGTTAAGAAGAGAGTATGCGCCACATTTGCCTCAATATCCTTTGTTTGAGAAACGTGTGGTAGGCCGGAAACGTAGAAATAGCAGTAATAGTAGGGAGGTTGTTGCAAAAAGACTAAAAGTCAATGAACCGAAAATTGTTAGCAGAAAGAAAGTGGATTCTGTTGAAGATGTTGTTGGTTTTCAATTTGAAAACAGTTCTGGTGTCAACTGCTATGCAAATGTAGTGGTTAATGTTCTCTTTTCACTAGAGAGTTTAAAAGAACAGATTCTGTTGAATTCAGAACAAATTTTATGCAGTTTGTTGAATTCTGTTTTCGAGAAATGTAGCACTGATCGAACAAAAGTAGAAAGTGTGTCTGAAGTTCGTTATCTGTTAGATGAATGTTCAGGTCAAACAGACTTCTCTGAAAATAATCAGCAAGATTGTCAGGAGTTTTTAATGTATATGCTTGATGTATTGCAAGATGAGGGTGTAGATGTAGATCAACTGTTTGGGCTTTCTTATCAATGGCAGCATGACTGCGAGAATTGTAGGGTATCAAGTACTACTAGTGTAGACTCAGAAAGATTTATATATTTAACTTTGCCAGACAGTAAATCAGTCTCCTTTAATAAGCTAGTAAATGCAGCTGATCACAACATGGAGTGTAGCCAATGTAAATCTGAAATGATGTCAACATTACTTATACGTAGATATGGCCAGTATGTCATTTTAATGATGCAACGATGTAGGCCTGATGGATCAAAATTGTCAACTTTAATAAAAAAAATTGTGGCTTCTCAGCTTTCAATATCAGGAAGGACTTTTGTAACTGTAGCAATTATCTATCACGATGGTCCTTCAACTACTTCAGGACATTATACAGCTTATTTAAAGTCTCGAAATGGCTGGTCATTCTGCAATGATTCCGTTGTAAGTTTCAAAAAAAAATTGCCGTTTGACCTTAAAAATTCTTACCTGGTGTTTTTAAAACCAAAATTTTAAAGAAAGAATCTCGAGATTTCCTATGAAGAATTGGAAAAGGTTCATCAAGTTGAGGGAATGTAAGTCTGCAATGCTGTCTAGATTATTGGTCCAAAACTTTTAATTATAATGTCATTTTGTAAAATCCGACTATATAAACCTGATGCAAGTAAGTCTGCTTCATAGTAAGCAGTATCAGTGTCATAGGAAAAGGAGAACATGAGTGACAAAGAAGGGTAAGATATTAGTAGTCCAGGATTGTGAAAATTATCTTAAATGTTTTCTTTTTGAAAGTTGCGAAAATAGAAAATGACGGGATTTGATTGGAAGAATTACAAGACTTGTGAATAGCTGCAACATGATTTGGCCAAGTGGAAACATGTGGTAGAATGTGAGAAGTCTTTTCTTGTATGTAACATATTTTTCGAATCGTTGGAGGTTTTCTTTCAGAAAGTGGCGGGCTGACAATATTTATAGCACAACACAGTGGACGCTGTTCATAGGACATCCTTCGACGTCATTGAAAGTAAGTTAATTTTAAGGAGTTTTGAATTCAGATTTCTTATGTTGAATGGGTTTTTAAACACAATCATTTTGATTGTGTTTTTTTTCCCCGCTGTTACATGATGAATACCTTCAAGTCACTGATTTAAGTGAAATTTGATACATTCTGAGAACAGCAAAAATAAACCATTTAACATGTATAATTAATGTTTTGCTTTTTGTACTTATGATATACATTTAGAAATGTGAAGTAGATATGGAGAAACTGAGTCTTCTGTAAGTGTCAATTTTAATCCTTACAGTGCTGTACTTCTGGGTACTGTTTTTAAAAAAAAAAAAATGAATAGGCCTCACCTCAAAGAAAGCTGTTGAAAGCAGACATCTTATTTGCATCCTGAAACAATCATTTAAAATGTTAGACACAATTTTATGATGGCTTTACATCTTTTTTGCGCTGCAATTGCATCACTATTGTGAGACATTAGCAGTGCAAAAAAAGCACCATGTTCCAAAATAGGCCTCAGTTCATCAACATCAAGATACAGTTTTTTTAAAATATATATATTTAGGATTGTGTAGGGGACGTAGAGAAGCAGAGACTTCTGTAAATGTCAAAGTTGTTGAAAAACTGTTTGTTCTTGAACCTTTTCCCTTGTCTTTTCTAATTTTTAAGTACATGTTTTAATATTTTTGGAAATGTTTGTTCTCTGTTTTACAGATTGAAAGTATGAAAAAATATTTTAAAAAGGTAACAAGAATTATAAGGTAAATGTTTTCTACTCTTTTTACCCGCAATGCACTGCTGATGATGTCACTGACACTATCTCTCATTTACTCTCTATAGCTGTCTTTCTTTTTACATTATTCTCTGTTTACTTCCCTTATACTAACTCTTCTTTTTTTAAAAAAAATATTTTTTTAGTTCGCTTACAGTTCGCGAACCGGTCAGCGAACTTGAAGCGAACCAAAAGAAATAGAGCTTGCCAGAGTGATAAACATTCTAGCAATTTTATTTGAAAGGGGAGGTAGTTCTGAAAAGAACTTTTTTTTTTTGTTTTTGTTGTTTTATATATATTTTTTTTTTTTCTGAACATTTTTTGATTTTTTTGTATTTTTAGAACAGTTTTATGTTTTTTTTGTATTTTTTATGGAGGGGAAACAACAAAAAAACAGGCATTGAAAACGGCTCAACAGGAGCAAAAAAAAAATTACTGCTTGGGTGCATTAGGGCACTTATGGTTTTCGAACACCATATTAATCAAGTTGATGCTCATGTTCCCATACGACAGCATAGCACCACAATATATACAAGTAAACCTCATATGTTTGAAATTTGGTTGAATATTTGGCACAGTTTCCTGTGCCTCTCTTCCTGACAAAGACATTGTTGAGGTAGATCTGGCCACAGGAGTTGTCGGGGGATTGTCTTGTAGGTCCCTTAACTCAGCCCGGCTGTAGTTTAAGGGATGCCACCTGGTCATATGTCGATGCATAGTATAGTTGCCCATACTATATTTCTTCTCTGTGCCTCTAGACAATCTGTAATCACAGATGAGGCAGGTGGCATATTTCGCATTCACCTTCTTCTCCCCTGGAGGGATGGAAAAAAACTGCCAGATGAAACTTGTTTTTCTCTTAGAAACACGGGGCAACTCCGGGATAAATTGTTGTTGATCTGTATCCTCTTCTTCTTCTTCCTCCTCTTCCTGCTCTCTGTTGGAGGTAAATTGACTTGGTGGTCCTCTCTTCTTATGAGGAGGTGGAGGTGGTGGTGGGGGTGCACCAGCTGCAGCAAGTATGGAAGCCATTGTTGAACTCCAGGTAAATGGTCTTTCTCTCACCAAGATGAAAGTCAGAGTGAGGAAAGAAGGAGGGGTTTACATGATTTGGGAAAAGCAAAAGTTCTGAACCAATGAAAAGTGTTATTTTTAGGTCACATGACCTAGTCATACATCATTTGGAAACCAAAAGTGAAATGAACCAATGAAAAGTTTGATAAACAAGTCACATGACCTGTTCCGCTTACGTTACGCGGTGCGCGCCGCGTCTCGGATCGCTTCCGGTTCGCGGTCCGGAGCACTTCCGGGAGCGCTAACGCAGCGCGTCATTAGACGCATTACGCGACAACGTGATACGTCGCGCTTCCGCGACGCGTCACAGTTCCGCTAACGTAACGTTGACCGGTTCGCGGACTAGGTCGCGGCATCAAGATGAGCTAACGGAAAGCTTCCCGGTTCGCGAACTAGAAGCGAAGAAAAAAAATATTTAAAAAAAAATTATTAATAAACATCTAAAATATATTTTAAGATTTAAAGAAGAATACATATTACAGCTACAGATGTTAGCTTTTAAAAAACCAATGAAATTCACAGAAAAAACCATAGGTTATAGACCATATATAGTTAGGAATTTGCATTTACAAAACCTTGAAAATTCACTGAAAAAACCATAGGTTATAGAACATATATAGTTAGGGTATTGCATTTACAAAACCTTATTTTACTCGCATAAAACCATTGAAATTCCATATATAGTTAGTTGCGCTAACTATATATCGCGCACCCGCAATCCACTGCTGATGATGTCACATATTACATCATTCATGACATGGTCAGTGACATCACTGATGACATCTCAAATGACATCACTGATGACATCACTGATGACATCTCAAATGACATCACTGATGACATCTCAAATGACATCACTGATGACATCTCATTTGATATTACTGATCACATCACTGATGATATCATTCATGTGATAATACGATGAACCTCTTCAGACTCTAATATAACCTTAGATACAATCAGTGTAAACAGACACTCACAGACTGTCACTCATCCATGGAGTTACTCACACACCTAGTCAGTCATGCAAAGAATCAATCACACCTCCATTTCCTCAACTATACAGTTATACACACCTATCTTATTCAAACATATACTAACACACATTTACTCTCTTATACAATCCCTGATACAAGTTCACAATGATCCATACAGCCACTCACACATTCACTGGCTTTCATGCACAGTTATTTATATATGTCAACTCCCACATGTACTGTGTTTTACATATGTACTTACTTTGACATGTAGCACTGAGATATCCATTCACTCACCAATACACTCATGCACACAGTCAACCGCCCATACAGCTGTTTCCACATGCACTTTTGAAACCATACATCTAGTGAATCAACTGCTCACACATCTATGCACAGAGTCATACACCTCCCAGCCACCCACACACACACTCAGTCTCCCATACAAATACCTGGGCTACCAATCAATAACCCATATAGTTACTCATATAGCTACTTATCAACACATGCAGCAGTTTACAGAACAACAGACATAATAATGCACAAATTAAGACAGTTTAGTCACTAACCCATGCACTCAGTGAGACATATTTAATCACTCACTCATACAGTCAGTCATGCACCTACTAAATCCTTCATCCAAACACTTATACATCCACTCATTCTTCAATATGTAACACATATTTACACTTTACAGAAACATACAGTCACTGGATGTTGTGATCAGTGATGTCATCAGTGATGTCACTGACCATGTCATGAATGATGTAATATGTGACATCATCAGCAGTGGATTGCGGGTGCGCGATATATAGTTAGCGCAACTAACTATATATGGAATTTCAATGGTTTTATGCGAGTAAAATAAGGTTTTGTAAATGCAATACCCTAACTATATATGTTCTATAACCTATGGTTTTTTCAGTGAATATATATATATATATATATATATATATATATATATATATATATATATATATATATATATATATATATATATATATATATATATATATATTCACTGAAAAAACCATAGGTTATAGACCATATATAGTTAGGAATTCGCATTTACAAAACCTTATTTTACTCACACAAAACCATTGAAATTCCATATATAGTTAGTTGCACTAACTATATATCGCGCACCCGCAATCCACTGCTGATGATGTCACATATTACATCATTCATGACATGGTCAGTGACATCACTGATGACATCACTGATGACCTCTCAAATGACATCACTGATGACATCTCAAATGACATCACTGATGACATCACTGATGACATCTCATTTGACATTACTGATCACATCACTGATGATATCATTCATGTGATAATACGATGAACCTCTTCAGACTCTAATATAACCTTAGATACAATCAGTGTAAACAGACACTCACAGACTGTCACTCATCCATGGAGTTACTCACACACCTAGTCAGTCATGCAAAGAATCAATCACACCTCCATTTCCTCAACTATACAGTTATACAAACTTTACTTATTCAAACATATACTAACACATATTTACTCTCTTATACAATCCCTGATACAAGTTCACAATGATCCATACAGCCACTCACACATTCACTGGCTCATATGCACAGTTATTTATATATGTCAACTCTCACATGTACTGTGTTTTACATATGCACTTACTTTGACATGTAGCACTGAGATATCCATTCACTCACCAATACACTCATGCACACAGTCAACCGCCCATACAGCTGTTTCCACATGCACTTTTGAAACCATACATCTAGTGAATCAACTGCTCACACATCTATGCACAGAGTCATACACCTCCCAGCCACCCACACACACACTCAGTCTCCCATACAAATACTTGGGCAACCAATCAATAACCCATATAGTTACTCATATAGCTACTTATCAACACATGCAACAGTTTACAGAACAACAGACATAATGATGCACAAATTAAGACAGTTTAGTCACTAACCCATGCACTCAGTGAGACACATTTAATCACTCACTCATACAGTCAGTCATGCACCTACTAAATCCTTCATCCAGACACTTATACATCCACTCATTCTTCAATATGTAAGACATATTTTAACTTTACAGAAACATACAGTCACTGGATGTTGTCATCAGTGATGTCATTTGAGATGTCATCAGTGATGTCATCAGTGATGTCACTGACCATGTCATGAATGATGTAATATGTGACATCATCAGCAGTGGATTGCGGGTGCGCGATATATAGTTAGTGCAACTAACTATATATGGAATTTCAATGGTTTTGTGTGAGTAAAATAAGGTTTTGTAAATGCGAATTCCTAACTATATATGGTCTATAACCTATGGTTTTTTCAGTGAATTTTCAAGGTTTTGTAAATGCTAATTCCTAACTATATATGGTCTATAACCTATGGTTTTTTCAGTGAATTTTCAAGGTTTTGTAAATGCTAATTCCTAACTATATATGGTCTATAGCCTATGGTTTTTTCAGTGAATATATATATATACATACATATATAAACATATATCATCTGTATATCTATATAAATACAAACATAAATGCATGCATACATATACTTATATGCATACAGATGCATGTTATTTACATGAAAGTTGAAAAAACACTAATAAAAGCAAAGCTAAAAAGCCACCTCATTACAAACAGAATGGCTTTAACTTAAACGAGGGCGAGATCTATTGCATTTTCAATGCTTGTTTACTTTGGTTCCATCAAGAAGGCATTCAGATGTGTCACACATTTGCCATAAATTCTGAATGTTAGCACTCTAGTTGCACATTAGATCACTGTAGTAAAGCTACTGCTCACCAGGGACGTCTGCTGCTGGTATTCAAAGTGCATGTTTCAGTCTGCATGTCAGAATTTTTTTAATGAAATAGAAGAGGATTTGAGAAGTCACTCAAAATGATCCCTAATTTTTCTTTCTGAAGCACTAATCATACTTTCCATGGCAAAATTAACCCCCTCATGTTGTTCCTTTTTAAATTGAGTGTTTTCAGACTTACCACTTCATTCCAATCAAGATGGCTTCTGGTGTGCCATACTTTTGTCATAAGTAAGACTGTTAGCGCTATAGTTGTTCTTTAGAACACTCTGGGATATTCTGTCATTGGGCTATACTTGGGGTACATCTGGGTGATATTTGGGCTACATTTAGGCTCTTTTGTCTCTGGTGGCCATCTTGGGAGACTGTATGTCAGAATTTTTTAATGAAATTGAAGAGGGTTTGAGAAGTCCCTCAAAATGTGCCCTAATTTTTCTTTCTGCAGCACTAGTCATAATTCATATGGCAAAATATACCCCCTCATGTTGTTCCTTTTTAAATTAAATGTTTTAAGAGTTACCACTTTATTCCAATCAAGATGGCTTCAGGTGTGCCATACCTTTGTAATAAGTAGGACTGTTAGCGCTCTAGTTGTTCTTTAGAACACTCTGGGACATTCTGTCATTGGGCTATACTTGGGCTACATCTGGGTGATATTTGGGCTACATTTGGGCTCTTTTGTCTCTGGTGGCCATTTTGGGAGACTGCATGTCAGAATGTTTTAATGAAATAGAAAAGGATTTGAGAAGTCACTCAAAATGTGCCCTAATTTTTCATTCTGCAGCACTAATCATACTTTCTATGGCAAAATATACCCCCTCATGTTGTTTCTTTTTAAATTAAATGTTTTAAGAGTTACCACTTTATTCCAATAAAGATGGCTTCAGGTGTGCCATACCTTTGTAATAAGTAGGACTGTTACCGCTCTAGTTGTTCTTTAGAACACTCTGGGACATTCTGTCATTGGGCTATACTTGGGCTACATCTGGGTGATATTTGGGCTAAATTTGGGCTCTTTTGTCTCTGGTGGCCATTTTGGGAGACTGCATGTCAGAATGTTTTAATGAAATAGAAAAGGATTTGAGAAGTCACTCAAAATGTGCCCTAATTTTTCATTCTGCAGCACTAATCATACTTTCTATGGCAAAATATACCCCCTCATGTTGTTTCTTTTTAAATTAAATGTTTTAAGAGTTACCACTTTATTCCAATCAAGATGGCTTCAGGTGTGCCATACCTTTGTAATAAGTAGGACTGTTATCGCTCTAGCTGTTCTTTAGAACACTCTAGGAGGCTGCAGTAGAACACAAAGGAATCAACTGACAGTCTCTGTCCTTGTTGGATGTACATGTTTTACTGAGAATGTCAGACTTCATTTTCACATGACTGAGAAAGATAATGTGAATTTACAGAAAATATGCTTTCAGTTTAGCTTATAGATCCCCTTCCAAACCACTGTGGGAAAATCATGAGATATTAGTTTTCTTTCAAACAATATTCATGATATCACAGCAGAAGGTTTTTTCACATGGTAAAATCACCTTAGAACCCACCACAATTCCTAAAACGAGTATGGTACCATCAACAAATGATTTATAATGTAACTAAAGTCCTAAAACCCTCTATTAACTACAATGCTTTTTAATGAGGTGCTATCATGTATATTGGTCCCAAGATGGCTGCCAACACTTCTTGGATGAAGTGCTGACAGCCAATCAGATCAGATGTGTGGTTAGGCTCCGCCCAAATATATATATATTTTTTTGAACCTAAATTACTCAAAATCCACTCGAGCACATATATTGAGACCTAGCAAAGGCACATCGGGCTAACAGTCCCTACAATTTTGCCAAGTTTCGTGCAAATCCATTCAGCCGTTCGAGCTAAAAGTGAGGCCAACCGCCCTATGGAAATTAACATGGGAAAAACGTGTTTTGGGACCCCCCTTTTTTCTCGGCCCCCCCTGGATGAACCCCCCCCAAATTGTCAGGGGCTGCTCAGAAACAAAATGTTCCATTTTCCTGAAAATTTCAGCCAATTCCGTCCACGAACGCCAAAGTTATTAGACATAGAATTTTCAAAAATCCCATAGAGAAAAAATCCTAACTATATATACCTACTGGCGACCCCCAGTAGCTAATATATATACTTACAAGCACTATTTAATACTCTGGAAAAGCTCCATAAAAAAAGAACTATCGAAATGGTGGGAGGATGAATCCCTGCAACGGTACATTGATGTGAAACATGTACCTAGGGGACTCCGTATTTTCACCATTCCCACCTACGAGGACCCTGATACTGATATGTTGGAAGAATGGTCCATTAATTACTCATCGTGTTCTATGACTATGATGCGGATTCTAGTCAAGTATGCACTTAAGGACCGCGCGAAACTGCTCTCAGAAATTGACAAAATCCTGCTGGAAATTAGTCAGCTCATCTCGATGGATGCATTAGAAGAGCATATGAAGAATCTAATGGTTAAAATTGCCAAATTAGAAGAAGAAATAACTGCAAAGAAAGTTCTTACGTGAATATAAGGACTATCAATCAGGGCGGACACTAATATTCCAGAGAAAATATGATCATTTATTTGAGAAGAAGACAGGAATGACGGCTGTGATACCTAACAATTCTGGAGCCGCAACAGAAGTAAGTAAGTAAAACGACGTCTCTGATGGGAGTTCATCAGATGCATCCACTTCCGCCATGAATCAAGAAGTAATACATGACTCACAAAGGAGAACAAATAATTTTTTATTACAGTTCCAACTGATGAGTCAAAACAGGACAGAGTTTCATCAAGAAGACAGGTACAAGGAAACAGATGAAGAACAGGAGGAATCAACAAGCCAAAAAGAGGAGGAACAAACGCAGACAGAGCTCCAGTGGGAATGGGAACAAGGGGGGGAACATCCTTTACCACGAAACATTTACAACGCGGTACCATTACCACGCAGGTTTTACAACGAAAGTTGTTGCAACGACTTTCGCTGGAGGGCGCTCTAGGATAGGGAATAGTTTAATTTACTATCCAACACCTTCCCTACTATCCACGGGGACTGGAGTTGGAATAGTAAATTAAACTATTCACTATCCAGCGCCCCCTAACGCATGTCGCTGTAACGACTTGCATTGTAAAACCTGCGTCGTAACAATACACATTGTAAAAGCACTCGTTGTACCGTCATACATCCGGAACAAGGAGCAGAAAACAGAAAACATGACTATCGTCAACCTTTCCCAGCGGTCTCTTTCCAAGGAGGAAATTGAAACCCTTGGCATGTCCTTTTACCCATCCCTCAATATGAACTATGCCCAAACCAGAATCGATGTATTCCTGTTTTCAAGAAAACTCAAATTGAAAAAGTGGTTCCATACTAAACCATAGAGACAAATGAATCACTGTAAGTAGTAGGGATAGAGTGAGTAATCTTAATATGGCTGATATTGAGATGTTACATGCATTGCACACCATGGCAGATGATGAAACCAGTGTAAACAATCTGACAACTGATTGGGAGGCTTGGGGTGAAGATCTAGGAGGAAATCCTGGAAGTAAGTTTAAACCCAAATCTGTTTCTCCCCAGTATACAGTGTGAGGCAATTTATGTATTTGAGAAGGGTGTCTTAAATGTTCTACATAAAATAAGGTACAGAAAGATCCTGTGCAACAGAAAAAACGTAACAGTTCAACAAATTACCTTCACTGACAACTTACAAGCAGACAAAAATATTGTAATCCGTCAATCGGATAAAGGGGGTAACGTTGTTGTCTTAGACAAACAAAAATACCTGGCAGAGGGTCTGAGACAACTCAGTGATGGCAACTGCTACTTCAAATCAAATATGGCCGAAGTATTGAAATCTAATACTATGTATAGAGAGGCACTGGTTGAGTGGAGAGAAATAGGGCAGATGGAATGGGAGGAGTACAACTATTTGTGCCGTGCACATCCCAGAGTACCCATCATTTACCTACTCCCAAAACTCCATAAAGACATTTGTAATCCCACAGGAAGACCAATAGTCTTCTCAATTGGTTTGTTACTGGAAAACAGATCCAGATTCATTGACTACAATTTAAGATCGTGTTTTACCTTCTTATATTAGAGGCACAACACATTTTTTAATTGATGGGATACACTGGGAAAGCAATTACACCTTAGTTTCCCTAGATGTAAATAGTCTCTATACAAGTATCCAACATGATTTAGGACTCCAGGCCATTCAATTTTTTTTTAAAACCAGGCCTATCTCATTATTCCATAATTCACAGATGATTGTGACTATGATTGAGATCTGTCTAACAAATACTTTTTTTTATCTTTGATGACACCATATATAGGCAAATAATCGAAGAGGAGGGAGAAAGAAGAACCCTTGATCCATTCAGCTTCCTTGGTGGTCGTGAGAGTATTGCATCAATTTCTTCTGTTGAGTAGCTCAGGCCTAGGTTCTCTGCCATTATAGCACTACTTTGGGATTAAGTAGACATTAGTTTGGCGATTTTCGATTAGGGAATAAATCAAAGAGAAGGGAGAAAGAAGAAGCCTTGATCCATTCACCTTCCTTGGTTCAAAATATCAAACGTATCGTATAAGGAATGGATCACTTGTCCTGCATAACCTGGGTTTGCAATTCTCGTGTTGCTGTGTCCCAATAAAAAAACCTAATTCACGTGTCAAAGATGGAATGGGCGGTATATCTTGATTCTCCGCCTTCTATTCACGTGATTGCATCATCATGGGGTTAGTAGTTATGCATTCTCCACCCGGAGGTGTACCCCTGGTTAAAAACAGTAGTGATCAGTGATAAGTGGGGGTCACACGTGATAATACTTAACAAATACTCATACAGCCAGGAATAGATTTAATAAATGTGGATTCGAGATATTGTTTAAAAACTGAAGTGGTGCGTCTTGAGATGTGATTAGGAATCTCTTGCACTCTAAAGGTCGTAAAAAAAGGTCGACATGTTTCAGCCCCTACGTCGCCCATGCAGGTCAATTGGGCTTTCTTCAGGACTAAAAGTGAAAAGGTGATGTGAGAATGAGTGTGTCTAAGTGTATTTTCCTCTGAGAAAGAAATTATTTTCGAGAAAAGGTTGAGGAAAGGATATACTAATCTGTTTCCTGGTGAGGTCCAATGGTACCTGTAAATACAAAAGGGTGGGGGATAGGTAGAAGAGAACACAGACATGTGGAGAGGGATGATTATCCAGGCTTCTTGTCTGTTAAAATGACTATTAACACCTTGGCTGCTAGGCGTTTTCCCCTCTCATGCTGGATCCTTTGCTTTCCCATTGTTTCATGACGAGCTCAGCTCGTCATCAGCACAGCTCACCCGTGCATCATGACGAGCTGAGCTTGTCATCAGCATCGAAAGGGTTAAAAGGCTAGCAACTAGAAAATGGCAATACTTCATCAAAACCACTCATCTCTCAATATGGCAAAAAAAATCACTCTCTCAATTCTCGCAGTATTGTAAAGGCTATAACTGGTATGGGTATGTGTTGGCAAAATCACTCTGCTTATTCCGATAAGACAAGCTTTGAAATATTGTCTGTTTCACTGTAATATGTTGATAATACATGCAGGACTCTCTCCAAGAGTAACAATTCAGAAATAAAATGGTGACATGGTATTGGGAACAGGTAGGTAAATTAAAAAACAACTCATGGTGCATCCCGGGTTTAATAGGTCTGTACAATGCTCCCATCTGAAAGTTGTAGCGAGCAATTAATCTATGGTTTACACTCACTCTTCACACAAAGGATTAGTACTATGGCAATTCGTGTCCGTTGTGAATGGAACCGCATGATGCCCAAAAACACGCACATAGATATCACTTAAGAGACACTTGGAAAGGATGGCGTGTATTGAGACCCTCCATAGAGAAGGTTATACGGCCACCAGTGGAGTTATGTTACGCCTGAACGGCGTAAGTTCATGCATGCTGTCCCGTATTTTAGTTGTATGAGCATGCGGCATTCAGAGGGCCCCCGCCGGGGGGCGGGAGTATATGTTCACATACCTTATGGCTTTTCATTCAGTGCCTCAATGGGCTGCCAGTGAGTCTGGAGGCCTACTGAGTAAAGGGATGACCAAATTAAAAAGGGGGGCAGAAATACTTTACGGTTTGTCTGGCGCTGCGTTGTGCTCCGGCTTCTACCTTCGGCATCGTGTAAGCACGACTTGTGCAGACGCTTCTGCTCTGGGCCCGGGTGGTGTCAGGTGCTTCTGGGTCATCGTACATATAACCACGGGGAGAGAATGTACTCGAGAAAAGACTACTCACAGAAAAAAGACTAGTGATGGTGTTTAGTCTAACGTTTTTACAGAGGTTAATTTTAGGGATAGGCCCATAAATGTAATGTTCATGAAAATTGTTTATAGACATAAAAACAAGTGTTGTATTGATTGCATCTAAGGATAGTGACTTCCGGGGCTAACAGCAGAGTAATTTACTACTGGTGTCGATCAGGCAAGAAAAAGAAAAAAGTCAAAAGACTAGTGATGGCAAAACGTCAATAATTCAAAGCACATGTCGAAGGATATTACTACAATTATTTTATGGGCGGTTGAATTATTACACTGCCCATAATAAGTATTAAAAAAAAAAGGTTATAGAGTGTAGTGTAAGTCCCTCAGGGTAATTAATCCTATGTATGAGCAATCGACCATCATGGGCCGGGTCTTGCTGATAACAGCTATATTCGTCATCAGGTGTTTATTGTGCTCTGTTTTTTCATTGTCTTAAGCTTCCAATATTATTATTCGGTATTCATATTTTAACCACAATTTATTTTAGTGAATTGTTGTTTTTTTTTTGTTGTCTCTTCATTGTTTAGTTGTTCAAACTCAGCCAAGGGACATGATCATTTAGCCCTTGTGTGTCGGTTCTCAGTCTGTGCACCCATCGCTGTTCTTTTTCAAAGAGAATTCTCTCGGCGTTTGTGCTTCTAGTTACCAAGGTTTCCAAGATAATCCATTGGAGATCATCCACTGTGTGTCCCACTTCAATGTAGTGGTTACTCATTTTTGTGGTATTTCCTCTGCATTTCACATTACTCCTATGTTCACATATCCGTTGTTTAGCTTTTCGACATGTCATCCCTATATATCGCATGTTGCATGGGCACGTAATCATGTAGATAATGTGAGTAGTGTTACAGTTCGTGTGGCTTCTGAGGGTCCATTTGAATTCTGGTAGAAGTTGAATTGTCTTGATTGCTTTTGTTAGATCACAAACGGAACAGGAGCTGCAAGGGTAATAGCCTGTAATCGGGGGATTATTCCACAGTCGCGGAATCTCTATCCGGCGTTTCTTAGGTGCAGGTCTGGTATGTACCAGCATGTCCTTGAGGTTGCGTGTTCTTTTATTAGCAAATCTTGGTTTTGGCCAGATGAGAGACGCGGAAGTCAGAATTCTCCAGTTATTATTGACTATCTTTTTCACATTGTTTGATGCAATGCTGTACGTTGTTACACAGGTCATGAGATCTTGTTCTGGTGCTTTTTGTTTTGTGCAGTATCCAAAAGGCTGTCTCTATCTTGATTTCTCGCCCTCTTTTTACATTTGTTGATGACTCTCTGTGGATAGTCGCGCTCCTTCAGTTTCTTGCAGAGTTCATCCACTTGTTTTTTGTATTCCTGGGTTTTGCTGCATTTTCTCCTCAGTCTCAAAAATTGGCTATAAGGGAGATTTTCTCTGAGAGGACGCGGATGGAAACTTTGATAAGAAAGTAGGCTGTTCTTTGCCGTGGGTTTGAAAAAAGTTTTAGTCTGTAAGGTGTGATTTTCGACATATATTGTTATGTCCTGAAAATCAAGTTTATTTTTGTCTGCTGTTTATGTAAATTTAAGCCACTCATCTCTGGTGTTAATCTATGAGTGGAATTCTTTAAGGCGTTCCATATCACCCTCCCAAATGAGGATGATGTCGTCTATGTAGCGCCTCCAAAAAAGAATCCTGTGGTGAAAGGGGTTAGTGGCATTAAGTGTTTGTGTCTCTTCGAAACTGCTGACATATAGGCTGGCCACACTTGGGGCAAATGTGCTTCCCATTGAGGTATCATGGCACTGTTGGTATAGAGTGTTGTTGTATTGAAAATAATTTTCGGTTAGGGCTAATCTGCAACATTCAAGGACAAAGTGTCTAGGAGTCTTAAAAGTCCAAGGAATGCTGAATAGTAATGTTTCCAAGGTGTCTAGGGTCTTCTGTTGGGGGAGGCTAGTGTAGAGACTCTGTACATCTAGCCCCACCAAGACCATGCTGTCTTCTGAATAGTTGTGTTCAAATTTTGCAGAAGATTCAGTAGATCTCTGGTATCCTTGAGATATGTAGGTGTTTTCTGTGTCATAGGTTTGAGATATTGATCAGCAAGTTGTGAAAGTCGTTCTAAGACCGAACCTATCCCCGAGACAATAGGTCTGCCGGGTGGTGGTTCCTGTGCCTTGTGGGTCTTGGGGAGTGAATAAAAGTATGGTATTCTTGGTGTTTTGGTCTGTAGAAACTCTGCCTCATTTTTAGAGATCCAATCATTTGTTTCAGCTTCTTCCACCATCAGTGCGATGGTCCTCCTTTGTAATCTCTGTGTGGGGTCAGAGGTAATTTTCTTGTAGAATTAATGATCTAATAGCAGTTCCATGCATTGTAGATCGTAGCTTTCTTTACTGAGCAGGACGATTCCGCTGCCTTTGTCTGCCTGCTTTATTGCGATCTCACGTTCATTCCGTAATTCATCAAGGGCATGTTGTTTCACCTTTGAGATGTTCTTAAAGGGTTGCTTTATCCTGTCACTGAGTTCATCCACTTCCTTCATGGTAGCTTGTTCGAAAGTGAGTATCTCAATTGGGACTTGTGAATTTAGAGGACAGAATTTCGATTTTCTGCGCAGTGTCGTGTCTCCATCCTGGGTATGGTTGTCTTGATTATTAGAGAAGGCTCTGAGTTTCAATTTCCTGCAAAACTCAGCAATTTCACACTTTAGTTTGAAGACGTCCAGGTTAGGTGTGGGGACATATCCAAGTCCTTTATTTAGGACTTTTTCTTGGTCCTTTGTAAGGATTCTGTCAGTTAGATTCACAACAAGGGTGTTGTGATTGTCCCAGGTTTTGCTCCTGTCATGCTCCTGGTGTGGACCTGTCGTTCCTGGTCTGACCAAGAGACCCCTTTCGGTCTCGCTCTCTGGTTCCTAAAAAAGGAAACCGTTGTTGGTAGTTTTGTCCCGCTTGATGTTGAATGTGTGGGGCCATTGGCGATGGTCCCTTAAAGAATGGATTCATCCAGCCATGGAAGTGTGGATTGAATGGTTGGTATGGTATCCCTTGTGGATGACTCTGATAGTTGGGGTTCTGCCACATATTAGGTTTTCGGCGATTCGCCCTTCTGTTCTGACCTCAACCTCTTCTTGCTGTGGGGAACTCATCACCGCTCCAATCTGATCCATCTGTAGATGACCCAGTATTTGAGTTATAGTCTGAAGTATTATCGCTAGCTGTGTAATCTTCAGAACTGTAAGGGTGGATACGTTCTAAGGAAACATTTTTAAGTTCCCGCCTCAATTTCTGTAACTTGATTTGTGTGAGGTATTCCTTGGTTTCACTCATCTCCCGATTGATTTAGTCCAGTCTTTTTTTATACACTGTGATGTGGACCATGTTTTTTTATTTGGTTTTGATGACATGAATCTTGATTGTGAGTTCGTCCCTTAGTCTAGTGGCGGACTTTATTATTAGTACTAGGTAATCTCTAGTACATTTCCATGAAATGGCTGACCAGTCTTTTCTGAAGGATATGTCTTTTAGGAAGATCCGCGGTGCATTGGTCACCCAAAGTACTTTGGGTGCCGCATTGGCTCTTAAATATTCGGTCATTATGATTCCATGGACAGCCGTCCTGATTTGTTCTCTCTTGATCTCTGTTAATTCACCCCATTCGTTAGTTTGTGCCAGCGTCTGGATGAGGTCTCGGTCTAAAAAGAGTGGTGGTCGTGAGAGTATTGCATCAATTTCTTCTGTTGAGTAGCTCAGGCCTAGGTTCTCTGCCATTATAGCACTACTTTGGGATTAAGTAGACGATAGTTTGGCGATTTTCGATTAGGGAATTAATCAAAGAGAAGGGAGAAAGAAGAAGCCTTGATTCATTCACCTTCCTTGGTTCAAAATATCAAACGTATCGTATAAGGAATGGATCACTTGTCCTGCATAACCTGGGTTTGCAATTCTCGTGTTGCTGTGTCCCAATAAAAAAACCTCATTCACGTGTCAAAGATGGAATGGGCGGTATATCTTGATTCTCCGCCTTCTATTCACGTGATTGCATCATCATGGGGTTAGTAGTTATGCATCCTCCACCCGGAGGTGTACCCCTGGTTAAAAACAGTAGTGATCAGTGATAAGTGGGGGGTCACATGTGATAATACTTAAAAAATACTCATACAGCCTGGAATAGATTTAATAAATCTGGATTCGAGATATTGTTTAAAAACTGAAGTGGTGCCTCTTGAGATTTGATTAGGAATCTCTCGCACTCTAAAGGTCGTAAAAAAAGGTCGACATGTTTCAGCCCCTACGTCTCCTATGTAGGTCAATTGGGCTTTCTTCAGGACCAAAAGTGAAAAGGTGATGTGAGACAATGAGTGCGTCTAAGTGTATTTTCCTCTGATAAAAAAATTATTTTCGAGAAAAGGTTGAGGAAAGGATATACTAATCTGTTTCCTGGTGAGGTCCAATGGTACCTGTAAATACAAAAGGGTGGGGGATAGGTAGAAGGGAACACAGACATGTGGAGAGGGATGATTATCCAGTCTTCCTGTCTGTTTAAATGTCTATCAAAAGGCTAGCAACTAGAAAATGGCAATACTTCATCAAAACCACTCATCTCTCAATATGGCAAAAAAATTACTCTCTCAATTCTCGCAATGTTTTAAAGGCTATAACTGGTATGGGTATGTGTTGGCAAAATCACTCTGCTTATTCCGATAAGACAAGCTTTGAAATATTGTCTGTTTCAATGTAATATGTTGATAATACATGCGGGACTCTCTCCAAGAGTAACAATTCAGAAATAAAATGGTGATATGGTATTGGGAACAGGTAGGTAAAATAAAAAACAACTCATGGTGCATCCCGGGTTTAATAGGTCTGTACAATGTTCCCATCTTAAAGTTGTAGCGAGTGCCAGAACCCTAACACCAGCTCACGTACTTTCCAGCGTTAAATCGGCCCAGACATTCCCAGGGGTACATGGAGTCTATTCTTGGTCCGATTTGGTGAGACTCAGGAGAACCAAGATGGCCACCCAAGTGCCCAAGTCACAGGATGGGTTGGCAGTCTAGACTCCAGTACACAGCTGAGGAGGAAGCTAGGTGATGCGCGAGCGCCCTGCTAACTGCACACTTCACCATAGCCATTAGCTGGAGAAGACGTATCTTGAGGTAGTGCTAGAATTATAGAGTTTCCCAAGGAGTTGAAAGACAATCCGTTATTTTTCCTTTTCTGTTTAACCTTTGCGCTGCTTTTAAGGAAAAAGACTCGGCGCGTAATCCAAGCGCGAGTCGAATGCGGTAGAGTTGTTTACAGAGACGTGTTGGTAGCTGGAACGAAGCGACGCCGTCTTGCTGAGGAAAAGAGTGACGGAGTTCAGTTGAGCCTGGAGAGAAGCAAACACAGAAACCAGCGTTCGTGCAGAGAAGCAGAATTTCGAAATATAGAGCTAAGTGAAAACACCCTAGTCATTGAACAGTAAATTTATAATTGAACTTACCTGAATATTGAGTTATCATGAACTCCCAAACATAAAAGACAATAAGAGAAAGAATAAGTAGGCATATGGAAATTACTGCAGAATGTCATCATTTGAAGGCAATGTATATATGTAAATATTCACCAGTGACGGTCAACTTGGTGATAACATTTCTCAACCTGTAAAAAGACAAAGTACTGAGTTAAAAGAAGTGGTCGCAGATATAAGACAGCACAAGAAAGTACAGCGAGTTAACAGAACCCATATTAAGAGAACTGCTCATCTAGTTAGTGAAGTAAGTGTACCTACTTATATTAGATCACTAGAGATTAGTGTAGGTAATGAGAAAAAGGTACTAATTTGTCATTTATTTAAATAGTAACAACTAACCAGAGGAGGAAAAAGCAGCACCATAACTTAAGAACAGAAGAGAAGCAAACATCCAGCATAACCAGGGTGGGTGAGGTATAAGTATATATATATATATACAACTGTAGAGTAGATTAGAAAGAGAGTAGAGTTGGTTAGTGTTAATGGTGTATTAATTTACAGGTTCCATTGAAAGAACAGAGAGCGTCTGCAAGTCGCTGACGGAAGGAGCCAATTCTGGGCCAGTCTCTTCTTTGTTTGTTATTTTATCCAATTCCCCCGTCCCCCGAGGTAATGATTTGGAGATTCTGGTAAAAGACCTCCTAGCATTGCCAAGAGGGATTTGGGAGTGGGACCTAGCATCTCTGTTCCCGTGCAAGAACCGGTAAGCCAATATATACCAAGCTTCAAGTTCTGACAGAGGGAAGTGCCCAAGTTCCCTTCGCCCCTGAACAGAGATGGCGGAAGGAATTGATGTACAATCCTTAGGAACCATCCTAGACGCCATACATAAAGAATTGGGAGCAGTCGGGAGAAGAAAATCGTACCCTTAGACAAGAGGTAGTCAGTGCAAGGAAAGAAACCGCAGAACTAGCACAAAGACTAAGACAGTCTAGTAGTCTAGAGAGAGAGGCAATGAATCCTGTATTAGAAGCCACAAATAGATCCACTACGCAAGTCATTCACTCTCCAGCCCCTGTAATACCATTGGCAGCCCTAGAAAGATTTAACGGGGACCCGCAGAAGGTGCAAATATTTCTCTCCCAATGCTCCTTACACTTTATGTGCCACCCTTCGATATTCCCTGATGCGCAGTCCAAAGTGGCTTTCATAATCTCATATCTGAGCGGGGATGCAGCTTCATGGTCCATGCCCCTAGTTACCCGGGATGATCCTTTGTTGAGAAACTTTGAGGAATTTAAACAAGAATTCCTTCGGATATTTGACAGACGGAGGATATCTCAAGTGGTGGATAATGAACTACCCGACCTGCGGCAAGGGAATCGAGAACTGATTGCGTATCTGGCCCAGTTCAACAAGCTGGTGGTGGAGACTAACTGGCAAGAAAGTAAGAGAGTAGCATTGTTTTACGGGGGTTTAAGAGACGAATTAAAGGATACGTTGGCCTAAATTCCAAATCGACGAACAGATTCCAGCCCTCATAGACTTGGTCTTAGAGATTGATTTCCGCCAGGGAGAGAGAAGAGGAGAAAAGAAAAAAGACTTTAGAACTATAGCCCCTAGGTTTGATAGAGCTCGATCCGAAGGCACAAGGAATTCAGACACCCAATCCGGATCGGAACCAATGCAGATTGGAACAATAAGAGGGCCTCTATCCAAGGAAGAGAAGGACAAGAGGAGAGCCAGTAACTTGTGTATGTATTGCGGATCCAATGGGCATTTCGTTAGAAATTGTCCAAAGAAACCAAAAAACACCTTCAAGCCGAAGGAAAACTAACAGCACCACCTGTGGACGGAGTTGAACAGGTGGGTGCGATCTCAGAAAAGACTCCACAAGAACATCAGGTAGCGAACACACTGCAATCGGCGGCTCCGCATTTGAATCTGTCCATGGAAGTGAGGTTCAGGCAGACAATTCTAACAGATGTATCGGTCATGATAAATTCAGGAGCCACCGGTAATTTCTGTGATTTAAGGTTTGCGGCCAAGATGGACATTCAAGCCATCAAGAAGATTGAAAGCGAGCCAGTCCGGGCAGTGGACGGAACAAACCTTTCGTTAGGGCCTATAGTGAGCCACACAGAACTAATTCAACTGATTTCAAGTGATGGGCATAAAGAGAAGATTCAGTTCAACTTAATTGATGCTCCACAGTTTCAGCTAATTCTTGGTCTCCCGTGGCTTACTGAACATAATCCTACGATCGACTGGAGTTCTAGAACCATTGTAAAGGACTCAAGTTATTGCCACTAAAATTGTTTTGGTACAAAAGAGAAACCCTTGGAGAACAATCCGGCCCTATCTTTGTGTTCAACTGGGCATTCCATGTGTGTAATAAACGTCCAGGAAATTCCTGAAGAGTATAAGGAATTCAAGGAGGTGTTTAATGAAGTGGAAGCTGAACAACTACCACCACACAGGGTCTATGACTACAAGATAAAGTTGGAACCAGGTTCAAACCTGCCCTGTAGTCGTGTCTATGCATTGACGGAAAAAGAGCATCATCACTTGAAAGAGTATTTGGATAAATATTTGGCCAACGGGTTTATTCGACCCTCTCAGTCCCCAGTCTCGTCCCCATTATTTTTTGTGCCAAAAAAGGATGGAGACTTACGGTCATGTATCGACTACAGGGCCATCAACAAGATCACAAAGAAGAACCGGTATCCCCTGCCATTGATCTCGGTGCTTCTGGATAGGCATGGGCGGAAAATCCGTTCCGCTCGCGGATTTTGCGGATTTTCGGGAAATCCGCAATCTGCGAGATTCGCGAATCTCCCGCAAAATCTGCAAATCCGCGAGCAGCGGATTTTGCTCGCACTGCTCGCACTGTTCGCGTGAGTTCGCGCCCCGCGAATAAGTGCAAAATTGCAGAAATACGATCTTAGCAAAACTGAAAGTAACTACTTACCAGGTTCAAAAGTTCAGGCTCATCATTAGTAGCCATTTCCTGTAGTGCTTCCTGAGGGGCCCCTCCAGAGTTCAGTTGCCAGTTGAAACTATTATGTGACCCTGCTCTGAACCTCAGAATAGTTACACATATGCCACAAAGGTCCTGAATTACAGCTAAGGGAGACAAGCAGGAGCCAGGCTGGAAGTTAAAATCCATTAATCAGCCCCTAATTCATTATTGTCAGTTGGGGCAGGGCAGGTGTTGTAACTAATTTTGCAACAATGAAAGCACTTAGCAAGTGCAAAAGATCACTAATCAGGGCGCACTAAGGAAGCAGGTGCCAGCTAAAAAAATATTCTGTGACACATTAATCAGCCCCAAATTAATTCAGGTCACTTGAGGCAGGGAAGGTGTGCTTTGCTTTGCCGAAAATAATGTACACTGGACAACCAGAGGGTGTGGTGATGAAACAGAGGGTGGCATGGGTGGGCCAGAGGGTGGCATGAGTAGTCAGAGAGTGGCAGTGGTGACAGAGAGTGGCAGTGATGAAGAAGAGTGTCCCAAACAGGCTGGACACGTAGAAACAACAAGTTCGCAAAACTTGCGACCCGACAGGTAAGTTCGCAAATTGCGAAATTGTGAAAAACCCTCGCGAACTGGCAGAAACACGGGCGAACACAAAAAAAAAAAATCCGCAAATTCGCGGGAATTCGCGGATTTTGCGGATTGCGAATCCGCAAATCCGCAACATTCGCGAACGCGAGATCCGCAAAATTCGCTCATGCTTACTTCTGGATCAAGTACAGGGAGCCCAAGTCTACACAAAATTAGATCTGAGAGGGGCGTACCATCTAGTTCGAATGCGCGAGGGTGATGAGTGGAAGACAGCATTTCGGATTAGATTTGGGCTTTTCGAATATCAGGTAATGCCTTATGGATTGTGCAATGCGCAGCTGCCTTTCAGCACTTCATCAATGATATCTTGAAAGAATTTATTGACCAATGCGCAATCGTGTATATTGATGACATTTTGATATACTCATCTAATGTCGCAAAACATCACGAACAAGTGAAAGGAGTTTTGAGGAAGCTGCAAGAGAATAAGTTGTTCGCCAAATTGGAAAAATGCGTTTTCGGCGTTTTGCAAGTAGAGTTCTTGGGTTTTGTTATTTCGCCCACCGGAATACTGATGGACCAGCGAAAAGTGGAAGCAGTTACGAGCTGGGAATCTCCAACGAGTGTAAAGGAAGTTCAAAGCTTTATTGGATTTGCAAATTTTTATTGGAGATGTATAAATGAATTCTCTAGAAAAATCCTTCCTCTTACTAAACTGCTGAAAAAAGGAACCAAGTTTGAATGGTCAAAGGAGTCGGAGGAAGCCTTTCAATCCTTGAAAAAAGATTTCACCACGGCACCTGTCCTGTATATGCTGATCCTACTGAGCCTTTCTATGTTGAGACAGATGCGTCGGACCAAGCTGTGGGTGGAGTTTTATCCCAGTGTCATAAGACCACGGGCCAATTACATACAGTTGCTTACCGATCCAGGAAATTGACCCAGGCAGAGATCAACTACACCATCACGGAGAAGGAGTTATTGGTTATTAAGGATGCCTTTAAAGAATGGCGACATTATTTGATGGGAGCTCGACATCAAGTGACGGTGTTTACGGATCATCGCAATTTAAAATTCTTAAAGACAGCCAGAACCCTTACACCCAGACAATTGAGATGGTCCTTGTACTTTGCAGACTACGATTTCGTGATCACGTATCGTCCTGGAGCTCAGAATGGGAAGGCGGATGCATTATCCTGAATAGGCACGGAAGCTCAGAAAACTTTCACAGAGAATCAACCAATCATTCCAAGCGCAAGAATTATTGGAGCTACGACCTCAATCAGCTTGAAAAAAGATATTGCTGAAGTTATGAGTCCAGTAGAGATGCAGGATTGGGTAAGGGAAGATTCAAAAAGGAAAATCATTAGGCAATTGCCTTATTACCAAGATGCCCTGTATATCCCCACTGCGGAGTTTTTTTTTTTTTTTTTGTAAGACCTTTATTGGAAGCGAAGCCATTGACATCACTAATTCATGTAAAGTATCACAGCGCACTGGTTCACACAACACAAGGAGCATATGATCAACAATCAAGAAGTACTGTACACAGCCTGAGTGCCGGCATCCCGGAGGCCCGGCGGCGTGATGTAGTGACGCTATCCCAGAGTAGACAAGAGAGTTGCCCCTCCTCGTGCAGCAAGTAGAACAGTGTGTCAACTGGCCATCCCAGAACACAATCGCGGCAGTCAGGTCTCATGTCGAAAGAAAGTCAAAGGAAACTACCCCAACTACCAACCCAGCTCCCCCCCCCCCTGAGTGTGCATGTGGGACTACTGCCCAAATTAAATCGTGAGTAAACATGGTGTGTTTGCCACGTGATGTGTGTTTGCTCCCCTCTGTGTCGACCCCCACACGCTGCCATATGTCCTGTACTGCAGTGTAGCCCTCCCCAGCCACTCCACCCGACTCACATCTCGCTTCTCTGGGGGAGAAACTCATAGGTCCAAGCCACTACTCCAACACCTGGTCTTGGAGATCAACCACTTCGGAGGTGTCTGAGCTGCCGTCCTCCCCCTGTTGCTGGTGTTCCTTGTAAAGGTCCCAGAAATTCTTTGGCCTACTCCTGGGCGGTAGTAATTCGCTGTACAGTTCTGTCTGGGTGCAGCAGTATTGTAGATCTCTGAGCCACCTTGTTTTGGTAGGGAGTGGCCCACGCATCCAGCAGGCAGCGACCACTCTCCTGGCCAGCAGCAGAGCCATATCCACCAGCCGGCGCAGGGAAGGGGCTAGCGGCTTAGAAAAACCAAGGAGCGCAAGAGCCGGAGTACGCGGTAGCGACTCCCCCAAGATCTGGTCGAGTTCCGCAAACACCTCCCCCCAGAATGCCTGTACACCGGGGCAGAGCCACGCCATATGAAGGAAATCAGCTACTAACGTCCGGCAGCGCTCACACTCCGCCGAGGGGCGAAGGCCATATCGATGGAGCCGTTCGGGGGTGTAGTACACCCGCTGGAGGAATTTGAAATGCACCAGCCTGTGCCTGCCATTCAGGGAGATTTTGCGTGTGCTGGAACAGCAATATCGCCACATGACGTCATCTATGGGGGTTTGCAGATCGTCCTGCCAGGCTGCTCTAGCTTTAGAGGGTTGTAAGCATTGATGCGTCACCCCCAACCTATTGACTTGTGAAATTAGTTTTGCAGGTGATTTGGATTTAATGATGTGTGTCAGTTCAGGGATCTCCTCAGGCTCCTCCATGGAGGAGCCCAGAACCCCCCGTAACGCAGAGCGGAGCCTGTGAAATTGGAATTTCCGCAGTAACGAGGGGTCCGACTCTGTAGGGGTGAGCTGGTCCCAGGTCTTCAGGGTACCGTCAGAGAATAAGTCCTCCATTTTCACAATGCCGAGAGCACGTAAGGCTTCGACCACTCCCTTTTCGCCCAGTGGGACCAGCCAAAGAGCCCATTCAACGGGCATCAATGGGGAGTACAGGAGTTCACAGCCGCGAGCTCTCACCAGAGCACACCATGCGTGGTTGGTCACCTTAAGAGAGTCCATCCTACCAATGGAGCGATCCGCCGGGAGGCAAATCGTAGCGGGCAGGGGGAGCGGGTCCGCAAACAGCCTTTCCAGAATGAGGTGCGGCGTGCGTGCGTCACCGTGTATCCAGGAGTGGAGATGGGATGCTTGCGCAACGCGATAGTAACGCTCCAGATCCGGAGCCCCCAAGCCCCCCATCTCGCAGGGAAGAGTCAAAGTCGTCCACCTGATTCGCGGCTGTTTGTCACCCCAGGCCAGTCGGACCATGACTTGCGTGAGTTGCCTAAAAAAGTCTTCGATAGAACCACTGGTATGTTAAGGAAAAGGAACAGGAATCGGGGTAGCACTATCATTTTCATGATAGCGATCCTGCCCAAGAGAGACAGCGGGAGTCTAATCCAGGTGTTGACATCGTCCACCAATTTGTTGAATGCTACGCCGTAGTTATCCCGAACCAGGACCTCGGGATCAGTATGCAGGCGAATGCCCAAGTACCGGACCGAGTCAGTGGTCCACTGCAGTGGATACTCCATATCAAAGGGTTGCGTAACCGGGGTGAGAGGGAAAGCGATGGACTTGTCCCAGTTCACCCTCAGACCCGAGAGCGAACCAAAGCGGACCACCTCCCTGAGTACAGCGGACAGGTTAGACTCCGGGTCCCGGACGTACAGCAAGGTGTCACCTGCGTACGTAGAGATCCCTATTTTGTAGGTGGGAAAACTTATACCCTCCAGACTGTGGTACTCCCGAATGGCACAAGCAAGGGGTTCCGCCACCAGGGCATAGAGCAACGGCGACAGCGGGCAACCCTGACGAGTCCCCCTGCCAATGCAGATCGGCTCTGACACCCTGTCCCCCAACCGCAGTCTGGCCGATGGACGATAGTAGAGCACCCCGATTCTCTGCAGAAACGGTTCGCCCAGGCCCAGCTTCCGTAGTACTCTGATCATGAAAGGCCACTCAACAGAGTCGAACGCCTTTTCCATGTCTAGGAAAACTGCCAGCGCGTAGTTCTCCTGCTTGACATGTTGCATCGTGCCCAGCACCGTGCGTATATTGTAGGTTAAATTCCTACAAGGGACAAACCCAGACTGTTGCGGAGCGACCAGCTCTGGCACCAGCAAAGCCAGGTGGTTAGCGAGGACCTTGGCGTAAATCTTTGCGTCCACGTTCAGCAGACTGAGTGGCCTGTACGAACTGCAAAGATCCGGAGGTTTCCCTGGCTTAGGTATAGTGATCAGTAACGCCTCACGCATGGTGAGCGGCATCTCACCATCCTCGCAAATAGCGTCAAAGAGGGAGACCAAATGCGGGAGCAAAATATCTTTGAAGGCCTTATAAAAGCCCACCGTAAGCCCATCGGAACCCGGCGCACTCCCCGACTTCATACCAGCAAGGGCCTCCAGTATTTCGTCCTCATGGAAGGGGGCCATCAGAAACTCTCTATCCGAAGTCTTGATGTAAGGCATAGCAATGTGGTCCAAGTAATCGTCCATTTCGCTCTCCACCCCCTGTGTCTTGGACTGGTAGAGTTCAGTATAGTAGCGTCGGAAGGCCCCTAGTATCTGTTCCTCTTCCACGACCGTATCGCCCTCCGGGGTCCTCAGCTCATCAATTACCAGTGGCCTCCGATAGCTTCGAGCCATGCGAGCCAACAGAGCGCCCGGTCTATCCCCCTCACCATACACTCGGGCCGTAGCGTATTTGCCCATATAAAGAATTTCCCTATCCGCCATAGTTTGATACTCCGAGAGCAGCTGGGCGAGCGCAGGGCCATCGTCAGTGCTAGGAGCCGTTAATTGTCAATCCTCTAGTTCCGCTAGCTTAGTTTCTAAAGCGGTAAGTTCCCACCTGATGGTGCGAAACACGCTGGAGTGTTTGGACATAGCCATTCCTCTAATGTACACCTTGAAAGCCTCCCAGACCGTGAAGAAGTCCTCGACCGAGCCTAGATTAGTCGCAAAATATTGCTCCATATCTTCCCCCAGCTCACCTCGAAAGGCATCATCCAGCAGAGCGTAAGGAGGGAACCTCCAGGTGAAGGCCGGTATCCCCTGCCTGGCAGTGGAGAGGTGCATCAGAATGGGGGAGTGGTCCGAGAGCGTGCGCGGAAGAACCTCACACGCACTGATACCACGAAGGACCGTAGGAGACGCTAACCAGTAGTCTATCCTGGTGTGCACGTTGTGGAAGGCCGAGTAGTGTGTGAAGCCGCCCTTCGTGGGGTGTTTGTCCCTTCAGACATCCACTAGGTCTAATTTAGTCAACTCAGCACTCATATAGGTGGCAGAAGCAACCGGTCGTCGAGTGGGGCCCGCGGAGCGGTTCCTGGCGGGGTCAAACACAAAATTAAAATCCCCCCCCCCACAGCATCCCAGGCTGGGCATGAGACCTACAGTGGGCAGACAGAGTAACATAGAATTCAGGGTGATCATAATTGGGGCCATAAACATTAACCACCAGCATGTCAAGTCCCTTACCCACACACCTAGCCAGGACATACCTACCCTCCGTGTCTGTATGTACCGGGATCAATTTTAATTGTGATGAGGGATTAACCCAGGTTAACACCCCTCAGGCATGCGTCGTAAAGCCTGCCGACACTATATTTCCCACCAGCCCTCTGGATTGCAACATCCTACTGTTGTTAGGCAAGTGCGTTTCTTGCAGCAGGGCCAAATCAACATGGTGTCTGTGTAGGTAGCCGAGGACCTTCCTCAACTTACAGAAGTCGTTCAGGCCACGAACATTCCAGGTTATCAATTTCAGCGTGTGTGGGGCGCATGTGGGAGCATTCATGGCAGCATGAGACATTGCAGGGGCCTTTGAACCCTGTTGGCGTCAGGGTTAGGAAGAACACCACCCAGCAGCACACGTTTCCCAATTGTAATCAGCCGGCATGTACACACAGTTACAGGTCCACAGAGTAGCACACTCACAGTAAGCACGAACCCCACAAGCACCCCAAGGCAAACGCCCCCAACAGCCCAGACCCCAGACCCCGCCTCCCGCTCCCCCACCCACCCACAGCTGACCACCCCCAACCAGATCCGCCAGGCCCCAAGAGCTACCCCCCCCCTTCAAGGTCCCATCATCAAAACGGACACAGAACCCCTTTCGCTCAAAACCAGGGAAACCACAGTAAAAGCAACCCTCACAATCCCCCCCCCACCCACAGCAGACCGCCCCCAACCTGGCCTGACAGGACTCTCTCCCACCCATTGGCATCAGAACGTACCACTACACCCCAAACCCCTCCCCAACCCACATAAACATCACCCAAAACCAACCCTCTCCAGGGTCTATGAGCCAAAAGCACAGGGGCAGACGTAGCAGGCAAAGCAAGTATCGACCAAATCAAAGCCGCTCCGTAATCTCCCCCCAGCCCCTTTCTCACTGTTCGTGCCTCATTAGAAGAACTATGCTTACATAACCGAGTACGGCCCTCCCCGGCCACTGTGGTGCCACCCTGCCACGAGTCTCAGCAGCAACGCAACTACTCAGTTCGGTCAGCAGGTACTGTGCCCTAGCACCACTGTACAGGAGCGAAACCCACCCTGCCCCCCACAACCCCCAGTCAAATCAGAGAGATCTCACCCAACTAGGAGTCCAGGATACAACGTCCAGAAGTTCATTCAGTCCTGTTCCTCCAACCGTGAGGAGGCATCCGGGTCTCCCCGGTCTCCCCTCGGGCTGGATCTGCGTTCCTTCGACCACTCCTTCAGCGATTTCTGCAGGTCCTTAGGATCCGTGAAGAAGTGCGAATGACCTTGTCTATTGACGCGAAGCTTAGCAGGATATAGCATCGCGTAGTCCAGCTCCAGATCGCGCAACTGTTTCTTGTAAGGTGCAAACCTTTTCCTCTCCTCTTGGACCTTAGCTGTGAAGTCCGGGTAAAGCGAGATGTCCATCCCCTCGTACTGTAGTTTGCCCTTGTCTCTAGCAATGCGCAATGCAGTATCTCTGTCCCTGTAATTCAAGAGCTTCGCGATTATGGGCCTCGGATTCATCCCCGGTTTCGGTACTGGGCCCAGCGTGCGGTGGGCTCTCTCCACTATGAACATCGGGGAGAAGGCCTCCTCCCCGAGAAGGGTCTTCAATAGTTGTTCCACGAAGAGCTCCATCTTACCGGTCCGCGTGGACTCCGCAACGCCAGTTATGCGAATGTTGGATCTCCGCGATCTCGCCTCCAAATCCTCGGACTTGTCCTGGATCACTTGGAGGAGCCTGCCGAACTGCTTACGGTCCCTATCCCACTCCGTCTGAGCCTCCTCCGCCTCAGTCAGCCGCCGCTCCGCCATGTCAAGGCGCTCAGCATGTTTGTCCACACGCTCCGACATGCGGTCCATGCGGTAGGACAGAGCATCAATTTTGGACCCCACCGCAGCGATACTGTCCTGTATCCCCTTTTCCATTGCAGCCAGCAGTTCGCGAATATCCGGGCCGATGGGGCTCTCAGCTGCCGCCCCCTTCGGAGAAGGCGCCGTGGCCGTCATCTCTGGTACCTTGGTACGGCGCTGGTCAAAGGTGATTTTTGGTTGCGATTTGTCGTTCTTTCCCATGGCTAGTCTGGTGGATATCCAGAGGGCTCTCAGCACCGGCGGCCGTAGTCTGTCTCTTCCAACCCTGAGCCCAGCGGACCCCACGCGCGCCGCGCGCCACAGGTGGTAGTGCAGGGGCGACGCTCCTCTTCCGGGCAGCTCGGGAGGGTATTATAGTGGCTCGCTCCACTTCGTTGGGAGCAAAAGATCGGCGCTTTCCGGGACTCCAACCCCCTGGCAAGACACTGGCTCTAGGCTGAGTGTCTCTGCAGCACCCCCCTTCGTGTGTGAGGAGCCCCTGTATGTAGCCAGGCGGGGAGGTCGCGACGTCGCCCCACTCCCCTGTAGGCCAGTAAAGATGCACTTGCCTCAAATGCTGCAGGGCAGCACCCCTCTCAGGATCCGTGGCCTAGTAATGCACCACACCGCACTTGGCTCGATCGCGCAATCCCAAGCCGCACTGAGCGTGGGGCAAATGGCCGCCGAAGCTCCGATTCTGGTCCACAAAATGTCCGCCGACCAGTGGGGGGGGGGAGGCACCAGGAGGTCCACAGTAGGAAGTGCCGCAATGCCGAGGTTCACGGGAGGCAGCAATTCAACAGGGCAATAGTCGCGCTGATCACAGCAGGGGTCCCGGCTCGGCAAGTTATTCCCTCAGTGCCCCGCGACAGTCAGGGCCCCCGGGGTCCGATCACCATGGTCCGCCCGCCGAGGCCCGATAACGCAGATGGATAGGCTGCCTGGTCTCCCACTGTGCTGCCAGCTCCCAGCAGATCTCCGCAATCATTCAACCGCCCCCGAGACGCAAACTGCACTGGGGGGGGGAGGGTGTCAACGAGCGCCCGGGGAGGCAACGCGGGGCATCAGATGGGGCGCTCCCGAGCCATTCGCCCTCGGTCCGTCGGCCAGAATCACTCGGTCGCTGTTTCACTGCACCTCAGTACCTCTCCTGTAATCTGGCGCTCAATCCAGGTGCCGGCCGGAGTAGAGGTCAGGCCGTCCGCATTCCGGCAATCTTCCTGGGGGACCGGGCCGAACCGAGTCCCCCGGGCCGCACGTCGAGTGACGTCGGCGGGCTACTCTGCCAGGCAAGCCCGCGGCTGCGGGCCTGGTCCGCCACCACAATCGTACTCCCTCGAAGCGCCGCACACGGCAGTCGCGCAGCACACGGCCGGACCGCCCAGGTGAACCAGCAGCAGCCGGGGGCCTCCACGCCTCCGCGGCGGTAGTTTAGGCACCTCAAGGATCGTGGGAGAAGGATAGTATCGGGGCCTTGGTCGGGAGCTCTGGGCTCACTCGTCCAGCATGGACGCCAGCTAGCTCCCCCTCCCCCCCCACTGCGGAGTTGCAACAACAAGTGATGCAAGAATGCCATGATGACAGAATGGCCGGGCATAAAGGAGAAGCCAAAACTGAGGAGTTGATTAAGAGACACTATTGGTGGCCAAAGATGACTTCAGATATTGAGAGGTATGTTAAGTCATGTGAGATCTGCGCTCAGGGGAAGTCGGAACGGCAGGCCCCGAATGGTCTGTTCCAGCCCTTACCCACACCTCCTTACCCATGGCACACTGTAACCCTAGATCTTATCACAGATTTACCCAATAGTCAGGGCTTTGATATCATTCTTGTAGTAGTGGATGCCTTTTCTAAAATGGTCCATTTTACAGCATTAAAAGGGGTTCCAACTGCCAAACAATTAGCAGCTCATTTCAGTTCCCAGATAGTCAAGATACATGGAATACCCAAGATTGTGATATCAGACAGAGGTTCTCAGTTTGTGTCACATTTCTGGAGGTCCTTTATGTAAGGTTTAGGTACAGAGGTTAGATTTTCTACTAGTTATCACCCCGAAACTGATGGCCAGACAGAGAGGGTAAATCAAGAATTAGAACAATATCTGCGACTGATTCTTTTAAAGGAGGAGGGTGATTGGTCGGATTATTTGTGGACTGCGGAATTTGCTCACAATAATGCGAAGAATAGTTCAACAGGTTACTCCCCCTTTTACTTAAATTATGGCAGACATCCGAATGCTACCATTCGACAAACTGATATATCAGTCCCGCAGTTAAAGAGGTAGTTTCACATTTACGCCAAATACAGCAAAGGGCAGAAGACAATCTCAAGACAGCTAAGGAAAAGTACAAGAGCTATGCAGATCGAAAAAGAAGAGAAGGGCCTTCTTTGACTATAGGAGATCGAGTTTGGCTAAGGACCAAAAATGTAAGATTAAAAGGAAACCCAAAATTTCAACCCCGTTTTATTTGTCCATATCCAGTGGAGGAAAAGGTCAATCAGGTCACCTATCGATTGAAGTTACCCACTAGGTTAAGGATCCATCCAGTTTTTCATGTTTCTTTGTTAAAGAAAGCCTCCACAGATTTGAGAATCCAATCACCCCCAAAACCAATCCAGTTACAATAAGGGAACTGAGTTTGAAGTAAAAGAAATTCTGGATTCCAAAAGGTCCAGAGGAAAATTGTACTATTTAATAGACTGGAAGGGTTATGGTCCGGAGGAGCGATCTTGGGAGCTAAGTGAGGTTGTCCATGCTCCTAGATTGATCAAGTCATTTCACCAGCGATTTCCCATGAAGCCCAGGGAGAGAGAACCTGCCTTGTTGGGGGTTACTGTCAGAACCCTGACACCAGCTCACGCACTTTGCAGCGTTAAATCGGCCCAGACATTCCCAGGGGTCCATGAAGTCTATTCTTGGTCCGATTTGGTGAGACTCAGGAGAACCAAGATGGCCGCCCAAGTGCCCAAGTCACAGGAGGAGTTGGCAGTCTAGACTCCAGTACACAGCTGAGGAGGAAGATAGGTGATGCCGAGCGCCCTGCTAACTGCGCAATTCACCATAGCCATTAGCTGGAGAAGACGTATCTTGAGGTAGTGCTAGAATTATAGAGTTTCCCAACGAGTTGATAGACAATCCGTTATTTTTCCTTTTCTGTTTAACCTTTGCGGTGCTTTTAAGGAAAAAGACTCGGCACATAATCCAAGCGCGAGTCGAATGCGGTAGAGTTGTTTACAGAGACGTGTTGGTAGCTGGAACGAAGCAACGCCGTCTTGCTGAGGAAAAGAGTGACGGAGTTCAGTCGAGCCCGGAGAGAAGCAAACACAGAAACCAGCGCTCGTGCAGAGGAGCAGAATTTCGAAATATAGAGCTAAGTGAAAACACCCTAGTCATTGAACAGTAAATTTATTATTGAACTTACCTGAATATTGAGTTATCGTGAACTCCCAAAGACAAAAGACAATAAGAGAAAGAATAAGCAGGCATATGGAAATGACTGCAGAATGTCATCATTTGAAGGCAATGTATATATGTAAATACTCACCAGTGACGGTCAACTTGGTGATAACACTTCTCAACCTGTAAAAAGACAAAGTACTGAGTTAAAAGAAGTGGTCGCAGATATAAGACAGCACAAGAAAGTACAGCTAGTTAACAGAACCCATATTAAGAGAACTGCTCATCTAGTTAGTGAAGTAAGTGTACCTACTTATATTAGATCACTAGAGATTAGTGTAGGTAATGAGAAAAAGGTACTAATTTGTCATTTATTTAAATAGTAACAACTAACCAGAGGAGGAAAAAGCAGCACCATAACTTAAGAACAGAAGAGAAGCAAACGTCCAGCATAACCAGGGGTGGGTGAGGTATAAGTATATATATGTACAACTGTAGAGTAGATTAGAAAGAGAGTAGAGTTGGTTAGTGTTAATGGTGTATTCATTTACAGGTTCCATTGAAAGAACAGAGAGCGTCTGCAAGTCGCTGACGGTAGGAGCCAATTCTGGACCAGTCTCTTCTTTGTTTGTTATTTTATCCAATTCCCCCGTCCCCCGAGGTAATGATTTGGAGATTCTGTTAAAAGACCTCCTAGCATTGCCAAGAGGGATTTGGGACCTAGCATCTCTGTTCCCGTGCAAGAACCGGTAAGCCAATATATACCAAGCTTCAAGTTCTGACAGCGAGCAATTAATCTATGGTTTACACTCACTCTTCACACAAAGGATTAGTACTATGGCAATTCGTGTCCATTGTGAATGGAACCGCATGATGCCCAAAAACACGCACATAGATATCACTTGAGAGACACTCGGAAGGGATGGCATGTATTGAGACCCCCCGTAGAGAAGATTATGCGGCCACCAGTGGAGTTATGTTATGCCTGAATGGCGAAAATACACTTAGAGACACTCATTGTCTCACATCACCTTTTCACTTTTGGTTCTGAAGAATGCCCAATTGACCTAAATAGGCGACATAGGGGCTGAAACATGTCGACCATTTTTTACGACCTTTAAAGTGCGAGAGATTCTTAATCAAATCTCAAGACGCACCACTTCAGTTTTTAAACAATATCTCGAATCCAGATTTATTAAATCTAGTCCTGGCTGTAAGAGTATTTTTTAAGTATTATCACGTGTGACCCCTATTTATCACTGATCACTACTGTTTTTAAACAGGGGTACACCTCCAGGTTGAGGATGCATAACTACTAACCCCATGATGATGCAATCACATGAATAGAAGGCCGAGAATCAATACATACTTCCCATTCCATCTTTGACACGTAAATGAGGGTTTTTTATTGGGACACAGCAACACAAGAATTGCAAACCCAGGTTTTTTACCAGATATAGGCAGTCACAGGGCACAGCCATGGGAACCTGCTTCGCCCCCAGCTATGCAAATTTATTCACGGGCTGGTGGAAGGAGCAGGTTTTCGCAGAGATGGCGGAATTCAACAATGTGCCCTGTGGCTGCGCTATATTGATGATATTTTCTTTATATGGTGTGGAGATGAGGAATCTGCTAGAGCTTTCATTGATAAATTGAATGTAAACAGGCTCAATATGCAGCTCACTGAACATATCAGCAAAAATTCAATGACATTTCTTGATGACCTCTTGGAAGTCAAAGATAACAATCTGACAAGCAAACTATTTTGAAAGAATACTGCAGGGTATAGTATTCTCAGTGCGAGCAGTAGTCATCCACGCAATTTGGTGCACAGCATCCCTCATGGAGAGCTGTTGTGCGCAAAGAGAAATTGCAGCACTGACATCGCCTATAAATGCGAAGAAACAATCATGTGCCAGAAGATCAAAGACAGGGGCTACAGTAAGAAAACCATCAGTGAAGCTGTTTCTATAGTAGAGATGAAATCTAGAAATGAACTGTTAACCTCTAAGAAAAAAGAAGAAAGTAATGAATGTATCTGATTCATTACTACATTCTCAGGACAGGCGAATGAGGTAAGCAAAATATTCAATGAGCATTGGCATGTCTTACTTACTGACGATCATCTTAAGAGTAACTTTGGTAGTAATCCACAGATCACCTTTAGAAAAGGTTGATCATTGAGAGATTAACTCAGTCATAATCATGGAACAGAGCGATACGTAGGCAAATTCACTGGTGCACCTGGTTTCAGATGTTGCCGGAATTGTAAAGCATGTAGAGACAGTATTGACTGTGATAAATTGTTTGTACCCAACTCCAAGAGGGAGTTTTTGATCAAAAAGAAGCTTACATGCAAAACCACGCACTGTGTATATGTGTTGATTTGCCTTTGCAACAAATGGTACGTTGGTAGCACCAAACACCAAGCAAAGAAACGAGTACTAGAGCACCTTCGTGCCATAAGAAACAACAATAGGCAGTACCCTATAGCTCGCCATTTTCATGAGAAATTGGAATCTTGTTACATTATTGATCTGGAAAGTTTGGCACCCAAGGGGGTTAAATTTAAGCGAAAATTGGCAATCCATCTGTATGACTAAATATATAGAGGATTATGTCTGTACAACAGTTTGTTTTATAAAATTTTAAACTAATGTTTTTATTACAGATTGGGGCACTCCTTTATGCAACTGTTGGATAATCTGTAATTTAAGGAAGAAACATTGGATCAATGGAAAGAATCGCATGGATTATACATGGACGTTAATGCTTATTGAAACTTTTATTTTTCTGTTCATATGACAATGGGTTTACTAGGATATAAACCCGGTTCTGTTTATTATGTATGTCTTTGCCCACTTGGGCAATGACTGGGAGTACAGTGTAATGTTGTGTCAGCCAGCTCACTTGGGCAGAATGGAGGCGGAAGTTCCATTGACAATTTTCGTTCTGTACTATTATTGCTGGGTCAATAATCATATTTAGGTAGAGATGTTGTGAAACATTGCCCGCTAGGGCATAACTGGTACAGGCAGGAACTTTGAGTGTTATATCTTTATTGACTAACGGTGATGAACACAAACTTACGTCACCGGCATACGCCAATCAGCGTGCTAAATAGAATGCATGGGAGGCGAATGTGGCCGATATGTGTGATACATGTTATGGGTAGTGTGACATTCCAATATGGCCACAACAGCTGCTCTTACGTTTATACACTTTTATGGGTGAGTCCGTTTTCTAATGAGGACTATGAGGTGTATTTAATCATGGCGATTATGTATGTGTACGAGCGTGATCAAGGCGTAAAGCCGAAACGCATTGTTTTTTTACTTGCCAAATAAATTAACTGCAGCAATTTGGGTGTCCGAGTGTTTCCTGAAAAGATGGGCACTTGTTGAGAGCACATTGAGGTATTCCAGTATTCTGGCTTGGACCGCCCGTGACAGCCCTATATTTCATATCCGGAAACTGTGGACTGATATATATATCCAAAACAATGTATAGAACCGCCCTTTTATCCCTCACAAATCCCTCTTTTTAACACAAAAAATGAATTATATATTGTGGTAATGATAATTATATACTTCCTGTTGGAAGGATAAAAATGCTACCATTACTGAATATGTTTTGTTATTTTTGCACTTTTGAGCACATGTGCACACAAACAGGTGAAGTAATTGGTCTGAAATACATTAGTGAAAACTAAAACTAATACAAGCAAGAAGCCTGTTAATATGTAGCGTTCTTAAATGTGCAGGGTTACTCATGAAAATAATTGAGTACTCTCATTTATTAGAAACCTGATATTTGTGATTGTTATTGACATCATATATCACTTGGTTTGAGATTGAATAACAATTATTTTAACTCTAACGCTGTAAAAAACGCATAAGTATCAGTTTTAAATGTGGTAAAATGAAAGCTGATATAATGTTGACAAAACGGGTAATGTATAGTATGTTTTCTGTTTTCATTTATATGCACTGACCAATCACGATGCACTTTACAATTTAAATAATGGAGGGAACCTCACGATCACTACCAGCGAGCAAGGCGTCAGGTACGCCGAAACGCGTTTGGTTAGGCACGGTAATGCACTTTATATAACTGGAAAAATAAAGAATCTCAGCGGCTGAATTTGAGTCAGTCTCTCTCGTTTTTTGTGGACGCCGTATGGATGCTGGCGTTGGGAGTGGAATCAGGATTCGTATCAGAGAGGCCTGGCTTGGCCTCCAATAGACGGACTCCTTCACATCAAGAGGCGGGAACATGCAACAAGCCAACACGGAGTAACAGCTCAGGAGAGCTTTAACTGTTCTCAGCCCCCTGCTTTGAGTGAGGAACCGGAGGTGTGGAGACTCGGCGGTTTGGCGAACCAGCGCAACTCAGCAAGTCGGAGGACGAGCTAAGGAAGTGTCGGATTCATTGAACTGTGAGTTTCTTACCCCTGATGGTCCAGTTAATACTCAAATTGTGCAGGAGAGAAGGTTTACAGAAGCCGCTTTTCTGATCCCACGCTACTAAGGGAGTGGGTTTAAGTAATAACTAACAGTGCACAGTTAATTACCGGCCGAGGATGGAAATCTCAGATGGAGAGAGGGACAAGGAGGCGGGTGATCTATTTGGCAATTTGTTGGTTGTAGATATCAGTCAGGGAGCCTCAGCTGAAAAAACGGAGCAGCATTCTAATGTGAAAACTTTGTTAAAACAACTGGAAAAACATCATGAGAGCAAAGTAACAAAATACTGGGAAGCAAAGTCTCTAGAAAAATATCATGAGGCAGGCAGAATACCCTGGGGACTTTGCATTATGCTCGCTCCGAGCTTTGAAAAACCAAACCCTATGATATTATAAGAGTGGGCTGAATCTAATCTTGCGCTTAGTCTGCTTGTTAATAAAATATGCTAGAATTGATAGGGACACAGACCTCAAAGAAATAAAGAAACTAAAGGAAACAATTGAGTCTCTCATGGATTCTAACAACAAAGACATTATAGAAAAATCTTTAAAAGACATACACGGGCGCAAATCAAAGTTGGAAGATACAATCAAAAAAAGAAAAGTGTGGAAATCTAGTCAGGACAAAAATGATTATGACAGGGGACAGGTATTCACTTTCGCTAGAAAATATGACCAGGTGAAAAGACCAAGATTAAATAAAACGACACCAATGATTCAAGAAAGTAAAGATAACAGCAATCAAGCAACAACGTCAAGTTCCACCTTACAGCCTGAAAACTCTAGTTCTGAAGGGATCATTCTATCTAGTGATGAAGATTCTGACAGAGGGAGCGCAGAGCAGGCCTCTGAACTGTTGGCCCCTTTATCCCGATTTGATTTGATAAAAATGTATATTGCGCAGAACAATAACCCGCAGGTATCAAGGCGCCTAACAATCAGATCAAAGTGGGAATGTACAACCTTACATATAGGCTTGCAGGAAGAGGCCAGTTTTAAGGGCACTACGGAATTTCTGCAGGGACGGTAGGGACCTGAGGTCAAGGGGAAGGTCATTCCACCATTTAGGGGCAAGAGTAGAAAAAGCCCTGCCACCCCACTTGGCTCTACGTATGCGGGGGACTGTCAGGAGCAGTTTCTTGGAGGAGTGCAGGGCCCTCCCAGGGGTGTAATAGGAGATGATGGAGCCGACTCCCATGGCACTGTTCTTTGCAATGGCTCTGTAAGTCATGCATAGGACTTTGAAGCGCACTCGGTGTTCTACCGGCAACCAGTGCAGCGCTTTCCTGGCCAGCGTGGCCGAGGAGCGTCTGGGGATATCTAAAACAAATCTGGCTGCGGCGTTCTGGACTACCTGCAAGCGCTGCAGAAGGCTCCTATTTAGGCCCGCATACAGAGCATTACAGTAGTCCAGTCGTGAGCCAATGAGAGCGACAGCTATTTGTTTTCTGGACTGCAGGGAGAGCAAAGTCTCTCCTACGCGGAGGAACTAGAATATATTTGAGAGCAAAGAGTTCCGTCCCTCAGGCCGCGTCACCAACAGAAGCAAAGCGCACCAACACAGAAAGGAACAGGAGCCGCCGCCAACGGAGGCAAGCCAACAAGAGGACGCGGAAATTGGCAACAGAAAAAGAAGAATTGGAACAAATAAAAATCACTGGAAATACAGACCGTACCATTGTCAATCTAACTAAAATAGATTTAAATGAGGCGGAAAAACAGCTACTCACTTTAGGCCTCAGCTATTGCCTTGAAAGGAACTTTGACTTTGTGAAAACCAGAGTGGATATTTATAAATTTATAAGGAAGTTGAAATTGACGAAGTACTTCACCATAAAATACCCGGAAGGTAAAAACCCACGAAAAATGCAAACACAAACTAATGAAACAGTGGGTATGGCAGTTAAAGAAATTCCTACGCTAAGAACATTATACAACCTGGGAAATGATACATCTAATGACACCACTCTTAACACCCAAGAATTACTGCAAGAGGAAGATATCGATGGAAACAGAGGAGGTACAAGTCCATTCAAAGCCCCATCCACATTCGTCCCAATTATGCCGAGGGATGCGGTGCATGTTTTCCCTGACAGAGTGGTGGAAGAACTTAAAACTCTCCACAAAAAAACGTGCATGCAAAAGACAAAAAACTCAAATAAAAACAAGCAATGCTTTCAACTAATGGCCAAACTAAAGAATAAAGATACAGTGGTAATAAACCGGGCAGACAAAGGGGGCAATATCGTCCTGTGGGATAAGAATTTATACAGAGAAGAAGCTAGTAGACATCTCGATGACACCAATTTCTATGAGCTATCCAATGGAGTAGCGGTCCATAAAACGAATGAACAATACAAGAAAGAATTATACAAATGGACACGCGAGGTATTGATAACCAAGGAGGAGAACACATTTTTAACCAACAATTTCCCCAAGTTACCAACATTTTATTTAATCCCAAAGGTCCATAAAGGGATCAATCCACTCCAAGGAAGACCTATCATCTCAGCGCAAAACAGTAACTTTGAAAACACGTCCAAATATGTGGACTTTTTCCTACAGGACTTTGTAAGAACATTGCCTTCATTTATCCAAGATTCCAGAGACTTCTTGGCAAAACTTAACAACGTAGAATGGAAAGATGACTATTTATTGATAACATTGGACATTAAATCACTTTATACGTGTATCAAACATGAGGATGGCTTGGCAGCAGTTGAATATTTCCTTAGTCTACGAACTGTTCAATATTATGGACATAACAAAATGCTGCTCAGCATGATACACTGGTGCTTGTTCAATAACAGATTTCTTTATGATGGTAAGGCATATAGACAAAAACAGGGAGTGGCTATGGGGGCATGCTTCTCCCCCAGTTACGCATGTCTTCATGTGGGCTGGTGGGAGGAGCATGTCCTCAGGCGGGAGCATCATGCCCTGTATGACCTACATATTGTACGTCTATGGCGATTCATAGACGATATGTTTATAATCTGGAGAGGCACAAAAGAAGAAGCTGGTGAATTTGTTAATATCATGAATAATAACTCATTGAATTTAGAATTCACACATCAAATAGAGAAAACTAAGATCAGCTTCCTAGATGTACAGGTCAATATAAATTCAGGGCAAATAGAAACCAGCTTGTTTATAAAACCAACAGCAGAAAAAACACCCTGCTGCACGCAAGCAGTTTTCACCCAAGTCACACAATAGCAAGTCTCCCCTATTGGGAATTCCTCAGAGTAAAAAGAACCTGTAGCTCAACACAAGCATGTGAGGAAGCCCTTACCCTTACTAAGATAAAACTGTTAGAAAGAGGTTATAGAGAAAAAAACTTAAAAGCGGCACTTTATAAAGTATCTCTCATTAAAAGAGAAACACTTTTACAACCTAAAGTAGTTGCCATAGATACTAATCCGGCACCTATAAGAGAAACCAATGTCGAATCAGATGAGACCAAGAAGGACTGCAGGTTTATCTCTACTTATAGTAGACAGTCTAAAATAATAAGGAAAATCGTTACTAAAGAATGGCCGATTGTATTAACAGATGGGGTCCTGAGTGAGATCTATGTACACAAACCCACATTCACTTTTAGGAAGGCCCATTCCATGAAATCAGACCTTGTAAAAACCAGCCCTGAAACTTTCAATAAAGATAACTGGCTATCCGCCCGTAATGGTTTTTTTAAATGTGCGTCTTGCAGAGCCTGCAAATTTGGTGCCAACACTACCACATACACAACCGCATTCTCAGATCGGCCCATTAAAATCAAAGGGCATTTGACATGCAAAACTGAGTATGTTGTGTATATTCTAACATGTGTATGTGGTTTAAGATATGTTGGAAGCACCAAGCTTCCAGCACAGGCTAGGATCCTGCAGCATCTACGGGCCACAGTGAATTCGGACCCCAACTACCCCGTAGCTAGACATGTAAAAGCA
Organism: Lissotriton vulgaris; assembly: GCF_964263255.1. NCBI lineage: Eukaryota > Metazoa > Chordata > Amphibia > Caudata > Salamandridae > Lissotriton > Lissotriton vulgaris. The sequence goes on along the minus strand of NC_141689.1, from coordinate 1,435,199,600 downwards.
GAACATGGGAACAACCTCAATGTTCTCACATATTTTGTAATTGATCATGTTCCTAGCAGTAAAAGAGGGGGAGATAGGGAGAAAAAACTCCGCAGACTGGAAAGAAGTTACATTATAGAGCTGGACAGCAAGAGCCCAAAGGGCCTGAACACATGTGATGATTTGTACCATTTTCTTTAAATATCCCGAATATTTGGAACCCTGATAATAACTTTTTAGCAAAGGAACATACATTATCATCTAAGGATTTAGTAGTGTAGAATGAAGCACTTTATTTCCTGATGTAGTGCAATAGATAGGAAAACCTTTTATATTTTATACAAGGGTTTTAAACTATTTATGTATTTATACTTTTTATATGGTGTTCCTAGAATTAGGAGTTACAGTGTGTCAAATGAAACTAATAACACTACTAATGAGAGTAAAAGGTACTTCTTCGGATAATGATTTGTTAAAAAATAACGGAATATTAGTTGAATGGTACTAAAATCACTCATAGGGAGGAATTGTGGAAACTGTTTTAGAAAGTGACCAATCAGAACCCTAAACTTTGTAACAATGTTTAGTATTGCAATAATGTATTTATACAGATATAAGAGTAAATCCAAAACAATGTATAGAACCGCCTTTTATCCCTCACAAATCCCTCTCTTTAACACAAAAAATGAATTAGATATTGTGGTAATGATAATTATATACTTCCTGCTGGAAGGATAAAAATGTTACCATTACTGAATATGTTTTGTTATTTTTGCACTTTTGAGCACATGAGCACACAAACAGGTGAAGTAATTGGTCTGAAATACATTAGTGAAAACTAAAACTAATACAAGCAAGAAGCCTGTTAATGCGTAGCGTTCTTAAATGCGCAGGGTTACTCATGAAAATAATAGAGGACTCTCATTTATTAGAAACCTGATATTTGTGATTGTTATTGACATCATATATCACTTGGTTTGAGATTGATTAACAATTATTTTAACTCTAACGCTGTAAAAAACGCATAAGTATCAGTTTTAAATGTGGTAAAATGAAAGCTGATATAATGTTGACAAAACGGGTCTTCAGAATTGTAATGTATAGTATGTTTTCTGTTTTCATTTATATGCACTGACCAATCACGATGCACTTTGCAATTTAAATAATGGAGAGAACCTCACGATCACTACCAGCGAGCAAGGCGTCAGGTACGCCGAAACGCGTTTGGTTAGGCACGGTAATGCACTTTATATAACTGGAAAAATAAAGAATCTCAGCGGCTGCTGAATTTGAAAAGAGTCCGTCTCTCTCGTTTTTTGTGGACGCCGTATGGATGCTGGTGTTGGGAGTGGAATCAGGATATATATATCTATATATATATATTACCTACTGGCGGTCGCCAGTAGGTATATATAGTTAGGATTTTTTCCCTATGGGATTTCTGAAAATTCTATGTCTAATAACTTTGGCGTTTGTGGACGGAATCGGCTGAAATTTTCAGGAAAATGGCACATTTTGTTTCTGAGCAGCTCCTGGAAATTTGGGGGGGTTTCGTCAAGGGGGGGCTGAGAAAAAAGGGGGGTCCCAAAACGCGTTTTTTACATTGAGTTTTCCATAGGGTGGTTGGACTCACTTTTAGCTCGAATGGCTGAATGGATTTCCACGAAACTTGGCAAAATTGTAGGGACTGTTAGCCCGATGTGCCTTTGCTAGGTCTCAATATATGTGCTTCAGTGGATTTTGAGAAATTAACGTTTAAATCAAGATATATATCTGTAACAGCGCTCCGGGCAGCGATCCGGTTCGCGTACTTTTCGCTTATCGGAACTATGCGAAGCGAAGCTGATTGGCTCTCCGGTGTCTGTCAACATTCTAAACAGTCCGGTGCGGCCGCCATCTTGTCTCTCGGTAGGATCGAGAGATAAGAGGAGGCCAAAACAAAGGGGGAAATTTCGATAAGGGGGCATAGTAGATCCTCCCTGACCCCCTAGGTTTTATGTGGAGGTTGTAAAAGGTTTCTGCAGGGCAAAAAAAAAAAAAAATTATTTATGCGTGGTGAGCTCCTAGTACGCGAACCGGGTAGCGCTCTGGGCAGCGTACTATAAGGATAAAAGAATGATAGATTTTTCTAATACTGTATGTTAATTATTTGTTGTTTTTGTTGTTTTTTTTTGTTTTCTTTCTTTATTTTTTTTTTTTATTATGATTGTGTTTCATACTTTATTAAATTTTCTAACATTTCATTGTCAGAAATGTCATAATTTATTATAGGGTGTAATTTTTTTTCATTTTGAAGCAGGTTGTCCACTGCTTCAACACATTGTAGAAGTTCGTGGTCTCTACTGTCATCCATAAAGTCATCAATTTTGTCTTGGCTGCTCTCCTTCAGTTCAATTGAAAATGTAACTTGTTGTTCGCCTTCCATTTTGCCTGAAATTTTGAATAAAAAAATACATATTAGTAGAGATTGGGCACTGTTGGGATTAATTTTAGATAGGTAGTTTTTATCAGTGAATTTTTCTTTTGGCAGTGTATAGTATCAGAGTGGAAATATGACTATAAAAAAGTGTAAGTAATTTAACGAAGAGAAGCCTAACTCCATTCCTAACTATAACAGAGAAGTCTATCTAAATCCATAACTACTACAGAGGGATAGTGTATATGTATCAGAAAAAGTCTACCATATCAAGTTATAGTGTACAATATACTTCATTTTTAAAAATAACAACTTACCTTCAGAAACAAGTTGAAGTCTTAGGTAAGTATTGAAATGTGATGTACAACAAGAAGTAGCAGTCAAAATGGCTGTGTTTTCTTCTCTTCCTTTATATATATTCAGGTATATAACCAATCAAATATCAGGTAATAAAAGTAGAAAATGAAAGTAAGATTTTTATTGGTTGTCAATTCCAACACTTCAGATGTGTTTTGTGAAGTAATTTACCTCAAGGTATTTAGAGAGGTCTACAGGCTTAATGGCTAAAAGGAATTTCAATCAAATTTGTGAAAATGAAAGGGATTGTTATGTAGTATGAGTTAATCTATATTTGGTGAGAGTGTCTCCAGTCCTTTTTCTTTGAATTACTTTCCCACCTTTTCTTTGGGCCGCTTCCCGGGAAGCAGTTTAGTCCGCGAACTAGAAGCGTAACGGGAGTCCACCATTTTGTGTTTCGGTCGAATTAACATATAAAATGGAGGTTAAATAATGTTCAGAAAGGGTAGAAGGGGACACGGTACAAGTATTTTGACCCCCCAGGTTTTCTGAGGGTGGCTGAGGAGGACCATATGTGCGGAGAAAAAACATTTTTAAAATAATTTTGGGCGGTTAGCTTCCAGTTCGCGTACCGGGTAGCGCTCTTTGAGCGTAGTTTGTTGAAAATTACAGAAATAAGTTAGAGAAAAGTATTAATTGTGCGTGATCAGATGAAGGGTAGCTCTGAGAAGAGCTTTTGGGTTTATGTTCCATTTAGGTACTTATAAGTAGGTACCAATGCACAGTCTTAAATTCAGAATGAAAATTCTGTTGCCCTCATCTGAGAAGTGAACTCCATCTCCTCTGTAGATATCTTGCATGTAGTAACGCAAGTTATTATTGTACAGGGAGCCCATTCCATGGTCTCTCATGAAAGCTGAAACAGATTTGTTTACATGCTTCCTCGCTTTCTCAATTTGTGGACCAAATTGGTTGGACCACCTCCATTTCTGTCTTTGGCATATATTGGAATATACCAAGGCAGTTTGAGGAAAAAGTGCCATTAATTGCTCAAAGGTGTCCTTTAAAAGCATTTCCAGACCTACTCCTGTTAAAGTGCCCAAATCATTACCTCCACAATGCACTATTAACAGGTCAGGTTTTGGCAAATGCATAAAGGTTTTCACCAATGGTATCAATTGGTGACATTTTAATCCTCTTTGGCCCAACCATTTAATTTCCACATCTTGTAAATTGAGGTTGTGTAAATTTCTGTTGTCAGCATACCTTTGAGCCCAGTGGATGTAACTATGTCCAACAATCCAGACGTTAAACATGGTGGGAGAAGGTTGTGCTGCAGTCAGATGAAGTGTGGTAATGAAAGGGCAGTTGAAACAGTAGGAGTTTGTAAAGAAAAAAAACTGTGGATTTCCAATGCTAATGATTCATTAGCAGTGATTGGCGCATTTCCATTTCTGAAAACAGAAAGTTAGGGTGCATGGATGTGTTCTTGAAACATGTAATTTCAATGGTCAAGGAAGAAACTTTTAATGAAAGATTGCACTGGATACACAGGTGCACTGAGAGTTCAGAGTTCATTTGAAACATTGTTGTGTGAATTTGCAAACATGAGAGGTCTTCCAGGAGGTCGTTGCTATGGAAAAAAGGCAGAGAGGGCAGAGGGGGGAAGGGTTTTGATTTGAAAAAAGTGAGGGAAGAGTTATGATTGGCTAATATGAGAGATATGTGAAATGAATATCTGTATTTCTGTGCTTTCAATAGCTGCAGCCTCTGGAGTGCATCCCTTTTCTTCTGCTGAAGACAATTTGGTGTATTTCTGAGACTATTTTTAAAATCCAAAAAGTATTTGCTAAGGTGAGAAAAGATTTATTTATTTTAGATATAGAATAGAATGATTTAAGGAGAAAATGATGAAGAAAGCTGTGTTTTAAAACTGTGGCTTTGTCTATAGTGATATAGAAATAGATTTTGTTACTTTGAGAAATTGTATTTGCATATTCGGTGTAGGATTCTGGCATGTAGTAACTCAAGGTATTGTTGTATATGAAGCGCATTCCATGGTCTTTTATGTAAGCTGAAACAGATATGTTGTTTTTAAAAACCATTTTGAAATCAATTAAATTTTGGATATGTACTGTTAGAGCTTCATAGGTTGTTTTGGGTCATATTTATAAGGCATTTGAGTGTCTTTGATGTTATTTTTTCATTTTTAAATGGAAAGCATTCCTCATGGGGCAAGTGTCTTGTAAATACGCTCTCACCTGCGCTTGGCAAATTTAGATTTTGATTATGGGAGTTACATAGCCATGTTAATAATGTCGGAAAAATGGTGCTAGGGCATTCCAGAAAACGCTTTCGTGTGTCTCAAGGACATTTTCAGTCATTTCCTCTTGAATGCAGGTATACAATTGATTTATATGCTGTGTTTAAAAACGATTCTTTTCTATGATGATATTTTTTCTCTTTTAAATGGAAAGCGTTCCTCATGGGGCTCTGAGCAGTTCTTAGTCATGTTATCCAATGGGTGGTGGATAACATGGCTAAGAGCATTTGCTGAATAATGCATGAATATCGTTGACTTTTCAGCGTTATTCATGCATTGCGGCCGTTTTTTTCGCATTTGCGAGCAGTTCTTAGCCATGTTATCCAATGGGAGGTGGATAACATGGCTAAGAGCATTTGCAGGATAATGCATGAATATCGCTGACTTTTCAGCGTGATATTCATGCATTGCTACCGCTTTTTATCGCTAAGGAGAAAATGATGAAGAAAGCTGTGTTTTTAAATTGTGGCTTTGTCTGTAGTGATATAGAAATAGATTTTGTTACTTTGCGAAATTGTAATTGCATATTCGGTGTAGCATTCTGGCATGCAGTAACACAAGTGTGCTTGGCAAATTTAAATTTTGATTATGGGAGTTACATAGCCATGTTAATAATGTCCAAACAATGGTGCTGAGTAGTTTTTAGCCATGTTATCCAACATGGGCTTCGATTGGATTTCCACAGAGCATATTATGAAGCCCATTATCGCCGCTTTATCAGCCGTTTTCGGCCGATAATGCGACGATAATTTCAGTGTACAGGTTTGATAATATTTCCCTACATTCGCAGGGCTAGGTGATAGGCTGAGACCAGCCTGGCATGTAAAATGGCTGCCGTGCACGACAAAATTGTGGCATTGTAAAAAAGGCAAGTTGGCGCAGACATTGTGTCTCAATAAGGATTAATTTATAACAATGTGGTATTTTATCAAGCCTGTGCGCTTCAATTATCGCCGCTTTATCGGCCGAAAACGACCGATAAAGCGGCGATAATGGGCTTGATAATATGCTCTATGGATTTCCAATCGAAGCACATGCTAGATGTGAAGACATCTAAAATGGGCTTCGATTGGAATTCCACAGAGCATATTATCAAGCCCATTGTCGCCGCTTTATCGGCGATAATTTTAGCGCACAGGCTTGATAATATGCCTCAAAATATTTTATCGCACTGAGAAATTGGTGGTCAACACTTCCCGATTTCCTTCGAATCGAACGTTAACAGACGTCACGCAGCAAAAATTTTAAAAAAGCTCACGCACAGCCGCTGGAACACATGTATCAACATATATGAGACTCCTCAGCCACTCTCAGAAAATATAAGGGATTAGGATACGTCTCCGCACCTCCTTATTCCTAGTAATTTAATTAAAACGAAGCACAAAATGGCGTATTCTCGTGCAGTTTGCGGCCCAGTTCGGTGTTTGGGAAGCGGTTCTATCGTGAAAAATATATATTTTTTTATTTTCCCTAGGGGACCCTTTAAAAAATTCCAACAACATTCCTAGGGGGTCAACTGGGGTATACTTTACCCCATTTCATTAAATTTCCCCCTCGTTTTTCACCTCTTCTTCTCTCTCGATCCTACCGAGAGATAAGATGGCGGCCGCTCCGGACTGTTTAGAATGTTGACAGACACTGGGGACCCAAGCAGCTTTGCATTGCAAAATTCCTTTTCGCAGGTGGGAGCGTATTTACAAGAAACTTGCACCATGAAGAACGCTTTCCATTTAAAAAAGAAAAATAACATCATACACAGTCATATGCCTTGATTTGCTATGTTAAATAATAAGAAGGGCATTAAGTTTTTGATGACTGTTATTCATTTACTGTTTGGTAATAGTGGTTATTAACATTTTTTATTATATTTTTCAACAGATTCAACTGCAGATTCTTTCATAGTTTGGAAAATGCCTACAAAAAATAGAATTAGAAAGGCTCGAAAACGTCAAAGACAGCACGGTGATGTTTTATTGCAGCAGTCCTCTTCCCTAAATACTTATCAAAACACCAAGAAAGCTCCGGGTAAGAGCACAAAGTCTTTCTTAAAAAATATTTGTAGTAAAAAAAGTATTTCTCGCCAAAATGTTTCAGTTCAGAAAAAGAAGAGTAATTTAAATGGAAAGGAAAGACCCATGAAAAATGTTACTGGTAGAGGAAGAGATAACTCTGTGCATGATAGTAGAAGGAAAGAACAGTTTAGGGACATTCGACAACGAATGTTCCGTAATCGGATAATAGTTAATTTAATAAAAAATATTAAGAAATGCAAACAGAAAGCGGCATTTTATAAGAAGAAGAAAAATGTCGAGAAAATTATTGATCATGCTTTTGAAATTAAGCGAAAGTTGTTTATTTTGGTAATCAATAAAATTAGGAAACTAAGCAAGGTAATTTCTGATTTTAAAACAAACAGTAGATGGAAGAGAGTAGTAAATCGTAGCAACTTTTGTGAAGTTTTTTCCGGAGAATGGATGCATAGTTCAAGTTCTGAGGCATTTTTTAATGAGGAGAGTTATTTTCAGGATAATGATTTGGTGCATGCAGTTGACATCAGTGGTCGAGCTTATGAAGTGAAGGATGGTTGTCCAGTTGAAAAAGAAAAACTTGTGACAACAGAGACAGAAGAGGCGCTAAGTGATGAGGTTTTAGGAAGACGTCCTAAGGCTCCTGTGTACATTTGGAAGTGTAGTTCTATTTGCAGTGTGCGACAGGTTTCCATCAATTTGCTTTGTGATTTTATACGGACATTTAATAAGCAAAGTTTGAAGCAGAAAATGAAGTTGTTGCAAGATTTAGATCCTTGCAGAGTGAGACAAATAACAGGTTTGCGTGGTCATTCACTGGCTTGTCTTTCCAGGAGAGTATGCCAGAGTGTTTTTCATCATTTCAGGATGCTAGCAGTGCATCATAATAAAGTGAGAAAATTAGTGAGAATGTTGTATTATGCAAAGAGTCCAGCAATTATGCTTAAACAATTATGTGCTGCTCTTTTGCATGGTTCTGAAATAGATGTGAAGAATATTTGTGAAGAAATTGAGTTTTGTTACTTTAGTAGTAAAGATGAGAATGTTCAAATTGACCCTGAAGTAGAGAGTAATGTGGAAGATAATGTACAGGTTTACAGTACAGATATTTTTCAGAAGGAAATTGCCACGTTTCAGATGAAATCAAGTGAGAGGCCTAATTTCACTTGTGTTTGTTGTCGACACACTTATTATAAGAATCAGACTAAGGTAGTGGATTTATATGCAAAAAGTGAAAGGGAAAATAATAGTGAATGGAAGGATTTTGCCACATACTTGATGGTAGAAAATTATTTTGATTTGGGATCGGATCAACTTGTGTGCACTTATTGTTGTAATAAATTAAACCAAAACCAGATGCCTGCTAGGGCAGTTCATAATAATCTTGAATTGGTTGAGATTCCTTCTGAATTGAAGGATTTAAATACTTATGAATCTATTTTGATTCAAAGTATCCATCCCTTTCAGGCTATTGTAAGAATGGAGCCAAAGACAGGGAAGTTGCCTCCAGCAGATTTACAGAGAGGATTAAAGGGAAGAGTTGTTTATTTGCCTTTAGATTTGAATAAAAACATTAACACAATTGGAGTAGAAAAAGTGGAAGAGGAACCTCTGGTTATCTTGGTTAATGGGGTTCCGACAAAGAATAAGAAAATATGGCAAGATTTAGTGCATGTTAGGAAAGTCAAAAAGGCAACAGTGTATTTGAAGAAAAATAATAAGTATTATAAGAATGTGTATGTTGCAGAAGAGGAAGTAAGTGATGAAGAGGATAGCGATTTGTGTGCTGGGCAAATTGAGAAAGTAGAGGCCACTAAAAGTGAAGAAATATATGAACATTATAGTGTTCATCCTTTGCATTCCAAGGAAGTCATGGGGAATGCTATTGAGTTGTTTCAAATGAAACAAGCCAAAGGGAGTCCCATTAGTGTTTGGGAGGAAAGTTTGGAAGCTCGGTGTTTCCCACAGCTATTTCCCACAGGTCGAGGAGGAAGATATGATGATCGATCTCATCAAATTCCTGCGTCTGAATACCGGACTTTACAATTGTATGGAGAAGATCCTAGGTTTCGTCAATGCATTCCCTATTTGTTTCATCTCCTGTTTGAAAGCGATCTGTCTGGACTGTCATATGCAGTGAACCACATTTTAAAAAGTGGTATACAGATGCGAAATATCTCGGCAAGAGACTTTATGCATAAAGTTAATGTCCAAGATAGTATTTTGGATTCTCACTTAATTAATCTCATGGCGTGTCAGCGTGGTACTAATGAGTACTGGTATCGTCGTCATGGTGATTTAAAATGTATGCTGAGGAACTTAGGAACTCCGACATGGTTCCTCACTCTGAGCTGTGCCGAGTATGGCTGGGAAGACTTACTTGAATTTCTACGAGAAGCAAATGGAAATATTGAAAACATTGAATTCAAGACACCTGGAGAACTGTGTTCTTTGGATCCTGTGAATGTATGCAGGTACTTCAATCATAAATTTGAAGCTATGATGTCTTTCATCACAAATAAGAAGAATCCACCTCTTGGAGAGGTGTTGGATTTCTTCTGGAGAAAGGAGTACCAAGCAAGAGGTGCTCCTCATATACATATGTTGTTGTGGATCAAGGATGCACCTAAATTTGGAACAGATCCCGATCACTTAGTGATGAATTTCATAGAACAGTATTCTACGTGTGCTGTTCCAAATGCAACGGAGAAGAAAAGCCTAAGAGAACAAGTTCTACGTTTCCAAAGCCATCGTTGTGGAAAGTACTGTCGTCGTAAATTCAGAAACAAGGACAAGTTCTACACCAAATGTCGTTTCAACTTTCCACGGCCGGTGATTTCTAAAGGAAAAGTGAACAGTTTGATGTCTTCACTACGACATAATGTGACGAGGAAATCACCCAAAAATACATACAATTTGAAAAGGAACGAAGAGTCCAAGTACATCAACGACTACAACCCAGTGGTTTTGTCCATGTGGAATGCTAACATGGATATACAGTTTGTGGGTGACAACTGCATGGCTGTGGCTCGGTATGTGACATCTTACATCACCAAAAAAGAAAAGACAGAACTGAAGGATATGTGGGAGGACATATCCCATGAAAAGAGCCTCAGCAAGAAGTTGTACAGTTTCAGTCTGAAGATGTTGTCGCATCGAGAAATCGGAGCTTACGAATGTTCAGATCGATTGTCTTCAGCAAGTCTCTGTGCCAAATCTAGGAGTATCGTTTGGGCGAGTCTTGGTCTTGCTGCAACGCGAAATCGAGTTCTAAAACCTGTCCGGGAAATTGAGTATTTGGCGGAAAAGGAGCCAAACAGTATCGACATTTTGAAGACCAACATGTTGGATACATATTATCCAAATCGAAGCAGTCACCTTGAGAATGTTTGTCTATATGAGGTTCTCCAAAATTATATATTCAAGAGGAACATCAAAGAAGATATTGAGAAAGGAGTGTATGCTGTAATTGGAAGTGAGGGATGCCTGGTCAAGCAAAGAAAATGCCAATTAGTAAACCATCGAAAATTGAGTGGTGAAACTCCAGAAAAAAAGGAGTTTTTCTATTTAGCACTTTTGCAACTTTTCAAGCCTTGGCGTGCAGAAGAGGAACTGCTTGGAGATTTCCTCTGTTACGAAGACTCTTTTAATGCAGCCAAGGAGTCCATAGAATGTCCTGCTTTTCCTAAATATCAAGAAATGCTAACTTTGGAAATTGAGCAGGAAGCAACGATTGCAGCCGAGATTGCCAGAGACAGTTCTCAGGACAGTCAGAGTTCTGTTTCATTGAGTCAAGATCCACTTGGAGGACCTATTATCGAAAATGAAGCTGCCACTGCTATGAATGAAGTGGAAAGAGCCATGGCACATGCTCAGGAGGATTCAGTTAACTTAGAAGACTTGGAAAAACAACTCAACGTTGAGCAGAGGAAAATATATGATGAAGTTACCAAGGAAATTGAGCACGGATTAAGTCATGAGAAGAAAGAGTGCTCATGTACGTCGTTGAAGCCTGTCCGACTGTACGTGAGTGGAGAAGCGGGAACTGGAAAGAGTTTCCTCATTAAAGCAATTTCTTGTTATTTGCAGGAAAGGACTGAGTCATCGCTGTCTTGTGTTGTCACCGCTCCTACTGGACTGGCAGCACATAACATTAAAGGTATTACTTTGCATCGTCTACTGATGCTGCCGGTGGAGCATGACAACAAATTACAATACAACAAGTTATCTGGAGATGCTTGCTGTGAAGTTTCAAGAGTCTTGAGGAAAATGAAACTACTTATCATTGACGAAGTAAGCATGGTTTCCAATGTCATGCTTGCCTTTGTGCATTTGAGAATGCAAGAAGTACTTAAAACTGAATATGATGTGTTATTTGGTGGCAAACACATCATTGTTTTCGGAGATCTTCTGCAGCTGACACCAGTAAAAGGTCAACCTGTGTTCAAAACACTCACACATGAAGATACCAGGAAGTGCCTAGGGAGCATTGGCAACGTCAATATATGGTTAAACTTCAATTATGCAGAACTGCATGAAAATATGCGTCAGGCAAAGGATGAAGATTACAAGAATATTCTACAAGAAATTAGAATTGGAAAAGTGACCGAGCATGGGAGAGAAGCTTTAAATGCACGATTACTGTCAAATTTATATCCCAAACAAGAGATTGTGCCTGAGAATATTTTTCAGAAAATTACTGAAAAGAAATCCGGGATATGTCTCATGCCAACTCTTGCAGAATGTGCCATCTTCAACAACAAAATGTTGAATTTAGAAAAGCAAGAGATTGTGAAACTTGAAGCTATCGACAAATTAGAGCATATGGGATCAACAATTATTTTGTCAGACAATTTGAAATCAAAATTGGATTCATTAGAGAAGACTATATCTAAAACAGCGGGTTTTGAAAAGACTTTGAATGTGTGTTTAAATTGCCGAATCATTTTGAGAAGGAATTTACATGTAGAAAGAGGTCTGGTAAATGGATCAATGGGTAATGTTGTTGATTTTGAGAAATACAAAAATAGAGATGGAATAGAATTTTTAAGAATTAAATTTGATGGCATTGAGGAAGTACAGCAAATTGGTCGTTGTTCTGCTAGGTTTTTGCTTGTTTAAAGACTTATATGTTCGCCGTAAACAGTTTCCTGTTTGCTTGGCATATGCGGTGACAATCCATAAATCGCAAGGTTTAAGTGTAGACTGTGCATTGGTGAATATTGGCAGTTCTGTGTTCAAGGAGGGTATGGCATATGTGGCATTGTCACGAGTTAGAACTTTATCGGGATTGTACTTGATTGACTGTGATGTCACAAACATTTGTGCGGATCTAGATTGTGTTAAGGAATACAATAGGTTAAGAAGAGAGTATGCGCCACATTTGCCTCAATATCCTTTGTTTGAGAAACGTGTGGTAGGCCAGAAACGTAGAAATATCAGTAATAGTAGGGAGGTTGTTGCAAAAAGACTAAAAGTCAATGAACCGAAAGTTGTTAGCAGAAAGAAAGTGGATTCTGTTGAAGATGTTGTCGGTTTTCAATTTGAAAACAGTTCTGGTGTCAACTGCTATGCAAATGTAGTGGTTAATGTTCTCTTTTCACTAGAGAGTTTAAAAGAACAGATTGTGTTCAATTCGGAACAAAGTTTATGCTGCTTGTTGAATTCTGTGTTAGAGAAATGTAGCACTGATCGAACAAAAGTAGAAAGTGTGTCTGAAGTTCGTTATCTGTTAGATGAATGTTCAGGTCAAACAGACTTCTCTGAAAATAATCAGCAAGATTGTCAGGAGTTTTTAATGTATATGCTTGATGTATTGCAAGATGAGGGTGTAGATGTAGATCACCTGTTTTGGCTTTCTTATCATTGGCAGCATGACTGCGAGAACTGTATGGTATCAAGTACTACTAGTGTAGACTCAGAAAGATTTATATATTTAACTTTGCCAGACAGTAAATCAGTCTCCTTTAATAAGCTAGTAAATGCAGCTGATCACAACATGGAGTGTAGCCAATGTAAATCTGAAATGATGTCAACATTACTTATACGTAGATATGGCCAGTATGTCATTTTAATGATGCAACGATGTAGGCCTGATGGATCAAAATTGTCAACTTTAATAAAAAAATTTGTGGCTTCTCAGCTTTCAATATCAGGAAGGACTTTTGTAACTGTAGCAATTATCTATCACGATGGTCCTTCAACTACTTCAGGACATTATACAGCTTATTTAAAGTCTCGAAACGGCTGGTCATTCTGCAATGATTCCGTTGTAAGTTTCAAAAAAAAATTGCCGTTTGACCTTAAAAATTCTTACCTGGTGTTTTTAAAACCAAAATTTTAAGTAGAGGGAATGTAAGTCTGCAATGCTGTCTATATTAAAAATCCAACTATATAAACCTGATGCAAGTAAGTCTGCTTCATAGTAAGCAGTATCAGTGTCATAGGAAAAGGAGAACATGAGTGACAAAGAAGAGTAAGATATTAGTAGTCCAGGATTGTGAAAATAATCTCAAATATTTCATTTTTGAAAGTTGAGAAAATAGAAAATGTCGGGATTTGATTGGAAGAATTACAAGACTTGCGAATCGCGGCAACATGATTTGGCCTAGTGGAAACGTGATAGAATGAGAGAAGTTTTTTTTTCTATGTAACATATTTTACGTATCGATGGAGTTTTTCTTTCAGAAAGTGGCGGGCTGAAAATATTTATAGCACAACAGAGTGGATGCTGTTTATAGGAGATCCTTCGACGTCATTGAAAGTAAGTTAATTTTAAGGAGTTTTGAAATCAGATTTCTTAGGTTGTATGGGTTTTTTAAACACAGTCATTTTGATTGTGTTTTTTTTTCCCCGCTGTTACATGATGAATACCTTCAAGTCACTGATTTAAGTGAAATTTGATACATTCTGAGAACAGCAAAAATAAACCATTTAACATGTATAATTAATGTTATGCTTTTTGTACTTATGATATACATTTAGAAATGTGAGGTACATATGGGTAAGCTGAGTCTTCTGTAAGTGTCAATTTTAATGCTTACAGTGCTGTACTTCTGGGTACTGTTTTTTTAAAAAAAAAGAAAAGAGGCCTCACCTCAAAGAAAGCTCTTGAAAGCACACATCTTATTTGCATCCTAAAACAATCATTTCAAATGTTAGACACAATTTTATGATGGTTTTACATCTCTTTTGCGCTGTTATGGCATCACTATTGTGAGACATAAGCAATGCAAAAGAAGCATCATATTTCAAAATAGGCCTCATTTCATCAGCATGAAGATACTGTTTGTTGAAAATAAATATATTTAGGATTGTGTAGGGGTCGTAGAGAAGTAGAGGTTTCTATAAGTGTCAAAGTTGTTTAAAAAGTGTTTCTTCTTGAACCTTTTCCCTTCTTTTTTCTAATTTTTAAATACATGTTTTAATATTTTTGGAAATGTTTGTTCTCTCTTTTACAGATTGAATGTATGAAAAATTTTCTTTAAAAATTAACAAGAATTATAAGGTAAATGTTTTCTACTTTTTTAACCTGCATTCCACTGCTGATGATGTCACTGACTATGTTATGAAGGATGTAATAAGTGGGCATATCTGTTATCTCGTTAAAAAAAGGAACAGTAAGTTTAAGGATAGGAAACAGACAGTTATGTTACAAAAAAGACAACTATAGGACGTAAACAAAAAAAACTGTTACTCGCAATCCACTGCTGATGATGTCACTGACCATGTCAAAAATAATGTAATATATGACATGATCAGAAGTGAATTGCGGGTCACAGTATCTTTTCTTTACTCCCTATAGCTGTCTTTTTTGTAACATAACTGTCTGTTTTCTTTCCTTATACTTACTGTTCCTTTTTTAAAAAATTTTTTTTTGGTGCGCTCAAAGTTCGCGTACCGGAGTGCGAACTGGGAGCGAACTAATAGAAATAGAGCTTGGCAGAGTTCAAAGAATTCTACCAATTTTTTTTAATAATGGGGAGGTAGTTCTGAAAAGAACTTTTTTTTTCTTTTTGTTGTTTTAAATTTTTTTTTTAGTTTTCTGAACATTTTTTATATTTTTTTGTTTTTTTCTGAACATTTTGTATTTTTTTTTATTTTGGGGGGGGAGGGGGGAAACAAAAATGATTCATCGAAGAGGGCTCAACAGGAGCAACAAAAAAAAGAAGAATTTATTTTTGGGGGCGTTTTGGACATACATGATTTTGGATGGCTCTAATTATAAGAGTTATGCTACTTTCGCGATAGCATAATATTTGATTGCACCTCACACAAACTTGTTTCACTTCCCCCATGTCCATTTGAATATTTGGAATCAGCTCCCTTGCTTCAGGTCCCGTAACTTCTGGCACAATCGATCTTCTGGCTATTGCTGGTGAATTCTGTTGTTCGTCTCGAAGCTGAGCTGCACTATAGTTATTTGGGTGCCACCTGCTCATGTGTCTGTGCATAGTGAAATTCCCATAACTATATTTTTTGTCCGTGCCTCTAGAAAGACGATCATCACAGATTCGGCAAAAGACATACCTGGCGTTCACTTTCTTTTGCCCTGGTGGAAATTTAAAAAATTGCCAAATGAAATTTTCCTTCCTGTTGTACCTCCTGGGCTCCTCAGGCAAATATTCAGGCTCTTCCTCCTCTTCCTGCTCTTCCTCTACTTGAAAGATTGGTTGAGTTGGTGGTCCTTTCTTTCCATGAGGAGGTGGAGGTGGTGGTGGGGGAACACTACCAGAAGCAACAACAGAAGCCATTTCTCTGGATTGTACAAAGGTCTTTCTCTCACCAAGATGAAAGTCAGAGTGAGGAAAGAAGGAGGGGTTTTCATCATTTGGGAAAAGCCAAAGTTCTAAACCAATGAAAAGTGTTAATTTTAGATCACATGACCTAGTATTACATCATTAGGAAACCAAAAGTGAAATGAACTAATGAAAAGTGTTATTATCGAGTCACATGACCTGCTGTCTTTACGTTTCGCGCTTTGCGCCGCTATCCAATCCGCTTCCGAGTCCGCTAACTTGGCGCGTCGGATAACGTATTACGCGACAACGCAAAACGTCATGATAACGTAACAGTTACGCTTAAGGGACGATTACCGGCTCGCGCACCAAGTCGCGGCTTTGAATTCAGCTAACGGGAAGCTGACCAGTTCGCGGACTAGGAGCGGAACAAATTTTTTTTTTTTTAAATGTATAAAAAACATGTACAATATATTTTATGATTTAAAGAAGAATACATTTTACAGATAGAAATATTAGCTTTCAAAAAACCATTGAAATTCAATGAAAAAACCATAGGTTATAGTCCATATATAGTTAGGAATTAGCATTTACAAAACCTTATTTTACTCGCATAAAACCATTGAAATTCCATATATAGTTAGATGCGCTAACTATATATCGCGCACCCGCAATCCACTGCTGATGATGTCACATATTACATCATTCATGACATGGTCAGTGACATTACTGATGACATCACTGATGACAACATCCAGTGACTGTATGTTTCTGTGAAGTTAAAATATGTCTTACATATTGAAGAATGAGTGGATGTAGAAGTGTCTGGATGAAGGATTTAGTAGGTGCATGACTGACTGTATGAGTGAGTGATTAAATGTGTCTCACTGAGTGCATGGGTTAGTGACTAAACTGTCTTAATTTGTGCATCATTATGTCTGTTGTTCTGTAAACTGTTGCATGTGTTGATAAGTAGCTATATGAGTAACTATATGGGTTATTGATTGGTTGCCCAAGTATTTGTATGGGAGACTGAGTGTGTGTGTGGGTGGCTGGGAGGTGTATGACTCTGTGCATAGATGTGTGAGCAGTTGATTCACTAGATGTATGATTTCAAAAGTGCATGTGGAAACAGCTGTATGGGCGGTTGACTGTGTGCATGAGTGTATTGGTGAGTGAATGGATATCTCAGTGCTACATGTCAAAGTAAGTACATATGTAAAACACAGTACATGTGAGAGTTGACATATATAAATAACTGTGCATAAGAGCCAGTGAATGTGTGAGTGGCTGTATGGATCATTGTGAACTTGTATCAGGGATTGTATAAGAGAGTAAATATGTGTTAGTATATGTTTGAATAAGTAAGGTGTGTATAACTGTATAGTTGAGGAAATGGAGGTGTGATTGATTCTTTGCATGACTGACTAGGTATGTGAGTAACTCCATGGACGAGTGACAGTCTGTGAGTGTCTGTTTACACTGATTGTATCTAAGGTTATATTAGAGTCTGAAGAGGTTCATCGTATTATCACATGAATAATATTATCAGTGATGTGATCAGTAATGTCAAATGAGATGTCATCAGTGATCCCATTTGAGATGTCATCCGTGATGTCATTTGAGACGTCATCAGTGATGTCATTTGAGATGTCATCAGTGATGTCATCAGTGATGTCACTGACCATGTCATGAATGATGTAATATGTGACATCATCAGCAATGGATTGCGGGTGCGCGATATATAGTTAGCGCATCTAACTATATATGGAATTTCAATGGTTTTATGCGAGTAAAATAAGGTTTTGTAAATGCTAATTCCTAACTATATATGGACTATAACCTATGGTTTTTTCATTGAATATATATATATATATATATATATATATATATATATATATATATTACCTACTGGCGGTCGCCAGTAGGTAGTTATAGTTAGGATTTTTTTCAATGTTAAATCTGAAAATTCTATTTGGAATAACTTTGGCGCCGGTTGACGAATCTGCCTGAAAATTTCCTGAAAATGGCCTCGCGGGGTTCCGGTCCTTCCCTGAAAGTTTGGGGGGGATCCGTTAAGCGGGGGCCGAAATAAAAGGGGGGTCCCAAAACGCGTTTTCCCCATGTTAATTTCCATAGGGCGGTCGATGTCACTTTTAGCCCGAACGGCTGAATGTATTTCCACCAAATTTGGCAAAATTGTAGGGACTGGTAGCCCGATGTGCCTTTGCTATGTCTCAAGATATGTGCTCCAGTGGATTTTGAGTAATTAAGGTTCAAAAAAATATATATATCTATAGCAGCGCACAGGTGCGCGCACCGGAGTGCGCTCCAGGCGCGACACGCGAGGTGCGCATGGAAAGCTGATTGGCTCTCGGGTGTCTGTAAACATTCGAAACAGTCCGCAGCGGCCGCCATCTTGTACCTCGGTAGGATTGAGGTGGTAAAAATCAAAGGGGGAAATGAGCAAAAGGGGGCAGGGTACACCCCTCCTGACCCCCTAGGTTTGATGTGGGGGTCATAAAAAAGCCGTACGGGGCCCCCCAAATTTTTTTTTTTTAAATTTGCGCCGAGGGAGCGCCTGGTACGCGCACCGGTGAGCGTACGATTGAGAAAAAGAATGGCACTTTTTTTAAAAAAAAAAATAGCATTTTTTTATAAATTGGAGGTAGTTCTGAAAAGAACTGTTTTTTTTGTTTTTGTTGTTTTATATTTTTTTTATACTTTTTGAAACGATTTTATATTTTTTTTGGTTTTTTTTCAGGGGAAAAACAAAAACAGGGATTCAGAAAATGCTCAACAGGAGCAAAAAAATGAGAAAATTTAGGGACGGGGAGAGCATTGGTGTTCCTGTTTCTTTATTGCAATGAGTTCAACGCTCTGCTCCCCGTAACAGAGTAGTTCGTCACAGTTTGTGCATAAACATTTTATTCCTGCAAATACCGGCTGGATGTTAGGGACCATTCTTGCACGTGCTGAACCTGAAGGTGTTGCTCCACCAGTGGAGGTGCTGCTGCCATCTCTTCGTGCCTTCTCTGCCAGCTCCCTGACACTCTCCCTGGAGTAATTGTTAGGGTGTCTTCTTTTGACATGCCTAATTAAATTGGCATTTCCGAAGCTGTATTTTTTTAGAGGATTGCCTCTGGATAAAATACTTCCACATATTTTACAAGTTACTTTACTTGCATTAACTTTTTTTTGTCCTTCAGGGATGTCATAAAATTTCC
This sequence comes from Lissotriton vulgaris, assembly GCF_964263255.1. NCBI lineage: Eukaryota > Metazoa > Chordata > Amphibia > Caudata > Salamandridae > Lissotriton > Lissotriton vulgaris. The sequence continues at coordinate 1,435,180,593 of NC_141689.1, read as the reverse complement.
AGATGAAGTGGTTCTTTGTTTTCTGGTGAGGAGGGTCCTCTTGCACAAATCCATCTGAATCACTGCTGGAGGACTCCCTTGCAGCCATTGCTGTAGATCAGGAAAATTAATGAGTAGAGAATTCACAAAACACCTCTTGCTCTCTCCAAGTGAAAATCAATAGTGAGAGAAATGGGTGGGTTTCTCTAAATTTAGAAAAAAATAATTATTGAACCAATGAAAAGTGTTATTTACAGGTCACATGACCATGGGCTTCATCATTATGAAACCAAAACTGTTATGAACCAATGAAAAGTGTTATTTTCTGGTCACATGACCCGACGCGCTTACGCGACGCGCCGCGGGGCGCGGCCAGAGGCGCGCCGCGTAAGCGTGTCAGACGCCTACGTTGCACGATCGTATTCGCGCGAGTACTTCCGGGTGCGCTTACGCCGTGCGTATCACGCGGTCGCGGCTACGCGAACGTCACAATCATGTTTTCGTTTGCGATGTTGGCGCTCACGAGACGCTCCTCGGAGCGCGCCCGGGGGCGCTTTTCAGAAATACGCTTTTCGGGGCGCACTCCGGGGCGCGCTCTGGGAGCGCTCCCCCCAAAAATTAAAAAAAAAAAAATGGGAAAATTGTAGGGACAGGTAGCCCTATTCTGAAGTGGTTTGTAAAAAAATTTACTTTATAAAAATATGTATTGTGCTACATTGGGCTTAATATATGTTAGAGCCAAAATGTAGCCCAAATGTAGCCCAAAGTAGCCCAATGTAGCCCAAAGATGGCCACCAGAGATCAAAAATTGTAAATGTAGCCCAAAATTCAACTAGATGTAGCCCAACTGTAGCCCAATGACAGAATGTACCAGAGTGATAAAAAGAACAACTAGAGTGCTAACAGTCTTATTTATAAAGTGAAACTTATAGTTAGGAATTAGCATTAAAAAAACCTTTGAAATTCACTGAAAAAAAACATAGGTTTCACACCAGTTATAGTTAGGAATTAGCATTTAAAAAACCTATTAAATTCACTGAAAAAACCATAGGTTTCACACCAGTTATAGTTAGCTGGAAATTTTACTGATATAAAACCATTGAAATTCCCACGTTATAGTTAGTCGGACTCACTATAACTTGCGCGTGCAATGCACTGCTGATGACATCACATATTACATCACTCATGACATGGTCAGTGACATCACTCATGACATCACTGATGACACCATCCAGTGAATATGTGTCTTTCTGAAAAATAAATATTAGTGAGTTATGTTTAAAAATTTAAATACATATATTAGTGTTTCACTTTGTGTATAAGTGGCTACATGTGTTGATAAGTAGCAACATGCGTATGTATATGGGTTATTTGATATTATTATTAGTATCAGTATGAGTGTCTATATGGTTTGGTGGGGGTATTACTTAGCACATAGATGCATGAGTGACTGACTCTTTGTTTGTATGTGTTTTGAAGACAGCATATGTACAGGACTGTATGGGTGGATGAGTGTCTATATGTGTTTGTTAGTGAGTGAATGACTGTCTCACTAGTGTCTTTATCAGTAACTACATATGTTTTAATCTAGTATATATGAATATTGATGTATATAAGTGAGTATATGTGAGAGTAAGAGATTGTAAGATTTCCTTTTTAAATAAGTATGTGTTTCTATAAGTGATTGTTTAAGAGAATAAATATGTGTAATTTTCAATAGAAGTAAGGTGGAAGTGTGTGTATAACTCTATATTCAAATAAATGGATGTCCAATAGTTTATTTGCACGTGTGAATATGTGTGTGAGTAACTTTTGGATGAATGTCGGTGTGTAACAGGATGTATAGGTGTATCACTTCATATGATGAGTGAGTATATGTATGAGTGACTATATAGAACTGTTGGTGAATGAGTGGATGTGTATATAGATAGTGGAATTACTGAATTGCTTGTTGTAACTGATATAGGTATCTCCATTTTTTTAAAAATTTCAGTTTCTATTTTTGAATATGTGTCTCAAGGGTTACATTATAGTGAAAGGAGGTCTGTCACTATGTCACAAGGATGGTGTCATGAGTGATGTCACTGACCATGTCATGAGTGATGTAATATGTGATGTCATCAGCAGTGCATTGCACGCGCAAGTTATAGTGAGTCCGACTAACTATAACGTGGGAATTTCAATGGTTTTATATCAGTAAAATTTCCAGCTAACTATAACTGGTGTGAAACCTATGGTTTTTTCAGTGAATTTAATAGGTTTTTTAAATGCTAATTCCTAACTATAACTGGTGTGAAACCTATGGTTTTTTTCAGTGAATATATATATATATAGCCTTTTTTACCTCCTCAGAAGCGCCGAGACGCCGTAGCAGTGGTGTACCTTAGGGTCCAATTCGCCCTGTAATCCATAAAGTTTTCACCATGCAGAAAAGGCACGCGTGCACTCCGTTCAAAGTACACACCAACTCCGGGATTTGTTCGAATAGAATTTATTCAAATAGCATTAAGCCAAGGGAAAAACACCCTACGCGTTTCGGCGAGAACCGCCATACTCGCGGGTAATTTGGTGTTGAAACAAATTTGCCATATAAACAAACATAGAGGTTACGTGCAACGTAACGTGCATAGACATGGACAGTGGACTACCGTCCCAGAGAAAGCGTCGGCCATCTTATAATGGTTTAAAGCAATACCAATAGTTGTCAATACCACTATTTGTATCCAAGACAATTCCTGTATATAACTAAGTCGTGTAGTAATGCCACTATTTACTCAAAAACATATTTATAATCACAACATTTTTTATATAAAGTCCGTTATTGCGGGCACATCATTATTTGACTGGCATTTAGCTTTCATAATCCCGCCCATCATAATGAGAAAAATCGGCAATATGCTGCACAGTAGCTAATTCCTTTCAACCCCCCTTGAAAGAATATTTATCTCATCAGGTGGTTAAACGTAGGTTGAATACATGCACAGATGCTTTAATGTAATTCCTTATGATTATTTACCTTTGTGTTCACTCATACTGTCACTCACACACATACCCAATCACCCATACAGAAACTGACACAGCCACCCCCTCACCATACAGGTACTCACACACCCACCCATACTGCCACTCACACTGCCACTCAGTCATCCATACAGCCAATCACACACCCACTCACCCTTACTGCCAATGACACAGCCTCACACTCAGCCATACAACCATTCACACATCCACAGAACCAGTTACATACCCATTCACATATCCATACAACCACTCACACACTCTCACACCCCCACACCCTTATAACCATCACGTATTCAGTCTCCTATTCAATCACTCACACACTCTCACTTACCTATACACACACTAAAACAGCTACTCACCCACCCATACAACCACTGACACCACCACTCCCTCATCCATACAGCCACTCACATAACCACTAACACATCCTTACATCAACTGAGACACCCACTCAAACACATGTAGTTACACAGCCTCTCAGATTAGATATGTTAGAAATCTAATCTGTTATCAGGTAGGTCGCTCTCCACACCGCGTAGCTCCACCTGTCTGTGCCATGACCTGAGCCCAGCTGCCCCCGCTGCTTTCTGTGTTCGAGGCCTGCCTCCACCCGCGCCTCATCCCTGGTGGCCAGTGGCAGGCCGTTTTTTGTGATTTCTGCCTGATTAGTCTTGTATTTGTTTGTGCTTGTTGCCTATTCAGCATTGTCATTGTGCTTGTTTCCTCCTCTTTCCCGTTGTGTCCATTTTTCCTTCTGTTCCCTTGCCGGTCCTGCTTCCCACCGCTGTGTCCCCTGTGGTCTCGCCCCCCACTCCCATTTGCCCGCTCCCCCCTCCCAGCTGTTCTCCCTCCCACCTCCACTTCTTATGGTGACCGCTGCGCGTCGAAGGCACGCCTAAGGCAAGCCCGTCTGCGCCTGCACCGCGCCCAGCACCAGAACCCCTGGCTCCCATGAACGCCACAACGCCTGACTCCACTACGATGCAAGCACCCTCGACACCCTCAATTCCGAGCGAGAACACACATGCCACCGGGCCACCCCAAAGCGCACCCAAGGACCCTTCACCTGCCGGAACTGCAGCTTCACCAGCATCCGCCCCGCAAAACAGCCGCCAAGGAAAGAACCCAACTACCTCAGTTGCATCCTCCTCAATACCCGCTCCGCCCGCAAACACACCGTTGAACTCTGGGACCTTCTCGACTCAACCTCCCCAGATGTCGCTTTCCTGACGGAGACCTGGCTGAACCCCGCCTCAGCACCCGACATCGCCATAGCCATCCCGGAAGCCTACAAGATCACCCGCAGGGACCGCACCAATGGAGTAGGAGGAAGAATCACCATTGTCCACTAAAACACCTTCAGAGTCTCGACCAACAATGATGACACCTTCAGCACCGCCGAACACCTGCACTTCCAGATCCACACCGACCCCAACACCACCCTCAGAGGAACCCTTGTCTACAGAACCCCCGGTTCCTGACCACAGTTCAGCGACTCCATCGCCGACTTCATCAGCACACACGCCCTCACCTCCACAGACTTTATCCTCCTCGGAGACCTGAACTTCACCCTCGAGAACAACAACGACACCAACTCCACCACCTTAATCGACAACCTCGCAAACTCGGGCTCAGACAGCTCGTGACAACACCCACCCACGCCGCCGGCCACACGCTCGATCCCATCTTCTCTGCAAGCCCCCATGTCTCCTTCAACCACACCACCGAACTCCACTGGACCGACCATCACTGCATCCACTTCACTTTCAGGAAGCCAATAACCACGCACCACCGCACCCAACAGATGCCTCATCACTGCTGGAGCAAAATCACCAGCTAACCACCACCCTCGCCCCGAGCTCACCTGCCAACCAACCCAGACACCGCCGCCCGCAACCTCAGACAATCGATCAACAACTGCGCCAACACCCTCGCCCCGCTCAAGAAACCCTCCAACAAGCCACACCAGCAAGAAAGCCACCTGGTTCACCGAAGACCTCCAGGCCTCTAAACAAACATGCCAAAAACTGGAGAAGAACTGGCTCCGTGAAAGATCACCGGACAGCTACGCAGCTCACTCCTAACTTTAGGACTCCTAAATGCATTCTACGAATACCGAAAGTCTTAAAGTGAGGATTTTTCTCAGTTAGGAGTCCTAAAGTTAGGAGTCCTAACTTTACTACTCCTAAACTGAGAAAAATTCTAACTTTAAGACTTTCGATATTCACAGATGGCATTTAGGAGTCCTAAAGTTAGGACTCCTAACTTCTGTGAAAACAAAAATGAGTAAGTGCCTTCGGTGAATACCAAAATGAGTAAGCGTCTTCCATGAATACCAAAATGGTAGTAAGTTTAGGATTTTGTCTTAAGTTAGTTCTGTGAATCGGGCCCCAGATCCACAAAAAGGGCCTCATTCAAAGACCGCCTAGATAACAACACACACAACAGCAAAGAGCTCTTCAGCATCGTGAAGGAACTCTCCAACCCCAGCTCCAACACCAACGATATCCCACCTTCGTAAGACCTGTGCAACTCGCTGGCCACCTTCTTCCACCGCAACATCACCGACATCCACAACAGCGCCAACGTCACGTCTGCCCCGACCACCACTGAGACCTCCCCCCCATGACCACCACTGACACCAACCGCCTGCTCTCCTGGAACAGCATCAATGACAAGGACACTAGCAAGATCATGAACACCATCCACTCTGGATCACCGTTAGACCCATGCCCTCACCACATCTTCAACAAAGCCAGCACAGCCATCGCACCCCATCTCTGGAAAGTAATCAACATCTCCTTCTAGATAGCAACCTTCCCGGAAAGCTGGAAGCACGCCGAGATCAACACCTTACTCAAGAAACCCAAGGCAGACCCCAAGGACCTTGAGAACTTCCGGCCCATCTCCCTGCTCCCGTTCCCGGCAAAGGTCATCGAAAAAACCGTCAACAAACAACAGACCCACTATCTCGAGGAGAACAACATCCTGGACCCGTCCCAGTCTGGGTTCCGCAGCAACCATAGCACCGAAACCGCACTCATTGCCGCCATCGATGACATCAGGACCCTGATTGACAACTGAGAAAGAGCAGCCATCTTCCTCATGGACCTGTCAGCCCCTTCGACACGGTCTGCCACTGCACACTATGAACAAGCCTACACGATGCTGGGATCCAAGGGAAGGCCCTGGAATGGACCACATCCTTCCTCTCTCGCAGAACACCGAGCGTCCACCTCCACCTCTTCCGCTCCAAAGCCACCGAGATCATCTGCGGCGTACCCCATGCCTCATCCCTCAGCCTGACGCTGTTCAACATCTACATGGCACCCCTAGCCCACGTCGCCTGACAGCACGACCTCAACATCATCTCCTATGCCGACGACACCCAGCTGATCCTCTCCCTCACCAAAGACCCTCACACCGCCAAAACCATTCTCCATGAAGGAATGAAGGCCGTTGCCGAATGGATGAGGAACAGTCGACTGAAGCTAAACTCAGACAAGATGGAGGTCCTCATCCTCAGACCCACCCCTTCAGCCTGGGACAACTCCTGGTGGCCGACCACACTGGGAACAGCTCCAACACCCACAGACCACGCACGCAACCTAGGGGTCATCCTCAACTCCACTTTCTCCATGACCAAACTTGTCAATGCGGTCTCCTTCTCCTACTTCAACACCCTCCGCATGCTCTGCAGGATCTACAAGCGGATCCCCACCTAAACGAGAAGAACGGTCACCCAGTCCCTCGTTACCAGAAGATTGCACTACGGAAACACCCTCTACGCAGGAACTTCAGCCAAACTTCTGAGACGGCTGCAACGCATCCAGAACGCCTCTGCACGTCTGATCCTCGACATACCCTGCCGCAGCCACATCAAACCTCACCTGAAAGACCTGCACTGGCTGCCCGTCAACAGGAGGATAACCTTCAAGCTCCTCATCAACACACACAAACCACTCCACAACACCAGACCAGCATACCTCAACAGATGACTCAGCATCTACACCCCGACCTGCCAGCTCCACTCCACCGACCTTGCCCTCACCACAGTCCCCCGCATCCAAAGAACGGCTGCCGGTGGCAGATCTTTCTCCCACCTAGCCACCAAGACCTGGAACATCCTCCCCACCCACCTACGGCAGACCCAAGACCTGCTGACCTTCAGAAGACTCCTCAAGACGTGGCTCTTCGAGCAGTAGCAGCACCCCCCTCCCCCAGCGCCTTGAGACCCTCATGGGTATGAAGTGTGATTTACAAGTAATTTGACTGATAGAAATAGTCTGACTAATTACTTGGACAGAAAGAATAGTAATTTACCTAATGCTTAACTTAGTATATATCTGTAAGTGTCACAAACATTTATGAAACACTTATAGTCACAGGATGATATCAGTGATGTCATTTGAGATGTCATCAATGATGTCATGATTGTGAGGTCACTGACCATGTCATGAGTGATGTAACATGTGAGGTCAGAAGCAGTGCAGTGAGAGGGAGTAAGTTATAGTTAGCTCAGTTAACTATAACTGCTGAATTTCTATGGTTGTGTACCAGTGAAATCTGAGCCTAACTATAACGTCCCTGTAACATTTGTTTTTTCATTAAATATACATATATCTATCTATCTATATATATATTCAATGAAAAAACCATTGGTTTTAGGCCATATATAGTTAGGGATTTGCATTTAGAAAACCTTATTTTACTCGCATAAAACCATTGAAATTCCATATATAGTTATAAGCGCTAACTATATATCGCGCACCCGCAATCCACTGCTGATGATGTCACATATTACATCATTCATGACATGGTTAGTGACATCACTGATGACATCACTGATGACATCTCAAATGACATCACTGATGACATCACTGATAACATCTCAAAAATAAAAGTAATCGAGCAAAATCAGTAGGCCACTAATTCGATCTCTTTTTAACCTCGGTAAAATACAAACATTAGGAATAACCCTTCATGAGAAATACGAAAATAGTGAAATGAATTGAGCTCCACACCATGAGGGCTGCAAAACAGCTCGACTCCGCCACCCACACCGCCCAAAATAACGGCAAACCCTATGCAAATATTATAAATATACACAACACACCACCAAAGAAACAGAATAAAACATTTTATTAAATAACTATTTACATAACTATTTTATACTTTTTATTGCCTCGATCGAGCATGAAACTCATGCACTGATAACAAGCGTTGAGAGTTTGTAGAATGATGGCTTCAGATTTTCCACATACGGTGTAGTGGCGCGAACTGGCAGGGGGCGTTTGGATTCTACCCCTTCTCCAAATAAGATTTTCATACGTGAATGTTCGTTCATGCTTTTTGTCCCTGAGTTGCTTCCATGTCACTGCCTTACATAAATGGCATAAGTCTTGGTTATTGAGTGCCATACTTCAGAATTCTAAGCAGTTCTTGTAACACTGTTTAAACCTTATTTGCACCTGCTGCAGCTTCACTATTCAAAGTAAGTGGGGTCCATTTGTGGACCTGACTGCATTGGAAAACGATGTGATACGGTGCCTCCCTAAACCGCTTGACGGAGGCCCCCGAGGGGCGGTGAGATGGCGCGGACTGAGAGGGGGCGCTTGGCTCCTGCCCCCTCCCCAAGTCGTGTTGCCCTGGTGAGGCCTGAGATCGCCCCCGGCATAGGCGGCCGGCTCCCGGGGTCCGGCGGAATTTTTTCCCTTTTGAAGAATCTTTCATTCTGGACCTTGTCCCACAATCCGTTTCACCTGAAGACACGCTGTCGTAGGGCGCCCCTTTACCGTTTTAGTTGCCATTCCGCCCGCTTTTGGTACTCTGTGCCTCTTCGGCCATTCAACTGTTTACCGCTCGCTCTTGCGACTACAACGTCTCGCTCACCATGTAGTTGAGTTGCTCCCGCTCTTAAGATTTGACCGAACTTTTTGGACTGCTGAAAGCGGTGGAATTCCGACCGCTGGTTGGTGGAGACATTTTGACTATATTCGGCACCTGCATTGTCGCGTAATGCGTCATATGACGCGACGCGTTAGCGCACCCGGAAGTGCTCCGGTGCGCAAGGCGCAGCTTCCCGGAAACGATCCAGAGCGCGCCGCGCAGCGCGTAACGTAAGCATAACAGGTCATGTGACTTGTTAATAAAACTTTTCATTGGTTCATTTTACTTTTCTTTTCCTAATTATGTAAGACTAGGTCATGTGACCTACAAATAACACTTTTCATTGGATTAAAACATTTTTTTTCCCCAAACGATGAAAGCCCCACCTTGTTTCTGGATGTTTCAGACTGAAGCTGGCGTCACCATGAGAGCACCACCATCTCGTAGCTCCGTCGTGGCCATTCCGCAAGCAATCATGGCAGCCGCTCCCCACCGGAAGCCTGCGGGAGTCGAGGGCCCCCAAGACTTTTGTACAATCTTCAAGGCTGAGGGGACGCTTTCGAGAATGGAACCCAAGCCCTGGCAGACAAGCGTCCGAGTTCCAAGGTGTCCCAGGGCCATTTTACTGGACCAGGCCCAAATCCGAAGAGCCGGCCGCCATTTTAAGAGTCCTGTGGCAGCCACCTACCGCTGCACCGCAAGAGTGGGAACAACTCAACTACATGGTGAGCGAGACGCTGTAGCCGTAAGAGCGGGCGGTAAACAGCTGAATGGCGGATGAGGCACAGTGTAGCAAAAGCGGGCGGAATGGCGACTGAAACGATAAAGGGGCGCCCCACTACAGCAGACAAGCCTCCGCCATGTGCTTCAAAACTGCATATGTATCTCGTGATATCAAGGTTGGGCAACCAGTAGAGAACAAGCAGTTACGAGTCCCATTTACACCGGCGCCATTTTGGGCGCGGCCGGGCAGGTCCAGGATCTACTGAAACATAAAAAATGAGGCTGACGTCTCTGAAGCAGTTCACGAACAGCAGGACATAGCAAATAAACATGAACTCTCTAAAGCTGTTAACTCACTGCAGAACAAAACAAGTGACCCTGAAACCTCTGGAATAATTGTCGCTCAAAAGAACAACACACAAAACTCTGTAGAGCCTGAAGAAAAAAAAACAGAAGGGCACTGTAGTTTCAGACACACTTAACACTAATGACGAAACAAAGATATCGTCTGTTTATAAAGCAGTTATCATCTTGACAGAATTGACAAAGAAGTGTACAGACACCAATGCATCAGCATTCTCGGAGATAACATCTTAAGGAACAAAGAAAGACCTGTTCACTCTTGACACCCCAGGTGCTGTGTATATTGCACTATAGTGCTGCATCGAGAAAACGGGCAACCCTATTGATGTGGATTTTTCATTATTGATTATTGTAAAGAAATGGCGACTCCCCCCTTTAGCAGATTAGCTAAATGTTTGCGTAATTTAGGCATAAAAGTTATATTATTGTTGTTGTTGTTGTTATCGTTATAGTTCTGGTTAATTTCAAAAAATGGTTAAATATATTTACAGTTTTTGTTGCGTTCGTTATATTTAAATATTAATAAAGTTTTAAAATGTAACTGTCTTGGAGTACTATATTTTTTTAAAAAATCGGGTGAATGGGGCCTTGAATCGGGTTATTGTCATGTGTGGGCTTTGCAAGTGTACTACTACAAGATCGGACATTTCAAACTCAAATGCACGTTCTTTTTCTTACCTTTCCGAAGCATGGAGCGCAATAGCAGGCAGAGAAAAGGTGATGCACGTGTTGAACACTGCCTGGCCTGCAAATTGCTGCCAGTGCCCCCCCGCCCGCTCCTGAAAGAGGACACACACACACCGCCGCCCGAGTACTTCACAAATCTTTAAAAGACCATGCGCTTGTTCAATGGGAAGTGGATAACATGGCTAAGAGCATTTGCTGACTAATGCATGAATATCGCTGACTTTTCAGCGATATTCATGCATTGCGGCCGTTTTTTATCGCATTTGCGATAAACCTTGCTAATAGCAAGGTTTATGTGCGATAAAATTCGCCGAAGTGCGGCGATAATTATTGTCTCTAAACAAGTTAGAGACAAAAATTACCGCTAGATGTTGGAAATATGCCCCCGGGTTTTTCCTTGCAGGAATCGGGAAGCGAAAGACTAGCACTGAAATCAGTAGTCTCACACCTGAATCGGGAGGGTTGGCATGTCTGGATACTCTACAGCTGGAGCCATAAACTACATCCGCAGGGCTAGGTGATAGCCTAGGTCCGGCCTGGACAATCGGACACAGAGGAAGAGAAGTGTCAGAGGGTGCGGTAGTGAATAGGGTGAAAGGGAGGTGTCGAACGGGCACAGGGTGTGATTCTCAGAGAAGAGCAGCGCAGATGGGGGAAGTATATGGCCCATGCATGAGAGAGAGAGCGGGGGTGACCATTGCGTGGGGGAGATGCGTGCGAGGGTGGGGAGCCATGCTGAGAATCGACGGCGTGCAGAGAGTGGCCCTGGTCAAGGCATCTAAAATGGCTGCCGTGCACGACAAAATTGTGGCATTGGACAAAAACGCAAGATGGCGCAGACAATGTTTATCAATAAGGATTCATTTATAACAAAATATTTACTCGCAGTGACAAAATGGTGTTCAACACTTCCTGATTTCCATCGAATCGAACGTTAACAAACGTCACGCAGCAAAAAAAAAAAAAAAAAAAGCTCACGCACAGAGCGGTTTTTAGCCATGTTATCCAATGGAAGGTGGATAACATGGCTAAGAGCATTTGCTGGATAATGCATGAATATCGCTGACTTTTCAGCGATATTCATGCATTGTGGCCGATGTGCGGCGATAATTTTTGTCTCTAAACAATTAAAACGAAGCACAAAATGGCGAATTCCCGTTTCACTACCAGTTTGCGGCCCAGTTCGCGGCCCGTGAAGCGCTTCTACCGTGAAAAATAAATTTTTTTTTATTTTCCCCACGGGACCCTTTAATAACTCCAACAACATTCCTAGGGGGTCAAGAGGGGTATACCTTGCCCCCTTTCAATAAATTCCCCCTTCGTTTTTCACCTCTTCTTCTCTCTCGATCCTACCGAGAGATAAGATGGCGGCCGCTCCGGACTATTTAGAATGTTGACAGACACCGGAGAGCCAATCAGCTTTCTGTTATCCAATGGAAGGTGGATAACATGGCTAAGAGCATTTGCTGGATAATGCATGAATATCGCTGACTTTTCAACGATATTCATGCATTGTGGCCGATGTGCGGCGATAATTTTTGTCTCTAAACAATTAAAACGAAGCACAAAATGGCGAATTCCCGTTTCGCTACCAGTTTGCGGCCCAGTTCGCGGCCCGGGAAACGCTTCTACCGTGAAAAATAATTTTTTTTTTATTTTCCCCACGGGACCCTTTAATAACCCCAACAACAATCCTAGGGGGTCAAGAGGGGTATACCTTGCCCCCTTTCAATAAATTCCCCCTTCGTTTTTCACCTCTTCTTCTCTCTCGATCCTACCGAGAGATAAGATGGCGGCCGCTCCGGACTATTTAGAATGTTGACAGACACCGGAGAGCCAATCAGCTTTCTGTTATCCAATGGAAGGTGGATAACATGGCTAAGAGCATTTGCTGGATAATGCATGAATATCGCTGACTTTTCAACGATATTCATGCATTGTGGCCGATGTGCGGCGATAATTTTAGTCTCTAAACAATTAAAACGAAGCACAAAATGGCGAATTCCCGTTTCGCTACCAGTTTGCGGCCCAGTTCGCGGCCCGGGAAACGCTTCTACCGTAAAAAATAATTTTTTTTTTATTTTCCCCACGGGACCCTTTAATAACCCCAACAACAATCCTAGGGGGTCAAGAGGGGTATACCTTGCACCCTTTCAATAAATTCCCCCTTCGTTTTTCACCTCTTCTCTCTCGATCCTACCGAGAGATAAGATGGCGGCCGCTCTGGACTGTTTAGAATGTTGACAGACACCGGAGAGCCAATCAGCTTTCTGCGCGCAAAGTTCCGTTTCGCGAAAAGTAAGCGGACCGGATCGCTGCCCGGAGCGCTGTTACAGATATATATCTTGTTTTGAACGTTAATTTCTCAAAAACTACTGGAGCACATATATTGAGACCTAGCAAAGGCACATCGGGCTAACAGTCCCTACAATTTTGCCAAGTTTCGTGCAAATCCATTCAGCCGTTCGAGCTAAAAGTGAGTCCAACCGCCCTATGGAAAAATGAATGGGAAAAACGCGTTTTGGGACCCCCCTTTTTTCTCAGGCCCCCCTTGACGAAACCCCCCCAGATTTTTAGGGGCTGCTCAGAAACAAAATGTGCCATTTTCCTGAAAATTTCAGCCGATTCCGTCCACAAACGCCAAAGTTATTAGGCATAGAATTTTCAGAAATCCCATAGGGAAAAAATCCTAACTATATATACCTACTGGCGAGACGCCAGTAGGTAATATATATATATATATATATATATATCTATATATAAATATATATATATATATATATATATATATATATATATATATATATATATATATATTCACTGAAAAAACCATAGGTTATAGACCATATATAGTTAGGAATTTGCATTTACAAAACCTTGAAAATTCACTGAAAAAACCATTGGTTATAGACCATATATAGTTAGGGATTAGCATTTACAAAACCTTAATTTACTCGCACAAAACCATAGAAATTCGCATATATAGTTAGTTGCAATACCTATATCGCGCACCCGCAATCCACTGCTGATGATGTCACATATTACATCATTCATGACATGGTCAGTGACATCACTGATGACATCACTGATGAAATGTCATCAGTGATGTCATTTGAGATGTCATCGGTGATGTCATCAGTGATGTCACTGACCATGTCATGAATGATGTAATATGTGACATCATCAGCAGTGGATTGCGGGTGCGCGATATATAGTTATTGCAACTAACTATATATGCGAATTTCTATGGTTTTGTGCGAGTAAATTAAGGTTTTGTAAATGCTAATCCCTAACTATATATGGTCTATAACCAATGGTTTTTTCAGTGAATTTTCAAGGTTTTGTAAATGCAAATTCCTAACTATATATGGTCTATAACCTATGTTTTTTTCAGTGAATTTCATTGGTTTTTTAAAAGCTAATATCTATAGCTGTAAAATATATTCTTTATTACGTGACGTATCACGTAGCCACGTGAGACGCCTCATGACGCGTCGCATAAACGTGACGTATCGTCTGTGCAGCGCAAACAAAACCCGTAACGTGGAAACCTGTTTCGTGGAAATCTATTCCTTTAAATTTTATTTTACTGTTTCTCTTGGTTTTCCCCTTGTTACGCTTACCGGAACGCTACCCGGTACGCAAACCGGACGCTCCAAAAACACAAGATGTCGGACTCCCGTTACGCTGCCGGTTAGCTGCCCGGTTGGCGTACCGGGAAACGCCTCTACCGCGAAAAATCGCAATTTTTTTTTCTTTTGCCCCGCAGGTCACTTTAATATCCCCCTCATCAATCCTAGGGGGTCAGGAGGGGTCTACCTTGCCCCCTTTCCTTCATTTCCCCCTTCGTTTTTCACCACCTCTTGTCTCTCGATCCTACCGAGAGACAAGATGGCGGCCACTCCGGACTGTTTACAATGTTGACAGCCAATCAGCTTCTCCTCAGACGCCCGTTACGCTGCCGGTTAGCTGCCCAGTTAGCTGCCCGGTTCGCGTACCGGGACGCGCTTCTACGGCAAAAAATCGCAATTTTTTTTTATTTTTTTGGGCCCCGCGGGGCACTTTAATATCCCCCTCATCAATCCTAGGGGGTCAGGAAGGGTCTACCTTGCCCCCTTTCCTTCATTTCCCCCTTCGTTTTTCACCACCTCTTGTCTCTCGATCCTACCGAGAGACAAGATGGCGGCAGCTCCAGACTGTTTACAATTATGACAGCCAATCAGCTTCTCCTCAGACTCCCGTTACGCTGCCGGTTAGCTGCCCGGTTAGCTGCCCGGTTCACGTACCGATTTGCGCCTCTACGACAAAAAATCGCAATTTTTTATTTTTTATTTTTGGCCCCGCGGGGCACTTTAATATTCCCCTCATCAATCCTAGGGGGTCAGAAGGGGTCTACCTTGCCCCCTTTCCTTCATTTCCTCCTTCGTTTTGGCCTCCTCTTGTCTCTCGATCCTATCGAGAGACAAGATGGCGGCCGCTCCGGACTGTTTAGAATGTTGATAGACACCGGAGAGCCAATCAGCTTCGCTTCGCAAAGCTCTGTTACGCGAAAAGTACGCGAACTGGTGCACTATCCGGGACGCTGTCACAGATATATGTTTTTTTAAACGTTAATTTCTCAAAATCCACTGGAGCACATATATTGAGACCCAGCAAAGGCACATTGGGCTAACAGTCCCTACAATTTTGCCAAGTTTCGTGCAAATCCATTCAGCCGTTCGAGCTAAAAGTGAGGCCAAACGCCCTATGGAAAAATGAATGGGAAAAACGCGTTTTGGGACCCCCTTTTTTCTCGGCCCCCCCTTGACGGAACCCCCCAAATTTACAGGGGCTGCTCAGAAACAAAATCTGCCATTTTCCTGAAAATTTCAGCCGATTCCGTCCACAAACGCCAAAGTAATTAGACATAGAATTTTCAAAAGTTCCATAGAGGAAAAATCCTAACTATATATACCTACTGGCTATCGCCAGTAGGTAATATATATATATGTATCCCACGTCTTTGCCAGTAGGATTTGGACACCGACTGTGCCTTTCCCCAACTCCCAGCAACACTTACCCGTAATAACTGCATTCTGGGAGCTGTAGTTTGTGTTCAGGCTGCAGCGGAGTTGCCAACACGTGACCTCTGTCATGCGGACTTCCGCCAATGGGAGAGCAACTGGACAATTCAAAGGTGGGGTGGGAAGTATTTCCTTGTATCCAGCAGCATCTGACGAAGGCCGGCAGGCCGAAATGCATTATGCAGTGCTGAATTAATAAAAGATTTCCTGAAGTTTCCCCTGAGAGACCTCCGCCTGTTCTTTTGAAGCAGGCCCACTGTGAATATTTTTGCGCTGGCCAGAGCGTGTAAGGAGGCCCCGTTCTGCAAAAGTGGCTGGAGTTCTTCTGGCACTCGCTGCTGACGCAGCCTTACTTTCCTCGAGGTATCGAATGGATTCCAGCTCACCCGAGACTGCACGTCATGTTTGGGCTTCTGCTGGCGCAGCTCGTTACTTAACGAAGGGACAGAGGCATGGCCCTTTCTGTCTCAAGGCTCGACTGACACACGCATCTCCTGGTTGGGACGTATCAAGGGGACCCGAGGGAAATCAGTGAATTTTAAAAAGGACTTCATTATTCAACATCCCACGTCTTTGCCAGTAGGATTTGGACACCGACTGTGCCTTTCCCCAACTCCCAGCAACACTTACCCGGAATAACTGCATTCTGGGAGCTGTAGTTTGTGTTCAGGCTGCAGCGGAGTTGCCAACACGTGACCTCTGTCATGCGGACTTCCGCCAATGGGAGAGCAACTGGACAATTCAAAGGTGGGGTGGGAAGTATTTCCTTGTATCCAGCAGCATCTGACGAAGGCCGGCAGGCCGAAATGCATTATGCAGTGCTGAATTAATAAAAGATTTCCTGAAGTTTCCCCTGAGAGACCTCCGCCTATTCTTTTGAAGCAGGCCCACTGTGAATATTTTTGCGCTGGCCAGAGCGTGTAAGGAGGCCCCGTTCTGCAAAAGTGGCTGGAGTTCTTCTGGCACTCGCTGCTGACGCAGCCTTACTTTCCTCGAGGTATTGAATAGATTCCAGCTCACCCGAGACTGCACGTCATGTTTGGGCTTCTGCTGGCGCAGCTCGTTACTTAACGAAGGGACAGAGGCATGGCCCTTTCTGTCTCAAGGCTCGACTGACACACGCATCTCCTGGTTGGGACGTATCAAGGGGACCCGAGGGAAATCAGTGAATTTTAAAAAGGACTTCATTATTCAACATCCCACGTCTTTGCCAGTAGGATTTGGACACCGACTGTGCCTTTCCCCAACTCCCAGCAACACTTACCCGGAATAACTGCATTCTGGGAGCTGTAGTTTGTGTTCAGGCTGCAGCGGAGTTGCCAACACGTGACCTCTGTCATGCGGACTTCCGCCAATGGGAGAGCAACTGGACAATTCAAAGGTGGGGTGGGAAGTATTTCCTTGTATCCAGCAGCATCTGACGAAGGCCGGCAGGCCGAAATGCATTATGCAGTGCTGAATTAATAAAAGATTTCCTGAAGTTTCCCCTGAGAGACCTCCGCCTGTTCTTTTGAAGCAGGCCCACTGTGAATATGTATATATATATATATATATACACATATAAAAAGAGTTAAATGCAGTGTGCATTCAGAAGATGCTGCTCAGTGCAGATTTAATAACCTGTAGTTACGTGTTTCGACAGTGATCAAGACAGCTTTGCTGTCGAAACGCATAATGGCTGGTTATATATATATCCATACGAATATAATAAAGATAGAGCCCAAACCTTTGAGGCGGGTAATCTCAGGAACCACAGCACCAATCACAACACCCAATACAGCGTTGGAAAGGGCAGTTGCAGCAGAAGGACATAGGCTATGCAGACGCCCACCATATACATTTAAAAGGTAAAAGAACCGTGCCAGCAAAGTAGTCCCTTGTGGGCGTGTCTGCGTTGTGCTGTGGGCGTGTGCTGGGGGCGTGACAAATGCTCGGGGCGTGTGGTACATTCTGCCCTTCATGCCATGTCTCATATTGTGTGATAATCCCACCCTGATCCCTTTAAATACGCCTGCACCCCATAATCATAACCCACCCTTACTCCTTAAAACACCCCAGCACCCTTAAACACTAACCCATCTGAACCCTATAAATATACCCTGTACCCCAAAACCCAAACCTATCCCTAAACACTTAAAATACCCCTGTACCCCAAAATACAAACCTAGCCCAGAACCCTATAATCTCGGGGGGACAGCTTGTGTCTCACTTGAACGCCGTGAGGGGAACGGCCAGAGACCCGTGAGCGCCGTGAGGGCAACGGCAGTAGTTCCAATCGGGAACTACATTTCCCAGCAACCCCGGCTACCCCGCACACCTGCCACAAGACCAGCGCGCCTGGATGCGCTACATAAGGCAGAGGCTGCACGAGCTTCAGCGGGAGACATCTCGGGGGGACAGCTTGTGTCTCACTTGAACGCCGTGAGGGGAACGGCCAGAGACCCGTGTGCGCCGTGAGGGCAACGGCAGTAGTTCCCATCGGGAACTACATTTCCCAGCAACCCCGGCTACCCCGCACACCTGCCACAAGACCAGCGCGCCTGGAGGCGCTATATAAGGCAGAGGCTGCACGAGCTTCAGCGGGAGACATCTCGGGGGACAGCTTGTGTCTCACTTGAATGCCGTGAGGGGAACGGCCAGAGACCCGTGAGCGCCGTGAGGGCAACGGCAGTAGTTCCAACCGGGACTACATTTCCCAGCAACCCTGGCTACCCCGCACACCTGCCACAAGACCAGCGCGCCTGGAGGCGCTACATAAGGCAGAGGCTGCACGAGCTTCAGCGGGAGACATCTCGGGGGTACAGCTTGTGTCTCACTTGAACACCGTGAGGGGAACGGCCAGAGACCCGTGAGCGCTGTGAGGGCAACGGCAGTAGTTCCAATCGGGAACTACATTTCCCAGCAACCCTGGCTACCCCGCACACCTGCCACAAGACCAGCGCGCCTGGAGGCGCTACATAAAGAAGAGGTTACTCTCGCCCCGCGAGTCGCGCGCGGGAGCAGCCCGGGAGAAGCCCGGGACAGTCTACGGCAGTCCACGGCAGGACCAGGCAGGGCTGGGCCGCCCATCGTACATCTGCTGATAAAATGGGTAAGCGCAAAAATGGAGCCACTGCGGATGATGGTGGGAAGAAGGCAAAAGTTGCCAAACAATCTGATTCCATTATGTCTTACCTTACTACCGCGGTTGGGGCTTTATCTAAAGAAATCGCTAGGGCACAGCAAGAACTGGGCTTATTAGCCGGCTCTCCCACCATAACAGAACAAACTTCAGTGCAAGGTATCCCCTTAGAGCCTGATGTTATCATCATGAAACCTACCTCTGCCCCTAGTTTGACACAAGCATGTGCACCACAAGCTGCGCAATCCATAGTGAGTTTGGACCCACCTGCTATCTCAAAACCAACATTGAAAAAGAGAAAGAAGTTAGAGGGAGACCAAGAAGTTAGAAAAGTGGTGGAGGACACTCTAAATGATCACCTTGATGTTCTCTTCGAGGAACGAATTGAACCCCTATTAGTGGGTATTGCGAAGGACATCGTTGACACTATGAATACATGCCTTGAAGGATTGTTAAAAAAATGTGTCCTGATAGATGAATTAGTGAAAAAATTTGATAGCGCCTACAAGGGTCACTTACTGGGACCAGAATGCCAAACAAAAATGTGGACAAAATCACTGTTACCAGTGCCCATTAATAACACCATGGCAGTATACAGTGAAGGGCCAGGCATAAATGAAAAACCCCAACCACTTATATCTAATATCTCACAGGGGGTTCCCTCAGCACCAAGGGAGCCTACGCATTTAGAATGTAAGATCCATCTAAACTTGCCTCCAGCAGTAGTACCTTTTGTGGCAGTTTTTATAGGGGTCCCCCCGCTAAGGAAAGGAGAGGTTGAATCTACTGCTACCCTTATAAGAAAGGCAAAAAAATGGTGCAATGACTCTAGTGGTGTTGAATCAAACACTTCCTCCAGCATTATTTTAGCGAGAAGGGTGGGCTGGGTGGGGAAGCGAGCCAAAACAGTGAAAGGTGACTGTGTGGTTATAAATTTTGACAACGCTTATTGCCCGAATAGTTTGTTTTGGGATGGATCAGATATACGAGAAAATGATAGCCTCAGGGCGGTCCCCTAGGGTTCTTTTATCCTCCGTCAAGGGGGCATACTCGATTTAATAGACACATGAATGTACCCCCCAATATAGAGCCAGTGGGAAATGGGTGGCAAACAGTATCTAGGAAAACAAGACAAAATAGACCGACACCCTACAGTGAAAGCCTAAGCCTGGACCTAGTAAATCGTTTTGATCCTTTAGCCGACTTAAACACTAATGACTGACAATCAGTCTTAATAGTGACCCCAACACTAGTACCCTCTGAGGTGGTGGCTCCATCCCTATGTACATTCCTGACCTGGAATGTCGCAGGGACGAGAGCTAAAAGGACAGACCCAACTTGGGTTAATTATATCACCAAACACCAGGTGATAGCTGTTCAAGAAACTTGGGACACCTCTCCAACCTTCCTACTAGACGGTTTCTCAAGTTTCACAGTACCAGCAAGCCCAAGCAATGCTGGGAGAGCGAAAGGGGGGCTTACTATACTCTTCTCTTTAGAGTTAGCTGGGTCTTTTAATCAGCTCGATTCAGGTTCACCTAAAATCTTGACAATAGAATGTACAGTTTCCCCAGGGTGTACCCTACTTGTAATCAACTTTTATAATGCTTGGTGAGGATAAACAGAAACTGATCATGTGGATCATCTGGAGAACTTCCTGAACAATTATAGTCAAAATACACATATTCCTTTTGAAATCCTTTTGATGGGAGATTTTAACAGTCATCAATGCAAACTATTGTGCCACTCAGGTGATTCAGAGGCCCCAAATGGAGCAGGTATCCCTCACTTTGAACACACCAAAACAGGGGAGGCGCTTGAATTATTGCTAGCTAGTTTTAATATGTATGAACCATTTAACGCAGGAACAAATTAGACGGTATCCACTTTTAAAGGCTCGACAAATGGGTCGGTTACTGATTACATATTCTTTTCCCCAGGCCTCATTTCAAAGGTGAAGGACTATAAGGCATCTGCCTCACCCCATAGTGAGCACAACCCTCTGTCGGTTGAGATACACTGGAGTGACTTATGGCGCAAACAAGTGGGACAACCCCGGGTATGCACCGTGGCGGTTCCCAGTGACCAGGGCAGGCGGCTTAAATGGGGTAAGGTTGTGGAGGAAACTTTCATGGACACTTTACTGCCTAAAATTGAGGGATTATTGGAAATTTGTATGGATCACACCACTTCAAATCCCCAAATCATTGCAGCTTTCGACTCGATCTGTGCACAAACCGCCAGGGACCTCACAAAACCCTTACCACAGTTCCCTACAAAGCCTCACAAATGGTTTGACACTAAATGCTCACGGTCCTATAGAGCTCTGAAACAGGCCCTTAAGGCTAAGGAAAGAGACAAGGTAGTAATTTCAAACTTGAGGCGGGACTATAAAGCAAATATTAAGGCAAGGAAAAATGAGATCAAAAATAATGCATGGAATGACCTCCTTACCATAGATGTCCTTAGAGACAGTAAATGATTTTGGGACATTATAAATCATTCTTTCTTTTCGGGGGATGATAATATGGTTACAGATTGTGTAATTCCTGATGAGAAGTGGGTGCAGCATTTTAGCAACGTATATGGAGGTAACCGAAATGAAATCACAGGTACAACAGAGATGGACCATTGCTTAGCCACAGTAGAGTTTACTGAGGAGGAGGTTTACAAAGCCATAATGGAGTCCACAAAAAACAAGGCACCTGGCCCTGATGGAGTGCCGGCGGACTTCTTTAAATATTGTCCGACACTTTGGTCCAAAGTACTAGCTAGAGTCTTCGGGGCAATAAATGAAGGAATCTTCCCCGAAACATGGGCAACATCCATTATTGTACCCATTTTTAAAAGGGGAAACCGGGACGACCCAGGGTGCTATCGCCCCATTTCCCTCATTGATTCTGCCTTCAAGATCTTGGGCAGAGTCTTACTGGTCAAACTGAGGGAAAACTTAGAACTGTGTGGGGGGCTCTCGAACATTCAATACGGGTTCCGAGAAAAAAGGGGGACCCTTGAACAATGTTCCAATCTTCACCTTTTGGTCTCTAAATACACGGTGGCCGGGGAGGGGTCAGTATATCTGGCCTTTATGGACCTCTCCTCTGCCTTCGACCTGGTGAATAGGACTAAGCTATGGACCCTCTTACTCGAGATGGGTATAGAAGAACACCTGGTAGCTTTCATTGCTAGTTTACATCAGGACCTCAATGCTAAAATAAGGGTCACTAGGGATGGAAGGTGTACGGACAGCTTCAAGTCTGAGAAAGGGGTGCGCCAGGGCTGTATCCTGGCCCCCCTTCTCTTCACCATTTATATAAATGGGCTGGGGAAACATTTAGAATCAGGAATGGCTGATGTGCCGCGTATAGGAGGAGAACAGATACCAGCTCTCCTATACGCAGACGATGCTGTTTTAATCGCACGAACTGGCATTGGTCTACAGGCCCTTTTGGACCGCTTTGGCTCCTTTATGGAGAACCTCGACTTAAAAATTAACGTAACTAAGTCACATACTATGATTATAGGCCGTAAAGGAAACATGCTGCACACAAAATCCTTCACTTGCAAGGGTGAGGTTCTTTCCAGGGTACCTGTCTTTCCGTATCTGGGGGTCCTTTTTGACCAGAGAGGTTCTTGGGTCCCCCAGATTAAGGCAAAGAGCTTTAGTCTAGCACGATCAACATCAGCCTTGTTGGCCTTTACAAAAAGATTAGGGGCCAAACCAATGGAGGCAGTGATAAAAGTATATAACAGCAAGTGTATCCCAATTGCCATGTATGGGTCCGCTATGTGGGGATATGCAAACCTGGATAAAATACAGAGGGTGGAAAATAGGCTTATTAGAAAATTTTCATCTGTCCCAAATTCCACTCCCACCTTTACGATCCATGAGGAAATGGGCTTGCCTTATATTGTTGACAAACTAAAATTAGCCCCACTTCTTTTCTGGACTAAAACATGGTTGAACTCTGAGCTAACGCTAAATCATGCTATCCTTAAAGATGTTATCTCGAGGGATAATGCCATGAGAATACCTTGGCTGAAATACATTAGATCTGCTTTCGCCACGCTTGGGAGACCAGAACTCTTTAACGATCCAATCAACATCAGGAGGGAAGACATTAGATGGATTAAGCAGGCGTTTCTGGAGAGGGCTTGCTTGGCGAGAGAGGAGTTGGAACTGAGGAAACCCTCGGTAAGAGCTCACATAGATTTAACCACCACTCCCTCCTTGGAACCATACTTAAAAATTGTGACCAACCCACTCCATAGACTCCTACTTACAAAATTCAGGTTGAATCTAATTCATTACTCACTTGGCAACTTCCCTGTGTGGTCAAAACCTGAAGATGGACCACCCTGTGATTGTGATCAGTTTTCAATTCATGATACCCTCCATTTTAATTTTTTTTGTGGTCTGTATACCAGGGAGAGGGCAAAATATTTACTTCCTGTTTTAAGGGCTGCTGGTTTCATCCAAGTAAGGCCAGCTTTAATTTTCCTCCAATTGTTAGCGGAAATGCATACCATCTTTAGCGTTGCATGTTATCTAACAGCTGCATTAAGATTAAGGAAGAAAAGAACACCTAAGAAAGCCTTATTTTAATCTAAATTTGGTTTTATCTGCAATTTTAAATATTGTAATAATTTTAATTATTGTAATTATGTGGTAAAATGAAATTGATAACTCATGTTATAAGTTAGTAACCAGATTTATTGATGTTTTAAAAATTGTATTTGTACTGTATTTTGTCCTTTTATGATTTTAACAAAAATCGAATAAAGTGTATTTTGACTGACTGACCCTATAAAAACCCCTGTACCTCAAAACCCAAACCTACCCCTGAACCCTAGAAATACCCCTGTACCCCAAAACCCTAACCTAGCCCTGAACCCTAAAAATACCACTGTACCCCAAAACCCAAACCTACCCCTGAACCCTAAAATACCCCTGTACCCCAAAAACCAAACCTAGCCCTGAACCCTTAAAATACCCCTGTACCCCAAAACCCAAACTTAGCCCTGTACTCTAAAATACCCCTGTACCCCAAAACCCAAACCTAGCCCTGAACCCTTAAAATACCCCTGTACCCCAAAACCCAAACCTACCCCTGAACCCTAAAAATAACCCTATACCCCAAAACCCAAATCTAGCCCTGAAGCCTAAAAATACCCCTATACCTCAAAACCCATAACTATCCCTAAACCCTAAAACTACCCCTGTACCCCATAACCCAAAACTATATCTGAACCCTTAAAATACCCAAACACCCCAAAACATATACCTCAGTGCCCCAAAACATATACCCCTATACCCATACTTACCTTATCCAAACATTACAAAAAAAACATGCTTTTACCATTCATGCATTTACAACGAATTTCGTTGTAAATGTATGCGTGGTAAAAGCATATAAAATGTAATGCCATGCGTTATAATGGCATTGCGGAGTCATGGTACTTTTGTAATGAAAGTATGCGGAGTGATGGTATGCGGAAAGAAAGTTGCGGAATAATGGGTGTTTACCCTCCCCCGGTAAGTACATTGGTGGCACAGCGGCCCACATCTCCAGCTAAAATGCACAGGTCTCTCTCATTGATGGTCAGCACCGTTATACACTTTTAGACACACCTCCCGCCACAAGTTCTAGAATTGCGAACTTTAGAGCTACGTTTGAATCTCGGCATCAGCTCAACATCCTGTGATTCCAGGCAAATCGCTTTGTCTCCCCGTGCCTACCACAAATGAATGTGTTCTTCTGTAATGTAAATTGTGCTCATGCCATGTTGTCGAGTTCGCGCTATATAATATTACAAGGAAAAATAAAGTAGGGAAACTCGTTTTCACACACTACTGAACGCGCACTCTTAAGTGCATCAGCAGTGCACTGTGAATCGGAGCGTTTCACAGGCCTGTCAAAGATAAGAAATGCTATCAAAACGAAATCCTATAAAACAATATACTAGTGGCCGGCAGCAATTCATACCCGGACAACGTCGGGACGGGCTGCTAGTATATATATATATATATATATATATATATATATATATATATATATGTATATGTATATATATATATTCACTGAAAAAACCATAGGTTATAGACCATATATAGTTAGGAATTCGCATTTACAAAACCTTATTTTACTCACACAAAACCATTGAAATTCCATATATAGTTAGTTGCACTAACTATATATCGCGCACCCGCAATCCACTGCTGATGATGTCACATATTACATCATTCATGACATGGTCAGTGACATCACTGATGACATCACTGATGACATCTCAAATGACATCACTGATGACATCTCAAATGACATCACTGATGACATCACTGATGACATCTCATTTGACATTACTGATCACATCACTGATGATATCATTCATGTGATAATACGATGAACCTCTTCAGACTCTAATATAACCTTAGATACAATCAGTGTAAACAGACACTCACAGACTGTCACTCATCCATGGAGTTACTCACACACCTAGTCAGTCATGCAAAGAATCAATCACACCTCCATTTCCTCAACTATACAGTTATACAAACTTTACTTATTCAAACATATACTAACACATATTTACTCTCTTATACAATCCCTGATACAAGTTCACAATGATCCATACAGCCACTCACACATTCACTGGCTCTTATGCACAGTTATTTATATATGTCAACTCTCACATGTACTGTGTTTTACATATGTACTTACTTTGACATGTAGCACTGAGATATCCATTCACTCACCAATACACTCATGCACACAGTCAACCACCCATACAGCTGTTTCCACATGCACTTTTGAAACCATACATCTAGTGAATCAACTGCTCACACATCTATGCACAGAGTCATACACCTCCCAGCCACCCACACACACACTCAGTCTCCCATACAAATACTTGGGCAACCAATCAATAACCCATATAGTTACTCATATAGCTACTTATCAGCACATGCAACAGTTTACAGAACAACAGACATAATGATGCACAAATTAAGACAGTTTAGTCACTAACCCATGCACTCAGTGAGACACATTTAATCACTCACTCATACAGTCAGTCATGCACCTACTAAATCCTTCATCCAGACACTTATACATCCACTCATCTTCAATATGTAAGACATATTTTAACTTTACAGAAACATACAGTCACTGGATGTTGTCATCAGTGATGTCATCAGTGATGTCATTTGAGATGTCATCAGTGATGTCATCAGTGATGTCACTGACCATGTCATGAATGATGTAATATGTGACATCATCAGCAGTGGATTGCGGGTGCGCGATATATAGTTAGTGCAACTAACTATATATGGAATTTCAATGGTTTTGTGTGAGTAAAATAAGGTTTTGTAAATGCGAATTCCTAACTATATATGGTCTATAACCTATGGTTTTTTCAGTGAATTTTCAAGGTTTTGTAAATGCTAATTCCTAACTATATATGGTCTATAACCTATGGTTTTTTCAGTGAATTTTCAAGGTTTTGTAAATGCTAATTCCTAACTATATATGGTCTATAGCCTATGGTTTTTTCAGTGAATATATATATATATACATACATATATAAACATATATCATCTGTATATCTATATAAATACAAACATAAATGCATGCATACATATACTTATATGCATACAGATGCATGTTATTTACATGAAAGTTGAAAAAACACTAATAAAAGCAAAGCTAAAAAGCCACCTCATTACAAACAGAATGGCTTTAACTTAAACGAGGGCGAGATCTATTGCATTTTCAATGCTTGTTTACTTTGGTTCCATCAAGAAGGCATTCAGATGTGTCACACATTTGCCATAAATTCTGAATGTTAGCACTCTAGTTGCACATTAGATCACTGTAGTAAAGCTACTGCTCACCAGGGACGTCTGCTGCTGGTATTCAAAGTGCATGTTTCAGTCTGCATGTCAGAATTTTTTTAATGAAATAGAAGAGGATTTGAGAAGTCACTAAAAATGATCCCTAATTTTTCTTTCTGAAGCACTAATCATATTTTCTATGGCAAAATTAACCCCCTCATGTTGTTCCTTTTTAAATTGAGTGTTTTCAGACTTACCACTTCATTCCAATCAAGATGGCTTCTGGTGTGCCATACTTTTGTCATAAGTAAGACTGTTAGCGCTCTAGTTGTTCTTTAGAACACTCTGGGACATTCTGTCATTGGGCTATACTTGGGGTACATCTGGGTGATATTTGGGCTACATTTAGGCTCTTTTGTCTCTGGTGGCCATCTTGGGAGACTGTATGTCAGAATTTTTTAATGAAATTGAAGAGGGTTTGAGAAGTCACTCAAAATGTGCCCTAATTTTTCTTTCTGCAGCACTAATCATAATTCATATGGCAAAATATACCCCCTCATTTTGTTCCTTTTTAAATTAAATGTTTTAAGAGTTACCACTTTATTCCAATCAAGATGGCTTCAGGTGTGCCATACCTTTGTAATAAGTAGGACTGTTAGCGCTCTAGTTGTTCTTTAGAACACTCTGGGACATTCTGTCATTGGGCTATACTTGGGCTACATCTGGGTGATATTTGGGCTACATTTGGGCTCTTTTGTCTCTGGTGGCCATTTTGGGAGACTGCATGTCAGAATTTTTTAATGAAATAGAAGAGGATTTGAAAAGTCACTCAAAATGTGCCCTAATTTTTCTTTCTGCAGCACTAATAATACCCTCTATTGCATAATATACCCCCTCATTTTGTTCCTTTTTAAATTAAATGTTTTAAGAGTTACCACTTTATTCCCATCACAATGGCTCCAGGTGTGCTATACCTTTGTAATAAGTAGGACTGTTAGCGCTCTAGTTGTTCTTTAGAACACTCTGGGACATTCTGTCATTGGGCTATACTTGGGCTACATCTGGGTGATATTTGGGCTACATTTGGGCTCTTTTGTCTCTGGTGGCCATTTTGGGAGACTGCATGTCAGAATGTTTTAATGAAATAGAAAAGGATTTGAGAAGTCACTCAAAATGTGCCCTAATTTTTCATTCTGCAGCACTAATCATACTTTCTATGGCAAAATATACCCCCTCATGTTGTTTCTTTTTAAATTAAATGTTTTAAGAGTTACCACTTTATTCCAATCAAGATGGCTTCAGGTGTGCCATACCTTTGTAATAAGTAGGACTGTTAGCGCTCTAGTTGTTCTTTAGAACACTCTGGGACATTCTGTCATTGGGCTATACTTGGGCTACATCTGGGTGATATTTGGGCTACATTTGGGCTCTTTTGTCTCTGGTGGCCATTTTGGGAGACTGCATGTCAGAATGTTTTAATGAAATAGAAAAGGATTTGAGAAGTCACTCAAAATGTGCCCTAATTTTTCATTCTGCAGCACTAATCATACTTTCTATGGCAAAATATACCCCCTCATGTTGTTTCTTTTTAAATTAAATGTTTTAAGAGTTACCACTTTATTCCAATCAAGATGGCTTCAGGTGTGCCATACCTTTGTAATAAGTAGGACTGTTAGCGCTCTAGTTGTTCTTTAGAACACTCTAGGAGGCTGCAGTAGAACACAAAGGAATCAACTGACAGTCTCTGTCCTTGTTGGATGTACATGTTTTACTGAGAATGTCAGACTTCATTTTCACATGACTGAGAAAGATAATGTGAATTTACAGAAAATATGCTTTCAGTTTAGCTTATAGATCCCCTTCCAAACCACTGTGGGAAAATCATGAGATATTAGTTTTCTTTCAAACAATATTCATGATATCACAGCAGAAGGTTTTTTCACATGGTAAAATCACCTTAGAACCCACCACAATTCCTAAAACGAGTATGGTACCATCAACAAATGATTTATAATGTAACTAAAGTCCTAAAACCCTCTATTAACTACAATGCTTTTTAATGAGGTGCTATCATGTATATTGGTCCCAAGATGGCTGCCAACACTTCTTGGATGAAGTGCTGACAGCCAATCAGATCAAATGTGTGGTTAGGCTCCGCCCAGATATATATCTTTTTTTGAACCTAAATTACTCAAAATCCACTGGAGCACATATATTGAGACC
Organism: Lissotriton vulgaris; assembly: GCF_964263255.1. NCBI lineage: Eukaryota > Metazoa > Chordata > Amphibia > Caudata > Salamandridae > Lissotriton > Lissotriton vulgaris. The sequence goes on along the minus strand of NC_141689.1, from coordinate 1,435,151,690 downwards.
TAGCAAAGGCACATCGGGCTAACAGTCCCTACAATTTTGCCAAGTTTCGTGCAAATCCATTCAGCCGTTCGAGCTAAAAGTGAGGCCAACCGCCCTATGGAAATTAACATGGGAAAAACGTGTTTTGGGACCCCCCTTTTTTCTCGGACCCCCCTTGATGAACCCCCCCCCAAATTGTCAGGGGCTGCTCAGAAACAAAATGTGCCATTTTCCTGAAAATTTCAGCCAATTCCGTCCACAAACGCCAAAGTTATTAGACATAAAATTTTCAAAAATCCCATAGAGAAAAAATCCTAACTATATATACCTACTGGCGACCGCCAGTAGGTAATATATTCACTGAAAAAACCATAGGTTTTACACCAGTTATAGTTAGGAATTAGCATTTAAAAAACCTATTAAATTCACTGAAAAAATCATAGGTTTCACACCAGTTATAGTTAGCTGGAAATTTTACTGATATAAAACCATTGAAATTCCCACGTTATAGTTAGTCGGACTCACTATAACTTGCGCGTGCAATGCACTGCTGATGACATCACATATTACATCACTCATGACATGGTCAGTGACATCACTCATGACATCACTGATGACATCACTCATGACATCACTGATGACATCGTCCAGTGAATGTGTGTCTTTCTGAAAAATAAATATATTTTATATATGTATATGTTAAGGTCGATGGAAGAATAAATGTTTAAATAAGTGTCTAAATGGATGTTTTTTTTAAAAAAAATTGATTGGTTAACTGGCTTATTAAGTGTATCTTAGTGAATACATATATTAGCGAATAATGTTTAAATATTTAAATATATGTATCAGTGTTTTACTTTGTGTATAAATGGCTGCATGGGTTGGTGAGTAGCTACATGTGTGTGTATATGGGTTATTAGATGTTTTTTTAGTATCAGTATGAGTGTCTGTATGGTTTGGTGGGGCTGTTACTTAGCACATAGATGCATCAATGACTGACTCACTGTTTGTATGTGTTTTGAAGACAGCATTTGTGTAGGATTGTATGGGTGGATGAGTGTGTATATGTGTGTGTTAGAGAGTGAATGCCTCTCTCACTAGTGTCTTTATGAGTAACTACATATGTTTTAATCTTGTATATATGAGCATTGATGTATATAAGTAAGTATATGTGAGAGTGAGAGATTGAAAGAGTTCCTGTTTAAATAAGTATGTGTTTCTATAAGTGATTGTTTAAGAGAGTAAGTATGTGTAAGTTTCCTTAGAAGTAATGTGCTAATGTGTGTATAGTTGTATATGCAAATAAATGGATGTTCATTAGTTTATTTGCATGTGTGAGTATATGTATGAGTAAGTTTTTGATGTCTGTCGGTGTGTAACAGAATGAATAGGGGTATCACTACATATGATGAGTGAGTATATGTATGAGTGAATACATAAAACTGTTGGTGAATGTGTGAATTTGTATATAGATGGTGAAATTACTGAATTGGTTGTTGTAACTGGTATGGGTATATCCACTTTTTTGTTAATGTTAGTTTCCATTTTTGAATATGTGTTTCAAAGGTTACTTTACAATGAAAGGAGGTCTGTCACTGTGTGACAAGGATGGTGTCATCAGTGATGTCATGAGTGATGTCACTGACCATGTCATGAGTGATGTAATATGTGATGTCATCAGCAGTGCATTGCACGCGCAAGTTATAGTGAGTCCGACTAACTATAACGTGGGAATTTCAATGGTTTTATATCAGTAAAATTTCCAGCTAACTATAACTGGTGTGAAACCTATGGTTTTTTCAGTGAATTTAATAGGTTTTTTAAATGCTAATTCCTAATTATAACTGGTGTGAAACCTATGGTTTTTTCAGTGAATTTCAGAGGTTTTTTAAATGCTAATTCCTTTCTATATCGAGTTTCTAACCATTTTTTTTTTTTTACAATTTGCTATTTTTTTGTAAGTATTCCTTTTTTTTTATATAATTTTTTTTTTTGCGCTCTGGGTGCGCGCTCAGGGAAGCTTTCAGCTAAGCTCTCCGGTAAGCTTTCCGGTGAGCTCTCGTGAAAGCGCACCCAGAGCGCTACTGTCGTTCGTGAAAAAAAAATATGAATGAAAAGTTAATAATAATGCAAAACATTTCGTACCATACAAATAAAATCAGTTTTTTTTTATAAGGAAAATGATTATGCATTTCTGTAAAAGTTTGATGACGTCACTTCGGCGCGCAACGTAAGTGCCCTCGGAAGCGCCTACGTTCGCGCCGCGTAAAAGCACCCAGAAGCGCCTTCGATCGCGCCACGTTTGCGCCCCGGAAGCGCCTACGATCGCGCTGCGTAAACGCACCCGGAAGTGCTCCGGAGCGCGCAGCGTAAACGCGTCGGGTCATGTGACCCTAAAATAACACTTTTCATTGGTTGCTAACAGTTTTTTTACAATGAATGAAATCCCCACCCATTTCCTTCACTTCTTCTTTCACTTTTGTGACTGAAAGACCTGTTTTTTGTACCTGGATCTTTTGTGATTTGCCATGGCTGCCAGAGAATCCAGCAGTGAGGATGAACCTGAGTTCATCAATGAAGAGCCTCCTACCCCAAAGGTGAAGGAACATTTCATATGGAAATTTTTTAAGATTCCAGCTGACCAGAAGAAGGTGAATGCACCAAAAGTGGAGTGCAGGATCTGCAAACAGGTCCTGTCACGGGGTGACCCCAAAAAAAAGTACTCTTTTGGGAACTTTACGATGATCCGACATGTGGAGAGGAGGCACCCCCAGAATTGTGCCCGGGAAAGTGTCAGGGCTCTGGCACAAGAGGTTCCCAGAGATGGGGCCTCTACATCAACCGGAGGAGCAACTTCTTCTGGGAGAGGGCAATCGCAGGAGCAGGTGCCAAACATACAACCTGCTTTTAACCATGGTGTCCTCAGATGCAGATACTGCAATCAACTCCTCACCTATGGGGAGCAAAGTGTCCAGCTCATGGTTCGAGCATTGGAGAACCATCGCTGCCCTTCCCACCCCTAATTTTTTTGTTTTCTTTTTGCTCCTGTTGAGCAGTTTCCATTCCCTGGTTTTGTTCCTGTTCAGTTAAAAGAAGAAAACCAAAAGTTCTTTTCAGAACTACCTCCAATTCTCATCAAAGAGCTATATTCTTAAAAAAATGAAGAGTAAGTGAAATATAGTGCATTGATAATTGAAAGGAGAATGAGTAAGAAAGAACAGAAAGGTATGAGAGGAAAAAAGAAGTGAAGTAGGAGGAATGAAAGAAGGTGAGTGTTAGAAAAGAAAGTTATGAGAAGAAGAGTGAATATGGGGAATGTTGATATTCAATGAAAATGTTGAAAAAGAACAGGAGTGTTGAAGGATAAGAAAAGATGCATTGCTGGAGTTGAAGGTAGAAGGCTTCATTTATGAAGCCATGCGTCACTTTAACGCCACCAAAGCATCACTTTTTGTGACACAACATTCCAATAAAAAATGCACCTTATTTATTCATATTTACAAAGTAGCGTTTCTTGGTAAATACATCACTTTGTAAACCCCTGTGCCACATTATTCCTACATCAGGTGTAATGTATGCAAAAGGGACGTATTGACGCAAGAAAGGGTCGTAGAGGTGACACAGTGAATAAACTGGAGGCCTCATTACTGAAAAGTGACGCATCGCTACGTGAAAACAGCGATGCGTCACTTTTCTGGACGCACTCCTTATGACATTCCAGATATGTCATATTTAATATATGACTAATCAATTCGCAAGGAGTTACAGATATGTCAGTATTTCTGACGTATCTGTAAACACAAAAGTAACGCATTGCTGGAGTGCATCACAAAAGTGACGCAACTCCAGTAATGTGTCCTTTCACATGGAAAAAGCACCATGTGAAAGGTCTGCTGTGAAGCAGGCGCAAGATTTTGACGCAACAGCATCCTAAAAGTGACGCACTGAAATCTCAAAGATTTCACTGCGTCGCTATTACAAAGCTTTTTGCGGGGGAACACCCCCTCTGCATGCATTATGCCTGACGCAGATATAATGTGGCGCAGGATTTTAAAAAGTGACCCATCTACCTAGATGCGTCACTTTTTAAATATAGCGCAACGAGGCGCATTTTTTTACACCACTGGTACAATGCGTCACTTTTCTTTGCGCACTCCTTATGACATTCCAGATATGTCATATTTAATGTATGAGGAATCATGTCGCAAGGAGTTACAGATATGTCAGTATTTCTGACGTATCTGTAAACACTAAAGTAACGCATTGCTGGAGTGCGTCACAAAAGTGACGCAACTCCAGTAATGTGTCCTTTTAAGAAAAGATACATTGCTGGAGTTGAAGGTAGAAGGCTTCATTTATGAAGCCATGCGTCACTTTAACGCCACCAAAGCATCACTTTTTGTGACACAACATTCCAATAAAAAATGCACCTTATTTATTCATATTTACAAAGTGGCGTTTCTTGGTAAATACATCACTTTGTAAACCCCTGTGCCACATTATTCCTACGTCAGGTGTAATGTATGCAAAAGGGACGTATTGACGCAAGAAAGGGTCGTAGAGGTGACACAGTGAATAAACTGGAGGCCTCATTTCTGAAAAGTGACGCATCGCTACGTGAAAACAGCGATGCGTCACTTTTCTGGACGCACTCCTTATGACATTCCAGATATGTCATATTTAATATATGACTAATCAATTCGCAAGGAGTTACAGATATGTCAGTATTTCTGACGTATCTGTAAACACAAAAGTAACGTATTGCTGGAGTGGTCACAAAAGTGACGCAACTCCAGTAATGTGTCCTTTCACATGGAAAAAGCACCATGTGAAAGGTCTGCTGTGAAGCAGGCGCAAGATTTTGACGCAACAGCATCCTAAAAGTGACGCAGTGAAATCTCAAAGACTTCACTGCGTCGCTATTACAAAGCTTTTTGCGGGGAACACCCCCTCTGCATGCATTATACCTGACGCAGATATAATGTGGCGCTTGATTTTAAAAAGTGACCCATCTACCTAGATGCGTCACTTTTTAAATATAGCGCAACGAGGCGCATTTTTTCACACCACTGGTGCGATGCGTCACTTTTCTGTGCGCACTCCTTATGACATTCCAAGTAACGCATTGCTGGAGTGCGTCACAAAAGTGACGCAACTCCAGTAATGTGTCCTTTCACATGGAAAAAGCACCATGTGAAAGGTCTGCTGTGAAGCAGGTGCAAGATTTTGACGCAACAGCATCCTAAAAGTGACGCAGTGAAATCTCAAAGATTTCACTGCGTCGTTATTACCAAGCTTTTTGCGGGGGAACACCCCCTCTGCATGCATTATACCTGACGCTATTTTTAAAAAGTGACGCATCTAGGTACATGGGTCACTTTTTAAAACTCTGCGCCACATTATATCTGCGTCAGGTATAATGTATGCAGAGGGGGCATTCCCCCGCAAAAAGCTTGGTAATAACGACGTACTGAAATCTATGAGATTTCTCTGCGTCACTTTTAGGATGCTGTTGCGTCAAAATCTTGCGCCTGCCTCGCGTCACTTTTATGTTTACAGATATGTCAGATACTGACGTATCTGTAACTCCTTGCAACATGATTCGTCATACATTAAATATGACACATCTGGAATGTCATAAGGAGAGCGCACAGAAAAGTGACGCATCGCACCAGCAGTGTAAAAAAATGTGCCTCGTTGCACTATATTTCAAAAGTGACGCATCTAGATAGATGCGTCACTTTTTAAATATAGCGTAACAATGCGCATTTTTTTACACCGCTGGTGCGTCACAAAAATTGACGCACAGGCGGCGCAAAACTGGCAGCGCAAGGCCTTCATAAATATGGTCCTGGATTTTCCCCGTGCTTCGCTTCCCGGTGCGCGTACCATGCGCTTCCCCCGCGCAAAACGAAAAAAAAAAAAAATGTAATGCCCCGCAGGACCCTATTTTAGCCCCCACATCAAACCTAGGGGGTCGGAGAGGGTCTACTCTTCCCCCTTATGGTCATTTGCCCCTTTTTTTTCAAACCCCTTGTGTCTCGATTTTACCGAGACACAAGATGGCGGCCGCTCCAGACTGTTTAGAATGTTTACAGACACCCAAGAGCCAATCAGCTTTCTGCGCACAAGTCGCGTGTCGCGCCAGGAGCGCACTCGGGTGCGCGCACCGGAGAGCGCCTATAGATATATATATTTTTTTGAACCTAAATTACTCAAAATCCACTGGAGCACATATCTTGAGACATAGCAAAGGCACATCGGGCTACCAGTCCCTACAATTTTGCCAAGTTTGATGGAAATCCATTCAGCCGTTCGAGCTAAAAGTGAAATCGACCGCCCTATGGAAAGTAACATGGGGAAAACGCGTTTTGGGACCCCCCTACTATCTCGGCCCCCGCTTGACGTATCCCCCCCAAACTTTCAAGGAAGAACCGGAGCTCGACGAGGCCATTTTCAGGAAATTGTCAGGCAGATTCGTCAACCGGTGCCAAAGTTATTCCAAATAGAATTTTGAGATTTAACATTGAAAAAAATCCTAACTATAACTACCTACTGGCGACCGCCAGTAGGTAATATATATATATATATATATATATATATATATATATATATATATATATATATATATATATATATATATATATATATATATATATACATACCTATATACATTTATATAAACAACTCATCATATTATTTTAAGATTTAAGATTTTAAGATAGAACTCTTTATGTAGGCAACCTTTAGTCATAATATTCTCCTGGACCTTAAATAAAATTGTTCAAATTCTAAAATAAATATCTGGAGTGATGGGAGCAAGCTTGTTTCACCCTTCTAGGCAAAGTACCTTGAATAGATGCAGTATCATTAACAAATTGTGAATCTTTCAGTGAAGAATAGAGCAATAAGTTAATATTAACAATTTGTGGTCCATATCCAAATCAATGTAGTGTATAAAAAAAAGATCAGCCTATCCCGTCCAAAGCTTTTTCTGCACTTAATGTAATTGCTGCTAAAGAATGTGTACTAAGGAAGGATTTACTAATGACTAATGACATTTAAAAACACTCTAACATTGTCAGCCATTTGTCTTCCTTTTACAAAACCAGTTTGTTTTCTACCAAGTAGCTTAGATAGGACTGGCTTAAATGGGAAGCAATATTCTTGCGTTCGAATTTTTACAAAGTTTGTGATCTTTTTCTTCCTTTGAATCAAACAAGTTAAACCTTGAAAAAAAACACTATTCGAAAAATGTTCATACACGTTGTGAGGATTGTGGTGTATAATATGGTATTGTTGTGCGCCCTTACCATGTAATACACTTACTAAACCATCTTGGGTCTAGTCAGGCCCATTCGTAAACTCTTTAGTTCAACCATGGGTAGCTGTGGCTTCCATCAATAAGGACTAAAGAAAGGAATAAGTGCAAAGCATTTAGAAGCACCAAACAATGGAAAAAGAAAGCCATGCAACATGAAAGAAATCAGACATTATACTTTGATTAATTTTAGACATCAAGATGACCAAACTCTACCAGAGGGACCCAGAGAGCTAGACTTTTAATAAAACGTAAATATCACCTCTTTAGTCCAAAGCGCATACAAGCGTTGGTAACTGTAAAGGTTCAAAACATTTGAAACATTTGAAAGAGTTGAGTTCGACTACTCAGCCCTGAGTCCTAGTTTGCTTGTGTTCTGGTTCAGGGAGGTCCTAGCTTGGCAGTTCAGGCTGGACTGATCTGCATTTGGTTGAGTTCAAACTGGTGTGGCATGATAAGTGGGTTGGGATGCTACCCCTGAGTGAATGCCAGTGGTTAGACAAATTGCAAGCATACCTCCCATCACCTTCTTTGTGTTTTTTCATGTACCACCCTAAGTAGCATGGGTATGCACAGACGTGGGTCCCATGGTCACTGAAACCAAGCTGTATCTATCTATCTGGCTGTCAAACCCAGAACTACATCGAAAAGGGTCATAGGTTGCTTGTGTTGCGCCTTTTGTGTGTTTCTTGGTAAGAAACCAACCTAGATTCGGGCCTTTTTTTATAACGACAAGTATATCCAAATGATCTCCTATCGATATGGGATCTGCCTCTTCGACACTAACGGCGGCCCCTTCCAAGGTTTCACGCTGGGAACAATCCACTTTAGCTAAAACACTCTGTAGAGCACAGTACTAGCCACTAGATGTCGCGCTAGACTCGCACCAAACTCACTTGCGAATGGAAAAATCCTTCAATTTAGCCATGGGAAAGTCGGTGTTTGAATGCGAGAAAGGCACGTTTTCCAGCAACTCATCCCGCAACGCAAATTATTGTCTTTTCGATTTGTAAAGCTTGATAAGAAGTCCGATCTCTACTACAATCATTTTCGTTAAATAAAGTTAAACAAACATGCTTCTAGAGTTCAAATCTTTTCCAACAGGCATTGACTATTTATTGAAACAGGTTTTATCTTGAAAATTGGGTAGGCGATTTATGAAAAAACATTCACTAAGGCATGTAAGAATACATGAGCTGTTTAGGGGACGGTTGCTGATGTGGTCTGTATTTTATATTTCGTGTGGAATACCTTTTTGCCTTTATATTTTTAGGTGTGCTGGAGTTCTGTCAAAGTCAGTTGCTCCGGTTTCTCCTTCCTGACTGCACGTTAATGGTTGCTCCCAATATAAATAAAAACCCTATAATCCAGCAGGAAGCTTGCAATTTTAATACAACAGTTATGGACATATCATCACTGTTGACAAGTAGACTCTGAGGGGGGTGTGGCTGTCAGAGTTCCATCAACCCATAAGTTTGCCTCCGAAGTTGTTGGAGCCACGGACGATAAAGAAATCAACAAGTCATCTAGGATAGGCTGTCAAGAGAACACCGCTTACAGGCTTTGCACGGGAGGCTCTTTCGCTATGGCGGAAGAGCGTTGCCCCACTGCTGCTACCCAGCAGAGGCAATAGTGAACAATGAAATGATAACATTATCATGATTTTCGCTTTCCCCGTTGCTCTGCTGGATAGCTGAGTCACAGGGCGTGGCTGGGCCACCCTGAGCTTGCAGGACGGTTTGGCCGGCCGTCTTAGGCCGGCCAATCCGACATGCGCATTTAGCATTTATCCACCTGGCTGTGTTGTACAGCCAGGTGGAGAAAAGTCACAGGCTCCCATGCTTTGCCTGAGCCACAATCCAGGCTGCTCAGACCAATCCTAGTGATTCTCTCATGCTGAGAATAGTATTCCCAGCATGAAAGAAGCGCTGGGAATGGCATTTGGGAGCCTGCGCAGTGTGCACCAGTAGAGGATCGGGAAAAGAGCAAGATGGAATGGATGCTGCATCAGTTAAGTCGTAATTTTATTAAAATTTTAATACACACACATATATATATTTTTTTTTTATGTCCCCTCTTACCGCCCTACCACTTTGCATCGGGAGCAGCGCCACTGTTATATGGGTGAGGTAAAATAACGGGAAAATATTTATGCATAGACTTGAAGCACAGAGCAGATAGCCACCTTGCTGTGCTGGACTGCATGACATGGAAAGGGCAAGAATGCACCATATTTAAGACAATACAGTGCATTCCTGTCTTTCCCCTGCTCTGGCGCCCTTTTGGCTGCCTTGCGCCAACGCAGGCATCCTAGCACGATTGTGCAAGGGTGCCTGCGTAAGAAGTAGGAATATTTTGTGCAAGAAGGAGCACCTTCCTGCACAAAAACAATCCCCAGAGGCTTTTTCCTTTTTCTATGTGTGCTGTAGAATGCACCACACATAGAAAGAGGAAAAACGAGCAGAAATAAACATATTTTTCCTCGCTACGCCTCACCAAGTAAGGCATAGGCTTTGGCCGCATTCCCAGGTCTACCACTTCTGGAAAAATTATGGAACACCCACACAACGACCATGGAAACGCCTCCCTGGCGCAGAGTAATGCAGCGCAGCGATTTGAACTGCGTTGCGTTACTCGAAATTTATGATACCACTCAAGGCCACACAAAGTGGTCTTGCGCGGTTTCATAAATGTCATTTTTAATTTGTGTGGTGCAAGAGTGACGCAAAGGGGCTTGTAAATATGCCCAAAATGTTTGTATCAGTGCTAGATCCTCTTGAGTAGTGGCTGATCTGTAATGGAGCACCAAATCTTCTGCCAAGTGGTGGGCAAGCAAAGAACATTACTGTTCAGCTGTGTAGTACTAAGACTGCAGCACTCAGGCAGGGAACCAGGTGGATGAACCAAAGTCACACGCTGCTGCGTGGTGACATCACTTTGTTGTCCTGTGACCTCCTTAACCCCTTCACTGCGGCGGCTATTCCGCCGCAGTGCTAAGGGGGCGGGGCGGCGCGCGGCGGCCGCATGCTGGTGACGGAACCGCTCCGTCACCAGCGTCGGTTGACCTGTGCTTGTGACGGAGCGGTTCCGTCATGGCCCGCTCCGCTCAATAGAACGTCAGCGCAGGCGCGAAATCCGCGGCGCGCAGGCGCGCCGAGCGGGCCATGACGGAACCGCTCCGTCATCAGCACAGCTCACCCGTAGCTGATGACGGAGCGGTTCCGTCATCAGCACTTAAGGGGTTAAAGGTGATTGAACGTCCATGATAAGGAGAGCAACTGGACCCACTGTGCACAGTAAACAAACTAGGAGGGGCAGATTTACAAGCCATGCAACACTTTTACGCCTCCGTTGCATAACTTCTGTGACGCAGCGGCGTTGTAAACAATGCGCCACGTTGCAACACATTTACAACGTGACGCAACTATGGAGATGTGTCACGTTGTAAAGCCCTGCGTCACATTATACCTGCGTCAGGTATAATGTATGCAAGGTGGGCGTTCCAACGCAAGAAAGCCTCATAAAAGTGAGGCAGTGAAATCTACAAGATTTCACAGAGTCACTTTTACGACGCCACTGCGTCAAAACCTTACGCCTGCGTGAAGCAGGCATAAGGAGTGACACAGCATAATGGAAATAGGCAGTCCGAAGCATTGCTGGAGTTGTGTCTTGCTTGAGACACGACTCCAGCTATGCGTTGCCTTTACACCAATAGCTGAGTCACGCATCTGTCCATCCTTGCGCCACGGTGCGCGCATTGCAAATGCGAAGCATCTATGGTGGCTCAAGATTTTTACGTGACGCAAATCAACTGACGTATCTCTGCTAAAATGTAGAGATGCATCAGTTCTTGTAAATCTGCCCCGCAGAGTGAAGAAAAAATGCGGCACAAATGGTGGCACCGCTCAAGGCGACAAAGGAGTGTGAAGAGATTTTGATCTCACATTAGACAACCTCGTGGATGACCTGAGGTATTTGGGCTGTCTGTCCTGACTATCTGTGGTATTTTATTTATTGAAGAAACTGCTTATAGTTAGCTGCCAGACAACTATTCCTACATGTTGTTATACTCTGTCTGTGAACAACATAGTGACTAAAACACCAATTGCTTAATCTCTGTTACACGAATCCCTCATGCGCAACAATTCAGTTTGTTAATTTTATTTTTTTTAAAGATTTTATTGAAAGTTTCTCTGCCATCAATTTAGTGTGTTCATGAAACAAGCACAGCTTGTACTCTCAGTGAGAGACACCACTCTCTCGCCAGTGATATTATGAGCACATGATGGTGCCAAGCATATCTTTGTCTCTGCTGTTCCTGTTAGGAGTGGTCAAACCTCTACTTCCACCAAAATATATGGAATAATCCTTTTGACTCCTACCTCACTGCCGTAGAGAGAGAGAAATTCTTCCAAGCTAGGAACCAAGTGTTCTGCTTCATAATGTGGGTATTGAGGGGAGAAATATCTAGGAGAGTATGGTTCAACTATTGATAATGAGGGGAGTGGGGGAGAGCTGAGGGATGCATATGCCAGGTTAGTGACGATGTTGAAGGGGCACTTTGGTTCTTGAATTAAGGTCCTCCTGGAGGCACCACACATTTCATACAAGAGGGAACAGTAGGACAGATAGAAAGTTAAAAGAAATGTGATGGCAAGGTCAACGGCTGCTGTGCATGGCTTTGAACAGCGACTGGGGGGCCAAACCAATCGATGCCATGCTTAACATCTACAGGTCTAAATGTATAGCCATTGCTCTATATGGATCGGCGATCTGGGGTTATCAGCCAATGGAGAGGGTTTAGTTAGTTGAAAAGAAGTTTTTACGTACCCTCTTGTCGGTCCCCCTATCCACCCCAACTTTTGTAATACACCAAGAGAAATGTGTTGGTTATGTGTTAGATTGGTTGAGGCTGGCACCGGTGGTCTGCTGGCTTAAGACCTGGCTTAACCCAGAATTAACGCTGAACCACAAGATTATTAGTGACTTTGTCACCCTGGAGCTAGTTAACAATATTCCATGGCTTTATTATATCAAGCACACCTTAAACAATTTATGGCGTCCAAAATTATTTGGTTTCCCTGATAAAATAAGAAAAGAGGATTTTGTATGTGTAAAAACACATTTTCTGAATTTGATGCCAGCTGAGCGGGAGGAGATCGAGTTCTGAAACCTTCAGTAAAAGCATATTTTTTGTTGAAAGCCTCCCCGAGACCGAACCTTATTTGAGAATAGTCATGAGGCGCTTCCATCACCTGCTATTAACCAGGTTTCTTTTTCATTTAATTCATTTTTTCTTGGATAATTCGCAAGGCAGGAGTAAGGTGTGTGATTCAGGTCCATGTACTTGCGACAATTTCTCTACCCCGGACACTATGCACTTTATAATGTTCTGTGAGGATTATAGCGGTTTCCGTAGGAGGTTTTTATTTCCAATTTTAAGGGGAAAAGGTTTTATACATGTCAAACCCGCTTTACTCTATCTTCAGCTGCTGAATGACCATAGGAAATATTTAAGGAGTTGTGAGATTTAGGTTAAAACGGTACCCTATGACGTTTTTAAAAGAATCCATCAAGCTTATGTGATTATTCTTTTTATATTATCATTTTTAATTATGAATTATATCTATTGTGGTGATTCATTGTTATATATGTTTTAATGGTAATTGATAACTAATTTTTATAAGTTCTAGGGATACACTTTGTGGTTATTATTTCTGATACTTGCCTTTTATACTTTTTCTATAGTTCAGTTGCAATCCCATTGCAACTTGAAGCAGGTGACATTTACTGACTCGCATGATGAGAATTTTGCAAGAGTCTCAGCCATTATAGCTTACCATTCGAATGATTCTTCTGATAACAGATTTGATTTTGGTGAGTTGTTACTTTTAATTTTTTGGATTCTAGTAATGTGCTTTATGGCTAAAGGTCTGGCCTTCAGGGGGACTTTCTACATGACCAATTAATGGTTGGCTCTGACATCTGAAGACTGGGCAATTTGTTACAACGGATACAATTTGGTACCAGTTCCGTCTGGATTCACTCAGTACTGAATTTTGATTCTGACTCATTTCGTTTTTGCCTTCTCTATCTTCTCTCTTGTTTCTTGCAACAAGATTATTCTCTCTCTGTATATGCAGTAATTTGCATTTATTATGTTTATTTCCTAAGATACAGTCATATACCAAAAAAATGACAAACTTTTTTGGGAATGAATTCGAGTAAACCATTGAGAAAAGAATGTATTCAGTCATGGGTATATTCTGTCCACTATATTTGTTTTTGGAGTATATTTTCGTGCTTGTTCTTTTTAAAAAAATTATTATGTATATATATATATATATGTGTGATGTGTGATCTTTTTTATATATATGTAATATGTGAGTTTTGTACATATTGATGTTTTCTTTATGCATGTTCCATCATATATATATATGTAGAAATAAGTGTATATAGAAATTAGTTTTAAATACCCTTGCATCATTTAGAGGAAACTGTGTTTTTAATCCCATCCATTGTCGTGTATATGGTCCGCTTTTATTTATGTATGTCTTGTGCAATTGTAGTGTGTAATACAAGTATTTTTTATGGTCATTTCAGCCCTGACGAAGTTCCGTCAAGGAACGAAACACGTTGGTTGTGTGATTCCCCTGGTATAATTACCAAAATAAAGAAGTTTAACCATTTGGACTAGAAATTTGTCTGTCATACTTCAATTGAGTGCGCCTTCCGCTATTTGATGCAAGTGTTTGACCGGAATTGTGCCTTGGGACGACAGGCACAGGAAGTGTGCGGCACCGAAACAAAATTCACTATACTCATGTTTTGGATTTGCTAGACCTTGGTCAGGTCGTCTTGTTCTTTGTTTCTTATGTTTTAATGGTAGCCTGGGTTTCTATGTGATTTAATGATTTTTTGGTTTTATATCATCTTTTCTTTTTTTAGGTCGCCCATATTTATTGATGATTCGGATTTTAAATGTTTTATTGAGTAGTGTATTGTGATACATGTACTGTAACTTTATGGTTTTTATTAACCAAATAAAGTGGTTTTGACTAAGCATGGGCGGAAAATCCGTTACGCTTGCGGATTTTGCGGATTTTCGGTAAATTCGCAATCCGCGAGATTCGCGAATTTCCCGCAAAATCCGCAAATCCGCGAGCAGCGGATTTTATGGCTTGCTCGCACTGTTCGCGTGAGTTAGCGGCTTCCCAGTTCAACTTCGCGCCCCGTGAATAAGCGCTAAATTGCAGAAATACGATCTTAGCAAAACTGAAACTACTTACCAGGTTCAAAAGTTCAAGCTCATCATTAGTAGCCATTTCCTGTAGTGCTTCCTGAGGGGCCCCTCCAGAGTTCAGCTGCCTACTTGCAACTATTATGTGACCCTGCTCTGACCCTCAGAATAGTTACACAAAGGTCCTGAATTACAGCTAAGGCAGACAAGCAGGAGCCAGGCTGGAAGTTCAAATCCAGTGACACATTAATCAGCCCCTAATTCATTATTGTCAGTTGGGGCAGGGCAGGTGTTGTAACTAATTTTGCAACAATGAAAGCACTTAGCAAGTGCAAAAGATCACTAATCAGGAAGCACTAAGGAAGCAGGTGCCAGCTAAAAAAATATTCTGTGACACATTATTCAGCCCCAAATTAATTCAGGTCACTTGAGGCAGGGAAGGTGTGCTTTGCTTTGCCACAATAATGTACACTGGACAACCAGAGGGTGCTGTGATGAAACCGAGGGTGGCATGGGTGGGCCAGAGGGTGGCATGAGTAGTCAGAGAGTGGCAGTGGTGACAGAGTGTGGCAGTGATGAAGAAGAGTGTCCCAAACAGGCTGGACACGTAGAAACAACAAGTTTGCAAAACTTGCGACCCGACAGGTAAGTTCGCGTTTGCGAAATTGTACAAAACCCTCGCGAACTGGCAGAAACCCGCGCGAACACACAAAAAAAAAAAATCCGCAAATTTGCGAGAATTTGCGGATTTTGCGGATTGCGAGTTCGCAAATCCGCAAAATTTGCGAACGCGAGATTCGCAAAATACGCCCATGCTTAGTTTTGACTGACTGAGTAGGGATTTATGTGGCATGTCTTAAAAGCATTTTACATACCTGTGAGTTCACAGATCTTGCGGAGTCATTAATAAGGGATTAATTGGTTTGTTTCCCAAATAATTCAAGAGTGCGTAAAAACTCTTAATGAAAAGCCCTATTCTTAAAGTCTTGGTTGAAACTGTACAAGGGGTGGAGCCAGTGATTACAATGTTTAAAAAAAGTGCTGAGTCACAAACTTTTCTTACAGGCTGTTGCTCACATCCACAACTGGTGTGTACTAGAGCTACATCGTGTATATAGACGAACAGCCCTGGTCGCATAGGTTGGAAGGACTTTCTCTTTATGGCAAGCCACAAGTAACTGCACACAGAAGGTGACTGCAATGGAACATCTGTGCTTTGCTCTGGTTTAGGAATGCATTTGGCTTACTTTTCTGTGTCATACTCAGCTGTTTATTTTAGGAGGAGTTAATGCTTAATTTGAGCGGGTGTTTGCAGGTAAGGCCCTCAGCACTCATTTTTGAGACCAGCACTTTCTTTTCCTCATCAGACTTTGACCAAGAGGAAGGACGAGAAAAGCACAAAAGGAGGAAAGGCAGAGGACGAGGAGAAAAACTGAAAAATGGTGACAAAGGGAGAGAAGAAGGGATTAAAAAGAAACTGCAAGAGTGAAATAACGGGGCAGGGAGTGTATGATGATGGAAGAAAAAGGCATTGGTATTTTGCAATTCTGGCATTCCTCGGGGCTGTCTGTCGAAGTCTGAGAAAAACAATGTTCGCCAGCGCTTACTTTTTTTTACAAATTAAGCAATGGGAGGGGAAAAACCTGCCTGATCATTTATCTGTAACAGTGCTCCCCTCTTGGGTGGGGCACATTTTTCCCAGCACTGGGGGGGGGGGGTTCTTTGTAAACAAAGAGCCAGAGTTTCAAAAAGTACCAAAAGGGGTAGCCATTCCTCAGTTTGGCCCCTAACATGCGTATACCCTTCTTCCTACCAAAATGGATATTTGTAGAGTGTCCGTAGCTGTCAGGTTTTCAATTAGCTTATGAGACATTTAAATATTTTAAGTGCCTTTATGTGTGACATTTTGTTGCCTTGCATCTGATGCTCTACAGTGAACGGAACAAAGCAGTTATGTTCGAGTAACAACAAGCATTTGCAATGCAATCGGTCTCGCCTTTGGGATCTTATATTTATTTAGCTGTGCAGCACATTAGTCTAGATGGTGAAACACCTACTGTTCTTCAACATGGAGGGATAGTAAGCACCAAACTGCATGACTCACCAGGTATGGGAACACATGGAGTGAAATATTGCAGTTCAGCTGGAAATGGTATAGTCCAGAGCTCTGTTTGTAATATAAATCCAGGGCCTTCGGTGGTCTTATCACTGAAAATACAAGATTTGAAAAAAATATTATTGTCTACTGGTGCTCGTGGAAGACAATTTCTGTGGACTGGAATCTAGAGAATGCTAAAGTGATTATGGTATTTTACTGACCTCTGCTGGTCGTTTTCCATCAAGACAGTTAAATAGAGGCAGTTAAACAGAAGAAAATGTCCCTAAGCGGAAGCAGGCAAGTCCTAGTGCTGATCTCCAAAGCCCACAATGGACATACACATATAAGTATATACTGATGTATATATACTAAAGTATATACAAGAGGTCTCAAATGCTCAACCTAAAAAAGACATATCAGTAATGACACCATTAATGAAAGTTAAAATTCTAGAAACTGCCTTAAAACAAAGAACCCCTCCTAAACTGCTCATCCAACATCACAATCTATCCCTTTTCTAAAATGACCCAGGACACTGGCAGCTATGGTGTCCAAATGTTCTTCTCATTGAGTACCCCTGGGACCTGCGCGGGTGGAATATATTGAACCAGGATGGACAATGAATGACAGTTAGGGGCATTGTGCCATCTCCTTTACTCCCTCCCTCTTTACCAGGGGAAACAACCTTAACACCTTCGATGCTTGTGACAAGGTCAACTCGTCATGGGTTTTACCTGCCCTGTGCTTATGACGAGTTGACCTTGTCACATAACATAGGATTTTAAAAATTGCAGCACACAGCGGGAATATACTCTAGCAGTGATGCGGTTAACAACGTGGTCAAAACATCGCAATACATTTACAACAAAGCTTTTACAACACAAGTCGTTACCACAACTTGCACTGGAAGGCGCTCTAGACTAAGGAATAGTGTGATTTACTATTCCAATACCTTCCCTACTGTACGTAGGCTGGAGTTGGAATAGTAAATCATACTATTCCTAAGTGCAGCGCCCTACAGCGCAAGTCGTTGAACAACTTGCATTGGAATAACAGCGATGTAATGTACCGCAATCAAAATGATCGCGTTCTAACATCATACATCTCTTTATCAGCTGTAGTGGGGGAGGGGTTCTTTATGAGACTCTTCTAGCGGTAAAGTGGCAGATAAAAGCTCATAATTAAAGCTAAAAGGAAGAAAGAACGCTTGGTTGATAGAAAAGGGAAAGGAGGATGGAGCAGTAGATGCATGAGTGGGTGGAAGAATGCATAGATAAGTGGGTGAAGGATGGGTGGGTAAATGGATGGGTGGGTGAAAGGATGAGTAGATGAAAAGATGGCTGGATGAGTGGGTGAAAAGATGGGCAGGTGAAAGGATGGATGGGTGAGTGCAATTGCCCCATCTCCCATTTAGACTCCTCTGGCAAAATCTTAGGAAGGGTGATTCCCTATAAACTGCAAGAATGGGCGGAGGAGAGAGGTTTCTTCTCAGAGAATCAATACAGCTTTGGTCCGGGTGTCGGCATGGTTAGGTAGTACCTGATCCTGCTCACGGTCAAGTATGCCAAGGCCGGGGAGAGGGATTCTCTTCATTTAGCTTTTAAGGACCTCTCCTGTGCCTTTGATGTAGTGGACAGGGGCAGGCTCTGAAACATCATGCTGAAGGCAGAGGTAGAGGCACTATTGGTTAAGCTTTTAAGGCAACTTTAATGGGACACTTTTGCTCAAGTATGGCCAAAAAGAAGAACGTACACCCCTTCCCTTTTAAGACAAAAAAGTGGGGTTAGATAGGGCGGAGACCTTTTAAGGCATGGACAAAATGGGCTCTGGTCTAGGGGCCCAGCCTTTCAAGGGGCCCCCTGAAAGAGCCAGCTCTGTTCTGCAGAGAGTCTTGCCCTTATGACCTAATTCTTCAACAGATTGTTTTCAAATACTATTTCCTTTTAAATTATTTTTAATGTTAGTAATGGGTGTAAGTTTATTACAGACATTTTGCAGAGAAATGTTGTGTTTATGTTTCATGCAACATTCATAAATAATGTTTCTATTAGATCCAAAAAGGACTTCATATATGAGCAAAGGGGGTGCCACAGAGACTGTTTGTAGTAATATTAGTAAGCTGCTACAGTATTACAATATTGCAAACACACCTCGCTATCCCTGAATATGTGATGTAACAGCTTTAGAATTTGGACGAGTGCACCTGTGCACTGTTAGTGACCTAGCCAAAGAGGGCATGAAAGATCTGAAATGGAATCATAAATTCTGAGCTGTTCTGAACAGGGGCCCCAAAATACGTTCAGCCCTGGCCCACTAAAATCCTTAAGCTATCCCTGAGACAGGGCTACATTCTTACCCCATTTTTGTTTTTATTTTATATTAATTCTCTTGACCAAGTCCTAAGGACCAGAGGGAAGGATTCTCCCAAAGTGGGTGGACGATTTGTGCCTCTCCTCCTCTATTCGGACGACACAGTACTTATCTCCCGCAAGGCAATGGCCTGCAACATTTGCTAGATTTTTTAACAAATTTATGGGGGAACTGAAACTAGAACCAATCATCAAAAATCGTATATCATGACCTCTGCCCCCAGGAGCACGTGGTCTCTTAGATTTACCATTAGTGAGACTCCTATTACTAGGGTCCCAAATTTGAATTACGTTAGAATTATGATGGACTCTAATTGGGATAAGCTTTTATCACAGAATGATTTCAAAATCACAGGGGCTGTGGAAGTTATTTTTAAATTTACTAGGACACTTGGCCATAAACCCATCAAAGAATTAATCTCTTGCACAATGCCACCTGTCTCGAAGAATGGACATCCTCAAATCGGCTCTATTCAAGCTTACTGACTCTCAGTTTTCCTGTCATTCCTACCCTCATCACCCCTGGTGGATCCTCTCACCACACCCTTCCAGCATACCGAGAAACAACTGCCTACCCAGACTCAAATGGACACCATAAAACCTAGACAACTCACACCTACTCCATCGCCTAAAGAGTTATGCAGCTTCAAATTCCGCTACCCCTCCTCAAATCTTCCTGTAGGAGGCACCCTGATTTCCACCATCATCCCTGACTGTATTAAACCTTACACACACCATCCCAGTGCACACTCAATCCCTCTTAACTTGGATCAGCCAACTCAGAAAGACAATAGCTTCTCCCTGAACTGCATGTACACAACTGTCGACCTGCAGTCACTGTCCAGAGTAATCAGACTTAATCTTAACCCATACTCTTGACATCCTGAGCCCCATGAAAATGTGGCTCAATGTCTCATCTGACCACGCTCTAGAGACCTTCTTCTTCCTCCCAACTACTCCATTTTGTGCTGCGACCGAGAAGATAGACAAGGTGGAGGTCTCGCGCTCATCCACCAAAAGTCTCTGAGATGCCAAACCCTCCCAACAACTCACATTCAGTCTTTCGAATGCATGTTGATGGAACTGTCCACATCCACTACTTCCAACCTCAGATTAAATGTGATTTACAGACCACAAGTCCCACCATCCTTTGGGCCTGGAGACGGCCCTTTCAGGCATCGGCAGCACCTGGGGCTTGTTGGCACAATGTAGTGCATTCTTGCTTTCCACCATTAGAAAGTTGTAGGTGAAGGCAGCAACAGTCACAGACCACAAGTCTGACCCTCCTTTGGACCTGGAGGTGGTAGTTGTAGGTGGAGGCAGTGGCAGCCACGGAACACAAGTTCCACCATCTTTGGTGGCTGAAGGCGGCCCTTGCAGGTAACAGCAGCACCTGTGGATTGTTGGCACTAAAAAGCGCATTGTTGCTTCCCTCTGTGCAGGACGTGCCCGGGCCAAGGGCAGACCCATCGGCACCCGTCCGAGACCAGATGCGGCCAGTCTGGGCCCCCCTCTGACATTGGCCACCTGGGGGTAAGTCTCCACTTTGGACATCACAAGCTAAGACTATTTAACGCTCAGTGGTGTTATCACGTCAGATAGATTGTTTGCCGTTTGCTGAACAGGCCTGACTATGGTCAAAAGAAAAGTACCAGGAGCCCCCGTGACACACATGCCGATCGACCACATGCAGGAAAGAGCCATAGTGGTGTTTAATGCAGAAACTGAGCTGTCAGAGAGAAAGGCTCTCTGGGACTTCGTTTGGCCCGAGTTGATGCTTCGCCCCTACAGGAAAATCTCCAGATCATGACACCGGTTCCTGTAAGTGACTTGAACTTCATGTCCGAAACTGCAGTGGACTCAGATAACCAGGGCGCAGGTACAAGCCCTACACTGAGAAAAAGTCTGTGGGCTCAACACGAGGTAAAGATAAAAGGCAAGAGCCCAAAAGTACGCAGGCGAGCACAGCAGAGGCAGACCTGGTAGTAAAAGAAGGATGGATAAATGGCACAGCTTCTACATCACAAGCTACAGGGGAAAACATATAATATTGTATTCCCACCAAGGTTTTATGGAACTTTTTCATGAGAAAAGTAAAGAGTGCCTTAGAGGACGAATCAAGCATGAACTTGCCCCCTTACTTGCACGTCTAGATGCCAAGGAGGCCCAAATATCTGTATTAAATGTTTTGCTTGAACAAATGCAGGGGTCAGGTAATAAAAATATTGTGGGTCCTCTTCTTACCAACATGATCCCAGGGCCACAAGCAGGTCAGCTGGAGGTACAAGGCACAACAAGGCCCCATGGCAGGGGGACGGAAACAACTTTAGTTCCCCTACTATCCCCACCACCTAACCTACTATCAGGCCAAATGAACACAACAGATGGGAAATCAAGGGAAACTAGAAATAGCAGATGGGAAAGTACAATGCTCCTCTACGGGCTACCCACAACTACCCTGAGTGTCCCCCATACATCATCGTTCTAAAAAATGTCCCAGTACTACCAAACGAAGATAGAGAAGATTATACAGCATCAAAGAACAAGACTGTACACTGTACACTGGATTAAAGTACATTCTGGATGGCTGGGAGATCTCACCAAGGAGGTGGTGCAGGTAAGGAGGACCATATAGATCAAAGGAGGGAGCGGAAAGAGAGTGTGTCCACATGGACACTGGGGGCGGATTCAGTCTCCCCAGCTATAGTTACACACTGACACTGAAGTTGACACTGAAGGCAGCACCTTGTTCAAGGCCATTTACCATAATAGGCACATTTGGCTAAGTTTGACACATAATATTACTTATGTAGGGACAGTAGTAGACTGTTGCATGTGAATAAGGTAGGGATCTGTGCACCCGTCCAGTAGAAGAAGCGTTAGGTTCCGTAACATGTTGATGCACACAGGAGGTTATGTACATTAAATACACAAAAACCTCCATCACACCATTTTAACAATACCAGCACAGAGGTATATTAAAACTCTTTTTAGTCCTCACATGCCAGGTTTTTTTTAACACTCACGTATCCATTCACGCCTGACCCTACCACTCACTACCCTTGCACACCACACATAGTGACAACATCAGTGCTCCCGTATCCGTTGGTTAGTAGCACGCCGCGTTCCGTAGAAGGATGCAAAGACTCCTATGATGAAGCTTGACACCAAGGGCCCTTTTGGTGTGTGAGGGGTATTTAAAAAACACCATGTGCTTCCCACCAACGTAGGAAACACATACAACTCTAGACCCCGTTTTCCTTTTTCACCTATTTTACAAGGGTGGATTCTATTTGTTCTATAACAGATAAGGAGGGCACCATGGCTGGGAGTTCACCCGAAAGAGACTGCTGGGGACTGCACAATAGTACATTTAAGAAGGCTTTGTATTGCTGAACTATTATTGACTTCGGCCAGGGCACCGATCCTTGACGGTCCTAGATTCATTTGACAACGCAAGTGTCGATTCATTAAACGTTTATCAGCGCAAGTTTATCAAGACTGTGCATTGAAATTAAATTATACCGGAGGCAACAATAGTTTTGCTTAGTTTATTATCCATCAGGACCAATTGATTAATAGTCCTAACTTTGATCTTATTGCGAGGTTCTTCAGTCCACAGATACATTTCTTTGCCCTGAAGATGGTCTACTAGATGAATCATGAGAAAAGACCGAAATGTTGACATATCTAACCCATTTTCAACAGAAAATTGTTATATAAGAATGGATTACTGAAAGTGGAATGGCAATTTCTATTTGTAAATAGGCAAGAGAAATGGTTTATTTACAAACGTGGCTATGAGACAACTTTTTGTAAATTATTATTCTGTGTCCTTTTTGTGATGTGAAATTTATTTTTACCTACTTACATAACTTTGTACAAAAGAAGTACATACCCGGTGTTGTTCTTCTTGATACATTCATTTTTTGATTATTACAATTGATTTTCATAATTCATATATCTGAGGCTCTCATTAGGGCACTCAAAATAGATTGTGTTAAATAGAGTTAGATTCTTTTTTCAAATGAAATCGCTTGCTAGCACTGTTACCTAATAGAACTATTATTGCAGCGCCTCGCTCAAATAAAGCCCTTACGAATAAAACAGTAGCTCTACTACTACTGCTAAGACATTTTTATAGGGCCTGTAAGCAAATAAGATCCATGACTTCAGCTCCAGATTGCTGCGTCGATAGATGCGCTCAGCCCTGGGAGGGACAACGAGGCAGGTATTTGGCCCATAAGTGTAAACCTCATGTTTCTATTTTGAACAGTTTTGTCCCGTTGACTCAATTAGATGATGACAATTTATTTATTTTTTTTCAGAGTTTTATACAGTGCGATCTTGACCCGAACCGAATCGGGTATCTGAGCGCTTTACAGAGCACCAGTTACGTTACATGAGGACACACATTCATTTTTGTTAGGCACGGGGAGATTAGAGGTCAAGTGTATCAAGCCTTTTTTGATTCGCAAAGGCCGGAATTCGCTGAATTTCGGCCTTTGCGAATCGCAAAAGGCTGTTTTGCATTTTTTGATATGTATTAAAAAATCGCATCTTAAGGAATCGCAAAAATTTGCGATTTCTTATTTTGCTATAGCATTTAAGGAATCGCAATTTTGCAGAATCGCAATTTTGCAATTCCTTAAATGCTATGTATGAAGCATTTTACTATAGCGAATTTTGCTTAAGAAATCGCAATTTACCACCAACTTTCAGTTGGTGGTAAATTGCGATTTCTTTTAAACATGCACTAATTGGCATTTTTTAATGTGGCATGTGACGCACATACATGCCCATAGGGCATGTATGTGCACCATATGCACACACATGCTTATTTCAGGGGTGCAGCAGGTTGTCCTTGAGACACCCCTGCACCCTTGAAATCAATCACATTTTGCGATTAGCAAATTGTGAATCGCAAAATGAAATGCATTTCACAATCATTCCTTTGGGGCTCCTGGCCCATAGGAATGAATTGGAAAATATTCTTTATTTGCAAATTCGCAATTTGCGAATTCGCAAATAAAGAAGATTAAGAAATCGCAAAAAAAAACGATTTTTTACATACATCCCGTTTTGCGATTTCTAAATAGCGATTCCTTAAAAATCGCTATTTAGAATTCGCAAGACAGAACTTTGATACATATGGCCCCTAGTGATTTGCCCGGAATCGCAGGATATTTGGGGTCGTTGCCGAGACTCGAACCCAGATCCCCAGGTCCGATGTTGAGCGCCCTAGACGTTAGACCAACTGGGAGTGAATGAGCAGGGCATTTTTCATGCTGGGACACTTCCGAGTTTCGTGCATGTTACAAATGATGGTTAACATAACTTGTGAAGTGGGACTATATCCACTGCCTTCAGCACAATGGCCAGGCGGGTGTATAAAAATCCATAGGCACTACCAATAAGCACTTAATTATTATGTCTGGAATGTAGCAGGAGTAAAATCTAAACTGAACAACGAGGATTGGTTAAACACCTTAGAGTCTGTCCATATATTATGCCTGCAGGAAACTTGGCATAGGGAAGCTTCCATTTAGATGGTTAGGTCTCTATACTTACCCGGGTCACAGCCTCGACCCATTGGTGACCAAAGGTGGTATGGCAATTTTAATTTTAAATCTGTTGCCTAATGTTATCAAGAAAACCTTGAACACATCTCCCTATTTCCAGCTGCCATTTTTTAGTAATAGATAATACAAGTGAGATTTTTAAATTAATTTTTATAATAATGTATTTGACAATACGTATGATATGATCGTTCTGGAACTAGATAAAGAACAGGAGATATTCGCTCATAAGATGGGTTCACATTGTGTATACCTTTGGGTTGGCAACTTTAACACGAGTACATTTCAGAGCTCCAATAGTGCAGTAAGTGGTTTCCTAGATTGTTTTAGGATTGACCAGACCCACTTTCTCCATGACCCATATTGGGAATCACTAAATGAGCTTCTGTTTAAATTATATTTGGAAGTGATAGAACAGGAACTAGGAGACCACGGATCTGTGTTACCTACTTTTTATGGAAATGGGCATTCTTCCGCTATTGATCACATAATAATATCTGTATAAGATTTACACCAGATAAAAAAACCTTGAAATTGAAAGTACAGTACTTAGTGACCATGGTGTTCTTAAAATTATTTTAAACATCTCCTAAAATAAACCAAAGGGGATGGACAGAGTGCCCTTTATAAAGACAGTGGGTAGAAAAGTGTCAGTATTAAATGGCCCAGTGTCAGGGAACCAAAAATGATGGCATCTTTAGTAACGGAGTACAGGGAAGCCTTATTATATTTAAGAGTGGGGGGTAGATCTCAAAAGACTGATGGAGGCATTTTCCAAAATAACTTCGGCTGTCGCAGATAATTTGAAAATCTTGGTTAAAGACCAAGGGAAGATAAGAAAAGATAAAGGGTGGTTCAACTCACATTGTGCTAGAGCGAATCATGCTCTAAGGAAGGCCCTGCAAGAAACTCTGAGAAATAGGGGAAGGATTAAGGTTCTCAGTGGGATCTATAAGGTAGAACTAGCCAAAAAGAAAAAGAAATTCCAGGAGCAGGCGTGGGAAGATCTGAAACAGGCAGTAGAAACTGGTAATCATAACCTATTTTGGAAAACTATAATTTCTACCTTTCTTCCAGAAAATTCTATATATTCTACAGAGATATCAGTTCCACCAGACACCTGTGTCATAAATTTCCATAGCATCTTTAATCCCAATAAGGTAGCCATAGATATGCCCCTGTGTCCTCCAAATGTAATTGACTTGTGCCTCTGGAGATAATAACTATGGAGGAAGTCAGTGCAGCCCTAAAATGTAGCGACAGAGGAAAGCACCGGGCGCCTGACGGGGCCTGATGGGGTCCCAGAGGACGCTTTCAAAGTATACACATCCCTTTGGGTTCCAATATTAACTCAAATGTTCAAAGTAGCAGCAGAAGAACATGTCCCGAAATCCTGATGCGAAAGCGTGATCATTCCTATATTTAGAAAGGGCGACAAAGGCAATGCTAGATGTTATTGTCTGATATCGCCTTTGGACTCCTCTGTGAAAACTATGGGTAGGGTGATTCTAGGTAGGTTAGAAGCCTGGGCTCAGGAAAAATCCATACTGGCAGAGTCGCAATATGGGTTCAGGAAAGATAGGCACAGTAGAACAGGGTATACATTTGCACCTCATTATTAGCAAGCATACAAGGGCAATTGAGGGGAATATTAATCTGTGCTTTGTGGCCATGATCAGTGCCTTTGACCTTGTGAAGCACACAAAACTATGGTAGGTGCTAATTGAGCTGGGGGCTCCAACAGATATAAATTGTCACCTCTCCCAGTTGTACTCAACCTTAACGTCTTGCATCCATTTTGGAAAAAACGGGGAATGGATAGTGAAATTCCGGGTAACCCATGGCATTATGTAAGGTTGTGGATGGCTTCCTGTAGAGTATAAATGCGGACACACTTAGAGTGGGTTCCCGTGCCACTCAGATTTTATTGTACGCAGATGATGCAGTGCTTTTATCTAGTACACCAAATGGTCTCCAGCAATTAATAAACCACTTAGTAGCCTTCATGGAGGGTAGAGATCTGAAACTTAACTTAACCAAAACCTATACCATGATATGTGGTAAAAGATCAACAAAGGTGTAGAATTATTATGTTTTGGGTCAAAAACTAGATGAAGTAAAGACTTGTAGTTACTATGGCATATTGTTTTCAAAGAGAGGAGATTGGACATCACACCTGAAAACTGCTAAACTAAAATGTATAATGACAACTGGAGTGGTTCATAAGGTTGCTAAAAAGATAGATTGCAAACCCCTTTAGAGAAATCACAAAACTATATAAGTAAATGCCTCCCAGTTGCATTATATGGTTTCTCAGTCTGGGGTTGGACAAGCTGTACCACATTACAGACACAGAAAAATAACTTTTTATGTAGGCTTTTGGCTGTCCCAAGCTCCACCCTTGTTTATAATGTACATAAAGAACTTGACATTGGGTGTATGGAAGATGCCATTAAGCCTAACACACTAACTAGGTATCATAGTATTTGGATGAAACAGGGTACCAAGTTCACTAGGGATATCGTAGGGGATTTCCTGGGACTTGACCACCATGAAAAGATACAATGCCTTCTGTATGTAAACACTTATTACAAGAATTGGACAATAGCCTACCCGTATTACATCCTCATAGTATTTTGCAATTAAGCAAAAATGAATTAAGATCTATTTATATGGGGAGAAGAGAAGCCATCAGAGAGTTTCAGGAAAGAGCAAAGTCCACTGTGGACAGATGCTGTATGAGTGTACCGTCACAGGAGATCCAAGGATACCTGAGCAATGTGACAAATACCCAGTGTAGGTTCCTTCTAATGAGATTACGTCTAGAACAGCTCCACTATCTAGTGGCATTTTACAAACTAGACTCAGGGACTCTGAACTTCCCAAGCTGCCCATGCGATGAAAAGGCCAGACAAACAACAATTCATTTTATGTTATTAAGTCCATTAGATCTTGCATACTACGTCCCCTCTTTTTGATCTTGGATCTTATTTATTACAGAGAAATCTGACAAGCATCAAAATATGTCGTGTGGTTTTAGCTTACATAAAGAAGGACATTTGAAGACGTAAATCACTATCACAACTAAATTGCCTACTCTGAAGACAGTTGCAGTGATTATGGTGATGGAAAATGATTGCATTATGTTTTGTTTTCTTGATTGCACTTTATAGGATTGTTTTATGTATAGGTGATGTTCTCCTTTTTCACTTCAGAATCATGACTACTCTGATGACAACCCTTTTAACTAAATGTTTTCGTATTAGGAGGTGACATTTTGAAAAATATGTATATATGGAGTTTATGATTATGCTGATATTACTGTCATATCTTGTACAGTGTCATTGGTTATATTTAAACCAAACATATGTGGATTTATTATGTGATTTTTAACTGTTTGTTGTGCTTTTCAGGATTTGAATACAGTCTGAATAACGAATTTGATGATGATGAAAGTGATTTACCACCCACCGGGTCAAAACAACACCTTCACGGAGGAATGCTTCGATTTTGTAAGCTCTCAACTTATCAGCTCTGACAACAATATCTTACTTGGTAACTTTAACATCCACTGGAGAGACGTGGGCAACAGTTACGTGGACACTTTTACCTCCTTTATAATGCAAATAATCTCCAACAACACTGCCATAAACCTATACACCACAAAGGCGCCTTTCTGGATTTAGTAATTTCCAATTTCCCCTACCTGTGACACCATCCCTGTTGACTTGTCTGATAACATGCAGATCCTGATCTCTTTAACAGGCTCGTATAGCAAAATAAATGGACAACTCAAGAAAGAGAAAAAAAGGTTTAGAGACACATCTAACCTTGACAAAGAAGCTGTGGCCATCATGGCCCTTCCCATCTGTTAACAAGGCCACCAATAAGTAAAACTCCTGCAGGGCCTCTTCCCAGAATTACTAAACATGGATAAAATCACTCTTCACAAGAAAAAAAAATAACCTCTCAATCCAGAGAAACTACAGCTGAGTCTCCACATTGCCATTTTTGCCCAAAGTCATCGAAAGTTGAGTAGAGTCCGAACTAGCCACACATATTTGATCAAACAACCTCCTAGACACTCTCCAATCAGGTTTCCACCAGGGTCACTGTACAGAAACTGCTATACTCCAAATAGTGGATGACTCCCTTAGAATCTGCAACTCCTGCCTCCTGGTCTTCCTGGATTTTTCTGCCGCTTTCGACCCTGTCAACGATCTTGACCTCCTTCATATTCTCGAACTAAGCATGGGATGTGGAGGCACTGTCCTAAACTGGTGCTCCTCTTGCCTATCTTGCCTATCAATCCTTCCCAAATTGAGAAAATTGGCAACTTATTGAAATGAGATGAAATGAAATGAAAAGGGATTTTATTGAGCGCAGCAGCTGCCCTGAGGCGTCTAGGCGCTAGAAACTAGGGTAGTGCCTTCCAGTGAGTCGGTCCGGGGATTAATCTAGCTTAGTTGAAAAGAAAGGTTTTGAGCTGTGTACAAAAACTCAGCAGATTGGGATTATTCTCGAGACCAGTCAGCGTTCACCAAAGGGTTCCTCCAAGTTTGATTCTCTCCCCAACTGTCATCAAACCCTGCCTAGAACCACTATGCACCTAGGTTCGAAACCCTGCACTGCTCAACTAACATCCTGTGACTCCAAGGAAAATTATTTAATCTTCCATTGCTGAAAATAGATAAGATAGTCTGGGTCATTTGTGAAGTGCTCTTATGTCCTTGGGGCAAGGTCATGCCCTGAAAGACTGCAAAAAAGTGTGGCTTCTGTCTCCCATCCACACTCTAACCTCATATGTCAAGAATTAAAGACAAAGCGTAACCTTTGATATGAGAAAGAGATACTCACCTAGTGGCTGAATTGCACAATGTGAAGCCCGAAAACCTGCGAAATTCCAAATTGTGCGATCCCGGGCAAATACTTTATTTTCCAGAACCTAATTTTTCTTCATTATCACGTATGAGGACACGTTATAATATGTGAATGCAGGATGTGCGCTATGTAAAAATATGTCTTCTGCTTGATTTAATACATTATAATGATTCTCCATCTGCTTCTTAGCTCACTAATGGCATTGTCACCAGGGCAGGGAGGCCATAACGTTTCTAAATTCATGTTTAAAAACTATCACTATTAATACATTCTTGTCAATGCAGTGTTATCATTTTATGCCTGAAGATGAAATGCTTCCGCACGTTTTTTGAATTTTGAACAGACATTAGCATATTTTTACATGATGTGTGCTGCGTGATTCAAATGTCAAATGTTTTCACTGCTCTTATATGAATTGGCTGGTTCAGCCAAGCTGGTTCACTAGCTTGGCTCTCCCGGATAATTTATAACTGTTATAGTTGATGTGGTTGTATTCGCAGCCAACTGAAAGCACAGCGCAGGGACACGCCTGAGAGTAGCTGTGCGCATTAGAAGTCTCATTTCATTCATTCAATTCGTTGTCTCGCCTACCTCTGTGACGTCCTAAAGTTTCTCTAGATTTCTGGTTCAATTCTAAAAGCACAGTTGAGGTGGTAAAAAAGCAGGGCAACGCCTGTCAGTCGGGAGCAATGATTGTGGAGTAGAAACAATATACATTTTTTGGACATACATGATGCTGTGTGCAGTTGTGGAATCATAGAACAAAACAGGGCATGTAATTGGCGCCACTGCTTAATAGGTTGAAGAAAATGGATAAATACATGAAAATACAGGAGGGCAGAGGCGCAACTAGAGCCAAATTTCGGGGGGGGGGGGGCTAAGAAAAAATTTCGCGGGTGGCTGAACCTTTAATCAGTAGGCAGAGTGGAGCTGCAGGGGCTCTTAGAAGGGGTGAAACAACTGCAAGGCCTAATTAACATTCAAATGGTCTTTAAAAGACCTGTGAAAACGTTCGGGTGCGGCTCTGTGTGTGCCCGGGATCTGTCTCATCCCGGGCTGCCACACACAACGGGGGAGGGGGGGAACAGGGGGGGGGGGGGGGGCGGTGAAGGCGGGTGAGTCCAATGGGTGTTGCGCGCCTGCAGGAGGGAGTTGTAGCACCAGTGGCTAGAGCTACCAACTTTGAGGCTAAGGAGCCAGGCTCAAATCTTGACTCACACCCTGTGATTCTGAGCAAAGGACTTTGGGCCTTATTACGACTTTGCTAATCTGTGCCAGACAGGACGTATCGGACAGGTGGGAGTGGAGGGTGGAAAATGGAAGGGAGTAGTGAGGAATTAATGCTCCATTCTAAAAAACCCATGAGAATGAGACTTCACTCAAGAAAATGAAACATGCTGTGTACTATAGCGATGATGTAAGATGACATGATTTGTACTGTATGAATACATCCTGATCTATATGTAAATTGATGCTTACTCTGTACCACTTAATGTTAATAAATAAAAAAGTTTTTTTTTTAAAAAGACTGAGACTTCATGTGACATGCATTTACTTTTATCGCTTTCTTGTGTGACTAGGCAGTGGATAATCAGAATAAGACAAGGTTCTGAAAAATAGGTGGTGGTAGGCCACACCTGCAACCACTGGCGCAAAAAAGCACAGGGTAGAGCATGCCACTGGTTGGGTGAAAGAGATGTGTGGTGGTTGTCGGGAGAGTCAGAGTACCGTACCTGAAGCATCTACTGACAAGGAAACGTGAGGAGGAGAAATTGGTAGAATGCACTGGGTTGTTGCTGACAGTTAGAAATTGGTGACAAACAGGAACTTAAAGGTAAGTGTTTCAAGTGTGCTCCGGACCTCTGTCCAATAGTGTAGGTTGATTTGTCAGAAATGTCTTGGGTAGAAAGTGTAGCAAAAAGTGCAATTTTGCTTGTTTCCACAAGAACTAAAAAAAATGTCCAGAGTCCGATTGTGGTGGAAGTGGTGCAAGGTACAAGGATGTTGTCTTGAGGATGAGGGTGGTGGATCGAGAAGTGGATTGTGGGACAATCGCTATGTCAGTATGTGATGTTGAAATAGACGTGAAGGAACAAACTGTTTTTGCAGATACAGGCTTACCATTTACAATGGTAAGTGACAAAAAATGGGAATAATGTTTCTGATGTGTGGAGGTTGTGTCATGACTTCCTGACATCAACGCAATTGGTTATGGTGGGCTCAAGATGTATTTGTTGGGTATTGTGACATTCAAGATAACGTTCTGTGGTAGGGAGGCAGTTAGCATAATTTCTGTTTCCCAGTTTGATGATAATCATTTGGGATGTCAGCACCAGAGTTACTTACATTTGAATAACACTCAACTCAAATGCTCCAGAATACGTCTTGTTGGTAGCAACCCATGGTGAAGAGATGTATCTCGAGGTCCATGAGGTGTTCGGGGATGATTTACTTATGTTGGAAAACTTTGAAGATTGTAATTTAAAGTAATGCCAAGCCTTGAGTCCATCAGCTCAGAAGATTCCAACTTGATGATAGAATTGTTGAGAGAGAAATTCCAAATATTATTATATCAAGGTGTAATCAAGGATATTGAAGCCTCCAAGTGACAGGTGGAGGTAGTCCTAGTGGCCAAAGATGGAGAAAGGCACACTAGATTGTGCCTGATAATGTTGCGACCTAAACAGGTGCATATAGATCGACTGACAACCATTGCCAAACAACTCAGAAATATTAGCTATGGTGGACAAAGCCAGATTCTTTAGTGTCATGAACTTGTCATCAGCCTATCCTCATTTGTCAGGCAGCTGGGGGGTGTACATGTTCATCTGGAGGTGATTTGGGCTAACGTCTACTGCCGTGTGTTTTTAAAGTATGATGAAGGTGGTTCTGAAAGGTGTAGTGTTAGAGAAGATGCCATAGGGAAGGAAAAGTGGATGGCAGACAGAAAACATGATGAGGTGTCTCGATTAATATTGGATCTGCTAGTTATGGAGTTGTCATAGCTGCTTAAACTATACTGGAATGTGAGATGTTATAGCAGGTTAAACCATATTGCGATGTGAGAGATGAGCTGAGCCTTCATGGAAGAGATTTGATGGGTGAACAGGTAGGTACCAACTGAAGAATTAAGAATGAAGAAAATGAACTTTGCCCATGAAGGGCTTTTGGGAAGGAACCTCATCAAGTCTAGTGTAAGAGAGCAGTACTGAAGGCCTGTCATCAACCAGCAACTTGAGATGGCTGTGAAGGATAGTAATATTAAGACCTGTTATGACCTGCATTATCAACCCATTCTCTGCAAGTGAAGCGCTGTGTATCAAGTTGGGATAGGATATGATGAGTATATTTGAACTATCGGCCCAAGCCTTTTATCATAGACAGTGGTGCATCAATAAACATAATGCCTGTGGAAAAGTACAATGAACTTTCTTCTGTGTCCCACTTGACTTTATCAAAAACCTAAGACTATACAAGGGTTGCTTCGATGCCACTCCAAGGTAATGGTTCATTCATAGCCACTGTGAAACATAAAAGTACAAAAGTATTCATGTCTTGCCAGGCACTTCATCGAACGCATGTTTACTCAGTTTCAGTACTGCTGTGGACATGGGGCTGATGTCTGTGAACTACATTGTCAATGCCTATCATGGGATAGGGAATCAGTTTCTGTCTTTGCATCATGGATTAGGAAAGTTTAAGACAATGAAAGTCCAATTTCACATCAATGAGAACATTTGTCCTTTTGCTCAACAACTTCGTCAAATTGAAATCCATTTACCAGAGGCTGTTGAAAAAGAATTTGATACCTTATTAAAGCATGACATCATTGAGCAATCCACTGGTCTGAAGCCATGGTTATCACTCATAGTGGTAGTGCCGAAAAAGGATAGTGGAGGAACTGTGCGCATCGGCGTTGATATGCACCAAGAAAACAAGGTGATTAAAAATGACAGAAATCCAGGTCCGCGCATTACCAACATGATTATACAGCTGAATAGAGCAAAAGTATTTTCCCACCTAGTATTGAACAAAGGGTATCACCAGCTCGAGCTGAAAGAGAATTGCAGATGTATTACTAACTTTTCGACTCATATTGGTTTGTTTCCATACATAAGACTAAGTTTTGAAATGTCATCAGCTGCCAAACTTTTTCATGATGTCATTCATCACATAATGCAGCCAGTCACAAATGCCTTCAATTCCAGTGATGACATACTAGTTTTTGGGGCCACACAAAAGGAACACGATAAAGCTCTGACATAAGTGTATCAAATAATTGCTAATGCAGGTAACACTTTAAAAGTGGCAAAGTGTGAGTTTCATTAAACCAAACTCAAGTTCTTTGGCATGTCTTTTCTGATGGGGGAATGACTCAACACCAGAACAAAGTACAAGCCTTGTCATCCACTTCTCCCATGCAAGATGTAACTATGCTGAGCTCCTTCCTTGGTATGGCCGGCTACTGTTCAATGTATGTACGAGTTTTTGCCACTGTAAGTGTGCCATTGACAAGCCTAACAAAACTGAATGTCACCTTTGAATGGTCAAGTGAATGTGAACAGACCTTCAAGAAAATCAATCATGTAATTAAGAATGCAACTGAAATAGCATGCTTTGATCCAAAATTGCAGCCAGAGGTTGTTGTTGAAGTGAGCCCAGTGGTGTTAGGTGCCATTCTTGACCAGCACACTTGATGCCCTAATTGCCCAAAACACATTGTGGCTTATGCTAGCCAAAGTTTTTCAATAACACAACCTGTTTATTCACTGCTCGAAAAAGAAAGCCTAGCTGTAGTGTGGGCTTCTGAACATTTTCATATGTTCCTGTATGAAAAACATTTCACAATTGTCCCTGCCCACCAAGCATTATTCACCATTTTCAGCAATCCTAAAGCCAAGATGCCTCCTTGCATTGAGAGTTGGGGGATACGATTGCAAGAGTGTGAATATACGATTGTGCATCGTGAAAAAATGTAAACACTTGTGTCAATGCTGTGTCACGGCACTACTTCTAAAGCGGCTGATGCCTGTGTTAACTTCATCATAAAGTCAAGTACCCCTGCTGCCATATTGGTAGAATAAATCATTGCTGCCACGCGTACTTGCAGGGATTTGCTAATACTCAAGGACAACATTACACACCTTTCGTGGCAAAAAATTACACAACCTCTTCATGATGACTTTGAATACCAGAAATTAAAACATTTGCAAGAAGAACTTTCAGTTACTCCAGAAGGTATCATCTTACAAGAGTTGAGAATTGACATACCCAAGAGTCTGAGAAAACAAGTTATTGAACCGGCCCATGAGGGACATCATAGGGTTGTTGCTACGAAACGCGCTTTGCGGGACCGAGTGTGGTTCCCTCATCTTGATGAAAGATTTGAAAAAGATCTAAATGCCTGTCATTTGTGCAACTGTTTGCCATCTAAGACAACCCCACATCCGTTAAACATATCTGATTCCCAAAGCATGCACGGGAGAAGACTGCAATTGATTTAGTTGGACATCACCTACTAGTAATTGTTGACAAATATTTCTGTTTTCCTCCGGTGGAAGATATATCGTCAACTACGCATGACAGAGTCATTAAGAAACTAGAAACTATCATTGCAACTTGGGGTGTTACACGGATTATGAAATCTGATAATGGCCCGCCTTTTAATATTCTGGAATTTAAAGACTTTTTTACCCATTTAAATATCAAGCATCAGAAAAGCACACCTCTCTGGCCACAGGCTATTGGTGTGGTTGAGGGATTTAGGAGAACCCTCAAGAAGACTGCTCGGAGCGCTACACTATAAAAGCTTGAACTCAAATCAGTTCTTTTGTCTATGCTTGGTGCATACAGGTCAACTCTGCATTTCATCATGGGCGAAAGCTGTCACCTAAAAGTTTGGGAGAGCCATGGGAACCAAAGTGCCCCTAAGAACCAACAAAAGATCTATTGACAGTGATAAACTTCGAACCATTGATTCGTCTCACATGTGCAAAATGGAGAAATATGGTGACCGATGCCACTGTGGTCGGAACACTGCATTTAAAAGAGGAGAACTTGTGATCGTCAGGCAAACATGGAAACGCAAGTCTGATGCTCCTTTTGATGCTGACCCTTTGAGGTTTGTGACCAGAAAAGGACACATCATCCTTGAAAGTCCATTACATGAGGTTCTTCGCATTTCAAACACGTGCCTCGACCTTCGCCAACTCCAGATGCCAGGAGTGAGCCATGTCCATCTGAAAGTTCATAGAGCCCAATGACTCTACCAATGTCTCTGTCACTAAGGCCATTCATGGGATCTTCTCGGGTATCTCGGCATCCTCACCGAACCAGCTCTGGGCGATTGGTCAGGGCAGCAAAACAACATATTACAGCATTGCAATGTATATATATGTAGTATTGCTACTTTTTATTTTACAAAAGGATAGATGTAGTGTCTTTTGAGTTAGAGATGTTGGAATCGTTTTGGTTCCTGATGGACTCTGTAGAACAATGGCGTAAGTGTGTGGGCCATAGAATCCTGTGATATAAAGTTTTGAGTTCACAGTTACACGCTGATGAAGAAAGACATGTAATACCAAGCTCCACGCTGATAAAGAAAGACATGTAATACCAAGCTCCATGTGTGGAGTGATCATTTACGTGTACCCGGGCTGGGGTAGGACGCTATTGAACTTGGACCACTTTGAGACTGTAGAAAAGGCCTGGCTGGTGAAATGACTTTGTCAGATCTTAACTATTTTAGAAGCACTTATGTTTCTATCGGATTTCTACTTTTGAAGTTATTACTGTATCAGTTCAGTTCAGTTCTTTATTTATTTCGATGGTTGAAAACCATCATAAAAATGTATAATATTACATACAACATAAAAACATACTGAACATCAGAATTAAAATCATGTTTAAAAAAGGTTTTGTTAATACTATATACAGACTTTAGACATAAAAAAGAGAGCAGCACATTTCATTTCATCTCAATTCGTCCACCATCAGCCCCTTGTATTTATTAATTTAATCACAATTTTTTAGAAAACTCATAATGCCACACAAGGTACGCATCTCAGTTGCTCTTTGCAGAAATAGTAGAGCAGATTTGGCATGGTTAATTTTTGATTCCTTTAAAATGTCCACCAAAAACCTCCGCCTCAGGATTTTATAAAAGGAACAAAGTAATACAAAATGAAGGGTGTCCTGCGGAGACCTATTGTCGCAGCCGCAGGCACCCTTCTGCTCAATTGTTAGCGTGAAACCAGATGGGTAAGCTAAAATATTGTGCAACAAATTGAGCCTAAAACGAGTCATAAAAAATCTCTCATGTTGACTGTACATCAAAAAGAGATACGGTTCCATGCCAATTTCATTACATACAAGGGAGTGGGCTACTACCGTGGATTTAGTAGAGTCAAGTTCCATCCTCCTGCAATCATATTTTTCCATTAATTGCTTATGTACATAATGTCTGCAGGAGGGATCCACATTTGAGGGGTCAGAGAATAACATTTCTTGGTTGATGGACCCTAGTGATTCTTTGATGTATTTCAACCAGGGGATTTGGAGCCATCTATCTCTCTGTAAACAGTCCTTGGTGATCTGTCTGGTTAATTCGGCATTAGGGTTTTGCCAAATTTTAAACCAGGTCAAAATTGGTCTCATTCTGATCAGGTCAGATATATATGGGGTACCTAGCTCTTTGTGTGTGATTGCTGCTGAGATGCTCTGGGGAAGCTTTAACAGTTTTTTAAAAAATTTGTCTTCCTCTCCTTGTATCTGTTGCGCATCCCTAAAACCCCAGACCTCTGCTCCATAGATAGCCTTCGAGGTACTAACCGCACTATACAGTGTCATCACCTGCTCAGGAGACCAACGACCCATTCTTCGAGCAAAATTTAATATAGCCTCATTTGCCGACACAAGTTTCCTCGATCTCTCCTCAATCAGTGGAGCAAACTTGATCTTTTCATCGAATAGGAGACCCAGGTACGGGAAAGTGGTCACAGTGTCCAGGACGTGATCCCCTATTTTGAACACAAATCTCTTGTGTGGTTTCTTCCCTGCTACCATAATGAAAGACTTTGTCAGATTGACGGAGAGGTCCAGATTCTGCATGAATTCAGCAAAACCTCTAATTAGGAGCTGGAGACTGACTGCAGTTCGAGCGAGGAGGACCGCGTCATCTGCGTACAAAAGTACCGGTATGTGGCGCGGTCCTACCCTTGGGCAGTCCGTCCCCAGAGCTAGCAGGGCGCTCTCCAGATCGTTTATGTAGAGGGAAAACAAA
Organism: Lissotriton vulgaris; assembly: GCF_964263255.1. Lineage (NCBI taxonomy): Eukaryota > Metazoa > Chordata > Amphibia > Caudata > Salamandridae > Lissotriton > Lissotriton vulgaris. Next base: position 1,435,113,942 of record NC_141689.1, on the reverse strand, counting down.
AACGGTGCAAGGATAGGCATGGGCGGAAAATCCGTTCCGCTCGCGGATTTTGCGGATTTTCGGGAAATCCGCAATCCGCGAGATTTGCGAATTTCCTGAAAAATCCGCAAATCCGCGAGCAGCGGATTTTGCTCGCACTGCTCGCACTGTTCGCGTGAGTTCGCGCCCCGCGAATAAGTGCGAAATTGCAGAAATACGATTTTAGCAAAACTGAAAGTAACTACTTACCAGGTTCAAAAGTTCAGGCTCATCATTAGTAGCCATTTCCTGTAGTGCTTCCTGAGGGGCCCCTCCAGAGTTCAGTTGCCAGTTGCAACTATTATGTGACCCTGCTCTGAACCTCAGAATAGTTACACATATGCCACAAAGGTCCTGAATTACAGCTAAGGGAGACAAGCAGGAGCCAGGCTGGAAGTTAAAATCCATTAATCAGCCCCTAATTCATTATTGTCAGTTGGGGCAGGGCAGGTGTTGTAACTAATTTTGCAACAATGAAAGCACTTAGCAAGTGCAAAAGATCACTAATCAGGGCGCACTAAGGAAGCAGGTGCCAGCTAAAAAAATATTCTGTGACACATTAATCAGCCCCAAATTAATTCAGGTCACTTGAGGCAGGGAAGGTGTGCTTTGCTTTGCCAAAAATAATGTACACTGGACAACCAGAGGGTGTGGTGATGAAACAGAGGGTGGCATGGGTGGGCCAGAGGGTGGCATGAGTAGTCAGAGAGTGGCAGTGGTGACAGAGAGTGGCAGTGATGAAGAAGAGTGTCCCAAACAGGTTGGACACGTAGAAACAACAAGTTCGCAAAACTTGCGACCCGACAGGTAAGTTCGCAAATTGCGAAATTGTAAAAACCCTCGCGAACTGGCAGAAACACGGGCGAACACAAAAAAAAAAAAAAATCCGCAAATTCGCGGGAATTCGCGGATTTTGCGGATTGCGAGTTTGCAAATCCGCAAATTCGCGGATTGCCAATCCGCAAAATCCGCTCATGCTTAGCAAGGATACACCCCTGCCTCACCCCGCCAGAGCACGAGAAGGGATCAGTACTCACCCCCCCCGCGCTATAGCGGACCTTGGCAGTGGTATTCCAGTGCAACTCCTTAAGTACCCTGATCAAATCTGGGTCAATTCCCAATCTATACATAAGTGTCCAGAGTTTATCTCTATTAACATTATCGAATGCCGCTGCTAGGTCCATGAATCCCATATACATGGTCCCTTCCTCCGTCTTAGTATATTTAGCCGCGAGAAGGTATAGGTTGAGACATTGGTCACTAGTTGACCTGCCTGTTCGGAACCCGTACTGGGTATCCACCAAGGTGTTATGGGTGTCCGTCCACTCTATTAAGCGGTTTAAAAGTGCCCTCTCAAGTACTTTAGCAGAGACATCAATCAGCGAGATTGGTCTGTAGCACTGTGGGTTGTCCCTACAACCTTTCTTGTATATAGGGACAATCACTGCAGTTGACCAAGAACGCGGAAGGCCAGATTTAATTGCTGCGTTAAGTACTCTAGTCACGATTGGTGCCCATAGATCAGTATTACTTAAAAATAGGTCTGGGGGGGTGCCATCCGGGCCTGGAGCTTTATTACGCGTCAACCCAATAATTTCTTTTAGGACTTCCTCCAGGGAGAATTCTAATGCTTCTGGCCTGGGTCCCTTCCAGGTCCCATCTCCAATATCTACCTCCTGCTGGTTTTACAGAGATTTAAAATGGTTAATCCATTGATCTGGTAGTATGTTGGTACTGATAACTGGGGAGCTTGAGTCTTGGTAACAGGATCTATTTATAATTCTCCAAAACTGGGCATAGTCCCTATTTTCTCCTGCCTCTCTAAGGTCTGCCCAAACTTCTTTTTGGAGGGCGCTCTTTCTTCTCTTTACCTGTGTTTTATAGTTCTGTCTGCATCAGGCAATTTCAATCTTGTTTCTCGGGACCTTTTTTAAACTCTGCTTTAGTTCTCTTAGAGCCCTTGAGCAGTCAGTGTCAAACCATCTTGGGGAAGATGATTGCTTGACAGGCCTCTTAGTTGTCAATAACCTTTCTATTATTTTAGTTAGGGATTCAAAAGCCACGACCACTCCTCTGCCCTCTATTGTGGGATCTAAACAGGTCTCTATATGCCCTTTCCCTTCACCCACTAACTTGGTGTAAAACTCTTGCGGGTTGATCATTGTCCACCTTATACGTCTCCCTTGGTCCGTTGGTTGAATTTCGGAGACACCCCCTAGATTTTCCCCCGGTAGGTCTTTGTTATTAATTTCCAGGGAAAGGGGATTGTGATCGCTGAAGGGACTCCACTCCGTTCTTGTTCTTATAATCTGGTCTTTGGAGTGAGCAGAGATCATTATAAAGTCTATTATAGACCCACAGCCTCTCCCTTTAAATGTGGGTATGGGTGTCTCCCCTGCTTTCAATTCAACTAAGTCCATAATATGGGTAAGCGCAAAATTGCCTAAAAGCTTCATCGACATTGTGCCCTCTTTACTATGTTCGAAGTGGGGACCCTTTTCTAAACGGCAGGTAGACCAATCAGCAGAAATGGGAAACAACCAAGGGCAAAGGTGACAATTGGAGTCCCCCATCAGCAGGACAGTTGGTTCAGGCCCCTTCGTCCTTAGATCTATTTCCTCATTTATCCTGCTCTCAAGCTCTAGTAGTATAGGAAAATTCCCATCAACTGGGCCCGAGTTATAAAAATTTAGAAAAAGTAGTCTCTGCCCCTGTCCCTGGAGTGATACTGCTTGTAATGTGTCTGAAGCCCCTTCTGCCTGTGACCAAGTACCCTTTAGGTCTAAATCTACATATATCGCTAGGCCTCCTTTTTCTCTCCCAGATTTCGTCTCTTGGGCAGGTCTGAAAAAACATTTATAACCCTCCAATTGACAGAGGTCAGAATCTTGCTCCCATGTTTCTTGGAGAGCTATAACATGAAAGCCCCTTATGTATTCTTTCCACTCCTTGTTTTTGAGTTTGGCTTCCAGGCCTGCTATGTTCCAGGATAACACAGTCAGTCCAGCCCTATTCTCTTTCCTACTCACTGTGCTAAATTCATTTATTTTAACCTCACCCACTACTGTTGGCTCTATGGTATTTTCAGTCTCCTCCCCATGTGAAGTTGGTTCTTCTAACCTCAAGATTTGTTCATTCCCGTCGCTCAGGCAACTACCCTCTGTTTCAAGACATGGGCATTCACTAGAAGCTAAGAGTGTTACAGGATTATTTTCTGTTGGGATGAGTCAATCATTATCCTCAAGCGACTGCAGGGGGGCAAATCTATTTCTCCACTGAGAGTAATCTCGCGGAGGTAAGAACTGGTCATGGAAGCCTGCGGGTCTTGGTCTTTGTATGCGTTGAGGTCTTCCCGGGTTCCACCCACCATCATGAGCACCATTAGTGTCCCAACTCCTTGGGTAAAAATACCCGAGTGGGAGTGCACAAATTGTGCTAGTTTGATTCCTGTTGGGGTTCTTCAGGATGTAGTCAACCAGCCCAGTGTCTCTGAAATTTGCCACTATGCAGTCCCCTCTTATATCTTTTTTCCTCCCGCCAAGCCAATTCACTCTTCTTACATGCACTATCTCTCCTCTGTCCCCCTTATTTAAGGGTCTATGTATATTCAACCACTTGGAGATTTTTGCATGTAATTGGGAGTGTGATTCTCTCTCAGTAGCCCTAATTTCTGGTACCCCTGCGAAGATTATTACAAAAGGGCTGGCCTCTGGGGGGAGTTCTATATGTGGGGCGGCGCTGTTTGTGGTGAGGAAAGGGTCAGAGTCCCTATGAAATGGACCGTGATTCCCATTACTCTGGTAAGAATCTTCCTGTCTCCATTGCATTAGTGGTTGTAAAGGGGCTTTGTCCGTGTTTTTTAAACTCGTCTTTTGAGTGTGTCCCCCTCTCTGTTCATTATTGGGCCCCCCTCTTGAGTCTTGGGAAGTATTTGGTGCCTCATGGATCTGGGCAATTGTGTGTTGGGTGTGACTAACACAATTGTTAATTGGCAATATATTTTTTCAAACATTATCAATTGTGACCACCTCATTTGGTGGATTAGGGCCAGTAGAGGATTTATTAAGCGTGTGTTCTATTACCTTACTTTGTTTAGACAACTCACACGCAATTTTGTCCACCTTACTTATAATTGGTTTTAGCTGCGCAGTTATAAAGGATTCTAGATGTTTTTTGAGATCTCCTAGAACTGCCTCGACCCATCCTGGGGGATTTGTGTCTGTTTGGGTCTTATTTTCTACTAGGATGGCCTCTTGGCTTGTTTTAGAGCGCCTGCCTCCTACAAGTGCTTTCCTTTGTCTCTGTGGCCCTTTGGTCCTCCCCTGACGCTTTGTTTTTCTCTGATGGGTCATTTCGCTACGGCCTGATATTTCTGTCCCCGGGGATTGTGCACAGGGGACATCATCAGTTTCATTATTTGGTTGGGTCACATTCACTATCATAATTGGGCTATCTGCAACTGCTGGTTCTCTAGAGGGTGTTAAAGTAATTGCATTAAGGTTAGGTGAGGAGGATAAACTCCTTTCCATGCGTTCTATTTCCCCCGAGACCTTTTTTAGCATTACATCAATTGCTGTGGATTTATTTCCTTTAGTAGAGGCAGGCTCTTTAGTTGGCGCTCTCGTGTGTTTGGGGTCTCTCTATTGTGGGTTTTACTCATTACAGAGCGTGTATTAGGGTGATTAGACATTTTTAAGCCTACAGCCTAATCACTCTTATTACCCCAGAGTCAATTCGTTGTACTATGAATACTGCTTTGCCCAGTGACTCCACAATTAGCAGATGACTAAACAAACTTGGGTCCCTACGGCCCTTCTCCCAGCAACAGTGATTAGAGCTCAAACTTGTGTAAGTGGGCTACAAAAAAAAAAAAAAACAGTTAAACAGTCCAAAGCCTCGGAGAGCACTACCTGGGTCAATAGTTCCAAGTCCAAGTCCAGTGGCACCGCAGCACCAAGGGGGGTGGCCAGTCCCGTCCCTGGTCGTCCCCGGACGGCCACAGGCGGCCCGCCCCTTGCCCGGGCTTCGCCCGGCGTCCCGCGAGGCTGAACTGATGCTGAACTTATGCTCCTCCTGGCGCAGACTTTTACAGTGTGGGGACGCTAAGGCTTCTGGGAATTGGAGTCCCCTGGCCCGCTCTCCGCTCGGCGGCAGCGCTCCGGGATGGAGGAGGAGCGAGGCGGCGGGAGGCAGGCGGCCGGGAAGCAAGCAGGTGTCTGGCAGCTTAATCCTCGGGTGGGTAAATGCAGCTCTCACCCCACACGGCTCCTGGTCACTTTAGGACGGTTCCTCCGCTCAGCCGCACTGATGCTGAACTTATGCGCCTCCTGGCGCGGACGTTTGCAGTGTGGGGACGCTAAGGCTTCTGGGGGTTGGAGTCCCCTGGCCCGCTCTCCGCTCGGCGGCCGCGCTCCGGGATGGAGGAGTAGCGAGGCGGCGGGAGGCAGGCGGCCGGGAAGCAAGCAGGTGTCTGGCAGCTTAATCCTCGGGTGGGTAAATGCAGCTCTCACCCCACACGGCTCCTGGTCACTTTAGGACGGTTCCTCCGCTCAGCCGCACTGATGCTGAACTTATGCGCCTCCTGGCGCGGACGTTTGCAGTGTGGGGACGCTAAGGCTTCTGGGGGTTGGAGTCCCCTGGCCCGCTCTCCGCCCGCGCTCCGGGATCGAGGAGGAGCGAGGCGGCGGGAGGCAGGCGGCTGGGAAGCAAGCAGGTGTCTGGCAGCTTAATCCTCGGGTGGGTAAATGCAGCTCTCACCCCACACGGCTCCTGGTCACTTTAGGACGGTTCCCCCGCTCAGCCGCACTGATGCTGAACTTATGCGCCTACTGTATTCTTCATAGCCATAACCACTATTATTTTTGTAATTTATGTATTTCACTGTACCTTATAACCCTAATTAAGATTTTGTTTGTTCATTTATTGATTCAAGTTTGCTGTTCACTGTAAACCCCACTGGTCTTATCCTTCTGTTCTCGGGTGGATCAATCCTTTCCCACCAGCTTTAGTTAACCTTTCCACTTTAAAACATGTTTTACGATTTGCAGAACGGTTCGATAATTCTGAGCAAAACTCCCAAATCCTCTTATTTATAGGTACAGTCCCTCCATAGTACTGCCATATAAAATACTGCTTGTTTTAGGTTATATGAAAAATAAATGGAACCCAAAGTAAATTTAGGGTTGACATTCATCGATGAAATGGGAACTTTATATGTGTGAAGAACTGTAATGCTGTGCCGATGTTTTGAAACCTAATAAAAATATGTTCATCCGTGTGGAAAGAAAGAAATTTAAAAAAAAAGCACTTAAAGAAAGCAGCCTAAGATCGTTGAATTTGCTCTTTATCCAGAAAAAGTAGCACTTGCATGTGACCTCTTATTTAATGTAATTTTTAGGAGGACTCTGTTTTTGTAATCTTTTAACTTAATTGTTTATTGAATAATTGTTTTAGATGTTCATAATCTGTATGTAATATTTGTTTATATGGACTATGAAAGTCTATAGTTTTTTTAATTTAATTAAAAATGCATGTCAGAAAATGGTGTTCAACATATTTCAACAAGATGTATTAAGGATCCTTGTCTTTTAGTTGAGAAAATTCTGGCTCCACATGGCTGCTCCATGATTTTGAGGATTGGTCTTTGCATGTCTTACATCTACTTGAAGGAGGGCAGCAGTCTGATTGTTCGTAAATAGCAAAACACAGGGCAAATCTAGATTGTAAAATCAATTCATGCTCTCTGCATGCAATCTTTTGGCCACCCCAATGTACAGTGAGCTACTGAAAGATGTGCACGGATCAGTCATTGACGGTGCTGCAATCACTGCTTGGCCAGAAAACCCCATTCTGTCTCACATACATTACTCTTACTGGCTGGAGTCAGCAACAATTATGAAAGGGGGTCAAATTGCTGTGGCAATCAGCAAAGGGGAGCTCAGGATAGCATCATATGATGGGTCAGATGAACAGAAGAGTGGGTGAGGGATGCTTCAGTTAGATCTGCCCAGATGGACAAAAGAGGGATTCTTAGTAACAAAGGGCTCTGATTACCAGCTGTGATATCACTGGGAACCAATGCCGGCAGTGATAGCTTCAGCACCGGACTAGTGGTCTGTGAAACTCTAAGGGCTAGATGAAGAGTGGTGGAGATACATATGTGGCAGAAGTGTTTGGAAGGCCAGCAAAGAGGCAATGAGTATCAAGACTGGTAGAATAGTCTGTGTGACCCTCAGACCTGAGTTGACATTCCGGGGTGTATGCGCAGTGAATATGTAGTAAGACTCCATGTGTGTTGAAAGTCCATGTGCATGGACCAGTGGGATTCATTTTGAATGATGTGATGGAGAATAGCTACAGCTTCTCTAGACGGCTGAATTGTATTGACTGCATCTTTGTGGCTGCAGGGTGGAAACACAGACATTGAAGGGTAGGAAGATTGGATAAAAGGCTATCCACAGATTCAGGGAGGTCCTATTTAGCAAAGACCTGATGATTAGTTCTTCCTGGGTAATGACATAGGTTAGCTGTTAGCAGTGAGGGGTAGGTCAGAGGTTTCTCTTGTTAAAGGTAATAACATTTGTAAGCAGGGTTGCTCTTTTTTCTGTGCCTAATGACTGCTCAGGAAGTCTGAAGACAGCCATGTTCCTGAGAACTGATTGTTCATTGCGTCCTTGTTGTGCATTATCCTGCTTGGAACCAGTACTATTGCTAATTCTGTGAGAGCCATCACCTAGCACAAAGGTTATGCCAGAGCTACAGTCATAAATTGATATTTAAAAGAGAATCACCCCAAATCAGTTCTGAAACCCAACAATGGATTCACATCCCCTTTCTGGAAAATGAGTATGAAAGTGGAACTATTAGTTAATCGATTTGTCGGTCTCAAGAATGTGGGTAACAAAATGTCTCAGTTTTTCAGTGTCTTATTTCTCACAATATTTCTAATAAAGTCAAATAATTAAATATCTCTATCAGTTTCTTTTCTTCTATGTCTTTGATGCCTATATGTCTTTCTCTAATTTACTGAGAATATTCATTCATATTCCAATGACATTCAGTATAATTAATTATAGTCCAACTTCTTTGCTCATGGTTCCTCAATTGAATACTTTCTCTGGTGGTTGAAAGTATTGAGGTCTTTACACTGTCCACTCTATTCAGGGTAGAAATTGGCTGTAAGAGACAGGATACAAAATAATGACATGACACCCTGGGAGAAACCTCCAAACAGGTGTGGGCCATTCGTTTTTTGTCTTGCAAAAACAGCCTCCTGCTTAGGAAGTTTGTTTCTGAAAAACAAAAATCATTTGAAAAGTTTGCTGGTCGACCTGCTGGACATTATGTCTGGCTGTATTGTCTGTCAAACCATTCCTGGATAGACAGAAAACACCAGGAGAGCAGTTCCTGAGAATGCAGAGAGTTATTCACAGGTCCAACAGAAAACGCTAAATCTGGAAAGTGTAGGTCCCCCAGGATAGCTGTGGTATTGTCCTCCCTTGATTGTATGGCATTACAGCTCGGGCTTTTACCCCGCATGCCATTACAACACGGTGATTACAACAAAAGTTGTTACAACGACTTTTGCTGGAGGGCGCTAGGTAGTGGAATAGTTTAATTTTCTATTCCAACTCCAGCGCACGTTGACAGTAGGGAAGGGGTTGGATAGAAAATTCAACTATTCCCTATCCAACAGCGCCCTCCTGCGAAAGTCGTAACGACTTTCGTTGTAATCCCTGCGTTGTAATGGCATTGCGGGGTAATCCCCGCGTTGTCATGGCTGTTCCCCTCCTCCCTCATCCTGATGTAGTTAACTCTATCCTCCAAACTTTAAATGAGGCTCACAGTGTTTCTTCCTTCTGTTATGAGATTGTAATGAAGCCGCATAATTATCCTTTGTTGGTGATTTCATAGGCCCCCCGATGCAATTGCTTTTATTTTGAGAAGATCACCCAAAATATCAGATGACACTATGTCACTCGGATACAACTTTTCCAGTTCTGGCCTTTGCTTTTGCACATCATTGTTTTCAGGAGTTATAGTCTGATTTGGTTAGTTGAACTGAACCAGAAGTAATCATTCCAAAATGCACTGATTTGCTGCAGAAAAAGAGGTGTTTTGATAACATGGAGCCTTTTGGTAAACCAATATCTTGGCCTGGTACATTCACATGGCCTTTTGAGTAAGGGCGAGTACTTAGCTATAGAAGAGCAAACAACTTCAGTTAGTCTAACAAAGGTTCTAATCATCTCTATCATTAGCCACCTCTGGAGGTAACCTTAAAGGTTTAGGACCATGTGTGGAGCATGAGACAGCTCCATAAATGGCCTCCAAAGTCATTGTGTTGCTGTGTTAAGGAATACTGCTGCTTTAAAGGTTTTCCATTTTATAGGGATGGTGGTGAGGTGTCCCTTGTAGGCCACTGTAGAGGATCACAAACTGATACCAGCTTAATGAATATTAATGAGGCAGGTCATTCTGGATAACCCTGGGCGGCCAACTATGCTACGCTCACGAAGTTTGCGTAGTTTGTGCAACTTCGCGCTACGCTAATTGCACGTAGGACAGTGCAAAATCGCGAAGCGTAGTGTAGTTGGCATTTTTTGCTCACTTGCGGTCCTCAACGTCAAATTGGCGACTGCGAGCAAGCAAAATTACATCCCGGCAAGACTTTTTCCTTGTTCACGATCAGCAACATCAAGTTGGCGATCGCAAACCAGGAAAATAAACCTCCTGGCTAGATTCTCAATGCGGGGAGGTCAGGTTTCTCATTGCGAGTGGTTGCTTATGCTCGCGGCTGCTCGCGATGAGAAACTACCAGTCCGTGTTGAGAAAGCTGCTGCTCGAGTAAAAATCTACTTGAGCGGCACAAAACGACAGCTCGCACTGTGCGAGATGCCGTTTTCAATGATTGCACAGTGCGGACAAGCAATGGACAAGCATCTGGCACTGTGCAATCATTGCGGACAGCGCACTACGCAGTTCGTGTAGCACTACGCATAGCTATGCGTAGCGCAACTAAGCAAACTACGCCCAGGGTTAATTCTAGAACCCCCTACAATTAAGTATTTTTTGAACCACCCAATAGTTCATAGGCTGGTTTGTAAACTACTATTCCATTCCCAAAATTATGTGTTCAACTTGCGACCACATTTTGCAAATGAAATAATAATACATCAGGACCCTAACTTTCATAAGTAGATGGATGCCAATTAGATTTACTCCTTTGTAGTTCTACCTGGTGGTAAGAACCTGTTGAAATCTGCATACGGCATAATAACACAACATTTAAGCTTTTCAGATACCAGATGGATAAACAGTGAAGTTTCTGTGCTATCTGCATGGCTCCTGGCTAAGTTGTGCATACTGTCTGCTATTTAGCAGACCAAGAGTTGAATAATGAAGTTTTTTTCCTATTTGCAAAGCCACTTGCCAAATAGCACATCATTTCTGTTATTTAGCCTGCACCCGGGTAAGTATTAAAATGTATTTGTGATTTGCCAGGCTACTTGAGAAATAGTTTATAATATCTGCTATTTAACCAGCAGCCAGGAAAATAATAAGGTTATTTTGTTATTTGCATGGATGATGGCCAAATTGTAAATAATGTCCACTATTTTCCCAGCAGGTGGGTAATGAGGGAAGTTTGTTTGCTGTTTGCTTGACTGCTGGCCAAATAGTACCTAACCTCTGCTAATTAACTAAGGGCTAGGTAAATAGTGAAGTGTCCTTGCTATTTGCATGGCTGCTGGCCAAACAGTTCAGAATTTCTACTAATTAGCTAGCGGCTGAGTAAATAGTGAAGCTTTTCTGAAATGTGCACCGTTGCTTGTCAAACAGTGCAGAATCTCTTTTATTTGTCCAGCTGAATGGTTCCGTCATGAGCACCATTGCTCCTGTGCTCATGATGGAGCAATTCCTTCATGAGTGCAGGTGCACAAAATCCCTCTGCTGCAGGCAGCGAAGAGATTTCTTTTTTTTTTTATTGGCCCCTGGAGGTGGGGAAGAGCTTTTCCAACCTCCCGAGGTTGTTTTTTTGTTTTTTATACAAATACGATTGCGCACATGGCACGCTGACGTCATTGCATTGAAAATGAAACTGAAATTTAATTTCAGTTTCATTGTCTAGTCCAGCCCCCCAAGCACCGAAACACTTGGGTGAGGAGAATCTCCCCTTTCCAATGGTACCCTTCCCTGGTGGACCCCTCCTTCGGGGATCGTGATCCCCAAGCAGGGATTCACCCACTAGCCACCAGGATGGGGGGGTCGCTCCTTGGGCAAGGTCCTTTGCACGCCCATTTAATTTTGCAACAGCCAGTCTTTCTGCCCACCCTGGGGGGCAGTAGACACCAATCTGCCACCGTGGGTGGGGGGGGGCAGAAATACCCTAGATCCCAGGGATTCTTTTTTTATAGGCCAGGGCTCGGGGCAGCCCAGAATGGGAATGCCAATGCCCCCACCCCCACAAAGAATATATGACACAGTCTTTCTGCCCCCCAAGGAGCCACATGGGGTCAGTAGCCCCTGATCTGACCCCTGGGGGGAGGGCAGAAAGCCCACAAGGCACCAGGGATTATTATATTCTTAATTCATAGAGGGTGGGAAATGCCCAGAATGGGCATGCCGATACCCCCATCCCAAACAAAATTGTCACAGCCTTTCCCCCCCCCCCCACCCCCCAGGATGCAGATGTGGCAATAGCCCCTTATCTGCACCCCCGGGGGGGAAGAAAGCCCACAAGGCACCAGGGATTCAATTTTTACAAAGATCAGGGGTGGGGGCTGCCCAGAATGGGCATGCCAATTCACCCAACCCCACAAAAAAATCGACACAGCCTTTCTGCTACCCCAGGAGGCAGATATGGGCAATAGCCCCTGCCGAGAGCCCACTAGGCACCAGGGATTATGCTGTCTTTTTTATACATAGGGGTGGGGGATGCCCTGAAAGGGCATGCCAACGATCCATCCCCCAAAAATTACGACAGTTTTTCTACCCCCCCAGGAGGCAGATGGGGGCAATAGCCCCTTATCTCCACCCCTGGGGGGCAGAAAGCTCACTAGGCACTAAGGATTAATTTTCTTCAAAGTTCAGAGGTGGGGCTACCCAGAATGGGCATGCCAATTCACCCAACCCCCAAAGAAGTTGCCACAGCATTTCTTCTCCCCCAGGAGGCAGATGGGGCAATAGCCCCTGCTCAGAGGAGCTAGGCACCAGGGATGTTGCTGGCCTTTTTATGCATAGGAGATGGGGCTGTCCAGAACAGGCATGCCAATGCCCCCTCCCCAAAAAAATTACTACAGGTTTTCTGCCCCCCCCCCCCAAGAGGCAGAGGGGGGGCAATAGTCCCTTATCTCCACCGGGGGGGGGCAGAAAGCCCACTAGGCACCAGGGATTCATTTATTTTTTCAAAGTTCAGGGGTGGGCGCTGTCCAGAATGGGCATGCCAGTTCCCCCAACCACCCCCAAAGAATTGCCTCAGCATTTCTGCCAGCCCAGGAGGCAGATGGGGTCAACAGCCCCTGATCTGCACCACTGCAGAGAGCCCACTAGGCACCAGGGAGTATGCTGTTTTTTTATACAAAGGGGTGGGGTCTGCCCAGAATGGGCATGTCAATGCCCCCACCCTTTCCCCCCAAAAAAGGCAAATGTCTTTCTAACCCCCAGGAGATAGATGGGGGCAATAGCCCCTGAACTGCCCCTGTGGGGGGCCAGAAAGCCCACTTGGCACCAGTGGTTTTGTTTTTGTATGTAGGGGTGGGGGCTCCCCAGAATGGGCATGCCAATGCCCCAACCCAAAACCATTTGCTACAGTCTTTCTTCTGCCCGGGAGGCACATGGGGTCACTAGCCCTTTATCTGCCCCGGGGGTGGGGGGGGGGGGGGGTAGAAAGCCCACTAGGCACCAGGGAATATTTTTTTTCAAAGTTCGTGGGTGGGGCTGCCCAGAATGGGCATGCCAATGCCACCACCCCCCAAAATGCCACAGTCTTTCCGCCGTCCCCCCCCCTGGGAGGCTGATGGGGGCAATAACCCCTTATCTGCATCGGGGGGGGGGCTGAAAGCCCACTAGGCACCAGGAATTCATTTTTTTCTAATTCAGGGTGAGGACTGCCCCAAAAAACAATTGCCACAAAATGTCTACCTCCCCAGGAGGAGGATGGGGCAATAGCCCCTGACCTATCTCTCGAGGGAGGGCAGAGAGCCAATTAGGCAGCAGGGATTATGCTGGCTTTTTTATACATAGGGCTAGGAGGAGCCCAGAACGGACATGCCCGGGAGGCAGATGGGGACAATACCCCCCAATCTGCCCTCCCCGAGGGGGGCATTGAGCCCACTAGGCGCCAGGGACTATGCTAGCTTTTCCATTCATGGGGTGGGGGCTGCCCCAGGGGAATCCAGGAAGGAACTTTCCATCACAGAAATGTGAGGAAATGTGGTTTCTTTGACAAAGTTTGAGGTTTGAGGTTTGCAAAGGATTCTGGGTAACAGACCCTGATGAGGTCCACAGAAGTCACCCTCTCCAGGATTCCCCTGAGTGTCTAGTTTTAAAAAATGTGTAGGGGTGCTATGTTTTCCTAGGTACTGGCAGAGCTAGGGTTCAAAATCCACAGCTAGGCAGTTTGCAAAAAAGAGGTCCGTTTTCACTGTAGGAATGTGGTATGTCCGCGTTGTGTTTTGGGCCGTTTCCTGTCACGTGAATTAGGCCTTCCCACACAAGTGAGGAACCATTTTTATCAGGAGACTTAGGGGAACACAGAAATGTAGAGCAAATGTTATTACCTATTGAATTTCGATGCATTTCTGCCTTCCAAATGTAAAATAATGTATAAAAAAGAAGTCACTTTGAAAAACATCCTATAATTCACATGCTAGTTTAGATACCCATAATGTCAGAGATGTGCAAATAGCTACTGATTCTAACTCTATATTTTGTTCCCATTTCAAAAATACATAGGTCTCTTTGATACCTATTTTTCACTCTTTATATTTTACCATATGAATTGCTATAAACCTGGTACACAATGAAAAACCATCGTAAGACGCTGCTCAGTTATTGGTTCTGGGTTCCTCTGGTTCTCAGTGAACCTACAACATATCCCCACAACCATTAGGATCCAGCAGATGTAACGGTAATGGCTGTTATTTTGAACTCATTTTCAATTTTTTTTAGTTTCAACTGTTGGTTTCTATAAAACAAAAACCTTGAAGGATCTACACAAATGACCCTTTGCTGAATTCAGAATGTTGTCTAATTTTCAGAAATGTATAACTCTCTAGGATCCATTATTGCTTTCACACCCATGTCTCCCACTAACTGGAAGGAGGGTGAAAGCACAAAAAGTAGCAAAAATAGGCTATGTCCCAGTAAAATACCAAAACTGTGTATAAATGTTTGGTTTTCTAACAAAGGTCTGCCTGTCCCTGAAAGCTGGGAAGATGGGGATTTCAGCACCACAAACCCTTTGTTGATTCCATATGCAGGGGAAAAACCAGACACTTTCTTTTATAGCACTTTATCCCCCTTTAAAAAAAGAAAAAAATCTTGGGTACCTTTAGAATCCTCAGGGTGTTGGAAAAATAGGGCCCAAATTTTGCATGGATACCTTAGGTGGACAAAAAGTTACAGGGGCCTAAAGGTGAACGACCCCAAATAGCTCAAAAACAGGGGGGGGGGCTAGCATCAAAGGGGTTAAATAGCAAAGTTTTCCTGCTATTTTCAAGGCCTCCAGTCAAATAGTAAATATTTCTCACTATTTAGCATGCGGCCAAGTAAATAGCACTGAAAATTAACTATTTACCCAGTGGTTGGCTAAATAGCTGCTATTGAATGTTTTACATAACTGGTGTAAACAAAAGCTTATTTGAACAATCTGCGAAGCAGCTTTTTTGGCCATCAATTGGCCTGCACTGATAGTCATATCCTGCGGCACCCACCCACCCTCACCACAAACACCTGGAGTATAAATATGAGGTAGGGCAGCAAGTATAATATGGAACAATCCCGAAACTGAGGGGGATCAAAGGTGGCCTGTGCTTGCATGAAAGGCATCATATGCAGATACTGCCAGGAAAAACGTAAAATAGTTAGAACCCAGAAGGAGTCCAAACTTACAGAAGCATTACAGTGAAAAAACACTGAGGAAATCATACAGCACAGTCTGAATAGTAGAGTAGGTGAAACAGAAACAAAAGACTGTCATAGAGAGATTGAAACTTCACAGAGATGTACAGAAAGGCCAGAGGTTGGTGGGAGCAGAGGCAGACAAAAGTCTGCAGAGGAAGAAAAAATATCCAAATATGAGCAAATAGCTCAAGATGCCAGTTATGTGCATCATGCTCTAGCATGTTAAGAACCATCTCTCTGTGACTCTCACAACATCCTTTCTCCACCCACTTATTACTCTGTGCTGTGTGGTTGTTGTGCTGGTAAATATTGAAGCTTCTGTGCTATTTTCCCTCCAACTGGACACATAGTACATGATCCCTACTACTTAGTTGGTGGCTGGGAAAATAGGGAATTTTATAAACTATTTCCATGAATACCAGCCAAATAGTACATGATCGCTGCTGTTTAGATGGTGGGTGGGTAAACTGAGAAGCTTATTTGCTGTTTGCATGGCTGCCGTTCAAATAGTGCATGTTTTCTGCTATTTAGTTGGCAACCAGCTAAATAGTAATGCTTTTTTGCATATCTGCCCGCCAAAGAGTGCATGACATCTGCCATTAGTCGGCGGCTGGGTAAATAGTGAATTTTCTTGGGTATTTGAACAACCATTGGCTAAATTGCACATCATTTCTGCTATTTAGTTATTTTCTTTACTTTACTTTATTGTTAGGTTGGATAATAAAATCCATCAACAAAATACAATAAAAATAATTTTAACATCTAAATAGACTCATACAGATACATTAAAAATACTAGAAATATTCTTAAGAGCATACAGTCACTTAAAAACCATTTGAGATAAAGGAATACATTTAAACAACAGATACTTCTTATAAATTGGGCTTGTTAAAATTCCCTAATATTTATGATCTTGTCAACCATGATGAATAAAGAAATCTAGTAATGGAGTGCACAATGTGGATTCTTGATTCAGTTTTACATATTCTCAGGGCATTTATCCTATCTGATATGCACATCATCCGACGTAGCGGAGCAACTCATTTGGCCCTAGGTCTAGAATAAGCAGCACAAAAAGTAGATAGCGTTCCTTTGATTTTTCTGCCATAAGGCATGAGGAACATTGTTTGGGTGTAGCAGCACATGAAGACCAAGTGGTAGTGCATTCCTGTGAAAAACGGAGCGGCTGCTTTACATCGCCTCTCCTCTTTCACCAGTCTTCCACTTTCTCCCTAGTTTTGTGGTGTTCTTTTCAGAGTCTGCCTGTTTTCACTCACCCAGCTCATTTAACCCATTTTTCCTAGCTTCCCCTAGCATACCTGCTTCCCCCAGTCTGCCTGTTCTCTCCTGAGTCTAACCACTTTCACCTGTCCACCTATTCACTCCCGAAATAGCCTACTTCCCCTCAAACTGACAGCTTTTATCCAGAATTCCTGCTTTCCCTCCAGTTTGCCTGTTCTCCTAAAAAATCTGATTCCTTTACTCTAGTCTGCTAATCCTCCACCAAGATTTTTTCCTTGGACTTGTTATTTTTCCCAGTCTGCCTGATATCTCTCAGTAACTCGTTCCATTGTTCAGAGACCTGGTCACTTGGTAAATGGCTGTTGTGTGTATTCCACAAAAGTCATATGTCTCTTTCTCTTGGTTCACCTGAGAAACTTGACTCTCACTTTGTGCTTACAAACTCTGTCTCCATCAGCAGAAACAACATATAGATGCACATCTTTAGCAGCTCTTACTATCTCACCTCAATGTGTGTACACCAGAGAACACTGTTTTCTTGTTAATGTGCAATGCTGGCAGTTATGTCCCCAAAAATTGTTTATTGTGCCAGGTGTTGGTTAACCACTGATAGCTGATCAACTGCTGCCTACAGCTTCTAAATCGCTACCGGCCTGTCTCTCCTTTGTGTTAGGGAGGTACACTCACTTCACGTGTCTGATATCAGAGTGAGGACTTGTACAAAATCCAGTGCAACCTGGTATAAAATGCTTAGAGATCCATCATTTGGCATCACCTTCCCTCTCCAGAGTAAGGTACGCAAAGACTAATTTATGTCAGGCACCTGTATACCCTCCTGTTGCATGCTAATGTAGGACACTATGCTTTGCCCATTTGTTAAGGTCTCCCACCAGTTCCCTAACTTATTTGAGATAATCATATTTTTATTTCCTATAGTCATTCCTTAGATTCCTTTCCAACAACACAATGGATTAGGAAGGCCCTTGCAAAGTGTATCTGCTGTTTACCGCAATCTTCATTATGTCTCAGGCACCATGATGGTTATGGCCATTGATTTGGATGAACTGCTTCTGAAATCTGAAATTCATTAAAGGCATGGAATTCTGATAAAATGCCTGTTATTGATGTCTGTTTTGGAAAGTGCTATCTATCTATTTGGATGTTTTGTAAAACATTGGGAATAAAAAAAAAAATGAAACGAAAATAAGACACAGACCTATGTAGTCCAGTAGGAAGTAGGAGAACCCTTATCCCAATATATGATCTCTGACCCAGAGAGAAGCCTTCAGTGAATCAGAATTATTATGGATCCAGGGTGTTTATGAGTTTGGGACCTTGCACGCCCAGGGAACTCCCCCCATGGTTATGCCTATTAAAACGCCAAGCAGGGATTAGGTGTAAGGATGGCAATTAAATATTCATGGTGGGGATACAATTGGAGAGAACTTTTTTAGGTCTTTTGTTCTAGTAGATAAAACAGTGAGCCTTGAATTTGATCCACGACTCCGCTGGGAGTCATTGGGGTGCTTTCAGGGCTGCTTTGGTATGGCCAAATCTCTGCAGGTTTAGACCCACCCTCAAAAAACTATTTTTTAAGTTTGTGTGCTTTGCCCACAAGATTCCTTTGAAACGAAAGTACTAATGACACAGAAGTAATCCCATGGCCACGCAAACTGACACTGGTATTTCAGTATGGTTAGTGATTTGCTGGAGAGAGAAATGTTACGCCCACTCTCATTTTACAACTCCATTCAGAAATCGTGCAAGTGTGGGGAGCTTCAGTTAGCACTATTCACCCAACAAGTGTTAAAGGCTTTCATCCAGTGTGATGCATTGCAGGCTGCCTAGTTATACATCTTACAGACCTCATACTAATTTGAAGGGTGTCTTCACTGCAGGCTTCTATATGTGTTCAAGATAGTGTTAGCCCTTCACAAAAAGCCACATGTAGAACTCATCATACACAGAATCTATGATACTAAGATCCAAGTGTTGGCTTGCCCTATCCTCACGCAAGACATAGAACATTCAGTATCTACATATGTGTCACACTTCCACAATGCCACAACTATGGGTGTGATTTTAACAACAAACATACTGGTTGACATGTTTATGATGTAATGTTTATGCTATTTGCATGAATGATAAATGAGGTAACATGGGATCTCTATTTGCCTCAGTTACATAAACTTTAAGTAGGCGTCCTATGGATCTTAAGTACATTTGAAAGTCAATATTGTGTAAAATGTTCCATCTGCTGTAATTTTAAAACTCCATTCAGAAGTCAATGTGAAACTTAGCGCTACAGTGCAGGTCTGTGTGGGGCTTTAGTTAGCACTATTCACCCAACAACTGTAAAAGGCTACACACCTTTGTGATGCATTCCTCTGGTGTCAAGGCTGGTAAATGTAGGATATCTTAGTGAATCTGTACTTCTGTGTGTTTTAAGTTCAGAAATGTGTTTGGATGCCAATGATCCACTTATATAATGTCATGTTTTGATGGCATCTAATGGACATGCATATAGTAGGTATCTAGTACCTATTGACTATTTCTAGAGGTTGCATGGGACATACTGGTTTGTGCACCAATGTGCACATGCAATGAAGACAACTATTTAGTGAAATCCAGGGGCAGAGGTATCAATGCTCCAATACTACTTGTTGCGCTGTGCCAAATGGAGAGGGAAGGGATGCACCATATCTCCCAAGATATAGGCCTTAGCTCCTTCCTCCCTGCACTAGTGCACTGTGTGCTGCCTACAACGAATGCAGGCACCCTTTAACCAGGGTGCAAATGTGCCCGCATTGCAGGGAGGGTTGTTTGTGTGCACGAAGGGACACCTTTGCACTATAACAATCCTTAGAAGTGTTTTCCTCTTTCTAAGTGGGCTACAGAAGGCAGCACACTTAGAAAGAGAAAGCAGCGAGGAGAAATAAGGATATTTCCCTTTGTTGGGGCTCTGTTTCGAAGGCGTACTATTTTGATGCATTCCCAGGTTTAGTTGTCTTGGTAAATCAGGGAATGCATCAAAAAGCATGGATAGATGCTTTGGAGCAGCCCTGCTCCACCCATGTAATTGCTGCCTGGTGCAGAGTAATGCTTGCCAGCGACACGTGCCGGCTTGTGCTACTCTGAATTTGCTAAGACACACATGGCCATGCAAGGTGGCTTTGCGTGGCTTAATAAATGTGACTTAAGGATTGCGTTGCCCTTGCGTCATGTAGTGTGATCCAAGGGCAACGCAATACTTTGGTAAATACGGGCCACAGTTTATTTAAGAATTGATTTCTACAAGTTTTGCATTAGAATGCTGTTCATTCCTGAAGTTTGACCTATGTTCTGAGGTGTATGCGTACCTAATATGTGTGTGTCAACATGTTACGTTGCTGCACATACATATCAACAATGCTATAGTACAAAATGAGGTTGTGAAACTAACTCACATGCCCTTATTGATGACTTTTGCTTACAATACAATATGGCAATGATTGCATGTTGGTATATATGCTTGTAATAAACCTGTGTAGGGGGAAGCGTAATAGGTGACAAACAATCAATGTGAACTCATACTCATCAAATACAGCCTCTGTAGAATGCTATCATATTCCAATTCTTTTCACTTCCTCTTCTGTACAACAGCCTGTTCATGATGAGCAACCTGCCCTCAACTCTCTCCTGCCCCCATGGATGACGGCACTTTCAACCAACTTCTGGACACTATTCACACTTCTCCTCCAATCTTAACAAGGGAAGAAGACGTTGTTGGTTTTCCATGTCTGATGGTCCAGCAGCGTATGGTGGAAGACAAGTTGGGTGATGGAGACCATAGCGGGCACTCTTGAAGGAGTCCGGAGGTGTTTCGACCCTGATAAGGGGTTGGTGGAGGCAATACGAGACACCCATTCTTGGCTCAATGGAATTGATGGCTCCTTAGCTGACACTGCTGGTGTAATGATGTTGTGGGGCGAACAAGACCAGCCTTCAACGTGTAACACCAGTAATGCAGTAATGCAGTAACCAACTAGGAGCCATCACTTCCTATATCCAGTCCTTGGAGGCTTTAGGTAGTTGATTAGAGTCCAAGAGGGACTCTTTCAAAGCAGCAACTACTGCCCTCAACATCAACGTTATTGCTGTGTTGCTAAACCACCAAGCCCTTGCAGGAAATGCCATACAGCCTTAGTGGCATTCACTAATGTTCTTTGGAAATTTGGCCATTAATCTTTATCCTCTGATGTGTGGGTATCAAAACCATCTAACATCACTCGTCGGCCTCCTATTTCACGCCAACAACAAGAACAGGAGACTGAATATTTGTCAGAGGATGAAGAGGTACAGTGACCAAGTGTAAGAACTAGAATGTCCTAGTGAACATTAATACGTGTGTTATAGCT
Source organism: Lissotriton vulgaris (assembly GCF_964263255.1). Taxonomy (NCBI): domain Eukaryota; kingdom Metazoa; phylum Chordata; class Amphibia; order Caudata; family Salamandridae; genus Lissotriton; species Lissotriton vulgaris. The sequence goes on along the minus strand of NC_141689.1, from coordinate 1,435,093,162 downwards.
AGTTCAATTTGTCATGTGTTAGACATCATACCGCCATATTTTCAAACAACTTCAGTCTTCAATTGATAACAAGTAGCTGATCATGTACATATCTTCTGAGGCATCCCTTTTATCTGATGGCAATGCTCTGTGGTGCATTTTGGAGTTCTTTTCCTTTCTTTGTTTTCGTTTTTCTTTAGCAACATGGATTCAATTATCTGTTGTTTGGCTTTCTTCTTCTACATTAAATGTATGTCTTTTCATGTTCCACAAGCAGAAATGTGGGTAACTCCAACACTTATAAAAAGTGCTAATATGATACCATGATAAGAGCGGTTGTGCTGTATCTTATTTATGTAATACGTTGTTTCTGAATCACTGTGATGCATCAGCAGTGCTACCCATGATTTAGTTAAATGAACAAAGATATTGTACATATATCAGTTGTGTTAGCTCAACCTCAGGCTCAATATCATGAATGCACACACAGATTACACAATATAGAAGGTACTAAATGAAATACTCAGAAAATCAGTTGTTACTGTAGACTATCTAGTCATCATGCAAAAGCCTGTATAATGAGTACAGTGAAGGAGGTCATCATTTTCCATCTACTAGACCAATAATGTACATTTTTTGTACTCTCAAGGACATATGTGGGCAATCTCAAACAAGTACTAAACCATACAATGAAGCTTTTAATCACATGAATTGTCATTGTGACGATGCTGACTTCTACACATGTCCGTAGAAGGATTATCTCTCTCTCTCTCTCTCTCTCTCTCTCTCTCTCTCTCTCTCTCTCTCTCTCTCTATATATATATATATATACTGGGGACTCCATCCCCCATCAGCACTCGCGCCAGGAGACACCAGCATGGTTTCCCCGCACCCGGAGTCGCATTAAGACAGCTCACTATGGGCGCCCTTCATTGCCACATGCCGCATCTATACCAGGGACTCCATCCCCCATCAACACTCGCACCAGGAGGCGCCAGGATGGTTTCCCCGTGCCCGGTGGAACATAAAGACAGCTCGGGCTCCCGCAGGTTGGGACGCTGGTGGGCATACCCGGGCCGTGACCGAGCGCAGCCCAGGCCAAGGGCTGGTCTGCCTGCGCCCGTCAGAGCGAGGAGGAGGCTGGGCAACCCCTCTGAAATTTGGACATCGACACACCCCGTAAGGCAAACATTATCCGGTACTGCTTTCTCATTTATATGTGCATAGTGAAGCCTTGATACGGAGGACTTAAATCTGTAGTTTAAGTACCTTGTGGCAATCTGACAGTGGCGTCAGCTCTAAAAACTAACTGTTTGCTAGCTCTTTTTAGGTTTCGCCTCGTCGAGAGCTGTGCACTGCGCAGCTTTTCGGCTCATGCGAAATCTAATGTTAGAACAGTGTGGCTTGGTAATCCGCCCCTCTGTTCCATTGGCTAGCTCCATAAATGGAGGCTAGCCATTGGAACAGAGATCTGTCCGTCATGGCTGGACCAGATTCGTGGGCATTCCCGCGATTTCTTCCCTCTCCGCCCCTCTGTGCGCGTCATCTCGGCGGTGGGCGTTTTTTTTTTTAGGTTTGTTTTCTTCATTCCAGGCCGACCGCTGCCGGAAGAAGTCCAGGTGAGTGCCCGTTCCCGCCCCCCCTCCCGCTGTCCGTGCTTTTCAAGCGTCAAGTCGACAAACGGGGTCTGAAACGTTAGGGGGGTGTGAGAGAAATCCTTTATTAGGCAACTGAACTACAGTTTTCCCTCTGACATTTAGCACGATTGTTATGCCGAATTAGCAACAATGATCCAATTACGTGACGCCAGCACCTAAAACACTATGACTTGTGTAGGAAAACAAGACATTCCGTTTGCGGTAACTTGACGAGCTTACTGTGCCTCCGGGGTTTTCTTTTCACGCACATTAAACTCGCACCGTTTCCATGTGCCTGTTACATAGGAGATGACCCGATCCGGTTTCCGTCGCATAGGTGAAATGCAGACGTCTAGTCTTGCATGGCGTGGAAGGTTGAGCGCACTTCTTGGCAGGAGGGGATGGATGCCTCTTCTTGGCGGGCTTCGCCGCTGCCACGTCACAGAGGCAGGTGGACTGAAGAGCGAGTCGGTTGAGCGCGCGCAAGGGGAGGGGCTCAGGACGGTATCGGTAACACACCGTGTGAAGTGACTACCTGCAGGTCCAATGCCATGCACTTATGTGCTCAAGTGTAGCAGTGTTTTCTGTTGACTTATGTGTGACATTTCCATGTTTGCTTAGGTGTGACTTTTATTTCCGTATGTATGATACTCTGAGTGGCACTTTTTTACGAGCAGGACAGAATATTTTAATCTGTGCCGCGCAATTAATTTCAGAAATTAATCAGTTTTCTGAAATTTAATGGCCTAGTTGGGCCCTTAAAACATTTGCATTACTCTGGAACTGCTGATTCAAGGTATATATACAATTGACGATGATCATCACTCTTTGGAGGCAGACCCTGCCCGTCATCGTGTTTAACTAGATTTGGTTCGGACTGTATATTTATGTTTTGGGTTTTACCTTATGTTGATCCTCTGGCATCATTTTGATTTAATATTAAGAGATTAGTTGCTAATTCCCTAACTAACTACCCTTTGCCTTCTGTAGTAATTTCGAATTTGAAGAAACCCACAAAGTTTGACCTGGAATCCGGCCTCGTGTAAGCTATTTGATGTGCCTTTGGACTCAATCTTATGAATACTCGCAAGGTCTTATAAAGACTCAGCTAGTCCTGAGCCCATGCATTGACCCTCTTAATCATTTATTTAGAGTGTGAACAGAGGGACTATCTAAACCTTTGTTGCTGTTACTGATCATTAAACTGATGACAATGTTTCTCTCCGCTGCTACCTTATGCTTTTGCTTTTGCACTTGTATTTCACTCTGTTTATTATCTCTCTCCCCTCACCTTTTGCCTTTTACCCAGCTATTTGTTCTCTGCCTCATCCGGCCTATCCCTTGTCATCTTGCTCTCTCCCTTTTTCAGTCTGCTCTTCTCTCTTCCTCTCACTTTCTATCCCCCTCCTCCATGTTATCTATCTAGGCTCCCTCACTTGATCTTCCATTCCTTGCTTCACCCACCTTTCATTTCCTTGCTTCATGACAGTCTCCCACAGCCCTCCCCCTCCTTGACTCCTCCTCCCACACTCTCTTCTCCCTCCATGGCTTCCTGTCCCTGTCTCGTGCCGTTCCTTCCCTCCCCCATCTACGGTAGCACACTGAAGGTATCTGTCTGTCTGTCTGACAGCCCCGAGCCGGTACTCCACGGCCTCCGCATGCCCAGCTCCTCGGCGGGGGTGCTAGGGTTGTGACTGGTTTTGCACAATTCACGAAAAGCCGCCACCGCCCCTCAAATTTGCCACAGATACATCTGCTGAATTAATTAATCTGGGTGCCCCCTGAAAGCAAGCTCACACATTTCCCATTCCCACCTGTAAATATGTCACACCAGGTTTTTGCTTTACCTTCGGTACATGTAGACTTGTTTAATCTCAACAGAAAATCAGGACTACAGGTCCCAGAATGCAAAGTACAACCCGAGGACTGTGTGAATGACGCATTGTTATGGGAAACTAGAGCTCTGCTTGGAGGGTGAGTATGAAACCACTCCAGCCGCAGGAGATTCCCACTTCCCTATTCAGCTGTGGTGCACAGCTCACACACTGGCTCTTTCAAAATGGCCCATCAGGCAGTGATAGGCTTGTCGAATGGCCAGACCAACACTGGACACCTGCCAAATGGGAGGTGAGTTGAAAGGGGCTGTCTTGTAAGAGGTTGTCGTACAAAAGGGGGTGGTGATGGACGGAGCATCTGAATAAATCAAACACTCACACCCAGTCAAAAGATCTGGGTTTAATCCATCACCGTTCTTTAGCCCACTCTGCCACCCCAGTTCAGACATGGCTATATGCAAATCAGTCTGACCCTGTGCCTCATGGGAACAGTCCAGCCCGAACTGCCAAGACATGTCTTCCCTGGACCGGAAAGAAGCTTCTGAGGACCAGTTTCTGGCATTCCAGCCGGCTTCAACCCGGCTTGCTTGAATCCAGTGGCAAAGTGAGCAAGGGACTCACATTTGAGCATACCCTGCCACACTTATGTCGGCCAAAAGCGGTACAAAAGGGGGTGGTGATGGACGGAGCATCTGAATCAATAAAACACTCACACCCAGTCAAAAGATCTGGGTTTAATCCAATACAATAAAAGAAAAGAAAATAGTTCTTAATCACAATTAATAGTTGAAAAAAACAGTATAAAATGGCAAAGGGAGATAAATCTTGACGCGCGTTTCGGTGGCGAAACGCGCGTCGAGATTTATTTCCCTTTCACCACCATAATATGAAAATAGGATTCTGAAGGTGTTGTGTTTTACAGTGTTTTTGCATATTTGTTGTGTGGCGTCTTGTGATAATGTGTGCTGTTGTGTTTTTTGTGCTGCTTTTTTGTGATGTAATATATAGCCATATCTGTTGAGCCCGTCTTTCCAGGAAGGATCTGAGTCATCCCCACACTGCGCCTGGCACCCCAATCTCTGTTAGCAGCGATAGGAGGAGGGAGTGAGGGACAGTCTCCAACGTCGCCGTCAGGTCAAGCAAAACCAATGCTGCTTTCCCGCAGGCATCCAAACACTTCCTAATTGACTCCGCAACCTCCACCAGGGCAGACTCGGTCCTCTGGGAGGCTCTGAACACTGACTGGGCTGGATGTAGCAGACCCTCTCTCTCAACAAACTCCCTGAGTTGTCTATTCACCACCTTCTCGCACACTTTGGCAAGGCTAGGTAGCAGGAGGATGGACCGGTAGTTTGCTAGGATGAGGGGATCGTGGGGCGGCTTTTTTAAAAGGGGCAAAATCTTGGCCTGCTTCCAGGCCTCAGGTACGCAGCCATCCATAGGAGATAAATTGATAATACCGTTGACCTCATTAATAATGGTCTCGGCAACAGCTGCCAGCATTCTAGCCGGGCATGGGTCCGAAGGAGAGCCCAACTTCAGGCCCTTAAGAATTTTAGGGGACTCAGAAAGGTCCACAGGCCTGTAGGTGTGCAGAGAATGCTCTGGATCAGCTGGTGGTGATACCATCATTGTCCTGGTGTCCATATTACAGGGGGCAAACGCCGCCTGGATAACAAAGATTTTGTCCCAGAAGAAATTAGAAAGGCTCTCACACCAGGTGTCTGTGGATTTCGACTCCCTAGATAGAGCAGCAGGGGATGTAAAGCTCTGTACAATAGAGAAGGTTTATTTAGCGTTGTTTTTTGCTAATTCAATTCAAGAGTCATAGAATTCCCTCTTTGCCTGGTTTATTGCATCATAATAGATTTTTTGTTGAAAGCAAAGCCTCTGCTTGGCCCTCGGGCATTATTTACTGCGACCCCAAGCCTGCTCTAGGATTTTACACTTATGTTTAATTGCTTTAAGATCCGGGTGAACCAGGGCTTAGATGGAGAGTCCCTGGAGAGTCTTGGACAAGGGGGCGAGGCAAGCGAATCCACAGCACTGTAAACCCAGTTGGTGAAATTTGCAAGTCATTCCTCGAGATTCCCCGCGAGGGAGGGCCTAAAGATTTCCAAGGCTTGGCACAGCGCCCGAGGGTTGATTTGACCAAAGGCTGGTTTGACATAAGTGTGTACTATTGGTTCACAATTAGTGACTTCCCAGGAAAAATAGGTTATGAACTGGTCGGACCAGGTGATCAGACATGGTTCCTCCAGATGGACCCACTGGGACAGTTTAGCCAGGTGCAGGGACTCCAAACAGTCAAGTGAGTCCTTACAGTCAGCCTGGTCAAAATGAATGTTGCGGTCTCCTAGCACCATGTACTGGGTGAACTTCAAGGCTCGGGAAGTGACTGCATTGTCCCAAATTTCCAAAAAGGAGCCCACAGGACCAGGGGGCCTATAAATTAAAGAGCCTCCCATAGTAAAGTGGTCTGAGAAGCAAATACTGAAGTCGAGGGACTCACAGTTGCCCCAGGAAGTAGCATTGCCCCAGCGAAGGTCCCACTTCTCCATGTAAATAATGGCCACTCCGCCCCCCTCCCCTCTAGGCAATCAGCTCTAGAGAACGTATAATCCTCAGGTGTGGCTAGAGTGGCAATAGGATCAGACATAGAGTCGAGCCAGGTCTCTGTGATAAACAGAAGGTCAACAGGACGGTCGACAAGTAGGTCAAAGACGTCAACATGATGTTTCCTGAGAGAGCGAACATTAATCAATGCAGCGGAAATGGGTGGACCCCTGCGAGCCGTGGAATTAAGAGGGGTCTAGGAAGCAGGGCCCGCCCCCAACTGGAAGCCCTCTGGTTGTGCATGTGATATTGTAGGAGGCCGCCACATCCCAGGAACCTTACTGAGAGCAGGACTACGGCAAGCCCACAGCTGATCCCTGGTGTACCCCCGGTTTTCCCCCACTCCTGCAGATGGACGGGCAGTGTGGCTTGCGCTGGGTGCTTCTGGGATGCTGATGGGCACAGACGGGCTTGCTGAGGCGCGCCCGCTGCGCGTCGGCGCCATCCCCTGATTAAATGCGGAAGGGGAGGAGAGCCAGTTAGAGCAAATAGAGCATCAACCCCAGTAATGGATGCTGTGAAATGGCCAGGCGGGAGAGCGCTTGAAACCTAGCCGGTCCACCCTCCACTCAAACAGCCCAGAAGAGCTGCGGTGGAATGGGGTGGAGCGGAACACACAAAAATGAGAAAAGCCCAACAGATTAAGAAAAATTGACACACAACTTTAAAAGCAAGCGGCAGGTCCGCTAATAAAATGAGCGTAGCTCTTCAAACTGTGCAAAACTAAGAAAAGTGCAAAGTAGCATAAGGAAGTCCCCTAATAAGCAGCAGTTACCTTCTCAAGCTCGGCCCCATATGGTACAAGCAGGCAAGTTATGAATTCACCAACAAGTAGCATTATTTTGGGTTATATGCAATCTGATAGGGAGCCTAAAAATGTGATGACACATCAAAAACCAACACATCCCTCTTTGGTTCCTCTAACTCCTAATACCCTTGGTCACACTAGACTTACTGGAATGCTGTGCCAGAAGTACATCAGGTACGAGCAACTTTGTGGACATGACAAATGTCCCAAAACGCTAAGGTGACTCACGCAGTGAAGACAAGGGCTTCCTTCAAAACAAGTGCACCCAATGGATTCGTCATGTAAGGGGGGCTGTTGGTCCTTTACAAGGGACAACATTCTTATGGTCAAGCGCCATACATCCCCTTGAAGCCCCCTTGGATTATATTGCCCTGACGGGGAACAGCGCTTACAACGCAACTTTTACCACGCAGTACCTTTACCATGCAACTTTTACAACGCAAGTGGTTGCAACAACTTGCGCTGGGGGGCGCTGTAGGATAGGGAATAGTTTAATTTACTATCCAATACCTTCCCTACTATCCACAGGGACTGGAGTTGGAATAGTAAATTAAACTATTCACTATCCAGCTCCCCCCAACGCAAGTCGTTGTAACGACTTGCATTGTAAAACCTGCGTGGTAAAGGCATGCGTTCTAAAAGCATGCATAGTAATGACATACATCCGCCCCACACTTCCACACCACCACCTGTCTGAAAACCTTGTAAATTTTGATATTAGAACTCACAAACAAAAATTCACTTGTTCCAATATTCGATTCAAATTCAACCCTCCTGAACAAGCTACACACTCAAGCTTGTCACCACTCAAGGAGAGAGATTGAAAGTCTCCTCTACTACCTGGCAATACCGGTGAACATGCTAGGCTACCATCCGCCTGTGAGTTTGTTACATTTGCTGAACTAGTTCCACCAATCTTAGTACTGTTTGATATAACTACTTCAGTTGCACTGGATGAGAGAAGGTTGAATATTGCAGAAAAATCAACCTTAAAGTTTAACGAGCCAACCGAGCCTCATTTCACATCATCTACACTAGATTTAATATCATTAAAGCCTAGGGGCACATCTCCAGAGTGGCACATCTTTATCGAACAGCACAACAACTGCCCTTTTCAGGAAACATGGCTAGTAGACCCCCTTCATCATCAAGGGTACCTAAACTATCACATTCTGGCCACATATGGGGCAAAGGTCGCCCATCAGTGGGGGTCACAATTTGGGTTAGGCAGGCTATCATTTACAAGATGCAGGAGCTCCCGACCCGGAGCAACTTCATTCTTGCCATGCGGCGGCTGGCGGGACCCCATGGAAAGATTGACATTTATAATAGCTATGAAAGGGGGCTAAGTGTAGGAAAGAGATCAGAAGTCTTAATAGTTCTCAATGATCTTTTAGATCATCTGTCCCAGGACTCTCTGATGATAGTTTCAGGGAACTTTAACATGACTTTCGAGCCCCTTTGTGGTGAGGATCAGGATCTTGCGAGGGAGGAAGATGCCCAGTGGGGAATTTTAAGGCTTGAATTAGCACCCGTCAAAAGGTGGACAGATTTGTCAATCCAAATCAAAGCCATCTGCCTAGAAAAAGACCTATGGACAGTTAACAGAAGAACTTCTTCTGATAGACATGGGACGAACACCTTCAACAATGGCCGTAACGCGAGGCGTATTGACTATCTGTTAATTAATCTAAAGTTGCGCCATGCACTTTTCAACATGGTGGTGCGGGATTGTTTCAAGAGCCATCACAACCCACTATGTTGTACCTTTGAATTACTGGCTCAACATGAACACATAAAATCTGATAATCACCTTACTACCCGTGACCTGGTGCCTACCAACGCCGTGCGGCATCTCAAATGGGCTACGGTATTAGAGAAACCAGATATACTATCTTCTATTGCTATGGAAACTAAGCCCACATTAGTTGAATTAGAGGCTCTTCCCTCCGGGCCTGATTCCCTTGTGGCAACAACCGCACTTCATAATAAATGTTTTGTTAAATTGCGCTCCCATTTCACTAAATAATGTAGGGCTAAGAGTACCACACAAAAGAACCTATGTCAACGGTTCAAAGATGTATGCAAAACAGCCCGTAGGCATCTTGGAGAAGCGATCAGATTGAAAGAGTCAAGCAGTGTACGGACCGCTATGACAAAGTATAAGAGGGCCCAAGACAAAGCAAAAAAGGAATGGGACGAAAGAAGATGGCAGGACCTCAGATTGGCATGTGCCGAAAACAACTCCCAACGATTCTGGAACTTTTTTTAAATGGGTTAGGGGTAGACAACGACCGCATCCACAGAATCATGTGGCTCAGGATCAATGGGTTAACCATTTTGAATTACAATATGCAAATGATGCTGAAGAGCATAATGCTCTAGCGCGCCCTCACTTATACTATTCGGACAAGTTCTTCGTCCCAACTGATGTTAACGCAGCTTTCTGTGCAATCACGGGGGCAGAGCGCCAGGTATAGCTGGGATTTCGGCTGATATCTCTCTCCATGACAAGAGCAAGTGGAATAGGTATATCCTCCTATTGGCAAATGCGATCGCCCTTGGGGCCCCTGTCCCCGACTCCTGGAGAGGGTCCGAGAATATTCCAGTGTATAAAAATGATGACAAATCCCTCCCAGGCAACTATAGGTCTATTCGACTCCATCCAAGAGGTGGTAGCTCAACTGGTGCTAGACAAAGTCCAAGACTGGATAGAGGAACAGGAAATTCTTACTCCTTTACAGGCGGGCTTTCAGGATCATAATAGCACTACTGACCAGGTGTTTTGGTTTAGGTTAATACACTGGCGGATCATGGTCTTAGGCAAGGGCAGCATGTATGCTGCCTTTGTCAACCTTAAGTCAGCATTTGACCTGGTCTCATGTAGTACTCTCTGGGTTGTGTTGCAGGAGCTGGGGATGCCCCCCAAACTACTTTCCCTTATAGCTCACCTCCATGAGGATAATTTCGGCCAAATAAACTTGGGCACGCAGGGTAATGTTACTATTCCCTTTCTTGAGGAGAAGGGAGTGCACCAAGGCTGCGTCTTGGCACCTACATTATTTTCCCTTTCTTAATGGGATCGCTAAGTTTTTAACATCTGTCCCTACCGATGCTCCGGTCCTTGCAGGCACCGCAATCCCCATTTTAATGTTCGCTGATGACACGCTAATTATTAATAAAACCCCTAGAGGTCTATAGCGAGCCTTACTTCTCTTCGAAAAGTTTTGGACTTTGAGGGGCTTGGAAATTAATGTAGCGAAAGCCAAGTTTCTGACCTTCAATCAACAAAGAACATTTAAAGGAGGCATGCTCCTGGACAGGCGGCCACTGGAACAGACCTAGGTAGGAAAACATTGGCTGATCTCGCCAGGCTATGCCCCATTTTGTACTGGCATAGAATCTGGTGTACACTAGAACTGTCAACATACACTGCAGGTCTTAGGGACATATCAAGGCAGATAGCTTCCACACGATCAGTTGGTTACGAGAGGTAAGAGTTTCCCTACTTAATATTGGCATGTCAAATCTCTGGGAAAATCTAACAAGCTTCCAATTTCCCTCCAAAGACACCATGAAGGAAAGATACTGGGAACTGGTGTACCATAACAGACACAGTAAAAGCGAGAGTTCAACTCTTAATGGGGGCTTTTTTAGCAGTTAAAACCATGGCCAAGCGTGGAACAGTATTGGGACATTATATCCAAATCCTTTGACCGGAAGCTGTACTTCCAATTCAGAGTGGGAGCTTTGCTTTTAATAACATACACAGAAAAATGGGTTAAATCAGTTAACAGCAAATGCCCCTTTTGTGAGGTATTGGAAGAGTCCAATGCCCACGTCCTGTTTGTCTGCCCTGCTTACACTGGTCCTTGAAAAGCATGGCTTATGTCAATTTGCAGGAATCTGGGCACCAGATTGAGTAGCGTTGCATTAAGGATATTATGCACTGACACATTGCTGTGCATTACAATCTCAGTAGCCAAGTTCTTGAGCTGGATGTGGGCAATTAGATCGCGCACACTTTCTGCAAACTGAAAAACCGTAAGCCCCACCTGTGTGAAAGTCTTAGACCGCTGAATCAAGGTGTGCGGTTTAGTTCTTTTTTTACTTGTATCTTAAATGATTGAGAAGTCATTTTAAAATAAACTCCCGCAGCTATTTCTATGCACCACTGTTTTAACTTTTACCATGACTCGAACCTCCTCTTTTTAATCATATAAATGTGTCTTATTTTTGATCATGGTTTTTGTACATAATTGTAAATGTTTTTTTACTTTTCTTGCAACTACTGTATTTTACGGCTGGAAATCATTCCATTCAATTTGTTGATCTGCTTTTATGTCATGAGTTGTCAAATATAGCTTTTGGAATTGGATTGGATTAACAAAAATTTGAACCTTTGAAAATGCATTTGGGGTACCGTAACTATATTGTCCCTGTAACACACATTTATACATTGAAGTCATTTCACATTAGTAGGACAGTCTGTGCTGGTGGTAATTTACAATTCAATTCAATTCATAAAGCTTTATTCGACTTTTACATTCATAAAAGCAATGTGCAAATCAGCGAATACAGCAAAATCACAGTTTAAAAATAATGTATCACAATATAAAAATTATGCACCTCCCCTTGAGTAAAAATACAGGCAATAAAATTATTAAAACATAAGGTTTAAAACATTAGAATATGTGCAAATACAGCATTATAAGAAAGTTGTTATATATTTAATATCAAAGACTCTGAGCAATTAAGCGAGCCCTCAAAATCCATACCCAGCCTAGAAATTTCACCATAGCCAATGCAATGGGTAGTGAGGTATCAGTACGCAAAATGCGTTCAGCTTTCGCAGCCACCCTTGTGCCCAGGAGCCTACAGATTGGTATCAGCCAGGCTCGGCGCGGGGCAGCATAGGCTCCACAAACAAAAAGAATATGAGCCGTGGACTCGTTATTGGCTCTACACCCCGGACACGTAGTTGAAGGTTGGGTTGACCATTTCATCGTAAAAAATCTCACCGGGAGCGTACCCACCCTGTACTGAAAGTACAACTTGCGGTCCATGGGTTTGGTAATAGCATCCCAGTAGGATTCCAACCTCCGGGCAACTTTATGATCCAGAAACCGGCTGGTAAGGGATGTAGACACTTGTTGCCTTGTATTTTTTTCTTGAAACAAATCCCAGTATTTAGTCTTCAGCACAGCTTTTGATGGAAAAATTGGTTTACGGGATCAGTCCACAATGCAATTAAACCTAGCTCTCCTAAAAGGTTTCGGACTACCCATAACCATTAGTGCGATGTAATGTATATAGTTTCTTACCCAGATCCATTAACAACGGGCACATAGGGGTACTCTGGGGAAGTCCAGTAATATTTCTTAGAAACCTGTTTTCAGAAATAGTAAGAGCTATAAGGTTCTCACAACCCCAAACGTCTGAACCATATAATGCTGAGCTAACAGCTTTCAGATTATAAATTTCAAGCCTGGCTAATAGTCTTGAAATGAGTAAGATTATGCTCCAGACAGAGAGCCCCCGAGATCTGTCTGAGTTTAAGTGAGGCTAAATCAATTTGGCGATCTCACTTCATATTTCCTTGAAAGTTCACTCCTAAATAGGTGAACTCATTTACTAATTCTAGAGATCCATCCTTCATATTAAAACCCCTCATATTTGCCTTCCGGGCGTTGAACGCCATTAGCTTTGCCTTGGACACGTTGACCTCCAAGCCCCTCTGGCAACAAAAATCCTCAAAGGTTTTTAGTGCCTTTTGAAGCACACTCGGGGTCTTGGAGAGAATCAACATGTCATCGGCAAACATCAAAATAGGTACTTTTTCTCCAGCTAGTGTAAGGGCATCAGTTGGTGTTGCACTCATACAATCAGCTATCTCGTTAATATATAGCGAGAATAGCGTAGGGGCCATCACGCATCCCTGTCTCATGCCGCGTTCCACCAGGAACGATTCAGTGACTTCCCGTGCCCCCCCCCCCCCCCCCCCCATCTAATTTGGGCATTATTATCTTCATGGAGCCTTCGGATCAAAGCTTAAAGGTCCAGGGGAAGCCCAAGCTGTTTCAAAACTAGCCACAATTTCAAGTGGGTGACTAAATCTACAAAGGTGGCATAGAGACTACCTTTGCCTAAAGTTACTAACCTCCAGTAAATTAAAGTAAATCTGAAAACCTGGTCGATGGTGCTTGTGGCTGCTCGGAATCCAGCTTGTAATGTAGATAGAACTCCAAACTCCTCAATCCACCCCTTTAATCTATTTAACACCATCCTACCAATTATTTTCTGAAAGAAGTCGATTAGGCTAAGAGGCCTATAGTTCCCCGGGCATGCTTTATCACCTTTTTTATAGACAGGGATGATATCTGCACTTTTCCAAGACGTGGGAATCGGGGCCCCTTGTGCAATGGCATTACAAAGCAGAAGAATATATCGGCTCCAACTTGGTTTGTCGTGTAAAAAGATATCGCCTGGGATGCCGTCAGGCCCAGGTGCTTTCCCCTGTAAGATTGAGTTCAATGCTGCCTCAACTTCCCTCATGGTAAAGGTTTCACCCAAATACATCAAATTTGTAAGTGCGACTTCCCCCACTAAAGGGGTAGAAGCATTTTGGGGCTTAAAGTGATTAACCCAGGATGTTACTGAGACATGATTTTGGGGGCGCTCAGCTTGACCCCCGTTAGACCATTTGTAAATATTCCAAACCTGCCTTGGATCTTTTGAGGCGCATGTGTCCCTCAAATCCTGCCACCTATTAACATCCCAGGCTTTCTTGGCCTTTACTTCCACAGCCTTATAAAATATTCTCATTTCCCGAACCTTTGATGGCTTTACCGCCCGGTAATTTACTTATAGCATTTTTAAAAGAGTGACAGTGTTTGGGCATGTTGTGCAGCATGATTTAACATTGCTACTTTTGATCCCTACAATGGGATTTTTTATGGACCATCACAATATGGGCCCTGTTGTGATGTCGGTCAGAAATCCTCTGACCTGCAGTCAGAGGCTTTTTGACCCAAATCTTCAGTTTCACATTTGACCGTTACATTACAATTCCAGCGGGCGAAAATGATAGCGCCCAGTCATTCCGACTGGATTCCGACAGGCTCAAGGAGCCTGTCTGCCAGTCAGAGGCCCCACCATAATCCTTGAGGACAGAGTTTCCCCTGTTAGGATTATGATGTTGTTTTCCGACAGGCTTTCCATGTCAGTCTTTCCAACATGGAAAACCTGTCAGAAAGCGACTTTGGGGGCCCCTAATCCCCACTCCTTCACGGCCTCTGGTTGTAGGCCCTGTTAATCCATGCACCTTGTGGCAGGCACCTTGTGTCACGCGGTGCAGGGTCTAACAGAATCCCTCATTTTTCCATGGGAGCTTGTGCTACAGCCGGTTCACGGCTACAGCACAAGATTCCATAGAGAAATGGGAGTCAGTGACCCCCCCATGTGCGGTCACATTGTAATGGCTGTGTTGGGACCTCCGACCAGAGGTCGGTTGGTCCCAAGACCGCGGCGATGTCGGGCAGGCGTGAGTTCGCCTGACATCGTAATCAGGCCCTATATGTGCAAAGAATTTGAGAAAATATTGTCATACTGTACTATATTGTAAGACACAATGTGTCATGCCATTCACAATTTGGTCAACTAAGTCGCCATAATTCCAGGATTTACTTCTATCTCTGGTGACATGTGTGGTTGTGGTCTAGTAAAATTATAGCATTTAGATATGTGTTCCAAATGCGTCTAATAATGAATATTCAGGCCTAGCATTGTTAATCTCTATCCGTTCACACCATCAATAAATAACAACAATGAATGTTTGATGAATACACTATGCAACTCACAGTGTACCACTGCCATTCCAAAGTTTTAAAAAAATCCTCTCTAACATTGAAATTACAATTCACCTACTTTACCAGTCACCTAATGCAACAGAGTAATCTGACTATTGTTGCTGTGTTGTCTAACAGTTTACATAATCTTTGCAAGAGTCCAATTTCTGAGTATGCGAGTGAAAATCGATATATAGCTACACATGACATTGAGTGGCTGCATAAATATTTACAAGGCAATGTTTAATTGCAACACATAACTTACCTTACCCTCAAATTATATGGGTAACGTGTATTTTCTAAAAAAGCAAATGAAACACTCAAGTAGAGTTTGGGGTTGGAGGCCCCCTCCTGTTATTCCATTGGTGACCACTGTCTCTCTTTTTGACGCATCCTAGCATGCACTTGTCCTTGTTTCAGTTATATCTTTTGTGATCCTCTAGTTATATTTGTTGTGATCCCTCCCCCCCCGCTTCTTCCCTTCTCCCCTTTTTCATTAATTCTTATCCCCCTCTGGCACATCTACGTGTTTGGCACTTGGGCAACTCTATTGTTCAAAACTTATGATGTGCATATATATATATTTTTTTATAAAAAAACTTTCTGCTTTTGAACCTCCTTTCCCGTGTAATTCTTTGTATTTCAACCCATCTCGCTCCTTGTGGTATTATTTTTCATCGGGTGAACTAGTCTGTCTTCTAAATTTCATTATTATTGTCGGTCTACGTCCTCGAGTACGGTTTCCATTTCTACCCAACTTGTTCTGTGGCTGTGTCCGTCTTCTATTTTTATCATGCCCAGGTGCTTGCAATCTCGGCACCCGCCCGTTCTATAAATATCCTTGTCTCACCGACTCTCTTCATCTGTGAATCCTACCGCCGCAGGGAGAAGGAGTTTTGCCGCTGCCTTCATTGTGGTCTTCAGTTAGTTCAGACATTCGGGTCGTCGCAGGCTTTCTGTCTTGACTTCGCCTAAAAGTCCGTGCTCTACGATGCCGCTTTCCCCTTTATAGAGGGCATGAGCCGACCATATTATTGAGGTCCATTGATTTCTGATTCCTGGTCCCTCTATTAGTACTTTCATCTATCTGGAGAGTTTTTTATCTGGCCCTTCTGAGACCCTTTTAAAATACATTGGGCTGGACTATTTTGCCCCCCTGACCCGCAGTGGTACTTCAGCTCCCTCCCTGAACATCGCCTGGATCATCTACAGATTTGATCTAAGGGGGGGGTTCTACCCAAGAAATCCACATGGGACCTGGGTGCTATATTGTGTAGGAAAGAAGGGTCCCAGTAGAGCTTAATGCATTTGCTTAGATTTATTATAGAAAAATCAAATGTCATAACAAACAATGTCAGTTAATTACAATGCATGAACCATATCATTTGGTAAATAAAAGTGCCCCAAGAAAGGAAGGGGGCAAAGTTAATTCAGAATGCAATATGGTTTCATGGCTTCAGATCCCTGATTACTGATCTGAAGCCATGAAACCATATTGCATTCTGAATTAACTTTGCAATATATAATTTGTCACCAACTCTATTCCCTCACTGTCCTTTTCCTTCACAGCATCACGCTATCCCTCTCCCCTTCCTTTCTTGGGGCACTTTTATTTACCAAATGATATGGTTCATGCATTGTAATTAACTGACATTGTTTGTTATGACATTTGATTTTTCTATAATAAATCTAAGCAAATGCATTAAGCTCTACTGGGACCCTGGATCATCTACAGGCCCCTGAAATTGAGTTGCTCCGAATTTCGACTGTCTAGCAAGCGCATGTATCTACTGGATCCCTTTTTTACATTTGTTTGTTTGCCAATTACCTGCTATTCCTCTGAAACATCTCAGTGGTCCCGTTTCTGAGGGCCCCTAGAATACCCACCCTCAGCCTTTGCTGCTACTAGGACCGCTTCCCAGGACCTTGTGCCAGACGTCATTTACTGTGTCTGCCTGTTTTCTATTCCAAGTGCGCCCTGATGAAGGAAGCCTGTATTGGCACTTGTCCGAAACGCGCGTCAGCGCTTTTGTGTGTGGTGATATGTATGTGAATGTTTGTGTATGTATTTGATTGTATAAAAGGTGTGTTTGAGTGTAGGAGTGAATGTACTTTGTGCCTTTTTTTAATGATCTTTGCGTGTCCTAGTTTTTATGTTGTATTTCTGTATATGATTATGAAAAGTTTTTCAGATACTATTCCATTGTCTTAATGAAATTATTTTTCTATGAAAACAATGTATTTATAAAAAATTAAAATTAAAAATTTCTTTGAATAAATACATCTTTCTTGTGGTTGTGTGGGCTAGCTGTATGTGTGATTAGAACTTTGTTCTTCTGGTATTTAGGGAACACCCATTTCCATGTTTCTCTCTAACACTCAAGTAGAGAACCAAAATATTTATTTTTAAAATATAACACACTTTAAATTACCTAACTGCCACTATCTTAACCTAGTCTACATATTTTAAACTATATGCTACTATACCTAACCTTAATCTAAATTTAACTTAACTATTCATAACACATCACATAATAATCATCTACCCCATCACCCCTCAATATAGATAGATATACACAACACCCACATAGACTATGACCTATACATATACAAATTAAACATTAATTACTAAACAAGTGTATTTTTGTATGTTTTATTTATGTTTCTCTCTTAAAAAAATATATACCATTAACCCTCTCCCAACAACTCACGTATCCTACTTTTGCTAAATATAAAACTTAGCACTACAGCCTAGCTACATATCTTACTCTTAATCTATCACTAAAAGTACCAAATACCCTGATTTACTAACTAATTCAAAACACATACACCCAAAATAATAAAAAGTAAGGGGAAAAGAAGGTAAAGGAGAGTCATCATGTTACCTATATTTGCGGGTCTAGAGGTAAAGTGCTTTCTGGCACCCATCCAGCAGCCAATTGTTTTGTATTAGTAGTTTATTATGCTTATCCATTTTTTTCCCCAGCATCTCTAGGGTTTTTTGCTGCTTAGCAATTATATTATAGAGGCTCAGGGACATTATTCTTTTTGTTTTGCCTTTGTGCTGCCTGTCCCTTGTTACTAACTTCTGTGTGTCCATGTTTGGCTGCCTTCTTCCTGTCATCATGAGGGCTAGACACTCCTGTAGATATACTTGGCTGTTTTGTGTACTCAAAAGAAGCTCAGGTTCCGGGCGCCTTCCGTTCCTCATATAGTCTTCCCATATATCTATGTCCATGGTTGGCTTTCTGTATCCTTTCATAACGGGTCTTTCGGGATGCAATTTTTTCTTTTTTCTTTTCATCAGCATTCACACTAGCTACCCAAATGTTAGAAAATTAATGCATATTAATATGCAATATTTCCAAGTATGTATTTGAAAAACCATACAGTGCCAACATGCCAAATATACACATGCTCTACTATCTCATTTATGCTATAAACTTTGAAATTAAAAGGATGCCATAGTCTAGCCACATCAGCTTGCAAATAGTACAACATGATACATGTCGGTTTGCTGTATTCATGCTACTCACATGGCCAGTAATGTGAGTCATAGAAACCTTTTTCATAGTCCTTCTGCATCCATAACACACTAAATTTACAAATGAATATCCCTCATTGACTGTGAGCACTGTCAAACTCATGTCCATGTTCCCCCAACATATATGCATTCATTGAAGTCCAAGGGCTAGATGTAGGTAATTCTCATTTACCGACTCTAGAATACCGAATTTTACCGATTCGGTATTCTAGATTCGGTAAATGAGATGTAGTTAAAAATTCGGTATTTTTTACCAATTCTGTAGGATTCGGTAATTACCGAATCGGTATTTACCGATTCGGTAATTGTCATTGATTCCTAAGGGCCTTGAGGCCCATAGGAATCAATGTTAATTACCGAATCGGTAAATACCGATTCAGTAAAAATACCGAATTTGCAAGGGGGGCAGGGTGTCACTTTGACACCCTGTTGCACCCCTGATTCTGGCTTGTGTGCCATGTGGCACACATACATGCCCTAAGGGCATGTATGTGTGTCACATGGCACAGGTGTACATGCACAGATGTGCATGTACACAGGACTTCGGGCCAGATGTAGGTGGCCGTTTGAGGCCATTTACCGAGCGGTAACGGCCAATCAGTAAATGGGTGACAGGTATGTAGGGGGCATTATTTTACCGAATCGGTAAAATTACCGAATCGGTAATTTTACCGATTCGGTAAAATAAAAATTCGGTCATTTTACCGATTCTGAGGCACCAGATGTAGGTGGGACTCTTCAGAGTCTCAGAGGCCTTACCGAATCGGTATTTTACCATCAAATCCAATTTGATGGTAAAATACCGATTCCGGTGTGCATGCACACCTATGCCATGTGACAGGCAGACCTGCCCTTAGGGCATGTATGCCTGCCACATGGCACCCTAGCCTGTTTTGGGGGTGCCAGAGGGTGTCAAAGTGACACCCCCTGCACCCTTGTGAAAATCGGTATTTACCGATTCGGTAAATACTAAATCGGTAATGCCCATTCATTCCTATGGGCTTCAAAGCCCATAGGAATGAATGGGCATTACCGATTCGGTATTTACCGAATCGGTAAATACCGAATTCTTTAGAATCGGTATTCCAGCACATCTGGAATACCTACATATCCACCCCTTAGATATACCGATTTTTAATTACCGAATCGGTAAAATTCAGTTATTAAAAATCGGTAAATCTATTTTACCTACATCTGGCCCTTCGTTATTTACCATAACGAATCGGTAAGGGCCTGTGGCACTGAATACAGTGCCACCTACATGTAGATTTTCCGATTCGGTAAATATACCGATTCGGTATTTTACCGAATCGGTAAATTTACAGATTCGGTAAATATACCGATTTGTTACATTTTCAGGCCCCTACATCTCCATCTGCAAATACCGGTCGCTAACGGCCGAAATCGGCCGTTACCGACCGGTATTTGCCGTCCTACATCTGGCCCGAATGTTTTTGAACAAGCATTACGTGGAATCAGCGAGTGGGGTTTTTAGGAGAGTTCAGATGGGTGGGGCGCTCTGCCTAGGTTATACGTTACAATGTGTGGTGAAAGTAAGTAGGAAGTAGTGCGTGAAGAGCAGACGGAAAACACCCTTAACCGTCCAATGAAGTACAAGCCTCAATAACAATTAAACAGCTGTGCTCTCGCAACTACATGAGGGTATTAACATTCAGTACAATGACAATTGAATAACAGTAAAAAGAAGCAGATCCTTTGGTGTGTATCTTGTCACGAGGACGGTTTAATATATCCAGACTTGAGGCACAGTCACAATAAGCCGACACGTGTTTCGTCGTGTGCAGGTGAGTCAACACGACTCTTCAGGGCTTTACAAACAACTCAGCACATGTGAGTTGAGGAGAGTCTGGCGCTTGGACTGAAAGGCTGCATAGGATACACCAGTTCTGTTACACTTTGCGTGCACTACGTGGTGCAGTTTTATCCAATTATCATGGTGCACGAAAGCGAGCTCGCTACTGTAGATAGCCTAGTAGAACGTTCCGGGAAGACGGCGACCGGGAAACTTCAGAGGAGGGATACCAAGCAATCGCGCATCGCGTCTAAGAGAACGTACCCGTTTTCTTGGAAACCACATGAGACGGATCCCCTCCCGGTACTGCTTTTTACGCACACGTATGAAGTGTCACTGTTGAGAAAACTCGACCAACCCTACTAGGCTATCTACAGTAGCGAGCTCGCTTTCGTGCACCATGATAATTGGATAAAACTGCACCACGTAGTGCACGCAAAGTGTAACAGAACTAGTGTATCCTATGCAGCCTTTCAGTCCAAGCTCCAGACTCTCCTCAACTCACATGTGCTGAGTTGTTTGTAAAGCCCTGAAGAGTCGTGTTGACTCACCTGCACACGACGAAACACGTGTCGGCTTATTGTGACTGTGCCTCAAGTCTGGATATATTAAACCGTCCTCGTGACAAGATACACACCAAAGGATCTGCTTCTTTTTACTGTTATTCAATTGTCATTGTACTGAATGTTAATACCCTCATGTAGTTGCGAGAGCACAGCTGTTTAAGCATTACGTGGTTTTGCCTGTAGATTGGATGTGCAATATTGGGGACCTATATACAAAGGATAGACATAGGGCAGCAAATCCAATACATTTAACCCATTGGCTTGAAGGTACAGGCTAACAAACATAAACGTTTATCAGGACCTTTGATGATATCAGTAATGATGATCCTATACTTGGTGGTTTGTGACACAGTTAGTAAACGTTTTACATTAACAACTTTGTATAAAACACCTAGGCGTGGTGCCCCTCCTTTCAGCAAAGGTGAGAGATGCATAAACTTAATAACATACATAATGCAATTTATAATGCTGCAACACTTACACCATGGACCTACACTTTCTTTGTCTGTGCTGTGCAGCATATAGTGCAGCATCTATAAGACATATTACATGACACACGCATCATGCTAACATCTAAACATTATTACATCATCAGAAGTAATAATGCAAGTATATACGCTTAGTAATATGCAGGATGTTGTATAGAGCCTCACCCATACAGCTGATATTGCCTTCATTGCATTATATGGGCATGTAACAACAAGCAGTACCGCTACAGGCATGTTAGGAATTCTCATTCGAGAGTATATGTGACCTATAGTTGTCTGTAATTTTTGGGGATAATGAGGCCACAACTGGCAAGGGGGACTATCTGATGGCTTTACACTATAGTGCACACATGTTGTAGTAGGTAAGCAGGAGGAAAGAAAACCATATATGTAATTTGTCATACACAGACATCTACCAGCAGTTTAACTGGGTTTTGTATCACTCAACTTGTGTCATGACTAGCGTGTGGGGGGGTAGGAAGTCCACAGACGACAGAATAGGTATCATTTGGAAAATTCTTATCTGACTAAGGAATGTTTGGTTGGGTGATATAAATGGAGCTATAAACAACTTCCATATTTTAATTCCAAAATACATTTGAGCTCAGATGTACGTACATCTTGCCTTATGTTTGCCCAATTTAGTGGTGCAGCAACAACTCGATAAGTTAGTACATATTTACAATGCCATGCAAGGGGCCATTTGTGATGTGTTGCGTAGCAGTGCAAATAAAAGTGACACTAAACAGTGGCTTGTGCTCCACTGCATTACATTTTTTCTATGAGGAATTCCGTGGATGGAGCATGGTTGTTTCCTGTGCATCCACCCATGGATTTCACACACTCCCAGATTTCATAGATTGTGTACACCTGATATTGTGTTATATTTCTAGCCCTCCCAGAGTATGGCGTAAATAGGAGGAACAATATATTTGTATAACCCCTATAGCCTATTTCTATGTGTGCAGCATTCAACAGCACAAATACAAAGAGGAACATGCCACGGGCACCAAGAAGGATTTCCTACCTTCCCTAAAACGGTTATCACTGTCAGGCAGTCAACTTTGCACCATGGTTCAAGGGTGACTAGGTACACACTAGGATGTGTGAAGTGCACCAGTGCTGTGAGAGAGCAATAGTGCACCATACTTTAGTAGATATGGGGAATTTCTACACTCCCCCTTATGGAAAGAGGAGACCACTCGGTCCCCCCGAACGTATGGATGGGTGCCCCGATCCCCCGGGAAACCATTGTGGGCGGGGGGCGTGTCCCGGCTGGTATGCCCGAAGCGGTGTGGCCGGAACACGCTCCTCCCGCTCAAAAGGGGTTGTCCTAAACACCCGCCCGGAAGTCCGTGCACTGTTGGGCGTGCTTGAGGCGGGGCCCCGCCCTCCCGCAGCTGGATAAATAGTGCGAGAATCCAACGAAGCTTCCTCTTGTTCCTGTGCTGTGAAGGCTGCACCACTCGTCGCTCATGAGCCCTCACGGGAAGAAGCTGCACTTTTTTGAGAACTTGTAATCTTTGTCTTTCTCTTTCAGTTATCAAGGCGTGGTTGGAGATCGAGTCACCTTTTTAAATCAGGTCGGATGGATCGATCAAGGACATGCCTGGCAAGAAATCCGGAAGGAGCTCCGAGATGGAAAGGATGCTGCGCACGTTGGTGAACCAAGTGGCAGTGATGGACCGAAAGTTGGGTAAAGTTGACTGACTAGATCGCGGCTTAGCAGCCATCAGGAAAAAGGTGGAGGCCCAGAATGCCCCCTCGGGGCGGCCTAAGAGGGTCATCGGACCGGCCTTGCCGAACGTCACCCCAGGGGATAAGGGTAAGAAGAGGAAGGGGAAGGCGGGTCCCAGCGAGGCCCCAGCTCCAGTAGTAACTCCACCGATTCCAGTCGCGCCAGCGGCCAGCCCAGTACCGGGACCGGATGGGGGGTTGCCTATTCCCGTGGTTATCACGCCACTGGGGGATGACCAGATGCCCCCGGAATTAGCGCTTCAGTTAGCAGCGGTGTTACCATGGCTAAAGAAGGGAGCAGGGGGATCAGCGGCTGTAGGAGACCCGGCCGAAGAAGCCAGAATAATTATCGAGCAGTTGCGGCAGGCAAGGGATGCCGGGACGGCGAATGTACCTTCTATTTCCCCGCAGGTTGCGAAGGTGGTCGCGGCGGACAACCAGGAGAAAACAAAGAATTCGGCTGGAAGCACGGCAGAAGCCGGTAAGGGATCGTTACCGATGGTGGGGGAGGGTGCAGTACCCTCAAGGCGGGAAAGTTTAGCTCAACATGTTCCCATGGCTACGAAAGAGATGGTGTGGGCAAATAAGTATATTAACATGTTTTCACTGTTGACTGATCATCGTGAATTAGAGTATGCAAAGACCCAGAAAGATTTGTGGCACCCAGTGTATGGCGGGCCAAGATGGCGGAATTCAGGGTCGATGAGACGATGATGAACTGGATCAGGGCCTTCTCATCTTTGTAGCGATTATAGGAGAACGAACACCAGAGGTGTTGACTGATTTGGCATGTTATCAGAGTAGAATAACGAGTTTCCATGCGAAGTATGAGGGTGATGAATGGAAAGGCTATGATGTTGCCTTTAGAAAGGCGAAGGAATTTAATGCGGCCTTGACATGGGATTGTTTGGATACAGTGTCCTGGCATGCGCAGCTCTTGCAGGACCAGCGAATGCTACAGGGGCCAGCGCGAGCGGCTCAGAAGTATTCCATCAGAGGCAGTCACAGCCCTTTCGGGCGAGCTCTGGGGGGGAGGCCCAACCTAAGTTGGGCGGGAACGGAAGCAAGCGAGGGGTGTGTTGGGGCTTTAACAAAGGAACTTGTAGCAGGCCCCATGGAACGTGTAGGTTCCGGCATGCGTGCGCGGGCTGTGGGAATTCCTCACACCCGGAAACCAGTTGCCAATCAAAGGCCAATGGCGCAGGCGGAAAAGGGGGTCCCAAGCAGGATTGATGTGGTGCCTCGGAAGCAAACATCTTCGCCCATAGATATCTTGGCTTTGACCCCCTGGCTAAACGAATACCCTGATCATGCGTCCGCCGGGACTCTGAGGAATGGCTTCTCATATGGCTTCAGGATCCCGGCAGGCAATTTTCGGGGGAGCTCTTCCTGTAGAAATCAGTTGTCGATTCAACACAACCCAACAGTTGCCGCCAAAAAGATCACAAAAGAGGTTAGCCTGGGGCGGGTGGCAGAACCATTTAGCGACCCACCAGTGGCTGATTTTGTGTGTTCCCCATTGGAAGTGGTCCCGAAGAAGGACCCAAGGGAGTATAGGTTCATTCACAATCTGTCGGCCCCGAGGGGGGCTTCGGTGAATGAGGCGATTGACCCCGAAATATGCTCAGTGAAGTATGCATCGTTCGATGACGCTGTGGTAATGTTGAATCGCCTGGGCCCCGGGGCACTGTTAGCTAAGTCAGACATTGAATCTGCATTCATATTGCTCCCAGTACATCCTCAAGACCAGCACCTGCTGGGTTTCACGTTTCAGGGGAAATATTACATGGATATGTGCATGCCTATGGGGTTTTCAATTTCATGTGCTTATTTTGAAATGTTTAGCTCATTTTTGGAGTGGGTGTTCATGAAGGCCACAGGGCACAAACACGTGATGCATTATCTAGATGATTTCCTCTTTCTTGGCCCACCGGGCACTCGGGACTGCGCGCGGGCATTGCAGGACTTCTGCGTGCTCATGCAGGGTTTCGGGGTCCCGTTGGCACCGGGTAAGACGGTAGGGCCGGCTACCTCAATCGAGTTTCTGGGTATAGAACTAGACTCAGAAGAGGGGTGTTTCCATTTGCCGTTGGAAAAGGTTGCCAAGTTTAGGGCTTCCCTGTTACAGTGTCTCCGAACGGAGAAAGTGACCCTGCACGAGTTACAACAGACAGTGGGTCAGCTGAACTTTGCATTGAGAGTGATACCGATGGCTCGCCCTTTCTCTCGATCCATAGCGCAGTCCATGGTGGGCCTTAAGGAAGGACACCACCGTACTAGACTGTCGTCAGAGGTTCGACAGGACATGCTCATTTGGCGGGCATTCCTGGCGCACTTCAACGGTCGAGTGGTATGGAGCAAACCCCGAGCCTCGTCGGTGGAACTCGGCTTATGGACCGACTCGGCGGGGAGCGTGGGGTTTGGCGCAATCTTCGGAAACCGGTGGTTGGCACAAACATGGCCGGCGTGGTGGCGAACAAGCGGCCTAACAGGAAACATTGGTTTCTTGGAATTATTCCCCATCTGGGTGGCTTTGGTGGCATGGCCAGAAGACTTTAGGGACCGCTCAGTGGTGTTTTGGTCAGATAACATGACAGTGGTCGAGTGCATTAATCAGCAGGCAGCACGCTGCAAATGGATCTTACGACTGTTGAAAGAGATTGTATTGCGATGCATGAGATTGAACGTACAGTTCAGGGCAAAACATGTGCCGGGTGTACTGAATAATGCAGCTGATGCTCTCTCTCGTTCAAAAATGCAGGCTTTCAGGGATTATCTACCCACAGCGGAGCTAGTGGCGGCACCTTTCCCCGAAGCACTATGGCAGATCGGTGCACCAGACT
Source organism: Lissotriton vulgaris (assembly GCF_964263255.1). NCBI lineage: Eukaryota > Metazoa > Chordata > Amphibia > Caudata > Salamandridae > Lissotriton > Lissotriton vulgaris. The sequence continues at coordinate 1,435,067,449 of NC_141689.1, read as the reverse complement.
ACAAAACCTCGTGGCAGCCAGTTTAGCGCCCAGGACGAGGAAAGCTTATGAAGGGGCGTTCCGTTCATACTGCGCCTTTCTGGGGCCGGCAGGGGAGCATAGATGGGGGCGGGAGGAGTCCCTGCTCCAGTTTTTGGTGGCACTTCAGAAGGAATGCCGGTCGGCGGCAACCGCCAATAGGTACAAGGCCGCCATATCATTCATGGCACAGCTCCACGGGTTAAGGGACCCGACGGACTCCTTCTTAGTCAGGAAAGCCCTCCGCGGCTGGCGGCGCCTGGAGGGTCGCAAACAGGATAACAGGCACCCAATTGGGTTTGATAGATTGACCACCTTACTGGCGAAACTGGACGAGACATGCTCCTCGCCCAGCGAGGTAATACTATTCCGAGCAGCTTTCGCATTGGCATTCTATGGGGCCCTGCGGGTGAGTGAACTTGTGGCAAGGAATAGGAAAGATGTGGAAGGAGGTCTACGCAGGGATCACGTCCAATTAAGGGGGGATTCTCTGCTGATCTCGATAGCCAGGTCAAAGACGGACCAGGAGGCCATGGGGAATAGTGTAGTGTTGCAGCGCGCTCGGGGGAATCCTGGTTGTCCAGTGAGGCATGTGGAGGCCTACCTGAAGCAAAGGTTGACAACATGGGGGGGGCCCTGCTTAGACATATGGACGGCACCCCTATGACAAGATTTCAATTTCAGAGGGTGCTGGCAAGTACGATTGCTGCAGCTGGCTTGAACCCGTGTGATTTTGGGACCCATTCATTCAGAATAGGGGCCGCTATGGAAGCTACAGTTCGGGGTCTGCAGGCGGACGAGGTGAAACAATAAGGCCGTTGGTCCTCGAATTGTTTCAAGAGATATGTGCGACTGCACATGTTGTAAAAGGCTGATGAAAATGCACTCACGCTTGTTGTCTTTTGTTTGGATTACAGTTTTGCGAGCCTGTGACGCGGGGCGGAAATTGGGACCGGCCCAGCATCAGCTGACCGGCGGGAAGGGATCATCGACTGGAGATCAAGTGGTCTGGGTCGTGGGCCACTCATACGTGAGGCGTGCCGGGGACATATTCAAAGCAGGTGGTGCGATCCACACATCTGAGGAATATGGGTTCAGAGTGACCTTCCATAGGAAAGGCGGCCTCTGTATTGACCGATTGCAAAATTTTGTGGAGGAGCTCTTAGGGCGGCACAGGTCACCGCCGTCTGTAGTCATAGTGCACGTGGGGGGCAATGACTTGGTGAGACTGGGAAGACAGGTGTTAGTTGAGTACATACTGTCTGTAGTTAGCTGGTTAGCCAAAAGGCTCCCGGGGTGTATGATAGCCTGGTCCCACATGATTCCCAGGAGAATATGGCGGGGGGGTTTGTCTATGACAGCGTTGAACCACTCGGTAAATAGGGTCAACAACAAAATAGAGAAACTGTTTTGCTCAGCTCGTCTCCAAAGCATTTCGCATGGGTGTATCAGGGGCGATCACTGTTATTTGAATGATGGGGTGCATCTGTCCAGGGCTGGGAATGACCTACTGATAGGAGACTTCGTAGCTTGGCTAGTGGGTTTGAGGAGACATGACCTGTAGGAGGTGTGGGGGGGGCCAGATAGTCGGTCAACTATCTGGCCTGTGGAGGTAAGGTCATGATCGGTGAGCAGTGATTTCAAGGTCCCTAGGGGGGGCGCCACCCATTATGGATGGGAGCGCCCGGGGGGAGGCGGCCATTGGCCCCTTCCACGGGGGCGGCACCCACTACGGATGGGTCGCCCAGGGAGAGACGACCATAGGCCCCTCCCAGGGGGAGTCGGCTATATGCCCCTCCCACGAATTTCCCGGGGGCCGGATATCCGCTCCGGCGGAAGAGAGTGTGGGGAAGGGGGGAGTCCACGCTGTCCTTCTTACGGATTCCTCGCACACAAACTCAGACAACCTTAAGATGGCGTCGAGTACATGATTCATGAAACGTTTTAATTTAAAGTTTTAAATTTTGTTTCATATTTTAATAAATACGGCCGGGGGGGTCGTGAGGCGCCCCCGCCTTCCAAAAGTTCAAATCTGTGTCTGTCTCCTTCCATGGGGAATTGGTGTTGAGAGGGGTGGCGGGCATCCCGGCCCATATGGAAAGGGGAGACCACCCGGTCCCCCCGAACGTATGGATGGGTGCCCCGATCCCCCGGAAACCATTGTGGGCGGGGGGCGTGTCCCGGCTGGTATGCCCGAAGCAGCGTGGCCGGAACACGCTCCTCCCGCTCAAAAAGGGTTGTCCTAAACACCCGCCCGGAAGTCCGTGCACTGATGGGCGTGCTTGAGGGGGGGCCCCGCCCTCCCGCAGCTGGATAAATAGTGCGGGAATCCAACGAAGCTTCCTCTTGTTCCTGTGCTCTGAAGGCTGCACCACTCGTCGCTCCTGAGCCCTCAAGGGAACAAGCTGCACTTTTTTGACCCACCCACCAGCTCCTTGTTGCAGAGTTGTGAAATAAAGAAATATCGTTGGTGTTATTTGATGTAATAAAAATGTATGACAGTCATTTCTTGCATCATGAATGTATGGCGAGGTATGCATGTAATTGAATACTTGCTTATAGGACATTTTCTCCTTTGTAGAGATGTAAAGGAATGGATTCAATATAGTTTGGTTTTGCTTTAGGACCTTTTTCCCTTTGTAGCAATGTGAAGTCGGTGAATTATCAAACTGTTGCACATTTAGGCATAGTTTTTCTTTCCTTAGTAGGTAAAACAATTTTCGTATTTATACTTTGGTCGGGCGGTAAGGTCATGATCGGTGAGCAGTGATTTCAAGGTACCTAGGGGGGTGCCACCCATTATGGATGGGAGCGCCCGGGGGGAGGTTGGCTATATGCCCCTCCCATGAATTTCCCAGGGACCGGATATCCGCTCCGGCGGAAGAGAGTGTGGGGAAGGGGGGAGTCCACGCTGTTCTTCTTACGGATACCTTGCACACGAACTCAGACGACCTTAAGATGGCATTGAGTGAAAGGGGCCCCACGACAAGGGAAGTTACAGTTGGCTGCGAGGGTAAAGTCCTCTGCGCATGCGCCACTCACACCGTGAGGGCGGGAAGTTGGTGATAGGGATCTGACACCGGTTAAGACCTTGCCGTTGGCCCTTAATGTTAGGTTGTACAAATTCAAAAATGTAATGCATTTATCAGGATGCTAGACTCGGCTAGGAAACCTTTGTATTAGAGATTTGTTAAGGTTAGCCTGGAAAACCTGTCTTCATCAAGATGTAATTAAAGTTGAATTTGTACATGATTCATGAAACGTTTTAATTTAAAGTTTTAAATTTTGTTTCATATTTTAATAAATACGGCCGGGGGGGTCGTGAGGCCCCCCCGCCTTCCAAAAGTTCAAATCTGTGTCTGTCTCCTCCCATGGGGAATTGGTGTTGAGAGGGGTGGCGGGCATCCCGGCCCATATACACAACTCACTAACGGAAGTTGCCTTGTAGCACTATGTTGCATAAAAGTTTAGTAAATGTGGCCCAAAGAGTATGAGCATTCTTATCACACATGCACGTGAGAATGTACAGGGGATTATAGAAGACATACACAGTTTGTAATAGGAGGTTATGCACAATGCTGGAGGGGAGAAGGACGCTGTACTAAAAGATATAAGTAAGGGCCTTATATTTTACTATGTGTGTGATGATGATGGACTCACTGGGTTATGTTTAGCCTTATTCATGGACATATTTCAAACATAAAACATGCTGCTCACCTATTGCATGTTGCAAAGGACTTGTGAGGATATATAATCACACCACAGAAATAAGCAAGTTATGATAATGCTGAGAACAACATGTACATTTTCTTATATTGTTCGCTAGACACATTCCTTGTTATTATTATTGAAAAGGTACCTGCCATAAACTCATGTTATAAGCTACAAATGGTACTGGATTACTGAGGCTTACCCTCGGTATTATGATTTGCGTAAGACACAATTTCAATGTCATCATCTGGTTTATGTCCACCTGAAAGTGATTTTAGGAGAACATTGTTAAATGTAGGCACAAAACACATTATGACATATTGATATGTTAGACATTTAAAGCATATCTGTCTAAGTACTGATTTGGAGCTATTGTGCACCCTTTACAAATGGATATTTATTTATTTAGTGTGTTTTATATAGCGCACGGCTACCCCAACGGGGTGTCCCGGCGCTCCTGAGAGTGTAAATGAATCTTACTCCTGAGGGAATTAGCAAAAGAGGAATATTTTTAGTGCCTTACGGAAAGGAAGCTCGTCCTGGATCATCCGGATGGCAAGAGGGAGTTTGTTCCAGTGGGATGCGGCGCAAGCTTGGAAGGTTTTCCCCCCAGAGTGTATCTTTTTAAATCTAGCGGTGGTGAGAAGATTTTTGGTACTGGAACAAAGAGATCTGGTATTCTTGTAAGGGCGCAGACAGGAGAAAAGGTAAGCAGAACCCTTCCCCTTAATTGCTCTGTGAGCCAGTGTAAGGGCTTTGAATTAAGCTCTCTTCTGTATTGGCAGCCAATAGAGCGAGCGCCTGTGTGGAGAGATGTGCTTTCTGAGGGAGACGCCGCAAACTAGTCGGACTGCTGCGTTCTGAACTGTTTGTAGTCGATAGCAGAGGCCTGCGGCCAGACCAATATACAGACCATTGGCGTAGTCCAGGTGAGATGTAATCAGCGCTTGGACTATGGTTTTCCTGATGTTATTAGGGAGAAAGTTTATACATTTTTTGACCATCCTAATTTTGGAAAAGCAGGCTGCTGAGACTGTCTGTATTTGGTTGTGAAAGGAAAGGTTGGAGTCCCATCTGACTCCAAGGTTTTTTACGGATTCCTTAGGAGAAGGGGGTGGGCTCAGATCAAGTGGCCACCAAAGGTTGGAGTCCAGGGGGGACGGCTGGTGGAAGAAGTGGACCACCGTTTTCCCAGCGTTAAGTCGGAGGCAGTTGTTATCCATCCAGCATGCAATTTTACGCAGACAGTCTTTTAAAGGGTCAAAGGAGGACTGGGAGGGACTGTCATAGGAGAATAGGAGTTGGATATCAACTGTGTATGAGGTGGCTTTAATTCCAGACTGGGCAATCATCTCAGCCAGCGGAGAGAAATAAACGTTAAAAAGGAGGGGGCTTAAGGAGGAGCCCTGAGGGACTCCCCACTTTAATGGACAGCTTTGTGAAGTATAAGGGGGGTAAAAAACGCCTGAGTCCTGTTAGATAAAAAAGAGGACAGCCACTTCAAGGCTTGACCTTGAATGCCCTTGGAATGAAGACAATCAAGGAGGACTGAGTGAGAGACGGTGTCGAATGCTGCCGACAAATCCAGCAGCACCAACACCGCCCTCGATCCTCCGTCTAGTTTCCAACGAACAGCATCGGCCATCTCTATCAGGTGTCAATCAATGTGACTGTGCTGTAACATTGTCTAAATCCATGTTGTGAGTCGTGGAATGACCCGTGGGTTTCAAAGAAGCTCGCCAGCTGTTGTTGCACGAGTTTTTCCAGTACCTTAGCTGGAGCCGGTAACAGGGAGATGGGTCTGTAGTTAGCCGGCTCATTGGGGTCAGCGTTGTTTTTATTAAGAATAGGGACTAGTCGTGCGTGCTTCTACGAGTCTGGAAAGGTACCATTCCGGAGAGAGTCATTCCAGATACTGTTCAGGACAGGGTTAAGGAGTGGGGCCAAGGCTTTATATTGTTTAGCCGGCCATGGGTCGGTTGGCGTGCCAGATCTGCATTTAGATAGTTCTGCTAGAGAGAGATCAAGGGAAATTTCTTCAAAGTTAGAAAAAGACCTGGGAAGGTTCTGGACCGGGTTTTGTATGAGCTGTGAGATTGTGGGTAAGGTCAGAGCAATTTTTACTAGGAAAGAAGTCGTAGATAATGGCAATTTGTTCCTCAAAGTAATCTGATAGACGATTGCAGAGGGATTGTGATACAGGGGACTGTCGATTGAGGGCCATAGGGTCTGTAAATGATCTCACAGTGTTGAAAATTTCCCTCGCGGAGCCTTGGGCTCTGTTAATTTTTTCCTCTAAGTAGATTCTTTTGTGATCCATGATCTTTTTCCTATACATTTTGAGGGCTGTTTTATATTCTATTTTACTATCAGGGGAGTATGAAAGTCTCCAGCGTCTTTCCAAAAGTTTACAGGCAGACTTGCATTTGCGTAGTTCTTCTGAGAACCAAGGTGAGGAGGGGGCAGAACGGAATTTTTTAATGTGACTGATGGGGGCGATTGAATCAATAGCAGACGAAATCCAGCTATTAAAGTTGTTCAACCTGGAGTCTAAATCGGTGGCATCCCTAGGGACAGTGGAGCCCAGATAAGCTCCAAGGCTATCTGGAGAAATATTGCTCCAGTTACGCCCGAAAGTTTTGGCCTGAACACGGGGTCTTTCTTGGTGAGATAAACAAATGGAGAACGGGATGAAGAAATGGTCAGACCAAATCACTTGGTAAGGGTCACCAGTAACTAAGTCTAGCAAATTAGAGCATATCAGGTCAAGAGTATGTCCGGCCTTGTGGGTGGGACTAGAGATCCATTGCTTTAGACCTCCATCTGAAAGAGTGGAGAGAAAATTGGTGCACGTGGGATCAGAGGCGCCCTCCACATGGAGGTTAAGTACACAGCTTATTAGGAATAATAGGAATAGCTAATAGGAATTGACTTGTCGTATATTAAATTACTATATCATGTATTTACCGCTCAGACAGTCAGTGATGCATTCCTACATAGCTAGGGCCAGGAGCACCTAACTAATTAAGCCAATGGACTAATGCACAGTACGTGTAGTTATTTTGACTATCTTAATATGTGCATTACCATTAATTTTTGTTTTTTTAACGGGTTAGTGGTTAAGATGCAGACTATGTGTTGTGAATGGCTGTATAGAAAATGACATCCTTTCAACAATTCTGATGGGATACATACATCTGCTAAGCATCTCCAAATGGAGAGTTTGATATGCTTTGCCATACTTAGTGAAGTATTAAGTATTTGGAAGAGGTAACAATTTTTAAGAACAACACTATTCCCACTCCATAGAACAGAACAAGTGGCAACATCATGTAACACTTGTGAGGTGCACTTTACACTAGTCATTTTTCACACTTTTACATGGATTTGTATTGCCACCATGCTGCAGTTCACTGAGAAGCTGTAAGTATCCTTTCATGTTAATTGGATATGCACATCAAAATATTTTATGTTACTAAACTATGTACTACATAAAGTTATGATGTCCGACAGTGAATACATACCAACTGGCACAGCAGTCCCCAGCCCCAGTAGGTACAGCAATGTTGTCTCTCTTGTAGCCACATCCGTCCATTGATGCTGCAGTTGGTGTACGGTGCGGTCTAACCTTGTGACAGGGAGCAATCGTTTTCTGACGTGTGTCCAGAGCATGCAGCACTCTTTATAAGCATATCCTTGACTCACCCTCCAGCCCCAAGCATTTGAGGGAGGTATATTAAAGCCCCCACCTTCCTCTCCTCAAAGTTCTTTTTCCTCTCCCTACTAGACATTACACATGCACAGCCTATAAATATATCAAATCTACAATCAAATCCCAAATAGCCCTTAACACCCCTAAAGAACTAATTAAACCTCTGAACTGCCTCAAACAGACACCCCAAGAACAACCTTAAAAGACAATACAATAATGGACACACACATTTTACACAACTAACACTAGCAGACAGCACTATTCACTAACACAACAAATCAAACACCCGAAAAACTCCAAATTCCTTTCACACTTCAGCAAAAACCTTCACACACATCCACCAAGCACAAAGAGAAAGGGAAACTAAGGGCTAGATGTAGGTAATTTAGATTTACCGATTCTAAAATACAGAATTTTACCGATTCGGTATTTTAGAATCGGTAAATCTGATGTGGGTAATAATTCGGTATTTTTTACCGAATCGGTATTTGCTATTGAATCCTATGGTCCTTGAAGCCCATAGGATTCAATAGCAAATACTGATTCGGTATTTACCGAATCGGTAAAAATACCGAATTGCAAAGGGGGACAGGGTGTCACTTTGACACCCTGTTGCACCCCTGTAACTGGCTTGTATGCCATGTGGCACGCATACATGCCCTTAGGGCATGTCTGTGTGCCACATGGTACAGGTGTACATGCACAGATGTGCATGTACACAAGAATTCTTATTTACCATGCAATTGTATTACATAGTAAATAACAAATTCTAAAGGCCCTGTAGCACTGTTAGAAGTGCTACCTACATAGGAAAATACAGATTCAGTAATTTTACCCATCTGTAAATTTACCTATTCGGTAAAATTACCGAATCTGTATGTTTTCAGAGCCCCTACATACCAATGTCAAAATACTGGTCGGAAACGGGCGAAAATCGGTATTTTCGGCCGATTCCGACCGGTATTTTGACACCTACATCTGGCCCTAAATGTCAAACTCTTCCTAGTATGCAGCCACACCTGTTGAGACATTTCCTAGGTGTATCCACCCGATTTGTGTAACATTGCAGCCTATTATCCGACTCAAGGGCTACGCAGGACATGTTTGTGCTATGCAGAATTCCATTTTACCAAGCAAAAGGCCACGCAAGATATGTTACTCTTACACAAAATCTAATTATACCACACAAAGGGCACCCAAAACATGTTAGAGCTGTGTACCACGGGGTCAATCTATCATTACTGCAATGCAGGGCTGCACACACAATTTGCCCTGCATTCAATCAGAAGTGACGCTAAGCAGCACAGCACGTGCACAGCGTTTCGTGACAAGGACATGGCAGAAATGGCAAACAATTTCAAATATATGGTACACTTCAGCTTCCATGTGTGATGTTGAATTAAGTATTGCCTAGTGCTAACTGTGGAAAGTTTGCACCGTAGTGCTAGGGAAGCTGCATAGGAGGCAGGTATGGTGGTTAGCAGTTAGGGACGCCACACTCCTTGGAAGAACTTGATGAACATTACCGACCGGCAGTGTGTGTGTCGATAGATCGTTATAATTTCCAACAGCGGAAGGAGAAGCAGGGTGAGTCTATCGACGAGTATGTAGCGGCATTAAAAAAGCTGGCGTCCACGTGCCAGTTTGGTGGGCTCCACGATGACTTCATCAGAGACCAAATAGTAATGCATAGGACGATGAAGTCGGTTCAGGACAAGCTATGGTCAGGTGGTGCTACTAAGGGTGAGCGCAAAATCCGTTCCGCTCGCGGATTTCGCGGATTTTCGGTAAATCCGCAATCCGCGAACTCCCGCGAATTTACCGGAAATCCGTGAAATCCGCGAGCGGCGGATTTGGGGGGCAAAAGTTCAAGCCTGTTGAACTTGTAACTATTTTAGGATGGCGCCGGCAAGCTGCCAGCACCATCCTAAAATAGTTACTAAATTAGCTTCATCAGGAAGCACTAATAGATAAAATAAAGCAGGTGCTCGAGCACCTGCTTTATTTTATCTATTAGTGCTTCCTGTTACAGGATGATGGGCACTAGCAGGCAGCTCACTCAAGGGACCCATGCGCTCTTCGGTGTGATGGCAAAGTTAATCACCCCCCCCCCCCCAAAATGTGAGTTTTGTCGAGGCTGGGCAGGTGTGCGTTCTCCACATATCTATCGTCGAAAATTAGCTTTGATGCTTTATGGAGGCCTTTGCATTATTGACTTTCACAAGCTCAATCCCTGTGCAGTTCCTGTGATCACGAGCTTCTCTGATCCGTGCCTGTCCTTTTATGCACACAAGAGGCATGTGAACTTGCATATAAGCCCCGTCCGTTTTGCCCCTCCCCACACACTAGTGGCGTGCACCGTCTTCGGGCCCTTTACCCACTTGATGGACAGCTCACTCGAGGGACCCCGGCGCTCTTTGGTGTGATGCCAAAGTTAATCAGCCCCCCCCCAAAATGTGTGTTTTGTCGAGGCTGGGTAGGTGTGCGTTCTCCCCATATCTATTGTAGAAAATTAGCTTTGATGCTTGATGGAGGCCTTTGCATTATTGACTTTCACGAGCTCAATCCCTGTGCAGTTCCTGTGACCACAAGCTTCTCTGATCATTGCCTGTCCTTTTATGCACACAAGAGGCATGTGAACTCGCATATAAGCCCAGTCCTTTTGGCCTCTCCCCACACACTAGTGGTGTGCACCGTCTTCGCGCCCTTTACCCTCTTGATGGACAGCTCACTCGAGGGACCCCGGCGCTCTTTGGTGTGATGCCAAAGTTAATCCCCCCCCCCCCCCAAAATGTGTGTTTCGTCGAGGCTGGGTAGGTGTGCGTCCTCCCCATATCTATTGTCGAAAATTAGCTTTGATGCTTGATGGAGGCCTTTGCATTATTGACTTTCACAAGCTCAATCCCTGTGCAATTCCTGTGACCACAAGCTTCTCTGATCCGTGCCTGTCCTTTTATGCACACAAGAGGCATGTGAACTCGCATATAAGCCCCGTCCTTTTGGCCTCTCCCCACACACTAGTGGTGTGCACCGTCTTCGCGCCCTTTACCCTCTTGATGGACAGCTCACTCGAGGGACCCCGGCGCTCTTTGGTGTGATGCCAAAGTTAATCCCCCCCCCCCCCAAAATGTGTGTTTTGTCGAGGCTGGGTAGGTGTGCGTCCTCCCCATATCTATTGTCGAAAATTAGCTTTGATGCTTGATGGAGGCCTTTGCATTATTGACTTTCACAAGCTCAATCCCTGTGCAATTCCTGTGACCACAAGCTTCTCTGATCCGTGCCTGTCCTTTTATGCACACAAGAGGCATGTGAACTCGCATATAAGCCCCGTCCGTTTGGCCCTCCCCACACACTAGTGGTGTGCACCGTCTTCGCGCCCTTTACCCACTTGATGGACAGCTCACTCGAGGGACCCCGGCGCTCTTTGGTGTGATGCCAAAGTTAATCAGCCCCGCCCCCAAAATGTGTGTTTTGTCGAGGCTGGGTAGGTGTGCGTTCTCCCCATATCTATTGTCGAAAATTAGCTTTGATGCTTGATGGAGGCCTTTGCATTATTGACTTTCACAAGCTCAATCCCTGTGCAGTTCCTGTGACCACAAGCTCCTCTGATTGTCCTGTCCTTTTATGCACACAAGAGGCATGTGAACTCGCATATAAGCCCCGTCCGTTTGGCCCCTCCCCACACACTAGTGGTGTGCACCGTCTTCGCGCCCTTTACCCACTTGATGGACAGCTCACTCGAGGGACCCCGGCGCTCTTTGGTGTGATGCCAAAGTTAATCAGCCCCCCCCCCCCCAAAATGTGTGTTTTGTCGAGGCTGGGTAGGTGTGCGTTCTCCCCATATCTATCGTCGAAAATTAGCTTTGATGCTTGATGGAGGCCTTTGCATTATTGACTTTCACAAGCTCAATCCCTGTGCAGTTCCTGTGACCACGAGCTTCTCTGATCCGTGCCTGTCCTTTTATGCACACAAGAGGCATGTGAACTCGCATATAAGCCCCGTCCGTTTGGCCCCTCCCCACACACTAGTGGTGTGCACCGTCTTCGCGCCCTTTACCCACTGGATGGACAGCTCACTCGAGGGACCCCGGCGCTCTTTGGTGTGATGCCAAAGTTAATCAGCCCCCCAAAATGTGTGTTTTGTCGAGGCTGGGTAGGTGTGCGTTCTCCCCATATCTATCGTCGAAAATTAGCTTTGATGCTTGATGGAGGCCTTTGCATTATTGACTTTCACGAGCTCAATCCCTGTGCAGTTCCTGTGACCACGAGCTTCTCTGATCTGTGCCTGCCCTTTTATGCACACAAGAGGCATGTGAACTCGCATATAAGCCTCGCCCGTTTGGCCCTGCCCCTCACACTAGCGATGTGCACCATTTTCCCGCCCGGCCTTTACCCACACAATCTGCAAAATCCACGAATCCGCAAATTCGTGGATTTTGCGGATCGCAAATTCGCAAATTTGCGAATGGCGAATTCGCAAAATTCGCCCATGCTTAGGCGCTACCACGTTGAATGAAGCGATCGCAATGGTAAAAAAGGCGGAGTTGGCACAACGATGCGCGGACGCGGCGAAAAGAGAAATGGCGGCGAAGCCCATGGTCAACAGTATAGAGGATGAAGAGCCTAAGGGCGGGAACAGGAGCACAGGCCCGATCGACAAGGGACCCAACAAGTGGCAACGAAAACCAGGACCGCCAGGGAGGCAGGTGAAAGGTAGTAAGACATTGTGCTACCGATGTGGCAGTTGGGCCCATGAGGCGAATGATAAAAGGTGTCCAGCATTCCGGGCCAAATGCATGTTTTGCGGAGTGATGGGACATTACGAAAAAGTCTGTCGAAGGAAGATGGCCCGCAACACAGTGAAATTTGTCGACATAGACCAGGAGGAAGGGGAAGGAAGATGCCACGTGGAAGAGGATGAAGTGTTGTGCATCTAGGAACAGGTACTGAGTGTAGGCCACAGGAGATCGAATAAACCAGTGCTGGACATGTTGATAGGGGGTGTAACGATAAGCATTGTGGCGGACTCAGGCTCACCATACACGTTGGTTCAGAGAACAGTATGGACAGAGAAGTTCATGCCCCAGCTAGGTCCACACCTGGAACCACCGGACATCAGACCGGTCACGTACCTGGGAAATCGCATCCCCATCGCAGGCTATCGACTACTAACATTTGAGTTCAGAGGACGCAGTGCAGAGTGCAAACTATATGTGACGGAGAAAGGCCCATCGGTATTGAATTGGATGGACCAAGGAGACTTAGGCATCTAGCTGGACCCTGGCGGAGCAGTGCAGGTGCTATTGACGGAACCTGAACCGTGGCCAGACATGGCGAAATGGAGAAGAGACTTTCCCAAGGTATTCGGTGGAAGAGTCGGGAGACTAGAGAGGTTTGCGCATGAGATCATCCTCAAAACGGATGCCAAACCAGTGGCACATAAAGCAAGGAATGTACCGATAGCTGTGAGGGAGGCGGTACAGAAGGAGCTGCGCGACCGGGAAGGAAACGGAATTATTGAACCAATCACATGCGCGGAGTGGCTGGCCCCCCTGGTGGAGGTGATGAAACCGAAAGGCAAGGTCCGGCTGTGCGTGGACCTGCGCGAACGTAACAAGAACATAGTGGTGGAGAAGTTCTCGCTGCCCCGTATAGAGGAAATGCTGGCAAAGACCAAAGGGAAGAAATGGTATTCCGCCATAGACCTGACGTCGGCGTACCACCAGGTAGCGTTGCACCCGGAGAGCAGGAGGCTGACATCATTCATCACCCCCTTCGGATGCTACCAATTCTGTAGGATGCCCTTCGGGTTGGCATCGGCAGCGGCGGTCTTCCAAAAGCTGATGCACCGTCTCTTTAAGGACATGGAAGGGGTCCAGTACTTCCAAGATGACATTTTGGTGATGGGGAGTGACCAACGGGACCACAACGCGAAGTTGCCCAAAGTACTGAGGGTGCTGGAGGACAAGGGGCTGACTGCTGAGTGGGAGAAATGCCACCTAGGCATGGCATCCGTCACCTACCTGGGGTACGAAATCAGTGAACTAGGAATCACGCCCAAGAAGGAGAATGTAAGAGCGATATGTGAGGCACCACCACCCGCTAGCAAGGAGGAAGTCAGTTCCTTCCTAGGAATGGCAGAGTACTATAGCAAACTCATACAGCACTTTGCTTCCAAAACCCACCACATGCGGTTCTTGACCAGAGAGAAGACGACATTTGAATGGACAGAAGAAACGCAGAGGGAATTTGAAGACATCAAAAGAGAGGTAACACAAGACATACCCCTCCAAGGATATGACCCACAAGGGAATACGGTGGTGACAACTGATGCCAGTGACAAAGGACTCGGTGCAGTCCTCATGCAAGACAGGGGTGGAAGAACAATGGAGACCCTTAGTTTTGCGTCCAGGACCCTGACAGACACTGAGAAAAAGTTCAGTGTTATCGAAAAGGAGATGTTGGCAGTGGTTTGGGCCATGGGGAGATTTCGCCAGTTCCTATGGGGTACAAGATTCCAACTGAGAACAGACCACAAGCCATTAGTACGGGTCCTTACATCCAGTGGGCATGCTAATGCCACCCCGAGGAGAGCGAAAATGACTCTCAAGCTACTGGAGTATCGGTACGATGTAATGTACATCCCGGGTAGCAGAAATAGAGTCGCTGACTATCTCAGCAGGGCAGCAGCTATGGAGTCAGCAGGAGAAGAGAAGGAAGAAGGGGATGAAATGGTAGTACTGATGGAAGACCCGGAGAAGGTGATAAGTAACCTAGAATGGAAGGACGCATACCAGACAGACAAGAACATCCAGGAGGTGAAGGGGTACATCACAGGAGGATGGCCGGAAAAGAAACACCTGAGTGGAGACATGAGGAAATATTTCGAGGTGAGAGAAGAGCTCTCACTCGGGGACAAGGGAGTCTTTATGTACCGAGGGGACAAAGTAGTACCACCAGAAGGACTCATCCCTAGACTACTAACTATACTACACGAAGGCCATTTAGGAATTGGGAAGACCAAATTAAGAGCCAAACAAGGTTATTGGTGGCCAGGCATGGATACGCAAACAGAGAGACATATAAGGGAGTGTAACAATGTCTGCAGGCGGATAAGACCATGACACCATTGAGGCCGTCCATAGGAAAGTTAGACACACCGAGGAACCCATGGGAAGAACTTTCCATCGACATATTGGGTCCCATCTTGGACGAGCAAGGAACCCCTAAGTATCTATGCGCCCTGGTGGACAAATATTCCAAGTGGCCAGAAATACATATCAATGAAGAAATGGACACGGACACTATATTAAAATTTCTCACAGCCACCTTCCTCAGGGAAGGTATTCCCAAATCCATATTAAGTGACAATGGACCACAATTTACTTCTGACAAATGGTTGAAATACATGGAGAGAAATGGAATCTGTTCCAAACACACTTCCATATACCATCACGCAGGGAATGGACAAGTTGAACGCTTCAATAGGGTCTTAATGGACTCCATCCAAGCAGCCATCATGATGGGGAAGGACTGGGAGAAGGAACTGTTGCACATGATCTGGGCGTATCGCATCACCCCCACGGGGACGGGGTACAGCCCTTTCCAGATTCTAAGAGGCAGAGACCCATTCACCAAGGACAATCTGGCGTGGAAAGAGAAGACGGTGACGAGCAAGTGGTCCCCAGCGGTTGTACAAGCTAATCTGGAAAGGGCCCAGAGGATATATTCGGAACACTACAATAAGAGAAGGAATGCAAAAGACTCGCAGTTGGAAGAAGGAGAATGAGTGAGAGTCAAACTGGCCACACTTTAACGGAAAGAGGATAGTAAATACAGCAGATCTTTACAGGTCAAAGAGGTTCTTGGCCGAGCAGCCAGGCTGAGTGACGGCAACGTATGGTCCCAGGAGCGCATGGCTCGATGTAACAAAATTGTGCAATGGGCTCTAGAGGCACGGGAACCCGACGAGATGGACCAATGTACTTTGGGAACTGATACAGACACTCAGGAAGGAGAAATGGAAAACACGGAACCAGGGGTGGAGCAAGAAGACGGAGGGTCCACAGGCGCCGGCAGGACGAGTCGAGAGGGAAGAGAACAGGTGGACAGAGAAAGATCCTTGGTCCACAAAGGCAAGGAGGAAGAGTCCCTGACCCAAGGGGGATCGGAAGGAACATCCACTCCGGTAAGGTGCACCAGAGGTGGACGATTGATAGTGAAGCCCTCCAGGTTCCGGGACTATGATATGGGTGATGGAAACTGAAGCTACCGTAGTCTAAGTTACTTGTTTTGGAAAAAAGGGGAGATATGTAGAGTCGCCGCTCTAGTTGTTTCACGTCACGTGACGACGTGACGTGAGACGGCGGCCATTTTAGATAGCGCGCCTTTCGGAGCGCGATCAGTCGAGCGCCGGAATTGTGTGGAGCAACACGCTCGGCGCTCTGTGTGTTAATTAATAAATAAATACTTTCTGCACTACCCGCAAAGAGCCTCTGTCCTTTTCTATAAGCCACATCTTTACACACAACAAACTCAGAGCATAACATGTGTATCTACGTTATATGGAACTTGTGAAGTTGTAGAAATGTTGTGCAGGTCACAATTACAAATATATGTCAAGTTGGGAATATATGACAAAATATTTGTGTGTGAATGCATGCAAACAACTATCCTCCACACATTACACAACTAAAAACTTTGCCGTATGAAGTGACACACCACAAGTAGGTGGCTTGTGTTATAATTATATACAATGCAACACAAGCCAATGTAGGGTCTTAAGTCTGATTAAATATGCCCCACAGAGCCGCCTTGCAATACTCTATGTAGCACGGTGGAACTGGTTCATGCATGGCTGAGCAAGTCACCGCCTTGCCTCACTATTTACGTGGAAGGGGTTACATGGGTGGAGCATCTGTAACCCAACATGTCCACCCATGTTATTTGGTGCAATCACATAATAACTTACACAAGTAAATCTGGAAATGGGTCATAAGCAGATCCTTTCTAGGGCGAAGCATGACATTGACACCTATGTTTGTTTCTGCAAGTTACTTCCACACTGTAGGGGTGCTGCATTCTACATCACACCTGGAAAGAAGAAGATGGCTTTCGGACTTCTTTTTAGTGCAGCACGGTGTTCATTTCTACACATACTCTATCCTTCCTGTAACACAGGCTCCCTTGCAACATGGCGCATGGGTGCCTGGGTTGGCACTATATTGCATATATTGGCCCAATGGAATATGAGATCAGGAATGCCCTGTATATTTTCGTATATGGTGTATTCCTGCACTATCCCTGTGACACTACCCATCACAGCAAGTTGAATGGCAACGTTGTCTTGCATCACTTTGAAATTGTAACCTTTGTACCTTAACAGAGTGCACATCAATGTAGTTCTCCATAGTGTGGGCAGAACATGACAGTAGGTGACACATACTACTAGTCACATATATTGTGAGATGTGTTTTATTGCCATTACATTTTTTACCGTTAGTCTAAAATTTGGACCTATCGCACAACCATTTTTTCTAATCTGCAGATGTCATGACTAACAATATCGGCATACTGTGTTGTGTTGTTAGTCCCTTTATTGACACTCTGGTTACACACACTACCAACTCCTCACCCACAGTATACCCGCTTTAGAATGGTGAAAGCTGTTACAGTTAATGCCAAGTCATATCAAATGTCTGCACACATTGGTGGGTCTATGCATAAATACACTAAACAGAAAAGAGAGTGAGGAACAAAAGTACCTATCATTCTCCCCACATACTTATAGCAAACATAAGAATCAGCTGAATACTGTATCATTCAACTAGCATCCCACGTACATTTAGTAATCTCTCAGGAAAAATTTTTTTTTTTAAATCGAACCCTCACCCTCTACGTGTAGGTACACAGATAATCCTACTAAGGGGCACCTTCACAACGCAAGGTAGCCATATGAAACTACATGCATTGGTACACATTCTTTTTTATTTCAAACACAAAGTGTGTTACCATGGCTTGTACGCGGACAATTCATACATGCGTACCTCAACCACAATGGTGATCATTTCTGATTGCATGCCCCTAGAGTTCATGCCTGATACTAGATACCTTATATAAATCATTATTAAGTCAAAGTGAATAGATTATTTATACCTGTCTCGTTATGTGATACACAGGAGTTTTGTTGTGAGATTTTGTAGATACTGCACATATACACTAACACACATCACCTCTTCTCCATTGTTACTGTTCTACACATTCTGCATGAATCATGGAGTGTGAACCAGTATCATGGACTAGCTAATTTGATAATGACACTGTAAGACAACATCAGCAATACTACTGTTATGGCATTAGGGGTGAGATGAAGTTTATATATATCTATGTTGATGCATCTAAGCTGATTCTGCTCAGCTACCATCATACATCCCCAGATAACACATCTTTGGTTTGCTCATGGGTCAGATGGCTGCCCTTGCTTAGGAACCACTCCTCACACTTTTACAGTCATATTCATCAACCTGAATTGCGCTCGCAAATGGCCAGATTCTGAGAATCTGGCCGTTTGCGAGTGCGATTTTTGCATTTGGGATTCATCATCCCAAATGCAAAAATCGCTATTTGCGAAATCGCATATTTGTGAGGAATTGGATTTAAGGAATCTCTAATAGAGATTCCTTAAATGCAATTCATCACCCTAATTGAAATTGCGAATTCGCAATATTTGGTCGCAATTTACCACGAAATCTGACTTCGTGGTAAATTGCGAAAAACGAGTAAAAAGCACTTTTGTGCATTTTTTACTTTTGCATGTTACACACACACATGTCCTCTGGACATGTGTGTGCGCAACACCTGTTCAAATGTGCATTTGAGGGGTGCTACAGGGTGTCCTTTGGACACCCCTGGCACCCTTCAAATCGCAATCTTATTTGCGATTAGCAAATTGCTAATCGCAAATAAGGAATACTCCCCATTCATTCCTATGGGCCTTTTGGCCCATAGGAATGAATGGGGAGTTTTTCCTTATTTGTGAATAGCAATTTGCTAATCGCAAATAAGGAATCAGTAGGAATCGCAATAAATTTTGCTAATCCTACATGAATCCCGTTTTGCGAGTCCTTAATAGCGATTCGCTATAATTCGCTATTAGGGCCTCGCAAAACGGGAGATTGAGGAATCTGGCTGTTACTGTACTAATTATGACAATCAATGATACATGGCTAACTGTAAGGATGTTGGTGCATGGTTTGCACTTTTCTTGGTTGACATTGACACAAACACAACAACATGACTTCCTCTTTCTTATGTTTCAAAAGACATGTTTATTGACTATACACCTGTGTACATTTACATAAAAGCTATCTTCTGTATTTAATTGCATTATACAAAGAAAAATAACACCAAATCTTCTCTTCTGGCAAACCCTGCCATTGATAGTACAATTTCTAAATACAATGTTTCATCCTTGTCATCCTCACAGGTCATAGCACATTCAAATCCCATTGTTGATGTGTTTTGACACATATGTTATTGAGAATTGCACATACAAGGACCATCCTACATACCACTGGAGGCACTTTTTGCCCGATTAGTCTAAACTTCAATTCACCAAACATTTGTTCCACAACTTGACAGGTTTTCCTTAAAGTATCATTGGATCTCCTCTGTCCCTCAGTCTATGTAGTAGCAAACAAGTTCATTAACCAAGGCTATTGCCCATAGCCTTGATTACATGATGAAAGATATAGGAAAACATATCAGCAGTAGTTGAAGACTTAGATATGCTTGCTGTATTAATGATAGTTTTGGAAACTGTACACCAACTGTTATATTTTATCTTACTGTTTGTTAAGTTGGTGTGAACATAGTTTCAAAAAAGGGCAGTTTTCATATATGCCTGTATGGAAGGCAGTTCTACGTGTACAATGAACATTTTTTCCTCATCCATAGTTATATATCAGAATGGAAAGAGAATAAGTTTAGCACCCTAAAAAATTGATGAAATTTTTATACTGAGATTCGCACAAATTTGACTTTGTGTCGTGTTATGTATAATTGAGACACATGATATATAGTACTACCTGTCTTTTGGTAACAGTAACAGAGACAATCCGAGTCACACATACATTGTACTGGGTTTAATACAGCCAAAGACATATATTCATAGATGTTGAAGTTATGGTAGGTCATGTACATATATGTGAATTCACTCTATTGCCTTGCTTGAGACATGGACCAATATTATCTGTGCAGCATATTCCTTAGATTACCTTTGTTCGTACTACAGCACTATGGTGATGTATGCTATATATTTGAAGGACCGTTTACAATATTGAGAACATGGGTACAACAATGTAGGGCATAACTTTTTTTTATACAATTGGATGGTTGATGAACCTGCAGTCATGTACAGACATGTCCCAATAACCATCTTTATGTGTCCATGTGTAAACGTGTCTTCATTGAGTAGGAACACAGTTTGCAGTGGCACACAATGTTATATTGAAGGGTGTATGAGTTATTCTTACAATGCAACAACTGTGAGCCCATACTATGTGCTAAGTAAGCTTTTGCTTTGCCCTTGTGTTTCCCAGGGTGACCAGAGTAGCTAGAAAAGAGTTCCCTGTAATTTTGCACACCAGGCAAGCCAACTCTTTAGTGGGCTTGAGTGGGCTTGTACATATCTTTCACACCAGGAGCATCCTTCTGTGGACTTACATGACATTTCAGGCTGGCAGCCATTCCATGGGTAGAGCATGGCCATTCACATGCATTAACTCAATGTATTCCAATCATTACCAAATTGAATACAGCTAATATTTATGTGAATGTATTTAAGTAGTGTGGATCCCAGTCCCTGACATAACACATCTTTTATATTCCTAGCTATTTTGTCCATCAGTATGTACTACCGTTTACAGAACACATTGAAGGAGGACCAAGGATTTAAGATTGCATTCCTTCCTGTCAATAAGGAGTTTGCAGGCCATAACACAGACACCCTTGCACTATGGTGCAAGGGTACCTCTGTTGTTTGGCAGACTGCACACAGTGCTCCAGCACATGAAAAGAAAAAGACTGTCCACATCTTTGCCGATATGGTGGGTGTGCCCTCCCTCAATTTGATGTATCACAGCACAGCAACTTTGTTTGATGGCCTACATTGCATGAGGAAGTAGTATGTTTTACCCCAATAGTACACAATTAGCTATGTGAGTGGTTTCATTCCACCCACTATGTGTACATTTTACACTTTATTGATGGCATGTTTGGATATTGTCAAATGTATCTCTGATCCACGTAGGAATATTTACATGCACAATTTGACTTATCAATCAGGAGTCCATTTCCATATCAGCCTTTGATGGTGCTATGCTTAAAAATATAGGCATAATGGGTATATTGGTGAATAATTCATATAGCCCACAATTGCCTGCACATTGGTTGAGCATTTGTTTTTCCAATTACTGAAAATATGTGCAGTAGCTACAGGTGGCATCAATTGAACATGGGTTCTGTGAGACGCTGGCCTGGTATATGATGTACACTTATGTAAGTGGACACCCTGCACGAGACCAGGAAACCGTTATGGTGTTTTAAGAGGCCTTATGCAACCTTAGAAAGCTCTCTAAGTGGTAGCTGTAGAGAGCAGCCTTCAGGCTTAGCCCTGAAGGAGTTTAAAGCAGCTTGTTTTACCAAAATGCAATCTTACAGTATAGAATAAGTGAAAAAGAATTACACAAGGTATTTATAAAAATATGTATTTATTATATAATACTCTCTAACACATACAAGTATCTCCTACCTGGAAATATGCACAATGCACACAATACTTTGCAAAGAAACACAGTTAATAGCATGCAATACACAGTGGACCCCAGGGGGGATCAAACCATGTACTAAGAAAGTGGTATAAGAACCACGACTCGTGTCGAGACAATGTTGAGAGGATGTAGAAGTGCTGGGGACCCAAGGAACCACCCAAGGTGAGTGACTAGGAACCTCATGGATAGCGTGTGCAGTGTGAGATCACGACCACGTGCTCTGTACAAATCAACGTGTAAGTCGCGGTCGAAGTTTCAAAGAAAAAGGATCGGATCCTTCCCAACGGACCCTGAAGAGACCCTGTGGAAGCCAGGTGCATACGTGTGAAGTGGTGTCGGAAACCGCTGTCGAACCCAATGGAGGACTTCATGAAAGTGCCACTGTTGAAGAAAGAGAAAGCGTCAGTTGGAAACCGAATGTGGATTCAAGTTGAGAGGTACCTTCAAGCAGAGGGGACAGAGTCTATGTCACTCAGGAGTGATCAGGAGACTTGGAAGAGGAATGCCCTCCGATGTCGGGTGTTGCAGAAAATTTGATGATGACCTTGATTCTGCATCTGTGAGGACCAGGCGACGCTGAGGAAGACCAGGAGCCATGCACGAGCTCACCTACCAAGGATGTTGAGTGTTGAGGGCTAGGTGTCTGGCAGGAGCACCAAATAGACTTGGCAAATGCAGCCAACTCAAGAGCCAAAGAAGGAGCAACATGGGGATTACCAAGGTCCAGGGGACTTACCACAAGCAGGGGAGTCGGGGAGGGCCCTGAGCTGTCAGGGGAGCCCAAGAGAAGCAAAGGTGACCATTAAATGGACCCACAGGCTGGATATTGGAGGCACTGGAGTCACAAGAGGACCTCAGCAGTTCACCAAATGATGCTGACCACGATGATTCTGGTCACTGGAGATGCTCAAGGTTGGGGCTTCTTGGAGCCCGCAGATCTTCTTGGAAGCGAGCCAACAAGCCCTTTCAACTGCAAGTTGGTGCAGTGAACAGGGGTTTGGTTATTGCAGCCCACACAAGGGATACTGGCCTCAAACTTGGTGAGATGGCAACGCAGGCCTCAGGAGCTGTGGAAAACTGCCACCTGTGTTGCAGAACCTTTTGGAGTCCGGAAGAGCTCAAGATCAGCAGACCGGTCAACTTGGCAGTTCAGGCTGGACTGTTCCCATGAGGCACAGGGTCAGACTGATTTGCATATAGCCATGTCTGAACTGGGGTGGCAGAGTGGGCTAAAGAACGGTGATGGATTAAACCCAGATCTTTTGACTAGGTGTGAGTGTTTGATTCAGATGCTCCGTCCATTACCACCCCCTTTTGTACGAGCTTGGCTCAGCAGCAGGAGGGCAGAATCGTGTCTCTGGTTGGCAGCAGCCATTTTCAGCTGTCTGGGTCTGGGAAGACTGGTACCAGGGACATTGAGAGCCTAACGGAGGGCCCTTGCAGTGCTTGGAATCATACCTCCCATACCATTTACAGTTTGGGGGTATGATTCCAACATGTTTGATACCAAAAAAGATAGGATTCGTTGCGGCCAGTTTCGAGATGGTCATCGCGTAATTATGCGGTGCCCCTCCATATGGTATATGGCTGCTTCACTGACAACCCAGGAAAATTGACTCCGTAGGCTGAAGGAGTGTCCTGCTCATGCAGGGGCACCCTCTCACTTAGAACCAAGCACCCTGACTTCAGGATTGCAAAGGCCTGCAATAGGGCTGACGTATAGATTTTAAGTGTAGTGACCCTAGATATAGGAAACCTATATCTTTAGTAAGTGGTGCTAGCACCTTCTTACACAGGCTGCAACGGCAGGCCTGTAGTTCCATTTTGAATGGTCTCCCTTGGGTGGCATAATGCATGCTTCAGCCCTCTGGGGTACCTCTGGCCTGGGTACCTTAGAACCATATACTAGGGACATATAAGTGCACCCCAGTATCCAATCTGGGATGTACCCAAGTACTGAACATAACACTTTAGGAAGAAAGCAGCTAGACAGTGGTCCTGATTAGCAGACTAGTCAATAACAGCTTAGCACCAGGCAAAAAGTGAGGGTGACCATAGAAGCAGATCCTATTTTCCCACAAGTGCAATCAATTGCAGCAAGCACATGAGGGAATCAGGTATTATCAAAACTTTTCTTGGTGGCTAGTTGTTTCCTGGCTGTTGTTTTTTTTAAAAAAACAGGCACAGTGCGGTTAGCTTAAAGATGGCATCAAATACAGATGGCAGCAATGTAGAATAGGCACCCTGTCATATGCCAGCCAATATTGCAGAGGTCTTCGAGAAAGAGCCAGAACCCAACATGTGTAGCACTGCCATCAATTTCTCATGTGGTGGGATGGCATTGGTCCTACTTGGTGCTAGTTGAAGAATTGAAGATATATTTTCCAACAACTCTAGGATGCTCTCCTTCTTGAGACTGTATAGCTGGATCACCTCCTCTTCCATGAGATCAATGAGGCTAATCCGTTGTCTGAATATGTGCACCTTCCTCCTTTGCTGTCACTGTTGTTCTCTCACACCAACTCCCAATTGCAAAATAACTACCTCTATGGAATAGATGAGCATACACGAGCAGAGAGTTTTGTGATGGACATCTTTTTATGCTGATGCCCTTGTGTCATTGTGTGCGCCTGTGTGATGATGCGTCACCCAGAGATAGCTTGGTAAATCCCACTGCATTTAGGTTATGTTGGATTTTGCGTGGGGACACCCACCTTGCATACATTATTTCCTACGTGACGCAGGCTGACATAGCACAGCACTTGCACCACACAAGTCTCTATAAACTACACAGAAAGGCTCCTGCGTCACTTGATAAATCTGACTTAATCCCTTTCGTTGCCTTGAGTCGCCTTGTGTAACATAAGGGCAACACAAGGGCTTGATAAATGTGGGCCTCAGTGAATTTAGATTAGCTTAATTTAGCATGTGGGTGCAGATTTTTGTATCTTTAGTATATCACTAGAAATTGATCTGATACTAGTATAGCAGATGAGAAAGAGGACACAGGTAACAACTGAACAATGTAGAAGAGAAGGGAGGCTTTGGAGGACACTGCAATTACCTGAGAGAGGAGGAATTTGTAGATCCAACGTGTCCCTGTTGAATGTCATCACAACTAAGCCAATGTATGCCACTCCTCCATATCCCAAACCATTGTTTAATTTGGCCAACAGTATGTCATGATCCACAGAGTTATATACCATAAAAGAATCAAAAGGATCAAAAAAGCTTGTTGGTCTTCATTTGAAAAAGGCAGATGTCATCCTTCTTGCAGGTCAGAAGCGTGATTGAAGATCATGATGTAATGGATTTTGCTCTATACATTCTTTTATCTGTTCCTACACAATGTTTACCAGGATAATACCAAGCAGGCTCCATATTGTTCTGGCCCATTTTGGAATTTATGTTTGTTTTTTAAAATCAAACTCACAAAGCAAGAGTTTATTTTTTTTAAACAAACAATCACTGATCCAGACGTTCATGGAGTTTTCTCCCTAAGGGTGGTGGCCACTCACTGCTTCCCCTGCCCGAATCCTCCTTGCCATGACAGGGTGAACGTCATTGTGACCTGGCAGCCCTGTGGCGGACGGGCCATTCGATCAAGGGTCTCTGCCTTTGGCTCCAGCTGAGACTCTGCTTGAGGAAACCCTGCCATTCCCTACCTCTAAAAGGGGAATGTGAGATTGGCAGATGGGGCATCAGCTGCTTTTTGACTAATGCCCGGCATCTGCTAAACCCTAAATGACCTGCTATATACTGTTGTCCTTCTAACCACCCCTTATAAGAAACTTTAAAAAATGAGGGGCATATTACCAACAACTAGCGATAATTATCGCTAGGTTGGCTTAGCAGCAATATTTTTATCGCCGAGCTGCGGCGATTTTTATCGCTTAGGAGCCTTGATATCCCTTGTTATCTCCTAAGCGATAAAAATCGGCCGAAATGCATGAATATCGCTGAAAAGTCAGTGATATTCATGCGTTACCGAGCAAATGCTCTTAGCCATGTTATCCACCTCCTATTGAATAACATGGCTAAGAACTGCTCAGGGCAGGTGTTAGCTTTTGGAGATATTCGCGCTTAGCGCGAATATCTCCAAAAGTTGGTAATAGGAGATAGCGATGTTAGCGACTGTTTCCAGTGGCTAACATCTTGGCACGCCCGCTTTGCATGTCATTAGTGATAAATATCACTGACATGCAAAGTGGGGCCCAAGATGGTCGTTATCTCCTACTAGCTGTCGCTAACTGGTGTTAGCGACAGCTAGGTAATAGGGAGATAATTTTATCTCCGCTTTCTTGGCTTTTAAAGCAAAAAAAGCGGAGATAAACCCCCTTGATAATATGCCCCTGAATGTATTCCATTGCAGACTATATTCCATACTATGAGTTGGTGTTGCTGTTTTTTGTTTTTCTCTGCCCCTGTTGCCCTTGACATCTTTATCATGTCTCTCATGTTGGATACAGTTAGATAACATTATTGTTTTCTCTTCAATATAGAATCTACATCGAAATGTGTACAGTGCTCCAACGCCCATGAAGCCTGGTCCGCGCCATATACAATTGTGTAAATAAAGTCAATAAATTATCAGGAATGGTGATTTTAAACATAGTTGTAGGAAATTGTTTTTATGGGTGAGCTAAGGGGCGAGATTAGATGGAAATGTCTTTTACTGCTCATTGAACCTTTGAATTAATACAGAAATGACTACTTTTTAGACCAACGATCAAATGAATTGCAGCTGATGTAGCAGAAGCTTCTGTACATTAAAGTTGGCGTTTTAAACCCGTTTTCGTTTTGCTGTGGAAATGACCGTCCGTTCCCTGTAATTTTCGGTCAGCGAATGGGTTACAAGCCTACAATTCTTGACACTTATGAAAAATGTTTGGGCATGGGGAGGAGAGACGTGATATAAACAATCACGCCTTGCAGACGTTCTCTCTCATCTGTTCTGCAGATTAATTTACATTCACACACACCCCTTGTCAACTGCAGGTGTCTTTTGAGACACAGTTTGAAGGGCATTTCGCGCGCCTTTCCACAACCAGCGCTTTTAGTGATAGTTTCAGCGGCCTGTCATTAAAATGCTCTTATCCTGGAGGTGAAACACTTTGTTCGTTTTTAGGATTACATTTTAGTGGGCGGCTTGTGGTACGGATAGTTTCTGGGACTTGCAGTGGGTAACTGTCACACACCAAATAGCTTTAATGCCTCGTCAGGGGTCGAAAGTGTTAAATAAATACTGGTAATGATAATGATCTTTATTGTTTAGTTAATTAAAACCATAACAAGTTTTCTGCGTATATCGACTCTGATTAAAAACAGACATTACAATTAATTCATCAACCCAATATGTCACAATATAATATCACACTGTTATAAAGCAAGAATCTTCCATTGTCAATGTTCTCTTTTTTTTTATTTCAGTAATTTTTTATTGAAAATTATATTTACATGGTGCGTAACATATACATGGGGGGTAATTCACAAAGGAAAGAGAAGAAAACGCCCTGGGGGTGGGGGTGGGGGGGAGGGAGGGAACACAATTCCATCATCTCGGCAATTAGTATTTCTGACTGTGGCTGTGCAGATCTGGCAGTGTGTTTCGTTAGTTCGTGCCTCCGTATATATCGATAGTCTTTAGTTTCCCCCTCCGCCCCCCCCTGATTCACTTCTTATTGTCTCTCGCACGTTTGTTTATTATCCACTCCCCTGGTCCCAGTGGCTGAGAAAAGAAAAAGAGAGAGTGGAGAAGCACAGGGTAGGAGGAATATTTCCTGGTGCGATGCGTGGGCGGTGTCTTGTTGATATTCTATGACTCAGTTGAGGCTCCTGTGTTTGCGTTGCTTGTTGCCGTTACTACGGCGGTTTGTGTGAGGACAGGTAGTTGTCCAGTGAACGCCAC
Source organism: Lissotriton vulgaris (assembly GCF_964263255.1). NCBI lineage: Eukaryota > Metazoa > Chordata > Amphibia > Caudata > Salamandridae > Lissotriton > Lissotriton vulgaris. The sequence continues at coordinate 1,435,040,271 of NC_141689.1, read as the reverse complement.
ATTTCGCATTTCTTGTGGGGCGTCTGCGTGTGTTTGGCCGTTATGGTATCTGCCCCCCTTAGGAATGTAACCCAGTTGAACCATGTCTTGAATGTGGCTTTCGCTGTGTCCTTCCAGTTGTTCAGTATTGCCTTGACTGCTGCCGTCAGCAGCAGGTCTATCAGGTCCCTGTCCTCTTTGGTTTTGATTGAGGGAGCCATGAACCCTATGGCTAGACTGTGGAACTCGAGTTGGAGTGAGGCGCCTGTTGCGTCATTTATCAGTGTGCCTATCGCGTTCCAGAACTTCTTGACCTTGGTGCAGTGGAACAGAAGGTGTGCTAGATCGCCTGTTTGTTTGTTGCAGTTCCAGCAGGAGTCGCTTTCTCTGACTCCTATGGAAGCTAGGCGGGCGGCGGTCCAGTATGCTTTGTGTATCAGCCAGAATTTGGTTAGGTCTAGGGTGGTAGTTACTTTCTTCCTCGACGTGGAAGTCCAGAGGTCTATCCTCTCTTCCTCGTTGAGCTCTCTACCCAATGAGTGTTTCCCAGTATGTTGTGACCTTGTTGTTAAGTTTGGTGGATTTGGGGCTTAGGGCTTTGTACAAGTGTGCAATCTGGTGCTCCAGTTTGTTTAGGTTGGCAGCGTATTGCACGATTGAGGGTGTGTGTTTGCTAAGGCCTGCCTTGCTAATCGCCACCTTTATCTTCAGGAAGTTGTATAATTCGATGTTGTTCAGTTTGTATTCATCTTTGAGTGTGTCAAACGTGGTGTGTGGGCCGTGTTGGTGTAGTTGGTTTACTGTGGAGATGCTATGTTTGTACCAAGAGTGTATGTCTAGTGTTCTGTCTCTGTATTTGATTCTGGGGTTGTGCCATATGGATTCCAGCTGCGAGTTCTTCATGCTTGTGTCTAGTTGCCTGTCTATCTTAAGAAGGGCCTTCCTAGTGTTCCTTAGTATAGGGTTGTGTCTGGTTGCGGGGTGTTTGGTTGCGGTGAGTAGTGCGATGGGTTCCATGCCCCCTAGTAGGCTTCTCTCTAGCAAGAGCCAGGCTGGGGTGTATTCTGGTTTAGGGGTCAGCCAGTGTAGTCCTTGTTTCGCTATACATGCGGTTTGGAATATCTTAAAGTTTGGTATATTAAGGCCTCCCAGATCCTTGGATAATCTGAGCTTTTGTAGGCTAAGTCTGGGTTTCTTGTCCTTCCACAGGAAGGTGTTGAGCAATTTGTCTAGTTTCCTATGGAATTCCGCCATGTTAATCAGTGGGAGCATGTTGAGCATGTAGTTCACTATCGGTGTGAGCATCATCTTGATTGTTTCCACCCTTCCCCACCATGTTGTGAATTTGGGTGACCACCCCTCTGTCCGTTCCTTGATTTTACGTAATATTGCTTGCTCGTTCTGATCTAGTGTGGACCGGAGGTCCTTCTCGAAGAGGATACCTAAGTATTTGATGGACTTTTTTTGCCATGTGAGCCCTGATGTGCCTAGTACTGTCTTCATGGTATGGATATTTAATGGTTTGCATTCTGATTTTTCTCTATTTAGTATATATCCTGATACATGGGCATACTGTTCTATGGTGTCCATAAGTGCTTTAATTGACTCTTCTGGCTTTTCAGTTATTATTAGGACGTCATCCGTGTAGGCAGTTAGTTTGAATGATTCCCCTTCTATTGGTATCCCCGTTATGTCCGTGTTTGTTCTTATCATATTGAGCAGAGGTTCAATTGCTAGGAGGAAGAGGGCCGGTGAGAGTGGACATCCCTGTCTAGTTCCCCGTTCTAAGCAGAGTGGTTCAGATGTCCCCCCGTTGACCACTACGCGTGCTTTCGGATCGTTGTATAGAGCCAGGACCATCTTCCTGTAATTGAGTCCTAGTCCGAATTTCTGCATACATTGGTCTAAGAATGGCCAGGACACTCTGTCAAATGCCTTTTCTGCGTCCAGGGCTATCATGACTGCTGCGTTGCTGCTTTTGCTGGCATGGTTTATTATGTGACATAGCAGTCTAATGTTGTCGTCGGACTTTCATATTTTAAGTTAGCCTACCTGTGAGCAGTGTATGAGCTTAGGTAGGTATGTGTTTAGTCTGGTCGCAAGGATTTTCGCATAAATCTTGCAATCTACATTAATAAGTGATATTGGCCTGTAGTTTTTGGGGTGTTGAGTATCTTTGCCTTCCTTGGGTATAACTATGATATTGGCTTCTGCCATTGTTGGTGTCATGCTGCCTCTATGGGCGCAGTTTGTGAGTACGTCTGTCAGCGTGGGCTTGAGTAATGGTAGAAACTGTTTGAAGAACCTTGCTGTGAATCCGTCCGGCCCTGGAGCTTTGTTATCTTTGAGGCTGGCTACTGCTCTTTCTATCTCGTCACCTGTGATGTTTGATTCTAGCATTCCTCGCTGGGTGTCGTTCAGTACTGGAGTTGTGATGCGTTCCAGTAGTTCCTTGCCTCCATCACCGCCTAGGATGGTATCTCTTTTGTAGAGCTGCGCATAGAAATCTCTAAACGCGTTGAGCATCTCCTTGATGGCTGTCTGGTATTTGTCTTTGCTGTCTCTGACTGCGGCTATTGAGTGCTGTTTCTGCTTGCCCTTGAGGTAGGACGCTAGCGCCTTTCCTGCTCTGTTGGCGGTACACAAATTTATGGCCTTGTATTTGTTAACAAAACAGGTGATCGACCGAATGTGGATCAATGTCACACATTCACCCCAGTCCGAAGATCTGGGCCCAAATTCATCGTTTTTTTGCACTCCACAACACCCTGGGTTAGACAATGGCGATATGCAAATCAGCTCTGACACTGTGCCCCATGGGAACAGTCCAGTCCGAACTACAAAAGCCATGTCCTTCTCAGAACGGAATCAAGCATCCGAGGACCGGACCGGTTTCGAGGTAACACCTCTCATCAGCCCGGCTAGCTTGACTCCAGTGGTGTAGAGTGCCTGGGACCCACGTCTGAGCATCCCCAGCGCACTTAGGGCGGAATTTGCAAACATATTTGTTAATCCAGTTTCCCGCCCTTTCACTGAGAATTCTGTTTAGTTCGTATTTCTTTTTTTCTTTTTTGTTAGGGTGGTGAGGGTGCTCCTGTCCTCTAAGTTGGCTATGTGTCCTGTTTCTAAGTTTTTAATCTCCTGTTCTAGATCTGAGATCTTTTTGTTCCTCTCTCTATTTAGCCTGCCTTTAATGGAGAGTATTGTGCCTCTGATCGTGGTTTTTAGGGCGTCCCATAGTGAATTCCCGTCTATGTCGGGGGTATCGTTGATTGCGAGGTAATGTTTTATTGCCATCTCTATTTACGCCTTAGCTGTTGTGTTTTTAAGCAGGTCGTCTTCAAATCTCCAACTGCGCGTTGGCCTTTCATTTTGTTTGCCAGTGAGCGCACAAGGCTGATGTGCGAGTGATCCGAGATCATTCGCGGGCCTATTTCGGTTTGGTCAATTAGGTGAGTGTGCGCATCTGAGATCAGTATGTAGTCTATTCTGCTGTATGAGTTGTGTGGGGTTGAGTAGAACGTGTACTCTCTACCGTCTGGGTTCTGAAGTCGCCAGGGGTCTTTGAGGTTGAGTTTTTTGCATAGATTCTTCAGAATGTTCCCTCTGAGTGCTGTCTGACTCGGTCTTTGTGGGTGTCTGTCCGTGGCTGGGTCAGTGTTGTAGAGTCCTCCGCAGCCCAGGTACATGTAAATGATCCCGCCAACATGGAGCTCGATATTACACATTATTATTCTTCAGAGTGTAACCATTGACTTAACTGAAAGTATTGCATCATGAAGTTTCTTGATTTACGTCACTATTCTATTGAGTCCTTCAAGGACAAGAGGGGTCTTGCTACCTCTAAAACACACAACACCACATTCCCCCCCCTTGTTAAATAAAAAGTACAAAGAAAATACATATATACATCATAACTCCTCAATGAGTCACCGAGGTGCTCAAATCAATCTTCCAGATCTCATTGCGTGAGGTTGAGGAGACATAGGAGAGGCATCCGCGGCAGGCTCCAGTGACACAGACACAGGTGCAGTCTTTGGGATCTCCAGACTCCCAAATGGAACGGTCTCACTTTGAACATCTGGAGTCAATGAACCTCGAGGCAGGTGTTTGAAATAAGAAGAATCTCTTGTGATGGCCGTTCAAGGAGGATGAACAGTTACAATGTGTCCTTTACTAGTCATAACCCTCAGTGGGTCAGCATCACAAGGAGCTTTAGACTTGTGTTTCCATTGCAGCCTGACAATGACTTGGTCGCCTCTGTTGAACATAGTGTCCCGAGCACAGTGGCATCTTGTCGCATAGGTCTTCATTTTCGTTTGTGAGACAAATCAGTAGTGCAAAGTTTATCAAGGTCAATAGATCTTTCAGTGGTCCATTGCAGCAATTTGGTTCCCATGGCTCTCCCAAACATTAAGGTGGCAGGGCTTTCACCTGTGGTAGAGTGGGTAGTTGACCTTTATGCATTAAGAGTAGAGTAAATAACTTATTTGAGTTCAAGCCTTTCCAGCACCTTCATGAAGGTGCTCAAGAATCGCTGACAACACAATTCACCTGGGGTCATAGAGATGTGCTTTTCGGATGCTTGACATTTAGATCAGTGAGAAATTCTTGACCAGTGAAAGGCAGGGAATTATCAGATTTAAAAATCGAAGGAACACCCAATGTTGCAAAAATACTTTCTAATCTCTCAATGACTCTGTTCACTACAAACGTTCCCCAAGGGTAGGAGTTAGAAAAATCCCTCTTGAGTATCAGAGTCCCATATACAGACTGCAGGGAAACAGGTTAATGGAGCTTCATCAACAATGACTTGTAGTAAACTCCTGCAACCTGCCTCAGCATTTCGGCTGCACCATGAGACAGGCATTACAGTCATCACTTTGGTCTTCGGGCTCCGTTAGCATGGCACAACATTTCTGCACACGTATTTTGTTGACAATTTCTTGAGGTCCCCCCTACACTTCCATATTCTCCCCGGAGGTACGTTCCGGTAGTTTGGGTAGAACACATATATTTCCTCTGTAAGAGTTCCACTTGTTCCATATTTGCATCAATTCTTTGGGGCATCCCCTTGAGACATAAACTGTTTTCTCTCGGAACATACACCAGTCCATATCCTCCACCCATTCCCTTATTGTCGGCACCTTCTGCGCTTCCCACTTTCGTGTGATGTTTCTTTTTGCCACAACTCCCCCTATGGTCACCCATGTCTTCCCTTTAGTCTCAATATCCGTTGGGTCCCAAATATTCAAGAGGCACAATTTTGGGTTCAGTACGAAGTGAGATCCCAGTATGGCCCTCATGCATTTGAGGACTGCTTCCCAGCATGCTACTATCATTGGGCATTCCCACAAGATATGTAGGAACGTACTTTCTTGATTGCAGTTACGCCTACAATTCGCATCCTCCCTATAGCCCATCCTGACTAATGTGTGCCCTGTATTGCATATTCTATGCAGCACCTTCAATTGCACCAGCCTCAGTTTCGACGAGATCGCCACCTCCCTGGGTGTCACCACGGCCTCATACCACTCCTCCTCATCTGATTTGTGTAGTTCTAGTTCCCATTTTTTCCAGAGCTGGTGAAGCAGATCCATGGAGTTATTGAGCAATTTGGAATAGGTCAGCGAGATTGCCCTTTGTGGTAGGTATCCATCTAACAGCCAATCCTCAAGAGGCGAGGCCTCTGGCACAGACGCCTCCCTGGGCAATACCGCTTTAAGTGCATGTTGCACCTGCAGATTTCTGAATCTCTCACTCTCTGCCAGCTCATATTCCTGTTGTTACATCTCAAAGGTTGCTACTTCACCTTTTTTCAAGAGATTCCCTAAACGCTATATCCCAATAGTGTCCCACTCAGCAAAACCTTTCGTCTTCCAAAGGGATCTGAGCTGTCCAGGGTTCCACAATGGAGTGGCGAGAGGTACTGTCTTAGCCCACCCCATACTTTTCTGCTCAATGTGCAACACCTAAACTACGTGGTAGGTGGGCCCTGTCAGTTTCATTTTAGACTTGTTAGAATACAAGGCTCTCATGTGGTTACTACCTGTCAGTAGCCACCTGTCCATCGCATACCCGGGGTCATCATGGGGCTTATAGACCCAATGGTTAATTAAGGATAATTGAGCTGCCCAGTAATATTTTTTTATATCGGGCAGCCCAATACCCCCGTCATACCAGTTCAAAAGTCTTGACTTTGACTTTGACTTGACTACCAGTTCTGTACCAATTTCGAAGTTGCAATTCAGGGTGGACTGGTACCCCAGAGCAGCTCTCTCTGTGTGCTCTCCATGGCCTTGAAATAGGCCGCTGGTACCATATCTGGCGCGTTATGCAGGACATTAAAAAAATGGGGCAAGTACATCATTTTGAATAATTCCACTCCACCCAGAAGGGAGAGAGGCAATGCCTTCCAGTGTTCTACGATACACTTTAGCCTTTGTAATGGAGGTAGCAAGTTGGCAGTGTAGAACAGTTTAAGGTCCTTAGTGATGTACAACCCCGAGTATTTTAAGCCTTCCTCAGCAATCTCCACCGGACAGCCCCTGGGATGGGAAGGAGGGTTGCCATGCAATACGAATATCACCTACTAATAGCAAATGTGCTACCCTAGGAAATTGAGCTCACAGAGTGCTGTATCTCCCTGATGGAAGGGAGAAGAAATGATCCCCCATTAAAGCTCATTTTACCCCCTGAGACTTCAATGATCGAGGACGCTGAACATAGCGTCATCCCAAATTGGCCCTTGACTGTGATTTCGACTGTTTCGCACCAACCAGTGTCCCCTGTGCCAAACGAGTTCGTAATTGGGGATCCAGAAGTATCCCTGGGCAGAGCTGGTGGAGTGCAACTATGTAGAGGTCCACAGAGTTGGGGGAAAACTCAGTGGAATTCCGCTCCGCCACCCACCTCCACCCCCTAACAAAATAATAGTGATAACTTTATTTGAAAAAACGTACCTGTATTGCAGCGTCCCCGGGCTGCCCTCCTCCCCCTCGTTGGACATCTTGCATGAACTGCGCATGCACGTGCATGGGCATTTCTCACAAAGAAATGCCGAGGTGCATACGCTCATGTGCAGTTCGTGCCGGATGTCTGGCGAGAAGGAGGGCAGCCCGGGGACGCCACAATACAAGTAAGTGACTTTATTTTTTTTTAAATTAAGTTGTTATTATTATTTTATTATGGGGGGTGTAGGCGGGGGGCCAATTTAGCAGGGGGGCTGACTAACTCCGCTCCGCTGCGGACTCAAAGATTTTTTCCCTACTCTCCATTCTCAGCGGAGCGCGGAGTAGGTAAATCTCCACATACTCCGCTGGCACCTATCCACAAGGGAAAAACACACTATTGTGTCCTCCACCTCACGGCACACGTGGTAAAACATAATCAATAATAATCAGACATGCTTCTGATTAAGCATTTCACCACTAGGGTACTATTAATGTACCACCACCTTCTAGAGGTCCTCTACTGATAGATCCTCCACAATTGCCCCTTTGCTTTCTACACAGATTTCTGTTTTTACTCTTGCAAAATTCTACAGACCTATATCACACCTGCCCCCCTCAGCCAGGGACCTCTAAATAACCCTTCATGTCCCCCCTTGCTGTTATAACGGGATCCCCCCAGCCCCCACACAATGAGGAAGAGGCTTGAGTAATCAAATCAATTTACTTCCCTGTTCGATCTTGAGGTCTGTGATTTACTGACAGAGGGGGGCGAAATAGGTACTCAAACTGCCACTAATAAGCCCCCATAAACTCCAGCCACACAAGTTCCTGAGGACCGGACCAAACCAACTAGGGGGATGTAGCATACAACTTATCTCGCAGTCAGGCCTTAACAACCAACTTAGGAGTACAGCCCCCTGTAAAGCATATGGGCCAATAAAAAAGGGGGTTATACTTAGCCATGTAGAATGCGGCAGGTCTTGCAACAAAGATGGCTAATGCTGAGTGGTTAGCGCTATGGCAGGATCGAGATATCATATGTCTTCAGGAGACCTATCAAACCTATGCAATCCCTCCCCTGGCAGGAAGAGCAAAAGGGGTCTTAGCAACCTTAATCTCAAATACACTAGCTATTAAGGTGGTTACATTTGAAAACTCTTCCCAGTACTTTCATTTCTTAACCTTTGAAGAGGGACATCACAAGTGTTGGATATTAATAAAATACTATAACAACAACTTTGGTGGCAGTATGGCAGGAATCATATATTAACTGGGAAAAGCACTGGAACATATCACAAGGTATATGTTGCGCAAGGAACTTAATATTATGTGGCTAGGTAATTTTAATTCCCAACCATGCCGAACTCTTTGGGAACGTTTTGTGGATTGGTTGAAATGGAGGGAGACCCACTAATCCACTTCATGCACCATGATTATGGGAACGCTCTAAATATGTTCCTAGCATCCAAGAGCCTGGAAGTGTATAATAAAGTAATCATAGATGTGGGAGGACTGGAAAAAACCTTCTTTCAGGGCGATTCCAATTCTACATTAAACTTTATAGTTGCACCCACAAAATGTCGGGGATACATTTTTCATGCCTACACTATATTTTAAAATTTTAGTGATCATGCCGCACTATTCCTTGAGCTACTTGGAGGCGGAATCCTCTCCAGTCAAATGAAGAAAGTTCCAAAACCAATCCTAGCCAGGCTAAATGGATATCAGCTCAAATTGGACAACATAGATACCAATAAAATTATTCAGCAAGTTGTAACCAACAAGCTGAATTTGGTCATAAGCTGTCTAGACCAGGACATTGCACCAGATATTTAAATAAAAAAAATTGTAGAAATACTTTAGTAGAACAAATTGGCCTTGACTAGGGAAAAAAACAAGAGAGATAGACCGGAAACTCGTTGGTTCGATGAGACCTGCATTCGGGCCCCAAAGGACCTTCGTGGAGTCCTGAATGTATCCTCTATAAATCAACCCAAGATCAAGAATCTACGACTGGTGTATAGGAAAGCTCGAAAAAATAGGGAAGATTAGTTTAAAGAAGAGGCATGGGAAAATGCGACTAAGGCTGCATCTTCTAACAGCAGCGGGGATTTCTGGAAGATAATAAACAATCCTTTCATTAAGAAGGAGCAAGAAAAATTACTAGATAACCACCTGGACAAACACATATGGGTGGCACATTTTGAAATGATCCTTAGGAGTGAGACTCCATCTGGGTTGAACTACCCACCCCCTAATGTCTCCACTCAAGCCTCTGACCTTCAACCTGGAGGAAATAAGCCTTGCCCTGGCCAAATGTAGTCGCTCTAAAGCACCAGGCCGGATGGGGCCCCCATTGACTTCTTTTCAGAATACCAAGATCTATGGGCCCCTCTGCTAACTAATGTATGCAATGAAATCTCCGAAAGAGGCCCACCCCCATCATGGAGATCAAGTGTTATAGTCCCAATTTATGAAAAAGGGGATACATCTAGCCCTCAGAATGATCAGCCTATTTTCCTTGTGGACTCCACTGCTAAACTCCTGGGGGTGTGGGGTTGGTTCTATTGAATTGGTAGAAGTCTTGGCAAGAGAAAACAACATCCTGATGTCATCTCAATATGGGTTCCAGAAGGGTAGAGGTACGATTGATCAATGCCTAAACCTAAGCCCGAATATCTCTAAATACACCAGAGCAAAGAGAGGGAATATAAACATGCCTTTATGGACCTTTCGGCTGCTTTTGACTGCGTCGCCCATCTGAAATTGTGGGCAACCATGGCTGAGAGGTGCATAGAACCTAGGTTGACTGCCCTTATACGCCAAATGTACTCAGAGACGACAGCGTCTCTCCGCTATGGAAGGGATGGGCACTGCACCAGACTTTTTTAAGATATTGAGAGGAGTAAGGCAAGGCTGCGTTCCCGCCCCATTTTTATTTTTACTTTATACAAATGGAGTGGCAGCCGCCTTTAAAAGGTGTACGTCTGATGTTCCATCCTTTCTCTCAGGTGCATTACCAATCCTGGCCTATGCGGACGATGACGTCCTGATAGCAAGGGCAGGCTTAGCACTCAAACGCCTATTTGACACTTACGTGAGTTTCATGTCATCCATGAATCTAAAAGCAAAGGAGTCAAAAACCTTTATCTTAGTATCAGGACTAACTCCCCCGAAAAATATTCCATCATTCCATATTGGGGTTCGTAAACTAGTTGTAGTGGAGACCTTTTCATACCTGGGAATTCTTTTTGATACTAAACAAACCTGGTTAAACATGGTCGGTAGTAGGGCACAAATATTGGTTGGCACTCTGTTGGCAATCTCTAGTTTTGCTAAGAAATTGGGCTCCAAGCCCCTAGCAACAATGAAAAAGATCTATAATGCCAAAACTATCTTGGCAACAACATATGGGACAGGGGTCTGTGGTATAGCGCCAATTGATTCCCTACAGAAGATAGAAAATGGGCTCCTTAAGAGGATGCCTCGCTCTCTTCCATCATTCTCAAACTATGTCACTCACTTGGAGCTGGATTTGCCCTATGTGTCTGACATAGCGAGAGTAGCCCCGATCATGCCCTGGATATAGAACAGGAACACAGTGGATCTTAATCAGACCATCGTACAAAACTACTGTCTCTCATTTGATAAGGTACATACAATTCCCTGGCTAGAATACCTTAAACTGATCCTGCACTCGCTAGGAGTCCCTGAATTGTATGTAAACCCCAGCTCATGCTCCAGGTTCCCCAAAAAGAGGCTAAAGGCATTATTTTTAGCAAAGTTAGCATATGAAAGGAAAGAATCTCAGAAGGTAAAAACAACTGTAAAACTTTATTACTTGATTGCCCTTCGAACAGAGGGTGAATACTCATACTTGGATGAGGTAAGGAACCTGCACCACAGGTTAATAATTTTTAGGTTCTGCGTAAACCTAATTCCTTTGATGTTGGGATTTCCACTGAAAAAGTATACAATACAACCTGATTACTTGCCCATGTGATAATCTATATGCCCAATCTGACCTTCACTTCCTTTTCTTCTGTCATTTTTATAAAACAGAAAGCCAAATATATCATACCTCTTCTACAACGGTACAATTTTAAGCAATGTCATGTCACCTTGTTCTTTATGAAGAAGCTCCATGACCCTTTTGTAGGTTTCTGCATGGCTTCATTCCTTTGAGATTGTAAGCGAGGGAGACACTCACTTGAACTTGATGTAGGAAAGTAGGATCTGCTTCTTATGGTTACCCCTACTTTTTGCTGATGTATCACTGTTCTTGGTCTAGTCTGACTGGGATCCTGCTATCCAGGACCCCAGTCTATCTGCTTTATCCCTTAAATTGCATGTATGTACTTTAGGTACACTCCAGATTGGATACTGGGGTACCCTTATCAGTCCCTAGTATATCGAACACCATGAACCCAGGGCTTAGGTACCCCAGAGGCCTCCCATGGGCTGAAGCATGTATTATGCCACCCCTGAGAGACCATTAAAAATGACACGACAGGCCTGTTACAGCAGACTGTGTAAGATGGTGCTTGCACCACTTACTGAGATATAGGTTCACCATATATCAATCTAAATCACAATATTTAAAAACCTATCAGTCACTCCTATGACAGGCCTTATCAATCCTGCAGGCAGGGTGCTGGATTTTATGTGAGAGGGTGCCCCTACATAAGTAGAGCTCCTCTGCAGCCTTCGGAGACCATTCTCTTTGATGAAGCCAGACATATATGTTACAGTGCATTATAACCTCGCTGTAAATGCTAACTTTAAAACGCCTGCTTAGAAACATGTTGTGTTTGGTGTCAAACACCTTGGAATCATACCTCCACACCAGTAACTGGTGTGGTGGTATTATTCCACCCTTCTAGCACCACTACTGTGGGTCACCGGTCTACCTGGTACCAGCTTTCTTGACCTGGACAGCACAAAATGGATGCTGCCAGCCACAGACACGATTCTGCTCTCCTGCTGCTGAGCCAAGCTCAAGCACAGGAAGGCATGACAATAGGCATCCTGTCACAGGGAGGTGTGACCACCTCCCCAGAGAGTGCTAGAAAGTCTGCACTGGGGGCACATTTGGCGTCCCTGTGCCTAGTCCAGCTCAGAACAGTTCTGGGAACCTGTGGCTCCTGCTCTGGCGTGAAACTGGACAAAGGACATGGGTGTAACCACCCCTCTGTCCTGCCCCTCCCCTAGGAGGGTCCACAGAAGCTTTCCAACGCCTTTTCATGGGTATAAAGTGGGTTACCTGACTACAGGACTTTAGATTGTACCTGGACAAGATTCTGCTAAAAAAAAACCTAGTACTTCGACTGCCTGCACTACGATTGCATGACAGAAGAATCTCACTTGAAGTAAAGGAGTTACTCCCTGCAGCAGCAGGCACCTTAACAGATCTGATCGGTTTGCTTCTCCCACGCTCCTGCGGACTCCGAAGATTTCAGCAATACAGGAGGTGGGTTCCCGAAGGTCCCTGAGGTGAATCTGACCTCTCAGCGATTCTGAGACACTTATCCTTCGTGGGGGCCATACAAACCGAACCCATGTGCACTGTGCATATGCTTTTTGGCGATCCCTGAGTCTGTGCATTGGACTCTGTGTAGTCGTGACCCCGAGTAGTATTTGCACTGAAGATATCCAACCTCCACTCACCGAGTGCTCTGTGGGCTGGTATTTTGCACACTTGCTTGAGGTCTCCTTGCGACCCTGGTCCATTGGCCTGTGGGATCTGGCGAGGGTCACATTATTTGTTCTTGGGCTTTCCTGGTTGCTTGCTGGTCCACACCGTAACCTGTTTCCTCTGACCGCATGGATTGCAGTTGCCAAGGCTTGTTGGTGCTCCAGCCAGACACTGACCCCTCAGCACTCGAAATCCTTTGTGGACAGCTCACCTCCAGATCCTCGTTGTCCTCTATGTCTCCTGGTCCCCGTGGCTGCAGAGTCAAGCATCCCTTCTTCTCACCTAAAGCACCCGACATTGGTGGGCATTCGACTACCAAGCCCCTGGTCATTTGCCATGACCCAGACTCTGTCCCCTCTGCTTTCACACTCTTCGCCTCCCTGGTAGCAGCTCTACATTGAAAACGACAAAGGTTTTCGACACCACTTGACCCCTATACACCCGGCTCCTTTGGGATAGGTAACACAGGTACTTCAGTACTCACTGGTGGGTTGCCCTTAGAGCCTCCTATGTTCCAAGGGGTTTGCTTGAAGTCCTCGTAGAAGGTCCTTAAACTCTAACTTTCCAACCACAACTTTTTCATAGAGTTGTACGGTGCGCGCAGTCGTGTTTCCTCACTGCACCCATCCTCCGTAAACTCCCTGTGTTACTCCTCTGGGTGGTTCCTTGGGATCCCAGCAATTCTACATGCTCTAGGCTCTGTGCCTATTGAAGTTGTGATTGTTATACCATTTTTTTAGTATATAGTTCGGTCTCCCCCTGGAGCCTGCTGTGTATTTTGCTACTTACGAATGGTCTTTTGTTACATTATTGTGTGCTTTATGTTCTAATCTCGTGTAGAGGTTAGTAGAGATAGTTATATTAATAAGGAAAATGCTACTTACCAGTATGCATCTGTTCTTGGCATGTAGAGCTGCAGAGTTACACACTATGCATAGATGGTCACCTAGTGTTGGGCCCGGATGTTTGCAGTTTGTTTTGTTGTAGAATAGTCTTTCGGAGTCACAGGATAGGTGACTCCTCCTTAGGATAATACTGCGCATGGGCATCAGCTCCATCCCCAGATTGTTTTTCGCCATTAGGGAAGTGATGGAGCTGTACAAAAAGTAGTGATGTCCATGTGATTTGTATCTAATTAAAATAATACTGGAACAGATAAAGGTAGTTGGGGAGGCAGGTGGGCGTGTGTAACTCTGCAGCTCTACATGCCAAGAACAGATGCATACTGGTAAGTAGCATTTTCCGTTCTGGGAATTGCACACTATGCATTTTCCGTTCTGAGAATTACACACTATGCATAGATTGTATAGCAGTACCCACACCTAGCGGCGACCACCTGTATCTGTTGCAGTTGTTTGAAACAGTGTTTTTAATACAGCCTGGCCCACAGTGGCTTGTTGTTTAGTTTGCACATCTACACAATAATGCTTTGTGAATGTGTGCGGTGTAAGCCATGTAGCTGCTCTGCATATGTCATCTAAGGGGAAGTTCCCCAAGAATGCCATTGAAGCCCCTATCTTTCTTGTTGAGTGGGCTTTTGGAGGAATTGTTAACGTGCGTTTTGCTTTTTGGTAACAGATTTGTATGCATTTAACTATCCATCTGGCGATCCCTGATTTTGAAATAGGGTTGCCTTTGTGTGGTGGCGAGAAAGACACAAAAAGTTGTTTTGTTTTACGAAATGATTGTGTTCTTTCGACATAGTGCAGCAGTGCTCTTTTAACGTCTAAGGTGTGTAGAGCTCTTTCTGCGACAGTTTGAAGCTGAGAGAAGGATACGGGCAGCTCAACTGATTAATTTAGATGGAATGGTGAAATGACTTTAGGCAGGAATTTTGGGTTAGTACAAAGAACCACTTTGTTATGATGCATTTGCAAGAAGGGTTCTTGAATGGTAAATGCTTGTAGTTCACTAACCCTTCTAAGAGAAGTAATTTCTACCAGGAAAGCTACTTTCCAAGTTAGGAATTGCAATTCGCATTTATGTAATGGTTCAAAGGGAGGACCCATTAACCTTGTAAGAACAATGTTCAGGTTCCACACTGGTGCTGCTGGCGTTCTGGGAGGAATTATTCTTTTGAGTCCTTCCATAAAAACTTTGATAGCTGGTGCTCTTAAAAGAGACAGGTAGTGTCTGTTTTGTAAGTATGCTGCAATGGCAGCAAGGTGTAGTCTGATAGACGTATAGGCTAAGTAACACTTTTGAAGGTGTAATAGATATCCTATGATGTGTTGGATAGACACGTCTAAGGGATCTATTTGGTTGTTTTGGCAGTATATGACAAGGCGTTTCCACTTAGCAGCATAACATGCTCTGGTAGTGGGACGTCTAGCCTCTTTAATGATGTTCATGCATTCTGGAGGAAGGTTGAGGTAACCAAACTCTATGACCTCAGGAGACAGATCGCTAGGTTGAGCTGAGCTGGGTCCGGGTCTCTGATCTCTCCATGGTTCTACGTTAATAGGCGTGGAGATAGATTTAGTTTTTGGTGTGGCACCACAGACATTTGCAGCAGCGTGGTGTACCATGGTTGTCTGGCCCAAGTTGGAGCGACTAGAATGAGTGTCAGGGAATGTTGTTGTAGTTTGCGCACCAGTAACGGAAGTAGTGGGAGAGGAGGAAAAGCGTACGCAAATATTCTTGACAAGTTCATCTATATCGCATTGCCCTTGGACAATGGTTGTGGGTATCTGGCGGCAAAGTTTGGGCATTTTGCGTTTTCGTGGGTGGCAAAGAGGTCTATCTGAGGTTGACCCCACATTTGGAAGAACTGATGAAGAACTTGCGGGTGAAGTTCCCAATCGTGGATCTGGTGTGATATGTCGACTTAGCAGATCTGCGATAGCGTTTTGTACTCCTGGGACGTGTTGGGCTAAGAGGAAGATGTTTAGCGGTATAGCCCATCTCCATATCTGCTGAGCTAATTGAGAGAGCTGCAGAGAGTGTGTCCCCCTTGTTTGTTTATGTAGTACATAGCTGTCATATTGTCTGTGCGGACTAAGACAGCCTTGCCTGATACTTGAGTTTGAAATGCTTTCAGAGCTAGAAACACGGCTAGCAAATCCAAATGATTGATATGGAGTAACTTTTGTTGCGGTGTCCACTTGCCCTGCATTGTGTGATGCAGTAGATGAGCTCCCCAGCCGGAGAGCGATGCGTCCGCTGTCATGACTATTTGGGGAACCTGCTCTAGAAACGGTTGTCCCTTGGAAAGGTTTTTGTTGTTCCACCATTGCAGAGAACGATGAGTCCGACCGTCTACCAACACTAGGTCTGTTAATTGACCTTGAGCCTGGTTCCATTGGCATGCTAGGCACTCTTGAAGTGGATGTATTTGCAATCTTGTGTGAAGTACTACAGATATGCAAGATACCATCATTCCTATAGTTGCATGAACACTGTTAGCAAGTGTAGTAGTTTAAATTTTGTTAGGAGAGTTTGTACACTTGTTATCCTGGCTGGAATGGGATAAGCTAGTGTTAATTGGGTGTTTAATGTAGCGCCGAGATATTGTTGTATGTGCGAGGGGTGCAGGTGCGATTTGACGTGATTTACCGTGAATCCCAAGCCGTGAAGCAGTTGAATAGTAGCTTGAGTGTTTTGCACGCACTGTCTGTATGAGCTGGCTTTTATGAGCCAGTCGTCCAGATATGGGAATACGTGAATGTGCTGTCTCCTTAGGTGTGCTGCTACTACTGCCAGGCATTTAGTGCGTAATCTGCAGCTCATATGCCTCGAACATACATATTTTCATATAACTACTGTGTGGTTCTCCTTTCATTTAGTCATTCAGGAGGTGATATTCTGGTAAAACAAGCTGCTTTACATTCCTTCAAGATTAGCCCTGAAGGCTGCTCTCCACAGCTACCACTAGGATAGCTTTCTAAAGGTTATCTTTGACCTCATACATCATAAGGGTTTTGTGGCCTGGTACAAGGTGCCCACTTTAACTAGTGGACAGCATCTACCAACACACCTTCTCACACTGGAAAGTCATGCTAACTCTTAGCCCCATAACCATTTGACTTCCAGAAATATTATTAAAATTATTTGAAATAGGCTCAATGCGACACAGGACTTGTATAATACATGTATTAATTTTAAATGAGTCTTATAATTCCTAAAGGGTGTTTACTTTTATTTCAAATTAATTGTTTTATTTATTATTATTTTTTTTTTGTAAATATCTTTTTATTGCAGCAATGTAGGTGATACAATCAGAGCATTTGTGCCATTTCCGTTGTTGCCCAATAAATATACAACTTCCCCTCACCCGTGTCACACAGCCAGTTAGCTCACACCCCGGAGGTCGAGCGGCGCAATCATGAAGAAAGATCTGTGCTGAAGAATACTGCATTGTTCATTGACTACCAGGTGTTCGGGAAACGGCAGTGCTGCTTTTCAGTCCTCTCGCTCCCTCCTCTGTGCCCAATGTCCGATAGAACCAAGAGTCACTCTTTTCCATTTCTGATCAACCAGCCCCCCTTTCCCCCCAACTCACCCAACCCCTCCTACTCCCCTCCCCTCTCCCAGAACTGTCCCCCCGCTCCCAACCTTACCCCCCACCCCCCCAGGCGTGCTAGAGTACCACCAGTACGAGTCCTCATCCCTCCCGACTAATCCAGATCCGAAGTAAACCATCAGGAGCTATCAACAACCAGCTGTCAGTCCTCACAATGGAAGTAGGGGAGCAAGGGAGGGGGCCTAGACCACCACCATGCCAGGCGGGCGTTCCGCCGGAGCAGGGCTATGCGCCGGGGTGTCCTCCTCATCCATGTCTAGAAGCGTGAGGTCCAAGACCAGCCTCTCCCACGCCCTGGCCCTCTCCAGAGCCGTGTCATTGCCTGCCCTGAGTGCAGCCTGCATACGGAGCTCTCCCTCACACCGGGCCCATTTGTGTAGCTCAGCCTTCCACCTCTCTCCCGTGGGGCCCCTAGTCGCCTTCCATTGGGATGTGATGGCCCGCTTCGCTAGGAGGAGACCCAGGTCCAGAAACTTGCTAGTAACCTTGTTCTTTGATGTGTGTGGGAACCAGTGTAGGATGCAGTGTGCCATGGTGAGTTGTAAGTCCCTCTCCGTTACCTCCCTCAGAACATCCACTACCTTTCTCCAAAAGGAACCCAACTCTGGGCAGGACCAGAACATGTGTTGGAAATCAGCTAAGTACGCCGGGCATCGCGGGCAGGTCGCCGGATGGTCTGGGAAGTATTTACGTAGTTTGTCAGGGGTCAGGTAGGCCCTGTGCAGGACATAAAAGTGCACCAGTTGGAACCTAGCGATGCGCGTCCCGTTCCGGGCCCATTCCAGTATGCCATTCCACGCCTCCTCAGGGATCTCGGTCGCGAGGTCAGCCTCCCATTTCGCCTTCAGGGTCAGCAGTGGGGCGACAGTCTCCGAGACCAGGCGCCGATATAGGCATGTGACAGCCTTGATCGTCCCCGCCATCATCACCACATAGAAAGTGGCGGCTCCGTCATGCCCGTCTTCCAATGTTTGCGGATCGCCGTCGTTAGTGCCGCATGAAGGAGGAAGTCCCCCCCGCCAACTCAAAGCGGTCCTTCAGGAGGTCAAAAGGCAGCAGCACCCTGTTCTCGTAGAGGTCACCCATGGACGTCAGCCCCTGCAGGTCCCAACTGTCTAGCCCGTGCCACGAGCCTCCATGTGGTAATGCCCCGCAGAGCTTGAGTGGGATCTCAAGTGCATATGGGACCGTGATACCGCCCCTCCGGCGATACCTATTCCAGCATTTTCGGGCTGTCGCAAATTCCTGAGTGAGGTGGAAATCTCTCATTGGGAGCCCCAGAACAATCCGGGACAACACCTGGACCGGGCCCGCCGGTTCTCCTGATCCGTCCTCCCCTCTCCTGGCTCTTGCCACCCATTGCGTCAGCCATTGCAGCTGCGCCGCCAGGTAGTAGAGCTCATAGTCTGGCACTGCTAATCCTCCATCTGTCCTAGGGCGGAGAAGCGTGTCATGTGCCACCCTTCGTCTGCCCGCTCCCCACAGAAAGCCGATAACCATCGACCTCAGCCGCCGGAAGTAGCTCGCCGGGATCCAGATCGGGAGGGCCCTGAAGAAATAAAGCAGGTGCGGCAAGGTCACCATCTTAAGAAGCACCACTCTCCCCATGAGCGACAATGGGAGCGTGCTCCAAAAGTCAAAGTTCCCTTTAGTGTGCCTGATTGCCGACCCAATATTTCCCTCAAGGATATCCGCCCTATCATGGAAGATCGAGGTTCCAAGGTACCGCAGGCTCCTCTCCTCCCACATCACACCCTCCGTGGATTGTGGGCATATTCTTCGTGGGCGGGCTGGGAACAGGTAGGACTTCGCCCAGTTCACTCGGAGGCCCGACACTCTGCTCAAAGCTTGTAGGAGGGCCTTAGCCCCACGCAGAGAGTCAGCCGAGTCCGGCAAGAACATCAGCAGATCATCTGCGTACAATGCGATGTGGTGTACCTGTCCATAGACGTCTAGCCCCTGAAACGCCCGACCCAGCCGGGCTTGTGCCGCGAGGGGTTCGACAGCCAGGGCGAACAATAGGGGGGAAAGAGGACACCCCTGTCGGGTGCCCCTGCCCACCGCACACATCTCAGAGATAATCCTCCCAGTTCTGACCCTCGCCGTCGCGTTCTGGTAGAGCAGCGCCGTCCAATTCATGAAGCCCTCGCCCAGGCCCAGCGTGCGCATGACATGGAAGAGATAAGGCCATTCTAGGCTGTCAAAGGCCTTCTCCCTTTCGACTGCAAACACCACTGCCTCGTCGCCGTCATAGGTGTCAGCCTCCAATACATGTAGGAGCCGCCACACGTTAAGCGCTGCGTTGCGGGCCGGGATGAAGCCCGACTGGTCCGTGTGGATCAGCATGGGCATATGGGGGAGCAAACGCGTCACCAAGATTTTACTTAAAATCTTGTAGTCCAGGTTGAGCATGGACAATGGGCGATACGCCGTTCTGTCCCACGGCTGTTTGCCCTGTTTTAGTAGGGGGACGATAAGCGCCTCACCAGTGGTCACAGGCAGGCTACCCAGCCGCTTCGACTCATTGTATAGCCACGTCAGTCGGGGCGCAAGGAGATCAACATAGGTGAGATAAAATTCCGTTGGGAATCCATCGGTGCCCGGCGTCTTGTTCCTCGCCATACTCTTGATGGCGACTCTCACCTCCCTCTCCCCGATCTTGTCCCCGAGCCGCTTTGCGTCCTCCTCTCCCAGCTCCGGCAAATCTAGTCCCTCCATAAAGGCCTGGAATTCATCTAGCGATGGAATGACCCTACTGCGGTAAAGCTCCGTGTAGTAATCGTAGAATAACTCATTAATCCCCTGTTGGTCAAATCGCGCCGCTCCCGCGTGGTCCCTGAGTTCAAGGATGACCGAGCTCTGGCGAGCCGGATTGGCCAGCCTGGCCAGAAGAGCTCCTGACTTATCGCGCTCCGAGTGCGCGCGTGTAAGGTAGGCCTTGTAGTCAAAGCACCGGAGGCGCTCCACCGTCGCCGCCACCACCTCCCGCGCCTCGAGCAGGGCTACATGTGTGTCCGGACATTCAGGCCTTGCTCTCTCCAGCCCCCGCAGCTTCTCGTCCTCCCTTGCGATGTCCTCTAGTAAGGTTCTCCGCACTCCTGACGCCGTCGCAATGAATTGGCCCCGCATCACAGATTTGAAGGCGTCTCACTCCGTCGCGGCCGAGCCCACAGTGCCCGTATTGATCTGGAAGTACGCTTCGATGCCCGAGGCTATTGTGGATCAGAAGAGCTGGTCGTCGAGCGTCTCCGGGCGCAGTTTCCAGGCTGGGATCCGCGGGCGGTATTGCAACCAGCGCAGCTGCACAAGAAGCGGGTTATGATCAGAGATCGAGCGCGTGAGATACTCACTGTGGCACACCTCAGCATGCACGTCCTGGGAGCACAGGAATGCATCGATGCGGACATGCAATTCATGGAGAGCGGATAAGAACGAGTAGTCCCTGTCCGAAGGGTGGTTAGCCCTCCACGAGTCGACCAGATCCCACTGGCGCTGCCAGGCGGAGCGCGCAAGTGCCAATTTGCCAGCTGGTGCATTAGGTAGGGGGGGGGGGGTGCGATCTGTCCAGGGCAGTATCAGTCACGCTATTAAAGTCCCCTCCAAGGAGCAAGGGTTCCACTAAAAACGGGGCCAGCTTGTTGGACAGCAGGGAGAGAAATGCAGGCTGGTCCACATTCGGGGCGTACAGGCAACCCAAATTAAGGTCCCTCCCATCTAGTTTGCCCCGCACCATTATGTACCTCCCCTCCGGGTCAATTACCTGCTGTGTGCACTGGAAAGGTACCCCCGCCCGTATCCAAATGGCCACCCCCCTAGCATAAGCAGAGTAGTCAGTGTGGTAGACTTGCCCCCTCCATCGCCGTCGCAGCGCCTTCCCCTCCTTAGCTAGCAGATGTGTTTCCTGGAGGAAGGCGATGTGAATGCCCCGCCTGATTAAATAGGAGTGGATCTTGTGGCGTCTATGCATTGAATGCATCCCCCTTACGTTCCACGTGAGACATTTGTAGCCTAAGTCGGATCCCATTGTAGAGACCATCGTGCTCCATCTACTCTCTCAGTGACCCCCCAAGCACGCCCGGGTCCCACTCCCATCCCCCCCAACCTGCTCAAGCAAACTACCCCAACTCCCACACCCCAGGACAGACAACCAACGTGGAAACCCCATCCAAACAATTAATGAAAGTGTATCACAGTAGAATAGGGCTAGGGTGGCCGTGACGCCGACCCAAACAGGCCCGAAGCCCCCCGCCCCCGCCCCATCCCCCCCAAAACATTCAGGAGAGGCCTCCCGGCTCTTCCCTCCCCCCCACATCTCAGCAATAAGTCGCAGGAGGCATCCACACCTCTCCGCATAGCGTCGGGAAGCAGCCCCCATCCGCACCCCAGTACCTTACAAATGTGACAAGTGTCCTGCGATCCAGCTCAGCCAAGTATTCCATCTG
This sequence comes from Lissotriton vulgaris, assembly GCF_964263255.1. Classification (NCBI taxonomy): domain Eukaryota; kingdom Metazoa; phylum Chordata; class Amphibia; order Caudata; family Salamandridae; genus Lissotriton; species Lissotriton vulgaris. The sequence goes on along the minus strand of NC_141689.1, from coordinate 1,435,018,680 downwards.
CTGTTTGGGGAGTCACCACCGGCAGGTCCGTCTCCGAGAGCTCGTGTCCACTACTGGATCCCGGACTGGGAACACTGACCTTCGAGTGCTCCGACGCGCTACTGGAAGGGCTGGCGTCTCCCTGGCTGATGGCCACCACGGCCAGCACCGCCTGAGCTCTTTCCTGCTGCCATCCCGACGGGGAACCAGATCTTCGCGTCGGCGTAGTTTTCGTAGAGCGCCTCCTAGGCGAGGTCTCCGCCGGGGGATCTGCGCTCGGCTCCCCCCTGGCATCTAACCAGCTCCAAGCCTCCTGTGGTGTCAGGAAAAAGTGGGTGTGATCCCCAGCAACGACCCTCAGCCGAGCCGGGAACAGCATAGCATAGGGCAGCTGCAGCGACCTCAGTTTCTGCTTGACCGCCAGGAAAGAGGCCCGTTGTCTTTGCACATCTCCGGTGAAGTCCAGGAAGACCATGACCTTGCTATTGTCGATTCTCAGGTCCGGCAGGTCTCTTACCCTCCGGAGGATGTGGTCCCTGTCTCGGAAGTGCAGGAGCCGCAGTACTATCGGCCGCGGAGGTCCCCCCGGCTTGGGAGGGCGTGCCGGGACTCTGTGCGCCCGCTCTATGGCAAAAAATGGGGAAAGTCCATCCAGAGCCACCTCAGACCGCAGCCAGTCCTCTAGGTAGGAGACCGCATCCTGCCCCTCCACTTTTTCTGGGACCCCCACGAGGCGGGGGTTATTGCGTCTGGAGCGTCCTTCGCTGTCCTCAGCTCTGAGCTCCAGCACCCGGACCTTCTGCGCCATCTCCGCCAATGATGTTCTTAGAGCAGCTACATCTCCCGGCAGATCTTTCAGGGTTACCTCCGAGGTCGCCACTCGCTCTTTCAGCTTCCTGTGGTCGTCCTTCAGCAAGGTCAGGTCCGATCCGATGGTGTCCATTCGTTTTTCGAGAGCTTCCCGCGACGCCACTATCGCCTGCATGATGTCCCCCAGGGAAGGATCATGTGGGCAGGTTGAGCTTCCCGCACCAGGCCCCGGTGCATCTTCTTCCACGAGGTGGCCCGGGTCATCCAGCTTCAGGGCGTCAAAGCCCTTCTTTCTGCCTCCTCGCACCATTCTGCCGGGCGGCTAGCCTTGCGTGCCCCTTCGGTGGTCACCAGTGAATCAGGGTACTCTTACACTCCTCACCAGATTCGACGCAGACACTCGGTTCTTTCGCGGCTCCGGGCCCTTGTCAGGCGGGGCTCCAGATCATTGAACAGTCCCAGGAGCTTGCCCCACTCCACCCGGGTGGTGTGGCACCAGAGCTCCCCGTTCAGTCGCTTGGGGAGGTCTCCCCCTCCGGGATGTCCCAGACTGTCTTTGTGCCTTCGAGCGCCAGTCCCAGGGCGGTTCCTGGTGCGCGGGCGTCCCTGGCCAGGAAGCCGCCTCTCTCCGCCTTCAGCCCGGGTGCCTCACAGGAGTGGATGACCAGATCCTCCACTTCCACTCGCCCCTCCACTGATGTCCGCTCACCGCTAGCCTGCACGTTGTGTGGGCACCACGCTTCCCAGGGCGGGGGGGCACCCGGACTACCTCCGCGTCTGGAGGGTGGGCTCAGCACCCCACGAGGTCTCTGGGTCTCCGCTACCGGCAGCCAGGGCAGACGCTGTCACGCGGGCGGCGCCATCTTGGGGTCAGGCAGTCCGACCGCCCCTAGCCCCCGGGCCTCGCCCGTGCTGCGACGCCAGGTGATGCCTCCTACCTCCGATAGACTCGGGGGACCTCCGCTGCAGTGTGGACAAATGTTACAGCATCCCCGGGCTCTTCACCGCTTCCAAGGCTCCGTCGCCAGGAATTTCAGGCTGGGACGGCGGCCGCCATTTTGGGCGCTCGTTACACCGGGCGCCGCGCTCCTCGCAAAAAGTTCGGTTAAGGTGGTTCCTGGGACTCCCAGTCTGCCAGGTTCACCCCTCGTGCTCCCGAGACCCTCCTGAATGTGCTTGGGGGTTCGGGGTTCGAGCGTGGGTGCAGGATATGTGGAGGTGCGAGGCGGGCGCGGAGGAGCTCCGGAGTCCCACTTCCACCTACATCGGCGCCTTAGCCACGCCCCAATTGTTTTATTTATGTATTTATTTATTTATGAATTAATCTGGTAACTGGGAATCCGGAGCACTTTATTCGACCTTTACTGCGTTAATTGCACAAACTATAGACAGCAAATTGCACATCTTTGCACAGCCTAAGTTTACACACCTGTCCCGGGATTGAAACCTGAACTTTGCAAATTTTAATTGACAGTTTTTATTGTAATAAGAAGAATGATGCTATGAATGATGCTATGAAGCTATGTTTTCTAAATTAGATTGAATCAAGTTTATTGAATTGAATTGAATTGACTAGTAGATGATTTTTATTGTCAAGGGGTCCAAATAAATCAATTGCAGTCTTCTCCCATGCAGGATTTGGATAATCAGACATGTTTAACCCCTTCGCTGCGGGGCTAATTTCCCCACAGCGCGGGGGGGAGGGGGGCCGCGCACGGCGCCGCTGTGCTCATGACGAGCTCAGGCTCGTCATGCAGCACGGTGCTCGTGTGCTGGTGACGAGCCTGGGCTCGTCATGACCACGCCCGCGCAATGGAACGCTCAGCACAGCGGGGAAATTAGCCCCACGTGTGAGCGTTCCACTGCTCATGACGAGCCTAGGCTCGTCACCAGCACACGAGCACCGTGCTGCATGACGAGCCTAGGCTCGTCATCAGCACAGAAGGGGTTAATGGATGCTGGGCTGTTTTGGATGAAAAGCAGTTACACAAATGACATGCCCTTAATTCCTTTTCAACCCTTTCATCAACACAAGAGATCCACACTCGGTCTTGTAGAGCTCATTTAGTCACAACAACTCATGTCCCCCATGTGCCCATTCAATGACTTGTGATATCATATTCTCAGGTATGAAAATTCCATTGAGGTTTGTGGTTCAATCAGCCCCTCTCTCCAATGTTTTTAGATGGCCGCAGCGAGGGCCGAGTGGAGCATAAATTCCCCGCGAGACAGATCATGCCTTTCCTGCAATGTACCGAAGGGAAGCAAGGTGCTATCCTCATATAAGTCCCCCAGTGTAGCCAGACCCTTCTCCTTCCAGTCAGTCAGTGCTGCCCAGCTGCCTCAATGCGGTAGAGCAGTGCACATGGCCAAAGGGATCTCAGGGGCATAGGGACGTGAGATCTGCGCTCTCCTCTGACTCCTGTTCCAACAAAGCCGAAATGTCCATAGTTCGGTAGAGAGTGCCTTAAGCCTTAATGGCAGTTTTAAGAAAATGGGGAGAGTATCTGCCCGGAGGTCTGCCCCCATCCTGTCCACACGGCCCTCAAAATTCCAATGCTTGTGTAAGCCATTGCAATTGGGCCGCCAAAGTAGTATGTCTCAAGGTCAGGAACCGCCAGCCCACCTTCTGATTTTGGTCTCATTAGTATTTTCAGCACCACCCTCCATCTGCCTGCAGCCCAGAGAAACCTTGTTATCATTGACTGAAGCTGTTTGAAAATCGATGCTGGTATATAAACAGGCAGGGTTCTAAAATAGTACAGCAGCCTGGGGAGGATCACCATCTTATGGAGGGACACCCGACCGGCCACCGGGAGAGGCAGCGTTCCCCAGAACTTAAGATTTCTTTTAAGACCCGGGATGGCTCTACCACACATTACCCTCCAGTATGTCAGTCTGTATATGATATCTTCGGGTCCCCAGGTATGTCAGGCATCGGTATTCCCACTGCACCCCATCTGTAGTTGGAGGGCCACTATCCAATGGAGTGGCGGGGAATAGGCAAGACTTTGTACAATTCACTTTGAGCCCACTAACAGCACCAAGGTCATGAAGTAGGGGCCTTGCTCCGACGGGGGCGTCAGCAGTATTCACTAAAAACATGAGTAGGTCATTGGCGTAAACGAAATGTGGTGAGTTTGACCATGCACGCAAAGCCCAGGATACTGCATCCTTGTCCCACGGTTCACTGTGCAGGGGTCCGAGACCAATTCACACATTTTAACCCTAGCTGTGGAATGATTGTATAATAAAGTCGTCCAAGCTACAAAAGTGTCCCCAAGCCAAAACTGCGCATGGCCTGAAATAAATAAGGCTATTCTAGACTGTCAAATGCTTTCTCAATATCTACCGCTAAAATGGCAGCGGATTCTTTCGGGTAAGTGTTGGCCTCTAATGCACGAAGCAGACGTTTCACATTTATGGCTGTGTTCCAAGTCGGGATAAATCCTGCTTGATCCCTGTGTATTAAGTGAACCATATGTGGAAGCAGCCGGGTCACCAAAATCCAATTTAAAATCTTGTAATCAGTAGTGAGCATGGACAGTGGATGATATGCGGTCCTATCAGAGGGCGGTTTCCCTGGTTTCAGCAGCGGAATAATAATTGCTTCACGAGTGGTGACGGGCAGTTGTCCCTCTCGCTTTGCTTCATTATAAATTGTCACTAACTTAGGAGCCAGAATATCAATGTAGGTCAGATAAAACTCAATAGGCAGGCCATCTGCCTCAGGAGTCTTATTTTGCACCATGTATTTGATCGCTCCGTGAACTTCCCTAATGGTTATATCCTGACCCAACAGCTCCGCCTGTTCCCTGTCTAACTTCGGAAGATCTGCTGCAGCTATAAACTCCCCAAGGGCCCCATCATTCAACACCACCTTACTCTGATAGAGATCCATATAATAAGCAAGGACCTGATCATTAATCCCTTGCTGGGTACAGCAAACTTCCCCAGTTGGGCTACACAATTCTAATATGACCGTTTCTCGTCTAGCAGGGTTGGCTAACCAAGCCAGTAACGCTCCGGATTTGCCACGTTCTGCATGAGCATGCACTATATACTTTTTATAATAAAAACAGCACAGGCTCTCGACCCGTGTGGCGACCACCTCCCTCGCCTCCAGTAGATACTGCTGTCTATCATGTTGCCCAGGCCGTTCTTGTTCCAATACGCGCAGGCGCTGGTCCGAATCCTCTACTTCTTGTAATAGCGTCTTACGCACCCCCACCTTGTTGGTAATGCAGTGACTTCGTAACACATTTGAAAGCATCCCATTCTTCAGTAGACGATGATGCCTTACCAGTATTCTTTAGCATGTATAGAGTAATTCCAGTACCCACCACCGCACGAAAGGCCTAATCCTCCAACAATTCTGGATTTAAGCGCCATGTCGGGATTGTAGGATGCACATGGGCCCAATGTATCTGCAGGAGAAGCAAGTTATGATCTAAGATTGCCCTGGTGAGGTATTCACTATGTTTGACTGTTGTGTGAATATCTGGGGAACAGAGTATTGCGTCTAAACGAACATGGAGCTCATGCAGGACCAAGTAAAAAAAATAGTCACAAATTCCCGGGTGATGTGCCCTCCAAGTTTCAACCAACCCCCATCTATGCTGCCAATCCCTTCTAGCCTTAGAAATCTTATGAATAGGTGCGTCAGGGAGGGGTGAATGGGTCCTATCCAGTGAGACATCAGGAATAGAGTTAAAGTCTCTGCCGATATTCACTGATGAAATATGGTGCCAGTTTCCCTGACAGCTGGGTAAAAAAGGCCGGCTGCTCTGTGTTGGGCACACAGATGTTACTCAGCACTATGTCCCTGCCATTTAGTCATCCTGCAACCATCACATATCTCCCCTCTGGATATGCAAGCTGCTTTGTGGGCTGGAAAGGAACCTCCGCACGGATCCACATCAATACTCCCTGCGCAAAAGCAGAGTAAATTGTATGGAAAATCTGACCCCGCCATCTACGTTGCAAGGCAAGACCCTCCCGGCTTGTGATGTGTGTTTCTTGAAGGAAAGCAATTTGAACCCCTCTACGCACTAAGGGGTATATTCACAAGAAAGTGTGCTAAACATCACCAAAAAATGTGAACGCAACTTCACGCATCTCAGCCTATTGCGGGAAAATAACCCAGTATCAACTTGGAATTCACAACAAGGCGGTACCATGCAATACTTTGCTGAAAGCGCGGCCAATGTCCGCGATACAATCACCTCGACGGAGATAAAAACAAAAACCACAACACAAAAAAACATGCGATGAGCCCATTCGCGATGAGAAAAACAGGGATAAGCACAGCCAGGGCCGCAACGCACATGGCAGGCAGGAATAAGCACAACAAAAGCCTGAAAAAAAGGACCAACCAAACAGAAAACAACAGCCAAGCACAATGGAGGCAACCAGAGCCAGAACACAACTCCACAAGCCCAATTGGCAACAAAACATTTAACATGGCAGGCCATCTTGGACATGGTGAATGCAGCCTTAGAGCAAAGGAGGATAATGGAAGAAAACCAGAACATATGGAATGATGTGAAACGCACAAACAAACAAAAACACGCCGACAACAAGAAGGCAGCAATGCACAACGGAAGTGGGAGTACAGCGCCACACCAGGAGCTGGATGACACGGTGGCAGAACTCCGGGACCGGAAATGCCCAAAACAACAGATACAACAGCATCAGGGAGAGGAACCAGCAGGGACTGGGGGACGGGGAGATAGGCACAATGGCACACATGCGCAAATAAGCACAGCACAACTGCAGACAAACTATTCCCAAGAGTAACAACACCAACCAAGAGCACAAGTCACACAACCCGGCAATATCACACCACTATACAAGCACAGAAGTGAAAACCACACTGCCTGAAAGGGAGAAGGGTGAACCAATTCAGAGCTGAAGGGACATCTCACGCACAATGCAGCACACACACATAGGAAGCAGAGCAGCCCAACAGCTAACACAATGTGGTACAACCACCAACATTTGCACAACCGAACACAGGACACAAGTGCACCCGCCTGTTGCCGGTAAACAGCCACATGCATCTGGCTAAGCACGAAACAGGGACATGACAATGCAAAAGTACATACCCACTGTCCAGATATGGTAGCAATGCACATATGGCAGGGAGCCAGAGAGTCTATGACACACACGTTGGTATACAAATCAAGACACAACATAGTTGGAGACAAGTGAAAGTGCAAAACCTGAATCAACAAGTGCATGTCAGTACAGCCAAGAGGAGTGTCACGATATGCCGACCAATGCAGCAGCATGTCTGTATGAGGAACGTAGGAAAGCGCCCATGTCCACCTCGGGGGAGCCCATCACCAACACAAGTCAGTGCCAACCCACGTTGGTCATCCGTGCATGGATCATGAGTCCAGACCAATGCATCCATGTCCACTGTCGTCTTGGGACATGTGACCAGATTCCCAACATGCAACCAGGCGTCGGGACAAGTGCAATGGGTCACATGCAGTTGTGGCTGCAGGTACCTTGTCACTCGTCCTTGAACGCGAGAGCAGCTGCATAGGCCAACATCTCCAATGACTGATGTTCGTCCAACACATCTGACATGTCGAAGGCGTAATCCATCAGCTGACCCGGACAGATGTGCTGACTCAAACCTCTGGACCTAATGTGAACCAAAGCCTAATCGGGTAGTGGCTCAATGTGCTCACTGTACACGAGGACTCGTGCAATCTCCCAGGTCCAGTTTCTAGCCCGCATACCAAACATCCATGCATGCCATAAACAGGCATAACAGTGACACTACAGGTCGTGGGCCAACAGGGGGCGCACACACACATCATAATCCAGGTCAGCTACCGTTCCGTTGGAGAGGCAGACATCCATGGACCACTCGAATGTGCACAAGCGACAATGCAACACAGGCTGAACGCAGGTGACGTCCGCAAGGCGGAAGCTCAGCTGGTAACTGATCAGCAAGACTGCCAGTGCCCCCAGTAAATGCAGCAGACGTGCACGGTACAGGTCCACGTGACTTGAGTCGAGCATGTGTCCAGGATCGTCGACCATTGCATCAGTGGCTCTGCTTGAAGCGGCACTGGCTTGCCCTGCGCCAGTCCCGTGGATGAAATGGCACAGCTCGGTGCAATGAGCAGTGTCTGTGTGCAACTGGTGCAGGCCTGGGGTGGGGTGGGAGTATCTGTGATGGCCATTTCACGCACGCCAATTACGACTAAGGACTTCTGCGTGTGGGATGTGTACATGTTGGTCTCACATCGGGCAGTGCGTACTGTGGGAGTCGCAAGCAAATGCTATCGTATCTGTCAGGGGGTGCTGGCCACATGCAAGTTCCTGCTCGGAGCTGCAGATGTGCTACCACCTGATAGTACAGACAAAATACCTTTCAGCCCTACAGTGACTTCACCATCTGAATGCATACAGGAGATGTACAGAGGCAGGTCGTAGGTGTGGTGGGATGTCTGCAACCCCGGGAATCATGGATGATATGCCCAGCACCTGGCAAATTAGCGGCCTCACTGTTTGTTATGTTGCCACACCACTGCTCCTCCCTCCTACGAGCCCCCACACTTGTGACACCTGTGTTGGATGTGTGTGGGGTGTGTGCACACCAGCCGGCAAGGGCTGCTTGGTGCAGTCAGAATTTGACAACAGTGTACATCGTAAAGGACACAACCATTCAACCATAAAGACCCCATGACTTGTGCTACAAAGAGCTAGTGGCCCCGGATGCACAGCGTCTTGCACGGGCCTACCACCATGGGACGCGGACTTGCGGTAAACAGGGTTGATGGCACCAGGTCAGTTGTTGATAGTGTTCGAAATATTTCGTGATTCTGAACTGGCTTTTGTCCGGACTAAGCTGCATCTTCCTCTTACTCCTCTCCATGCATTCACTGGTGTTGACTCTGCCATTCATGATTCGCGACTATGTGCTGGATGTGGAACCTACTGGTCCACAGGGTAGGCCTGAGCTCTCATCCACGTGTCACCGGCTTGCGTTGAACAGGGTGAGTGGCACCATGTATCGCAGGCTTGCATAGAACAGGGTTAGTGGCACCATGTGTTGCAGGCCTGCAATATGGAATAATGCCTCACTGATTGAAAGGAGTCTGGTGCTGTGGCCGCTGCCACAGACTTGGGGTCACTGCCATTCAGGACTCAGTACACAGTTCCACATGTGGGACGTACTGGGCCGAAGGGACCGCCGGTGGAGTATGTCAATGAGAAAGGAGTAATGTGGGCCAGCGTCGAGGGACCAGCGATGGTCTGCGGATGCTGCAGAGGTCACGTGACTGATGCTTGGAGCTTGCACTGGCACGTGGTAGGCCCTCTTTGACACACGCCGGTATCGGCAGGTGAGCGGAGCCTCGTTGGTGCGCTGGGGCAGGCATGATGGGTCTGGGGACCAGTGGCCCAGGGTGCAGCAGGTGCACACGGACTCAGGCCCTACCATGCTTGGCTCAGGACTCCTGGCGGGGTGAGAGGCGGCACCCTGGCAGACGTGTTGTCAATTCCGAATTAGAATGACGACCAGTGCAACAGGCTTTTTGTTCACACCCCTACACAGGCCTGGCATACGCAGGTCCAATGCACTACGCACGCGCATGCAGGGGCGGATGTAAAGGGCAACATTTCCGCGTTCTGCCCCACAGCCTGTGGGGACATGGTAGCGTCCACTGGCCACTACACTCCATGCACCAGCAGTTGCTCTCCACATGGCCATTTCCTTGGTTTGCACTCTGTGGTCTCTCCGGCACCTCCACGCCACACTTGGCATTGTAGGTTCACATTTCTTAGTCACTTGCCGCTCTCACACATGCATGCTCCATACCTCTCCTCACATCCTTCTATCGTGTGTCTGTGGTGCCATTCCACGGCTGGGTTGTGGGCATGGCAAGGTCGGATTCCCAATGGAGTCGTGTGTCATGTCTGGTTGGTTGGCATATTGTGTGTCATGTTGAATGCAGTTGTGTTGCATGCGAGTGGGCAATTTCCTCCTGTGGTGTTGGATCAGGGCGGCAGGTGCGTTTCAGGTGGGTCCGCTGTCTTTGTGTAGGCTGCCTCTGTGGTGTTCCCAGTTGGAGGGGGCGGGACGGGTCCCAGGGGGGTGGTGGTGGGCCTGGGGTGGCTGCGGTGGGTGTTGTGGCCCTCATGGGTATCCGCGTTGCATGATAGTTGTTTCCATGGCATCTGTGGGTCTTCCGGTGTGGCTCTTGGCTGGGCTCCCTTTTATGCTGCAGGTAGTCGTCCTGCTTATCACCAGCAAAAGGCAGGTGTTAATTCCCTGCTGCTACAGTGGCTTATCGCCGGTTTTTGGTTCGCATCACAGATCTGGCAGTTCGTTGTGAAAGAGATGTTGTGGTTTTTTTGTGTGTTTTATCACAGGAACGCCTACTCTACATCTCATTAGGGTTAGTTGGTGGTGTTCACCGTGGAGATACATTTTGGGGCAGTTAGCGCAGGAATACTGGCAATGTTTGCAGTTTGTACCAGCTTGTGAAAGGGGTGTCTAATCTATCTCCACTTTTGATGCATTAAGATGGGGATAAATCAGAGATAAGTCCTTGTGAATATCCCCCTAAGTACGCATGTATTTTGTGATGGCGCACCATTGTATGCATGCCCCTGAAATTCCTTGATATACATTTCAATTAAAGTAAAGAAGCCACAAGAGAGCTGCACACAGTACCCTAATAATCCGTTTAAGGTGACACGCCGAGGTCCCATAAGCATCCAATTTCAAAACAGAAAAAAAACAACACCTGCAACTCAGAACAGGTACTAAAATGCTAGTCCCCATCCAAACTAACTATACACTCAGTATACTCTAGTAACTATAGAGGAACAAGGGGGAAGCAGCAACAAACCGGCGCTGCCTTGCAACGTAGACAATAACTGTTAGACGGACCGGGAGGGTCGGCCGAGACTACGGGGAGAGGTCTCCGGGGAGAGCCGTCTCCAACGACTGTACAGACAAGTAACTTCCCCCCCACAGACGGACACCACACAAGGTTGAAGTTTAACGAGACTTTATATGCAATTCAGCCTGCAGGTCCCGGTGAAGATGACGGTTACAACGGTCCGCGGCCACGCCAGCAGGTCCCGACGACGATGAAGGTGATGAAGGTTGCGAAGGCTGTGGCAGCGCCAACAGGCAGGACGATGGTGCACAAGACAGAGCTACGGCTGCGCCAGTAGTCCGTCTAGGATGAGTTCCTCTTTACGTCTCTCGACTCCAAGATACAACTGCCTTCCTGCTCTGGAGCTACCCCAGTTATAGGGCTGGTGTGCTTTGATGTCCGGACCCTCGCACTTGGAGGTCGGGAGGTCCGGGATGAGGGAGTCCAGACACCCAGCAGGGGGGTGGAGCCAGCGCCCGGGGAGGCGATGGGCGAGCGGCACTTGGCGGGGGAGAGCCATCGACACCTCTTTCTCCCATTGACTTGCCAAGTAGCCCGCTCACCTCCTGGGTGGATGGTGGTGCCGGGATGTCTGAGGCCTGGCCAGGCCCAGGGTTGAGGTCGGCCGGGGGCCAGGCGGCCACGTGGTGGAGTGTCCAAGATGGCGCCCCAGGATGGGCGCGTAGGCTGGCAGTGGATCGGACCCACGAGGTTGACATGCTCGAGGGCAGGGGTCCCTGAGGGGACGGAGGACGTGCAAGGGTGGTGTGTGGTACCTGCGTGACCGGGCTCAGGCCGGGTCGGGCCGGGGGAGAGCGGCCTTTCATGTGGCCTGTCCAACAATAACCCTCTCAGTGCCTATGCTTCAAGTAAAACACATTGCCCCATATCCGGGGGCGAATAACAAAGACTTAGAGACCCCCCTCACCATCCCATCATCTCAACAAAGAAAGAAGAGACAGTTCAGCGCTGGGGAGCCCTGGAAAGGATAACCAACAGATAAGAGGGAAGAGAAAGAGCAAAGCAGTGCTAGTAGAAAGCAGTAGATCAGTCAAATAATTTCATCTGCTGTGCCTGGAGTAACATGAGGCAACTTAACACTACCACCGTGGGACATATCCGAGTCTGAGCCGTGAGATGTCTTTTCCGACCCAGATGTGCTCAGGACGGCAGTTTATGGTACTGCAACAGTTCTGCCACCACCCGCAGTGCATCAGTCCTCTCCCTCTCTGTCTGGGAGGCACTAGGTGTCCGTACGGGGTTCCAACGATGCATAGTCCATCGACTTCTTTGTGGAAGCTGCTTCCCAGGGGGAGGAGTGGGTTTCTCCTCCGCCTGTTTGTGGCCAGTTTTGTAGGGTTCAATCCAGTACCAAGCCTCCGTGCTGTCATTACAAAAGTGTGTCTTGCCACCTAGTATAATCTGCAGTTGAGTCAGGAACATCAAGGAGTACTGGAACCATTCATCGCGCAAGGCTCTCTTGACCGCTAAAAAGGATGTGCGGCACTGTTGGACCACCAACGTGTACTCAGGGAAGATCAACACTCTCCTATTATCCACTGTGTAGGGCCCTGATGAGCGCACTTTTTGCAGCAGGAAGTCCCTGTCTTTGTAATGAAGGAGTTGGACTACTACCGGTCGAGGAGGCATTCCCTGTGCCAGAGGTTGGGCAGGGACCCAGTGAGCACTCTCCAGGGTGTAGAACTAGGTCAACCCAACAGGTGCCACCACATCTCAAAGCCAGCCCTCCAGGTAGATGATCATATTAGAACCTTCTATCCCCTCCGGGAGACCCAGCACTCGTATGTTGTTTCTATGGTTACGCCTTTCAGCATCTTCGGCTCTCTTCTCCAATGACTGAACTCTGTGGGAGATGTTCCCCATCTGGGCAGAGAGGGACTGCTGCACCGGTGTCATGTCTGCCAGGGGGGCCTCCGTTTGCTTCAATCGTTCAACCAGCTTGATGTGTTCTGCCTTCAGAAGCCCCAGCCCCACAGCCACGTTGGCAATGTCCTGATGCAGTGTTTCTTTGGTATCCGTTATAGCCTACCAAATCTGGGCGAGTTGCTGCTGGACGAAATTTTCAACTGGCAACTCAAATGAATCCGGTCATCTGTGTTCCGGAGCCGGGTCGTCCTGGTCCGGGGGAACCCCCATTTGCTTGCCCCTGGGTTTCCCCATGTCCATGAGGGACTAGTACCATCCACTAACTATAGAGAGACAATGGTGCTCCCCAGGGCGTTCACCAGATCAGGTGAAAATGGTAGTCCCACGTATTAGTGTGACAGTGTGAGGTTCCGTGACGGTTCTGTGACGACTTGAACCCGTGTTTTCAAGTTTGTCGGAAATACCTAATATTGGTATCAGTGAACCGCAAATGATCCATTTAGTATATCCTAGTGTTTTCGCTACGCTACGAGCAAGAGCACTCCTTCCATTGACATATTTCTGATATACCCACGGCATCCATCTTAGACCATGGCCGCCATTTTGTATTTCCTTGCCCTCACATATGCAATAGCCTCGGATCACTTCATTCACTCCACTTTGATTAAGGACACGTAGCCTTAGCCGGAGATTCACCTCTTACATGACACGTGCACCTTAAACCAGATCACGCTGTAGCTGCATGACTCGACAAAGGCTGCCTCCTCTGCCCGAGGCCAGCCCTGCCAAACTGGTCTTCGTGTCCATTGTACCTGATCATGATTAGGCGGCCGAAGCCGGTAGCCTTGCCCATTTACAACCCACAAACATCCCTTATCCCACTTTTCTATCTTCCACACCTGGCTCTGTTTCTTTCTTTCTGAATCTTTATTAGGGGGAGGTAACGAACTTTACGATGAGGCGGTCCGGGTCCTGAATGCAATATTGACAGGGAATTGTGACAAACTAGTGGGAACCCCTCTCTTCGCAATGTTTGGCCCCAGATATTATCGACGGTTCCTGTGTAACACCAAATATTTATTGTTTTAGACACAAAGGTTTTGGGAATGTATTACATGTAAAGAATTTGCCCCTAGCATAAAAAACCGTATATAAGGAGCAACCCACTTTGTACAAATCGAACAGGCTCCTGGTTACTGCCCGTGTGTAGTATCTATGACTTCTGTGTCCCTGCAGTAATAAACCTTTGGTCTTTGACGCCACCATCGAGAAGCCCGTGTTTCTGTTCATTTGTGCACCAAGGCAGGTGGAACTCCGGGGTCTTTGGGTGTTGTACCCTGACACCTCTGGACGGAACCAAAAAGTCCAGAACTCCAATTGGCGCCCAACGTGGGGCGACGTCATTCGGTACCGGTCCAAAAGCCTGAAGAGTTCGAGAAGCTTCGTGTGAAGATTCCTGAGGGAGGCGCCCCACTTCATCGATCCCGGCATATCGCAAAAGTGGCCCGAAGTTCTCTTCCACGAGGGTTTCCCGTTCAGGACGGCTGCAGTGGGCCGTTGCCTTGACCGTCGCCCTGTCTTGGACCCGAAGTGGTGCAGTCCTTAGTACGGCGAAACGTGACGGGTTTCTCCTTGGTGACGTCTTCAGTGACTCAGTTAAGTATTTAGTGATAGCTAGCTGGTTATTTTTGTGAGGATTGTTAAAAAATCCTTGATCGGTTCTTGGTTTGGTTTGGTTTTGTTAGATTATCACTGGTTGTTCTAGTTACGATAATCTATTTGGTTTAGTTTTGGGTATCGATACATCAGTTCGTTTTGGTAGGCCTAAGTTCTTGGTTCGAGTGCACATATTTGTTCTGTGTTTTGTTTGTTTTTGTGTTCCGGACTGAAAATGGTAAGTCGGAAAATGTTGTCTTGTTTTAGTTGCAACAGTGACTCACGATTGGAGGACTCTTGTTTATTTATTTGTTTACATTTGTAATGCGCACAGCTACCCAACAAAGGGTTTCCCGGCGCGGCAGATCCCAATAGCAATGCGGTTACAGAAAACTAGATGTTAAAGAGCCATGTTTTTAAGGCTTTTCTGAATTTGATGTAATTCGACTCAGACCGCAATGTATGTGGCATTGAATTCCAGAGCGAAGGTCCTAGGAATGAGAAGGACTTGCCACCCATGCGTGACAGCCTGGTCCTTGGAATTTCAAAATGATTTGCCGTGGAAGACCGAAGAGATCTGGAAGGACGGTAGGGGCGCACCAGGTTTTGCAGATATTTAGGAGCGGTGTTGGTGGAAATCCTGTGCATAAAACATAGAGATTTGAATTTAACTCGTTTTTCAATTTTTAGCCAGTGTAACTTCCTGATGTATTTAGTGGTTGGAGTAGAGATGGGAATTTTACAGAGAAGTCTGGCTGCTGCATTTTGCACTGATTGCAACCTGCGGACAGTAGCTTTGTTCGCCCCCAGGTACAAAACGTTGCCATAATCTAGCCTAGATGTTATTAGGGCATTGACAACTGTTTTCTTGGTGTTTTCAGGCAGCATCCAACAGATCTTTTTTAGCCATTTTAATATGGCAAAGCAGGTGGCTGAAGTCTTTACCGCTTGCTGATGTAAACTGAGTGAGTCGTCAATAATGACGCCCAGGTTGCGAGCTGGGACTCCCCTATATGATTTATATTGTAAGTATGGCGTGGGTCCTATAACTTATAATGAGATATGGGTTCGCTATTGTAAGAAGGATGGTGTCCTTAGTTGGCCACTGCATGGTAGTTTTGAGCAAGAGATTCTCGACAATTTGGAAGCGAAATTGTTCAAAAAGAAAGCCCGGCCGGCAATGTTTGATTCCTTCCGTTATTGGCGGAAAGAATCCAAACAGAGAGAAATGAGAAGGTTGAAGAAAGAGCAGAAAGAACAAGAAGAGTTAACTCTAGAGCAAGCGACTAAACAGTTGCAAGCTAACGAGTGTGAGAAGGTCATAGATGTAGCCATTAGAGAGCATAACTTAGCGATTGACAAGTGCTATCCTGCCTTGCCATCGAAAATGGCTAAGATACTGGAGGACTCCGAAAACGATCCTCTGCTATCTTATCTGTTACGGTCACCTCCACCGTATGCACAAGGTGCTACGACTCCACTCGTCCCGAATGTTCAATTGCCGGTTGCTGGACAACCTGGTGCTCCTGCTCCTATCCCTCAGAATCAAGTTCCTGTACTTCCTGTGATGAGTGTGAATGTTCCTACAGCTCCTCCTCTTCTTCCTACACTGCCAGCCACTATACCTACCTCTGTACCTACTGCTCCAGAAATTATTTTCCTCGATTCTCCTACTGCTTCCTCATCTATTCCTACCTCCACTGCATTTTCTATGTCTGCGAGTGTACTAACTCCACTTTCTGTTCATCGGAGAATCACTGATTCGGTTACTAATATGTTGTCTCCTATATATAAAACTTTGATTAAGACTCCTACTCCTGACTCTGTACAGAGACGGAGTCAGCTTCCGAGTACTGAGGAACGGGGAGTTTTAGACTCCACGGCTCTCAGATGGATTTCGAAGGGTAGAAGATATAGTACGAGAGATGTGCTAGACACATTTATGCAGTGGGGAGAACCAACGCAGCGATACGTCTTTGATGAGATGTGCTCGTTGTTACGTGAAGAGATAGAAGAAGACGATGTCGAATCAGATTTGGAAGATTTAATTAGGGTTCAAAAGGAGTTTGCTGCTGGAATGATAGTGGGTGAGAAAATAAAACAAGCGATGGAACTCATTTTAAGTTTTAGGAATGATCCATCTCTTCGTTCACCGAGAGATTTAGAGAAAGGTAAAATGAAGCTAAGTCGCCAATATCCTATGAGGGAAGTTCCTCCAATCTGGCGCGAAGCAGTGGCACGTGATGATAATGCTGGTATTGCAGGTGCTCCAGCACAGTTCCAACGAGTGTGGATACACATTCCATGGAAGCGAGCAGAAGTATTAGCAGTGAAACAGGCCTTGCCAGATCCGCGTAAGAATCCAGCCGGATATTACAAGGAATTAACACAGACAGTTGAGGCTTGTATAATGAACTTAGCCGACATTGATATGTTATTTGGTAATGTAGTTCCGCAACCAGTGTGGGCTAAAATTCGTAGAGAAGATCATCAAGTTGCTTTAGGTGGTGATTGGGCAGCTATCACTGCAGCAGATAATCAACAAATAGGTGGTGCGAAACCTGAACCTTTGATCGCTAATCTGCCAGGTAGAATAATTGATCTAATGAAGACTCTGATGCCAGCATTGCGTGTTAATTGGGACAAGTTGTCAGCATGTAAGCAAAAGAAAGACGAAAGTGTCTCGGACTTCTTCACGAGGTTCGAAGAAACTTTTGTGGATCATAGTGGTCAGGACATGAGTACAGAAGGAGGACAAAGATTGTTTGTCGATAAATTTGTGCATAATTTGTTACCTGAATTATGCAATAAATTAAAAGACTCAGAAAGTGCGTGGGCTGTATCGACGACAGCGCAAATACTTGCGACTGCGCAGTACTACGAAAATAGAGATAAAGAGGAGAAGGAAAAATCAGAAAAGAAAACGAAAGATTTAAAAACTAAAGTTCTTTTGCAGCAGGCGTATCCGCCTCGCACGAACCAGACTAATACGCAGCAAAACTCATACCAAAGGACAGATTATAGTACATCAAGACCTCAATATCAATGGAATCAATGCACGTACTGCAAGAAAGAGGGTCACTATAAAAATGAATGTCCGATCTTAGCGCAGAATAATGCAGCAGCAGCTCAAAGAGGTCGTGGTGGTTTTGTGCAGAATTCTAGAGGACGAGGACGAGGTGCTATGCCTCCACAAACGAATGATCGTCCCTCCAATCACTTTGATCAACGAAATGGACAATCTGTTCAGCAAAATAGATCTCAGCAATATCTTGTTGAAGATTATTGTGAAGTAGAAGAGGGTTTTCAACAAAATGGGTACTAGGACAGCCATGGACAGAGAGAGGGAGTAGTATCAGTTCCAGTGGATCAGAGTGGGCCTTATGTCGCAGTAGCTACATCAGGTATAGTCGAACCCTTTCTGTTGGATACTGGTGCCGCAAAAAGTTCTATCATGCATGCGAAACTCCCTGGCGCACCTTTGTCTGGCTCAACAAATGTTTCCGTAGGTTTTTCAGGCGCCCCTGTGTACAACCCGATATCTGGTCCTTTGTCTATTTCTGTTGGACCATGCCAATTGAAAGCACCCCTGATTTTGACGACAGGTTGTAATGAAAATTTGCTTGGTTTAGATTTGTTAAAACGACTATATGCGACATTGTACTGTTCTCCGGAAGGGGTACAGCTTACACTGGGTAAAAATATCACCTCTCCGATGTACTTGTCAATGGACGCACTCCCGCCGGAGCTACGTTCACTCCCTGATTCTCTTTGGGCGACTGGTCCTAATGATGTAGGTCTCCTAGAAATTCCACCGTATGTGGTAACTTTGAAAGCAAATGTGAAATTTCCAAGAATTCCCCAGTATAAAATATCGAGTGAAGGTGAGCGTGCACTTTTATTGATTGTGCAAGACTTGATTAAGAAGGGTGTGGTTGAAGAAACTAGAGGAAATGTCTGTAACAGTCCTGTATTACCGATTCTGAAGCGAACTGACCCTACAAAACCTCCAGTTTATAGGTTTGTCATAGACCTTAGAGAAGTTAATAAGATTGTAATTCCGCAGTTTCCTGTAGTGCCAGATATTACTGCCTTGTTAACATTGATACCTGCTACAGCTACATGGTTCTCAGTTATAGACCTAAAGAATGCTTTCTTTAGCATTCCGATAGCCGAAGAAAGTAGGGATATTTTTGGCTTCTGTCTAGGAGGTCGCAGTTTCAGATTTAAACGCGCTCCACAAGGCTATTGTGAAAGTCCATCCATTTATAGTCAAGCTTTAAAAAGTCAACTAGATTCTTTTGTCCTTCCTCCAGGTTCGGCTCTAGTGCAGTATGTAGACGATCTTCTAGTGGCTGCCGATGACAAGGAAACTTGCAAAGCAGCTACAATTTCGTTATTGCATCATTTGTCCAATTTGAATCATAAGGTATCACCTTCAAAAATGCAATACTGCTGCCAAGAAGTGACCTACCTAGGTCATCTCTTGTCAAAGGAGGGAAGGAAGTTGACCCCAGAAAGAATAAAAGCAATTACGCAGATGAGTGTTCCACGCACACAGAGAGAAGTACGTGCCTTCCTAGGTATTACCTCTTACTGTAGGCAGTGGATCCCAAATTTTTCTCTTTTAGCAAAACCGTTGGTAGCTTTGACTGGGAAAAATGTTCCGAGTCCGGTGCCATGGTCTGATGAATGTCAAGAGAGTTTTACTGAATTGCGAAAAGCATTGTGTTCAGCTCCTGTATTGGGTACACCTGATTACAGCAAGCCATTCACGCTCTACGTTCACGAAAGAGAAGGTTGCGCGTTGAGTGTTCTGACACAGAAATTTGGTGACAAACAACGCCCTTGTGCGTATTTTTCATCAACATTAGATCCGGTAGCCAGAGCGTTACCTAGTTGTTTGAGGGCTACAGCGGCAGCTGCAGCTTCCATTCGACAATCTGCTGGTTTGGTGATGAACAATATGCTAGTGGTCATGGTTCCTCATGCAGTGGATACACTAATGAACCGAACAAAGACACAACACCTTACTAGTGCGAGATTATCTGGTTACGAACTGACATTATTAGCGAGTCATATTCAGATCAAAAGATGCAATGTATTGAATCCAGCAACATTGTTGCCGACTGATCAAGAGTCGAGTGATTCTGAGCCACATGACTGTTATTTCAAAACGGAGGAAGAGACAAAAGGACGTATCGATTTAAAAGATACTCCTCTATCCAACCCAGATGGTACGCTATATGTGGACGGGTCATGTTTTAAATTGGAGAATGGTGATGTGACTGCTGCTTATGCGGTAACGACTTTGAAGACGATTGTGGAGACTGCAAGAGTGAGTCAGATTTCTGCCCAAGCTGCAGAATTAATAGCTCTAACGAGAGCGTGTGTTTTAGCTAAGGGAAAGAGAGTGAATGTGTTTACAGACAGTCAGTACGCATTTGGCGTGGCCCATAGTTTTGGCCGGTTGTGGAGAGAAAGAGGTTTCATTACGTCCCATGGGACTAAGATCCAACATGGTCAGCTAGTTAACGACTTGTTGGAATCTCTAACCTTGCCAACTGAAGTTGCGATTGTGAAGTGCAGTGCTCATAAAGCAATCACGGATGATGTTGGTCGTGGGAATGCCTTTGCTGATGAAACTGCTAAGCAGACAGCTAGAGACACGATGAGTAGAATGTACGTTGCTACGTCTGCAAGATGGATTGCTGAGTCTGGAATGTGTGAGGACACTATGGAAAGTGTGAAAGAGATTCAGAAAGAAGCGACTGAGGAAGAGAAACGTGTATGGAGAGAAAGTACGGGCAAATTGGACTCGAATGGATGTTGGATTGATTTGACAGAACAGCAGCGTTGGATGTTGCCTGATGCATATGTGCTTGCAGTAGTGACGATGGCACATGGAGTTGCGCATATAAGTTCTAAAGGGATATGTAAGATGTTAGCTCCGGTCTGGAAGAATGAGGGAATTAGTAAGTGTGCAGAGAGAGTGGTGAAAAACTGCATGGTGTGCTTGATGCATAATCCTGGCAAGGGAACTCCAACTCCAGCTGGTCATTTCGCTCCTCCTTCCTGCCCCTTCGAAGTGATTCAGTTAGACTTCATTCACATGGAACGCTGCAACAATTTAAAGTACGTCCTGGTGGTAGTTTGTGCTTTTTCCAGGTGGATAGAAGCATACCCACTAAAAGACAACACTGCCCTATCAACTGCCAAAATTCTTCTCAAGGAATTTTTCCCTAGGTTTGGAATGCCACGGATTGTATGGTCAGATAACGGAAGTGAGTTTGTAGGGAAAGTTATGCAGAGTGTGTGTGCCGGTCTAGGAGTGAAACAAAAATTCCACAGTGCAAACCATCCCCAGTCTGCTGGTTTAGTCGAGGGTTATAATGGCACTCTGAAGCTTAAGATAGCCAAAATACAAGCATCCACAGGTTTAGCCTGGCCAGATGCACTTCCTTTGGCCTTGTTATCAACGAGAGCAACAGTGCATTCTAGAATAGGGCTTTCTCCATATGAGATTGTGTTTGGCCGCCCGGCAAATATCTGGGGTGTGCCAAGGCCTAAACAATTGTGCTCCATTGAATATCCTATGTTGATAGACTACCTTTACGACTTGACTGCTAAATTGAGTCTTATTCATCAACAGGTCTTCGATGCTTTGCCAAAACCTCCGGAGAGTCCAGGGCATCAGCTGAAACCCGGCGACCACGTGGTGGTCAGAAATTTTGCGAGGACAAAGAATCTTCAACCTCGCTACATCGGCCCCTTCCAGGTCCTACTGGCAACGAGGACAGCCGTACGTGTCGCTGGCCGTAAGCATTGGATTCACGCCTCTCACGTAAAGCGTGTTCCTTTGCCGCTGCCCTACGACGACTGGGTGAAGAAGGGAATTGGTGCCTCCGAATCTGAAATCACTCCGAAATGTATCCCTTTCAGCGATGCCGATTTGATTACTGACACTTTGAAACCTGACTCTCCTCCTGAAAAGACTCCTTTGAACACTGAACATTTGACTCCGACATCAGGAGAAACTTTGCTATCTGCGAACTTAAACTCTGCAACAACTGCTAGTAATACACTATTTTCCGATCAGACAGTACCAGCGAAGAAGAGATACAACCTTAGAAGCCATAAAAAGGACAAATAAAGCAGGCAACTGCATATTGTGATTTTTGATATATTGAACCTTTTGCCTTCAGCCAGGAAGTTTGCTATTGTTTATTGTTTTTAAAAATTGCCTTGCCGTCTGGGTAGCCGTAGGGTCGTGGCTGTGTGCCTAGTTTGAATTTGCAGGGGTCTGACACAAGGTCGATCTTTCTGTTAGTTCTGGGAACTCCCAGGGCTGATAGAGGCATTTTCATCTACGTACACATCATCAGTGGTCGCGAGCGGATTGTAGAAGATGGAGCTTCCTGCGCTGCAACGAAAGAATGTGATTTACGTTCGCAGAAACAGACTTAATAGAATTCTTCACAGCAAATGTTTCTTGATGCAATGTGCCGTTACATTTTTGATTGTTTTAGCAACATTGGTGGGTGGAATCGTCTTTAGCATAAATTTGATTTTTGTTCCAGTTTCTACAGTACCTCCCCTTGATCCTGCTATTTCTACTGTTTCTACTATACACTCTTTTCACCCGTTTCCGGAACATGAGCAAGCCAGACGCTCAGAATTCACCAACAACACTTTTGTACAGCTCTTGCACCAACACCAACTGGTAGTTAACACGACAGACTGCTGGGTGTGTGGCTTGATACCTCACACTATGGATAAAGGTATTCCATATCTGGTTTTGCCTTACAGCTATAATGGATCATTTCAGGCCTTCCAAACCATCTTTGCTTATGCCCTTGAAACCTATCCTCCACGTCCACCACGTTCCACTAAATATAACTCTGCTAACAAAGCTTTAGTCCAGGGAATTATTGACATGGTCAAGGACGTCAATAATACTCCATCATACCCTAGAGACGAATTGCGAGTATATTTAAGTTGGAATACTTCAGAGTATCGCCTTAGTTTAGGAGAAAGCAAGCGTAAAAGCTCAACTCCAATCTGGGTCGTACCTCACCGAGGTCAGGTCTGTTTGCAAGGTAATGGGAGAAATCCGAGAGCTCAGCTAGGGAGGAGTGAGTGCGTAGAGACTTATGTGTTTCCGGCTAACTCTTCCCCTGCCTTTCTTACTGCTAGGGGTACCTATTTCATTTGTCGAGACAGAGCTTATACATGGTTGCCTGCCGACTTCTCAGGATCCTGTTATATTGCTCGATTATTGCCTCCGACATACACTGCTTCACCCGATTACCACAGAACAAGAGTAGCGAGAGGTGTCTTCAGCAAGGAAGATACCGCTGGTCAGGAAGCCGGAGACTTCTTCAAAGGCTTCCTTCCGTTCTGGGGACCTATGGCCAATAGTAGAAACATACGTCAGCTAACACGGGTAGTTGAATCTACTATTACTGAAACTGCTGGTGCCCTTAGCAATCTGACAGCTGAGCTTCAGGCGGATAGGCTCATGACGTTGCAGAACCGTATGGTTCTAGACGTTATACTTGCAGATCGAGGTGGGGTATGCAGAATGATCCAATCGAGCTGCTGTGTCTTTATTCCTAATAATGCTCCAACAGTCTATGAGGCGATCTCTAAGTTGCACAAGATTTCAGACTCCATACATATAGACAAGGGAAACTGGTCCTTCATGGAGTGGTTTTGGACTCTGATCTCAGCGTGGGGATGGAAGGTTCTAATGGTCATTGGTGTCATCCTAGTATTCCTATTCTCATGTTGTCTGATTATCCAGTGTGGTCCTGCTCTGTGTAGTCTTTGTGCTGCGACTTGTCTCAGAAAACCACCTGCGTTTGGAGAAAAGACACGAGAAAGGATGATGATACAACAGCATGTCACTGACCTGATGAGCATAGAACTAGATTCTGACATAGACTGAGTAATTGCCTATGTAAGGGCAAAAGGAGGGTCTGAGGTTCCGTGACGGTTCTGTGACGACTTGAACCCGTGTTTTCAAGTTTGTCGGAAATACCTAATATTGGTATCAGTGAACCGCAAATGATCCATTTAGTATATCCTAGTGTTTTCGCTACGCTACGAGCAAGAGCACTCCTTCCATTGACATATTTCTGATATACCCACGGCATCCATCTTAGACCATGGCCGCCATTTTGTATTTCCTTGCCCTCACATATGCAATAGCCTCGGATCACTTCATTCACTCCACTTTGATTAAGGACACGTAGCCTTAGCCGGAGATTCACCTCTTACATGACACGTGCACCTTAAACCAGATCACGCTGTAGCTGCATGACTCGACAAAGGCTGCCTCCTCTGCCCGAGGCCAGCCCTGCCAAACTGGTCTTCGTGTCCATTGTACCTGATCATGATTAGGCGGCCGAAGCCGGTAGCCTTGCCCATTTACAACCCACAAACATCCCTTATCCCACTTTTCTATCTTCCACACCTGGCTCTGTTTCTTTCTTTCTGAATCTTTATTAGGGGGAGGTAACGAACTTTACGATGAGGCGGTCCGGGTCCTGAATGCAATATTGACAGGGAATTGTGACAAACTAGTGGGAACCCCTCTCTTCGCAATGTTTGGCCCCAGATATTATCGACGGTTCCTGTGTAACACCAAATATTTATTGTTTTAGACACAAAGGTTTTGGGAATGTATTACATGTAAAGAATTTGCCCCTAGCATAAAAAACCGTATATAAGGAGCAACCCACTTTGTACAAATCGAACAGGCTCCTGGTTACTGCCCGTGTGTAGTATCTATGACTTCTGTGTCCCTGCAGTAATAAACCTTTGGTCTTTGACGCCACCATCGAGAAGCCCGTGTTTCTGTTCATTTGTGCACCAAGGCAGGTGGAACTCCGGGGTCTTTGGGTGTTGTACCCTGACACCTCTGGACGGAACCAAAAAGTCCAGAACTCCAAGTGTCTGGCAGGTATTGTTCCCGCCTGCTGTCGATGGCGAACCCGAAGCTCCAGTCACCAGTGTCCGGCCACTGCTCGCAATCCCAAAGTCAGTGGCATGCTGCACCTTGAGAAAATGCCCCCTACTTCCCCCAAGGCAGGAGAGTCAGCGTGCGGCAGCAGTGGTAAGGGCGGAGCACAATCGCACATCCGGCAAGATCAAGACCTGAAGAGCAACAGGGCCCCTGTTGCTGACGGCCGGACAACGACCGTCTCCTCCTCTAATCTGTGGAGCCGCAGAGCCAGAGACCCCGAGGATAGACACCTGGTTCCCGTACCATTCAGACCCAGTCTGCAGGAGAGGATGCATGGCACATAGGGGGGAAATCCCAGTCACGACCTCCAGGCCCCCGATACAATCAACAGCAGACACACCAGTATGCCCTTGGCAAGGCGGACCACGGTGGGTGACCCCGCCTCCAGTTATCGTTCTCTGCAAGGAGCCCCTGTCCCAGCATCCCAAAAAGGGTTCAGAGTGTTCCAGGGGCATCACAGCGGGGGATCACCCCTGTCACAGCAGCAAAATGGCACTGGTTCCCAAATGCATTACTTCTACAAGCAGTGGATTAGCCCCGGGTTATCCATCAAGGAGGGCCCCCTGCAGTTCATGGAAATGGAATGCCACCTCAGGGGTAAACCCTCAGCATGGCCCCAAAGCAGCTGCCAGAACCACAAACAGGCACATGAGGGCTCCTTATCTGCGCTCGAGGCGCTGTGCCGAGGGAACACTGAGTCATCCAGTGCTCACCTCAGTGGCCTCTTCAGTGCAAGTCCAGGCCGTCAGAGCCTCCGCGCAATCCCCAAGGCAAATCAGGCAGCCACAGTGATCGAGCTGGCCACCTCCGCATCCGCCGGGCGTTCCGATGCAGCGAGCTTCACCATCTTGGCAATCCAGAGCCTTCCCTTGCACCCGACTCAGCTTCCGTGCGGCCAAGGGCACTCAGGACTTCCGATTATCAGGCCCAGGCGCTGCCCAGTCATGGCGAGGTCTGATTCATGCCCCCGGAGTCGGGGCAACAGCAGTTAAGCAGGATAATTATTAAGGCCAGCGCGGAGCTCCAGGCTCTAGCGTCCGTCGCTATTGGCTCATAAGCTACACCCCTCCAACTTTGTTCACATTCATGTGACCATCGAAATGAAACATTTCCATTTCGTTAAGTCTCCCAATGGGGCACTGACAGTGGCAAAATCACAAATATACCTTGAACAGTAACTAGCTATACCAATGAAGGATCACAGCATAGTTATATCTTGTAAGGGATAAGTGATTGACAGCAATTGTACTTTCTTTGGATCTGGAGTCATTCCCCCTTCAGAAAAGATGTGACCGAAGAACTTGAGTTTTGTATTATGAAACTCACCCTTTGCTGCATTTTAAGTGAGACTCGCATCAGCAAGTATACAATACACTTGTATGACAAATAACAAGTGGCAGATTTTGCTAAATACGATCAGCACATCATAGCATTTCTCCCTTGTTATACTCTTGGTGTGTATCAATTATACTTCTCTGTTGGAGTGCAAATCAGATGTAGTGCTCATCCACCTTAAGCACAGATCAACGATAATCCACCCACTAGAAGTGTGATAGAATATCATAAACATATCACAAACACATCAGTGCACATCCTTGTTAAGTCTCTATTATCCAATAGGCAATCTGCCTTGTTAATCCAAAAGTCTCTTGTTGCCATACAACCACTATTCTTTCAGTCCACAATAGAAACGCACAGTATCCGATAATCCACAGTTTTCTTTATTAGTTCTTTCTCTTGTCACAGCCTACGCGCGTTTCGCCCTACGCGGGTTTTTTCAAGGCTGCAATTTGTATATAAGAAATAGTGCGATATCACAATCACATTCTTTGGACCACCTTCAATTTTTTATCTTTACATTGGTCTTTCACCATTGTGTCATAGTGCCACCATCACCTATATGATTTCAGTGTGCACCTCCTATAGCTGAGCTTCACACTTATATTTTTGCTCTTTCTGCTAGCAGTTGATATAGTTATAGGGCACATCCCTTCTTTTAAAAAAGTGCAATCACCTTCACCAATATATTCGCAAAAATTCTTAAAAATCTGCATGCACCCACAGTTGTGCTTGCTACAACCGCCGTGTCATTTGATTTGGAGTGTTTATCTGACAAAATGCCAATCAACGCACAGTGTTAGCCCCTATTTCCAATTATTAACTCTATATTGCACTTACCAAGAAACTTTTCAATTGAGCAGCACGTGTTCTAAAAGTAGTCTAAAAACATGTTGGCATTATACCTGTGAGAGATTATGAATGAAGTATCACCATAGGGGCACATAAATATATATATGGTTGTTCTGTGCTTTATCATTTCAATCCCCACTGATAACCAGGCTTACCTCCAAGCCTTTCGTTTTCTTAGAGACTCATGTGGTTAATCTGGTTCCATCCACATTTAATATATTATTGTGTCCTCACAGCGGTTGGAGCCTTGATAAGTTCCATCTGAGGTATAATAAATAGGTTGCTATCAGTTTCCGTAATCCCTTGATCATGTTTTCATGAATTACACCCAGTCCATGTATATTATCGAATCACACAGCAAAAGGAACCGTTTCAACTTATTACGCCTTAAATAAGTCCTCTCTCAGGTCAATGCCTAACTCCAAATTCATTTTTAAGGCACTTTTCTTTAATCTTTCATTTAAAAAAAAGGAACTAAGCAAAGATCATCTAACGCGCCAAATGCTTTCACAATATCATTCTCAATCCCCGCGTTATGTTGTAATCAAATATAGCCATCGCTTTCACGCGTGACAGGTATGGCATGCACCGTACCGCAAAAAAGCCTCTAAATGCAAGTTGTATCCTTCTTGAGGACCTGGTCCACCCCTGGTAAATGCATTCAGCCATCCACAGTACAAAGCAAACCGTTTGCCATCTCTCACATTGGGGACATTTTCACTAAAATGTGGGTTGTCCAACCTGCTGCAACATTTAGATGCCTTTTCTTGTAGAAATGACAGAAGGTTTATGAGCTTTATTTGTGATGAAAAGCACCATGGCCACAATGTTAACGTTTCTGTAAATGTGACGTAATTGGCAATGCAAACATTAATATTATAGGAAGTTATTCCCGCCATATTGTTTAAATTTGCAGCTATTTTGAGGAAAACATATGGCAGTAAAATTGTTCTTGCAATTCAATATTGCAAATAATCTGCTGAAGGGAAAGTCTGATAGATATGTGACAGATATTTTCAGAAATTAACGGAAGGAGTGTGACATGGATGATTTCTGGAAATCTGGAAATCTTTGAAATGCTCCATATAGGAAACATTGCTGGTAAACCGGTTTAACTTTTTACAACTTTGACGGGAAGTTCAGAGTGTCCCACCCCCACCAGATATTTTTTGAGTCAAAAAGCTCTTGATTTATTAGATATTTGCTCACTGGTTAGTAACTAGTCAGTGACACCCAATGTAAATGGAGCGATTTCTGCAAGTGACCTATGCTCTAAGGACAGCTGGCCGTTTGACACACAAATATCTGGGTCGTATCACATGGGGGGACGTTTCTGGCCCACTGTCTCGGACATGTGCCACAGAAAACATCCCAAGGTTAATTGACTCGGAGAGTGCTGTTGGTAGTAACGCATGCCAAGCTCTTATTGACATACATTGATTCCCGCAACACTAATGCTTGCTTCACAGTCAAGGACGCGCTGAGCGCACATAATTCCCAGGGCCGTTCATTAGCCTAAAACATCCTCACAGCACTTCCAGGCCCTGACCTCAAACGGGTACCCTCCTGTGTCAGCAGTTACTCATCAACAACACGCAGCGCGTATAGATATTCTCCCCAGGGAGGGCTGATCAAACAAAATGTTCCTATCGTCTATTGGCCTTTTTCGTGTTTACCAAAATAAATAATGCAGTAAATATTAAACTAAGTAAGCATTAGTCTGACACTTTCCCCTTTGAATGTCTAGTCGTTGTAGAAACTCAATAACCAAAAATTTTTTAATTCTCTACGACAGTGATTCCCAAACTTTTGACTCCTGAGGACCCCCATTGAGTCACCACTGGAAGCCAGGGACCCCCAAGCAATTTGTATGATTTAAATTTGAAACATTAAAACAGTAATTCCCAAAAAATAAACAAATGTGAACACTTTTTGCAACATTACCGTGGCAATATAGGC
Organism: Lissotriton vulgaris; assembly: GCF_964263255.1. Classification (NCBI taxonomy): domain Eukaryota; kingdom Metazoa; phylum Chordata; class Amphibia; order Caudata; family Salamandridae; genus Lissotriton; species Lissotriton vulgaris. The sequence goes on along the minus strand of NC_141689.1, from coordinate 1,434,990,258 downwards.
TTAGCCTTCTTTACAAGGCAACGTTAAGCCACATAACATGGCTTTATGTTGCCTTTTAAATAAGGTCCCCTGTCACGCTATGCTTAGCGTGAAAGGGGTGGGCAGTGGGTGTTGCAGTCGGTGTCCCACCGCAACACCCATTGATTTTGACACTGCCCCCTATTTACAAGGGCAGCATAAATAGGAGACCGCACCAAAATTAAGACCAGGGAAAGCCAGGTCTTAACTAGGCAAAATGAGGAGAAATCATTCATATCTCCTCGTTTTTGCTTTTTCTATGTGGCTTTCCTTGTACAGCACACATGGAAAAAGCAAAATGCCTTGGATTGTTTATGTTCAGAAAGGTGTCTCTTCCTGCACATAAACAATCTTTTAAAAAAATGCCATTTTGTAACTTCAATGTGTGCCACATTAAGCAGCACAAATAGAAGAGATAAAACAGCATTTCAAGATTGTTTATGTGCAGGAAGGGAGACCTTCCTGTACATAAAGAATCTTCCCCTGCATGCACACACCCTTGCACTATGGTGCAAGGGTGCCTGCATTGGTGCTACACTGCTAAATGTAGCACCAGCACTGTGGAAAGCACATGGCTGCACCAAATGCTTGTAAATATGGTGAAGCCCTGCATTTCTGAAGTGGCGGAGCCTATCGTTAAGCCAAGGAGGCTAGCGACACGCTCCGCCACTTCTGTTGTAAATAACCCCTTTAGTATTTTATATTCAAAGGATTTGCAAAAAACAAACTAATTTTATGAGAAGGTTGGTGCTGGCACTCTGTGACCAACTTTTTATTGGTTGGTTTTATTTCGCAGTACGAGACTCCTGCTCATGCCAGGGCCAGACTGGAAACCCAAAGGAGCCCTGGCAAATGATTTCAGACCAGTCCCCATATGGTGCACACCAAGTGCAGTGAGTGAACCTGACCACTACTAAGGGGGCTTTGAGAGGCTCTCCCCCCAAGAAATTTAGGAAACAATGGTGCAGCCTACAACACATTTATCATTGTATAATAAATTGTATTAGCCTTTAACGAATAATAAATAAAGACCTTACTATGCACTAGGATATGACAATCTTTGTTGGGGTTCTTCAATGATTCTTTATTATCAGGCTTCAACAGTGCCTCTCATCTCTCCATATCCTCTCCGTCACATGTATTTCATTTGTATTATAGCATCTTGGATACCATTGTAGGATGTCAGAGCACTTTACATCACACACATATAGAGACAATGAATCATACATGTAAATCAGTGTATAGAAAATGTTACATAAGGCAAAGGGTACTTCAAGGTGTAGGATTCACATGTCATTCATACTGGTAGGCATTTTTAAAGAGTACTTGGCCAGGAGAAGCACAAACTTGACATTTAGAACATCACCCAGTGGTTAGCATTGACTTTAACAATAAAAATGTATTTCCGCACAAATAAACCTTTTTAGCAGCGTCAGGATAACGAAAGACTGGGTAAAAACATAAGCTACTAACTTCTACCATGCAGTTTGCAAGCAGCTCTTTGATGACAATTTATAGGTCACTGGGCTAGATTACGGTCGTCACTTATGAACTGCACAGTAACAAAAGAATCTCTGTGACAAAAGCAGTGTAATACACCCCCCTATTCACATAAAATACTGTTTTTTGAAAAATGCATGGGTCACGTTCTTTGCAGTCGGGATATTAACCCTCTGTGCTACATTAGAAAACTCAAAGCTGCCACTGGACAAAAATTTTAATCTCTTCTCGAGGGGAATTTAATCACTGGCTTTATTTTGACATTTTTATTGCTGCTCGAAAACTGCTAATTAGACAAGAAGGAACCTTGCAGTGCTTTTAAAACTTGCCTCCTGCGGACCCCCTGGGAATGTGTCACTGACCCCTGGGGGTCTGCGGACCACAGTTTGAGAAACACTGCTCTATGATGTAAACGGGTCAAATGCAGTTGTAATGACTTTTGCAAGATTTACAAAGATTGAGTCCCAAAGTTCTTGCAAACCATGGTAAGACTTGTTAACAAGCATTAGAAATGCAATAGGTCTCGGATTTATTTGAGTTAGAGCTAATGGCATTGTAAATGGCAATGTCTTTTACCCATGTGTTATGGAGTGTATGCATTTGGTGTGTAGTGGAATTATGTGGGTTGGATTGGAATTGTAGCAATGGTGGCATGCTGAGCTTTAGATTAATATGTTTAAAAGTAAATTGCACCATACTGCGATTGCGACAATAGTTAATTATGGATGCGTTAACAATTGATGTGTGCACTGATGGCTGGTGGTGTGTGTGCCTGTAGAAATTGTGCACTGATGGCTGGTGGTGTGTGTGCTTGGTGGAAGCGTGCACTTGTGGTAAATAAAACATTACCCTGTCATAATTTCTATACATTAATAAGGAATAAGGATAGCTCATAAAATGAGAGGCAGAGTCCGTGGTGTCCGAGTCAAAAGGGCTTTAATACAATGACTCGAGTCAATGGAGAATCGGGTTCCATCACCACTAAGGTTCAGGAAGGGTCGTCATCTAAAGTTTTATTCACATAACACATTATATATAGTAAAACCATACAATTGCAATGAATAGAGAAGGCGGAACACTCCAGGCGGAGCAAGTGAAAGAGAGAGAGATAAGAACACATGGGCGTGAAAGAAGGTGTGTAAGAAGGCGTACACGTGGGTGTTCACTATATGAGTCATAGGTGTGTCATAGGTGGGTGGATGCATAGAGGAGGTCTGCAGGGTCAGCAGGAACCTTTACCCTACTTGTGCGCGCAAAACTGGTCATGACGTGTAACTAACGTGTAATTGGGGAGAACTGGGGGGAGCTGACTTTAGTACTAGTAGAGGAGTCTGGGATGTCAGAACGACCTGCACCTTTGGCATATCTGATATCTTGTGTTTGGAGGATGTATTGTCTGAAGTAATGGTCTCTCGAGCAAAGGCTGTTCATCACTAAATGCTAGTGTGTGCATATATTTCTTCGTGCATTGCGTGGGGCCATGGGCCTTCTATAGCAACGGGTTCAGTAAATCACTTGAATAGAGACAGGAAGGCTAGGCCCTATACTCTGCAGGCGAAATATGTTTACCCCCTTCACTTGACTGGAATGTGTTTTTGCGGAGCTGAGTAGATAACTGTAGGCAAAATACCGTCTTGGCAGGCATGCCAGGCCGGGCACCTCTCGGCTGCACAGGGAGTAAGGGAGAGGTCAGGGATGCATACCTAAACTGCAGCTTTCAGAGTCAGAAGAGGCTCGGAGCCCAAATGCAGGGCCTGGCTCGGCTAGGCCACAAAAACGTGTACATCTCGATTGTTAAACGTGTACCATGTAAAGGCATTGGCAACGTAGGCCTCAGTGCGGAATTTACGTTTCATTCATGGAAGGCCTAATAACTGACATGCTAATGTTGAACGGAAATGCAGGGGCATTATTATTACAGGCACGAGATGGGAATTACATGATAACATGGACATACATGGGGCATAGGTACATGGATAGGGTGCGAGTGGGGGACACACTGGCCATATAAAATGTTTTGTTTCCTCACACTGCCGGCTGGAGGTGTGTGTGCTTGGTGGAAGCGTGCACTGATGGCTAGTGGTGTGTGTGCCTGGTAAAAGAGTGCACAGATGGCTGGAGGTGTGTGTGCCTGGTGAAAGCGCGCACTGATGTCTGGTGTTGTGTGCCTGGTGGATGCCTGCACTGACAGCTGATGGTGTTTGTGCCCGGTAAAAGCGTGCACTGACGGCTGGTGGTGTTTGTGCCCGGTGAAAGTGTGCAGTGACGGCTGGTGGTGTGTGTATGTGGTTGCGTGTGTGGTGATGAGTGTGTGGTGGTGTGTGTGGTGGTGAGAGTGGTGTGTGTGTGTGGTCTTATGTGTGGGGTCTTATGTGTGTGGTCTTATCCTGTGCACTCACTCTTACTCTGCAGTCATTCTGCACTCAGTCTCACTCTGCACTTATTCTGGACTCATTCTGCCCTCACTCACACTGTGCACTCACTCTGCACTCACTCTCACTCTGCACTCACTCTCACTCTGTATTCATTCTGCACTCACTCTGTACTCACTCTGCATTCACTCTCACTCTGCACTCACTCTCACTCTCACTCTGCTCTCACTCTCTCACACTCTGCAGCACTCACTCACACTCTGCAGCACTCACTCACACTCTGCAGCACTCACTCTCATTCTGCACACACTCTGCACGCACTCAAACTCTGCAGTACTCACTCACACTCTCACTCTGCACTCACTCTGCACTCTGCACTCACTCACACTCTGCACTCACTCACACTCTGCACTCACTCACACTCTGCAGCACTCACTCACACTCTGCAACACTCACTCACACTCTGCAGCACTCACTCACACTCTGCACACACTCTGCACTCACTCAAACTATTCAGCACTCTCTAACACTCTGCAGCACTTACTCTCACTCTGCACTCATTCTGCACTCACTCTCACTCTTTACACCCACACGGACAGTAAGCGACAGGCAAGGACAGGAGCCCAGATCAGCAGCATGCCTTTAAACTCCCACGGACAGTAGGGTGCAGGAACGGACTGTGCAGTAGCGGAGTGTGCACATCATCAGCATGTCTTTAAATGCCCGCAAACAGTAAGGATACCCACGAGGGGGACACCCACCCACACAGGGACAGTGAGGAGCCCCACTGAGCGTACAGGTGTAGAGGATCACAGCTCATCCTCACAGCCCCGGGAACTCCAGCTCTGCCCTAGATTCCTAATTTGCATGTAGCCAGGTGATGCAGTGAGCTAAATAACGGTGATGGATCAAGCCCTGATCTCTTGACTGGGTAAGAGTGGTCTGCTTAATTCAGACACTCTGTTCATCACCACCCCCTTTTTGAATCGTTTTTGGCCACCACAAGTGTGGCAGGGTATACTCAGACATGAGTCCCTTGATCACTGCACCACCAGGATTCAAGCAAGCTGGGCCGACGACGGCTGAAATGCCAGAAACCGGTCCCCGGAAGCTTGTCTCCTTTCCGGTGAAGAATTGGCTTGGTAGTTTGGTCTGCCCTGTTCCCATGAGGCACTGGGTCAGACTAATTTGCATATAGGCTGGTTCTGAACTGGGGTGATGCAGTGAGCTAAATAACGGTGATGGATCTAGCCCTGATCTCTTGACTGGGTAAGAGTGGTCTGCTTAATTCAGACACTCTGTTCATCACCACCCCCTTTTTGAATCGTGACTCAGAGTTAAACTTCAGGTCTGTAAAAAGTAATTCACTTGTTTTAATGTGTGTTAGGGCTGTTGCTTTTCCTGTCCTCAAAAATATAATTCCTAGAATTATTAGGTAAAGGGATTGTATGCACATAAGAGCAGACTTTGAGAAAATAGGAGCTTATACGTGTGTTAGTCCTTTGTTTGTATTACTTTGGTCACAGCATTGCGTCTGCATCTGACGTGCAGTAAATCCTGGCAGTGCACCTTGGAGCTTGTTAGAGATGGCAATGCAGATAGGTTGGATGCAAAGTTCAGAGTTCGTTGTCGATTGGGCGGAAATTATTTTAGCTCGGTGATGATGTTCTGGAGGCGTGGCCGGGCAGTGCTGTGGGTGAAAGGTTGCCGCCAGCCAGAGCAGAAAGGATCATTCTGTCTGGTGTAATATTAACCAAGATGAACGCCCCCTACCTCTGTCCATTGAGTGCGCCTCTAAACTACTTCAGCCAGCTGAGTTTATTCAGGTGCGCGAGAAGCTCTTTCTTAATTAACCCAGCTGGACCAAGACATAAACATCTCGAGGGGGAATAGAGCCTGTCTTCACACAACTGCTACCACAATGGAACAGGACCCGGTTTCTCATTTGTCTACCTGCACACCAGTAACTGTGGCATTGATTTAAGCAGCAGTGAAAGCGATCGCTTTCGCAGTTGCTGACAAAAAGAAACTCGAGACTGGTGCACGCACGCCCAGCATCTGTCTTCAATTACCGCGGGCCCTGACAGCTGCGATAATTGACAAAATATGGCCTTCTGGTGCGCGTGACTGCACGCAATATGCAATAGGCGGAGTTACTCTACCGCCTATGGCCTATTGCGTGCTCTCTTCCAAAAAGACACACACCAGAAGGCCAATTGAAATGTAGCTGGCAAAAATAAAGGACTAAAAATCACTAGCAGCCAGGAATTTTTAGGTAGCTTTTCGGAGATGCTAACTACAGGACTCTTAGTCTCCGCCTACACTGCTACGCAGTGTGACGTAGGCCCGAGCCCTAAAAATCGGGCAGCACCCCGCTGCGTGAATACACACAGCTGTGTCACATGAAGGGCATACAAATGAACAGCCCATTTACAGAGAGTATCGGGAATTTGAAATCATTAGTTGTGACTTGTGTTTTGTTTGTGCTTGAAGCCCATACCCAGGACAATTTTCACTACTCAAACTCAGGCAACCGCTCAAGGGTAAGCAGCACAAGACAACAATCAGCTATCTCAATGATTGTGTCTGCTTTCGTTTGCCATTAGAATTCCGTACATAGCCATATGAATCTTAGTTATGTCTGCCTTTTTTCTGTCCTGCTATGCTAACGTTTCATGGTTTATCAGGGTCCTCGGGCCATGTAGTGTAATGCTGCTTCAGTGCTGAGCTCGTGTGAACTTTCGGTGCAAAATCCTTTTCTGTGTGAAGCTTAATTGATGCTGCTCTATAGACAGTTCTGCATTTTGCATAACCCCTTTGCAGGAGGACTTAAGTCTGTTTATCTAGGGGTACTTTGAAATCAGTGTACGATACACATTGCATTACAAAATGTGATCCGGCTGCTGGACCAACCCTCATACCCAGCGGTGGCTGGCACAGGTAAGCATGGTGAGGCGGGGCAGGGCACGGCAGGGGGGAAAGCCGACAGACAACGTAATAGGTATTTATTTTTTATACCTATTTGGTCGTCTATTGAATTCTTCCCTCCCAGCCCGCCCCCACATTTACCTGTGCCGGCTGCGCTGCTCTTACCATTGGTTATCCAATAGTCCTTTTTCACTGACTGGGAGTTAAAGGGAGAAAGCATTTCATCAAACAAATTTAATTTACAATGTAACGCATCTGGTTTAGGGATGTGGAATTCCTATAGCCCGACGCCCAGGACTATGTTAATGCTGTTCAAACTTGTATTTATGGTTCATTAATTGAGAGCCTTTATTATTAGGCTGAGCGCTCTCAGTAAATGTAAGTTCTGACTGCACTACTGACGGTTCCAGTATAAAAATGTGGACACACGGTTTCAAAGTTTAGCAATATGAGGCTATGCATAATGCTCCCAGAATGCTCTCCGATTATATGCAAATATTTGCAGAAGCTTGAAAGCAAGATTAATGATTCTTTGCTTTCAATATAAAATTGTTCCTAAAAAACTTGAAGTAGGAAAAAAATGTTTTTGCTAAACTACTGTAAAGTTTCAGTTACCATTTCTTTTCAGCATCATTTTGTAAAATGTGTTGATGCATGCTAGTATTTCCTCAAAATATTCATATTAGAAAATCAGTGTAACCAGTTTCAATAAGATTTTGGGAATCAAAATTATACAAGCATTGGCAAAGCCAGTAGGTCTGAAATGGTTGACGGCTTTTTAGTTTTGGCAATGCGTGACTTGTTTTGGCGTGCTTTTTGTAAATCCTTATTGATGTGAGAGCTGCCGGACCCTCACCAATATAACAAACAGTGGCAAAAGCAAAAATTATATTTGGCCTCAAAAAAGCACACACTGCCACATTAGTTACTATCACTGAACAAAACTACTTTGTGTGCCGATATGCTCCTTGTGAAAGAGCAGAATGCTGTCACTCACTGTGAAGCCAGCTGATAAAGAGCGAGAATTTTATTAAACACAAAAGGTCAAGGTTAACGCCAGACCCAAGAAGAGGCCCAATTATTAAAGAAAGTCTCAAAAGTGCACCCTTGGTATATGTCCATGCATTAAGGGCAGCTATATGGCTTTTGTGAATTCACAATAATTTACAGCAGTAGGGCAAGAAATAGTACTCCTAGAAAATATTTGTGAACTGCATTTTAGCATGAGCAAATATGCATGTGTAGATTTGCTCATGCGAACACCTGAGTGTTTGCAAGTTTACTTTCCCTCCAACCACTTTTTCCCCAAGTCTGGAAGAAGGTTTACATCTGCCATTGTCAGGAGTAAATTTCCAACATTTCTCAGTATTGGAAAAGATTGGAGAAGCGTTGTTGAAAACACTTAAAACATGCAAGTTGGTAGGTTTGCACAGACTCAAAAGGACATTCCAACCCTGGAACTATTGTTTACCACTACCTTCAGTCCCAGTATGTAGATCTGCAGAAACGTAGCAACATGAAGGGATTGCTAGTATTCAAACACCACTATGGTATGAGCCCTGGCATAATCAGAGAGGCTATAGAAGAGCTCTTATATAATGAGATTGCTGCCATAATTTGTCGGCGCCCAACATGGCACCAAAGGGACAAGTGGATTTTGTTACAGGACAAGTAGATTTATGATGCAACCTGCCCCATGGACAAGTAGATATTTTAATAAATTCCACACCCAATAAGGAACAGGAATCAGTGAATATAGTTAAAAAGGGTTATTACAAATTAGCGTTCAGGCTAAGATAAATGAATCTCAATACCATGCTGTAAAGATACAGAATAACAACTGGATAACCCAACCTCCTAAAGAAGTTAAGGCGTACCACACAAGAAGTTCAGTCACAGCAATAGAAACAAGGTCACACAAAGCGGTCAATATGAATAATGATTTCACAGAGAGACCATCTGAAAGGGTATAAATTGTTAGTTCCCACCCTCAAATTCTTTGCAAGAAATCTCCGGAGCTAAATAATGCCTTCTGCATCACATCTACTGAGTCGGCACTCTTTTAAAACCTTTGTAATGACTATGTCCGCACTCAATAGGCCTCATAAGAGTAAAGATGGCTTCCTACCCACTATTTTAAGTTCTGTTTCTGTTTCCTAACTTTAGGACTCCTAAATGCCTTCTGTGAATACCGAAAGTCTTAAAATTAGGATTTTTCTCAGTTTAGTAGTAGTAAAGTTAGGACTCCTAACTTTAGGACTCCTAAATGCCTTCTGTGAATACCGAAAGTCCTAAAATTAGGATTTTTCTCAATTTAGTAGTAGTAAAGTTAGGACTCCTAACTTTAGGACTCCTAAATGCCTTCTGTGAATACCGAAAGTCTTAAAATTAGGATTTTTCTCAGTTTAGGAGTCACAGGTTTGCGGAGCGCTGACTCTGAGAAAAAAAACTGGAGTAACACGGTTAACTGTTCCCCTTGTAAACCCATAAAAACAGTGTTGTGATGCAGCTCACTTAAATATCAGGTATCTCGGTAATTGCTGAGGAGCCTGATGTGGGGGTAGAAGGTTCATTTCTAGGATCAAAATTATAAAAAGGGTTTCTATATGATAACTATCTATGCACCAAAACCAAATGCAAATGAACTCTAACTTTGGTCAGCCTTGAGCAGTAAACTCAAGCGTATGTGTAGTATCTGCCCCGCGTGACCATTCCCCGCATGGGCAGATTTTTGCGTCATGTCTAGTGTGGTCGCGAGTGCTGCGCCTGTTTACAATTGGGTCGGCGAGATGGTAAAGTCATGACAGCAGATTGTGGGCAGTGCCTGTGGGATGATAATTGCCATTTCTACATCATAAAGATCTTCGATGTTAACCACCTTAAGTCTCATCATTACAGTATGCCTTAAGATGTACTTATGGTTCTAGGAGGCAAGTTATGCCTTCCCTGGATGGGACCATTCGCAGACTCTCAAAATGTAAATTCTGTCTGCCAAAAGCATACAAAGACATGTGATCAATCTGACCTCAAAGAGGCTTGGACACTGCAACACTCTGACACAAGTGGCTTTACATTCTTCACATTCCCTTACAAAAATACACTCAAGGATAGAGTATCTCCTTCTCCCTGGACCCCACCATAACCTTTTAGAAGAAACCCATATATAGAATCTATGCTAGTCTCTGATAACATGTATCTCGATGTCTCTACTATTAAATGGGAATAGGGCATTCAATAAAACTTGGCAAATGAATATAACTTTAATAGAGGGAGCTTAAACACACTCAAAAATGCAGTCTCGGAATACATTACAGTGCACACTCAACCCAACACCCTCCCCCGAATAGTATGGGTCGTGTTTAAAGCTACTATCTGAGGCATCATAATTTGTTTACTAGAGAAGCGGATCTAAGACTGTCCAATCTAGAAACAGAAATTAAACAATTAAAAGAGAATTTTAGACATACCAAAGGCACTAAACTATTAGAAACGTTTAACAAAGGGCCTGAATACGAGTTTTGGCGGTCCTGGAGTGGGCAGTATGCCACCTCTCCGCTCCAGGACTGCTGAAACTCAGCTGTGCCCGCCTGCTAGATTACAAGTAATTTTGTGGTCTGGGGGACAGGCAGCATGGCGGTCCAGTGGCGATGCTGTTTAAAGGCTCTTGTGAGCCTTAAACAGCACGGCCATGCAACCGTCAGTGCCCGTTCTTGCCCAGGAAGGAATGCAACATGTTGTGCATTCCTTCCCTTGCAGTAACAGGGGGTGCAAAACTACAGGGGGCATAACATATGCCCCTTACATAGATCCCTGTGCACAGGAGAAAAAGTTGCCTTATCGCCATCCTTTTCATAGCGTTGCGACCACCATGAAAAAGGAGGTGGAGAGGCAACTCAAAATATGCTTGACAGTGCATATTTGGCCCCAAACCGCTGCAAACCACCACAAGATCCTTGATCTGCGACTATAGCAGCAGTTCAGTGGTGGTCCGATCACCACACTTACAATACTGTGGACAGACCTGTATTGTGACGGTGGTCGGACCGCCAACACAATTACGGTGGTCTCATGAACCGCCATAGTCGTAATAGGGCCAAAAGATAATTATGAATATAACAAAATCTCAGAGTGACAGCTGGCATTTCGTTCATGATCACAATTATGAGACAACAACAAAGCAGGTATATAATACCATCCTACCATAAAATCCAAGAAGGCGAACTTTTACATACACTCTCTGAAAGACAATAAAATAATACACCACATAAAACTCAACAGATCAAAGAACTCTTAAGATCGTTCTTTCCAGACTTGAATGTCCCCAGTTTATCCCTAAATAATAATATTCATGAGAAGTGTCTCTAAATTATTAACCTTTCACAATTTCAGACCCTGGAAGAAATCTATTAACAAGACCAAAGGATGAACCAGAAATTCAGAAATGTATATGAAAACTATAATATGGCAACGCCCATAGTCCACACAGCTTTAAAACTTAATTAGGATATATTGGGACAAGCTAAAATCACAAATGATAAAACTTTCTGGTCACTTCTCTCAATCCAGATGTATATGGGGTTCTAATGCAGAGTCCATGGTAAAAGTAATGCCAAAAGAAGGCTAAAATTTAACACAGGCAAAAAACTACAGAGCAGTTTCTCTAATCAAAGTGGAATGCAACATTGATGCTTAGGTCCTGTCTAACATATTGGAGACTACTCCCTAACATCACACACACAGCTCAATCAGGATTCATGAAAAAATAATAGTCTAACAACAATACAGGAGTCTACTGACATAAATTGAAAAATTCACAAAAACACCAGCAGTGTTAACATCCAATAGAACCCTTATTAATATCAGTGAGATCCAACCCATAAACAGTAGTTGTGAATTTTAACTCAATATCTTTCAATGCTTTTGCCTACACAGATGATGTTCTAATTTTCACTGAACAACCCTAAACCTTTTTCCCTGCACAGATCAATCCTGTCAAACAATACGTAGTGGTCTTTGGTTGTACCCTTAATAAAGAGACATTGAGCTTACACCTCTTAACATCCACTGCACACATGATGTTTTAGGTGTCACTGGTTTAAATTGCAAATCAAGATTCCTAGAACACTTAGAGATTGAAGTTAATTGTGACTTCTTGGAAACATTAGGACTTAATGAGCTACTAACCCTAAAGAAGATTTCAAACCCAAAATTCTTAACATGGTGGGGCAACATTGAAGTAGTTAAAATGGTGATTACCCCTATTATTAACCATCAAAATTGTATGTCTGGTGTTAAACTCTCAAAATATTTCTTTAAAAAATTAAGCTGTGAGTAGGCTTAATGTGGCTGACTTCAGGAATTACCATACTACCTTCCTTATAAGACAAGGCCACTTTGGTTCCGACCTGACAACTCTTTCCAACTCCAATGGTAAAAGTTAATCTCTCTCTTTCTCTCCTATAGGGACTCCCTCTGTGATATCCCCTGCACAAATGTAACACTTCACACTCAAATTTGATGTTGGGTAATAGATTTGATTCCTCTGCATATCTAGGGTGCAAACTTGAAGCTACCATGAGAAAGTCCAATCATGCCTCTTTATTGCTTAACAAACAAATAAAGATAGTAGGCTCCCCTTTCTACAGTACTAATGGTTAACAAAATAGATATGCTGGTTAAAAGGCTGTTGCTCTGATTTACAGTTTGGTGGATGGGTTACTCTGTCACAAATGTTATTAATATCCCATCTGCTGTATTATAGATATATCAGTATCCTGGTGAGTGCAGAGATGTTGAGTTTTTACTGATTGTGTTTGTCCTTTAGCCAGCTCCACAATCTGAGATATCCTGGAAACCTGAGTGTTCATTTTCATCGGTGTTCAGTATTAACAAGAAGACATCATGGTTACCATCTAAAACAGCTCGTAATCTAGGCATCACTTTCAATGATCAACTCTCCATGAAACATCATGTGGTAAAAATCTCCTCCACCTGCATTACCATCATCAAATGGCTTCATAAGATCATCGGGATGCTCCCTCAGGAGACTCAGAAAACCGTAGTCCAGGCCTTAATCACCTCTAGACTGGTCTACGGCAATATCCTTCTCCTGGGGGCGAGCAAAGAAGTAACCCGTAAATTACAGACAGTCCAAAATATGGCGGCTCGGCTGCTCTGTAAATTACCTAACACATCTTCCACTTCCAACTCACTTCGTAAACTGCACTGGTTACGTATTGACAACCGCACTAAATTTAAGGCCCTCTGCTATATGCACAGGATAAACACAGGCCAGGCCCCACCATACCTTAATACCTTAGTGCATCGATACAGCCCGGCCCGTACCTTTCGATCCTCTAATCAGCATAGGTTCCAAGTTCCTAGAGTCAAGCGAGCTAGGATGGGCGGTCGCTCCTTCTCCGTCCTGGCCCCATCCCTCTGGAACTCTCTTCCTTTATCTCTTCGCACGGAACTGTAGCAGGGTTTCCGTTCTCCCACAGAACTGTGCATAGAGATCTAGAACCTCAGTGAGTTAGGATGATCCAAAAACTCATCTCAGTGTCAGAAATCTCGTTACCTAGCTAGCTACAGTGTCTCATGGGTCATTATGGAATGATCCATGTATTAGACAAACCAGAACATGATCTTTAGAATACCTCAGGAGTCGTGGAACACATGAACACTCTTTCGTTAGATAATCATTTCAAACCAAAACTGAGAGTCAAAGAACACAAGTGCAAGTTTGAAATATTTATTATTCAATGCAAAGTTCTCAAACGCAGTATCTTGTATAATACCAAAATGCAGATTATAAAAATCTGAGTCAGCAGCATAGTCACTAATCCATAGTAAGCAAAAGGTGCTAGCATGTTATAATGCAATGTCTATAGAAATCTATATCACCTATATTTCGCGCACCCTATCTAGCATATTATATTATATCTAAGAAGGTCTCATTCGGGCTTTAGCAGGGCGGCCCCATACCTCTCAATGTCAGTAGGAGCGGTTCACATCAACAGCTACCAGCTCTCTTCATGCGCAGCACCAAGTGTCTGCGTTCATTCCGTGTAACTCTATCTTAAACCCGCGTAGAGCCCAAAATGTTGGCATCAACATTATTTGTGTTATGTCTAATGTGGTGCGAGGATCAAGCCTCCCAGCAACCTTGTGTTAGGTTAATTTCAGAGTGTGCAGCTCTCAGTGTGCAGACAGTTGTACCAAGTGTACCAGGCAACGCTGATAGCATAGAAATAACATATTATTCTCAAATAAACCACCTCACCGCTTCTAGGGTGAAGGCGACAACAACAAGTATGTGTCGTGTGCAAAACTGAAGCCGAAGGAAAAAAGGCTGTTTAAACATGTAATGCACTCATGCTAACTTAACGCAATATATGTAACGAAGTATCCATATGACACCCCCCCATTGGTCCGAGCACCGTCAAACATAAGGGAAAAGGCAATACTAAACCAGATACAAAGATTGAAAGCAAAGTTCAATAATCTTGAGCTAAAATAAGCTAAAAAAATATGTGTTAATGTATATGTACGAATGCCTACAGTGGCCTCAAATCTAAAAATTAAAAACAAAACCTTCGAACCAAAAGTTATTCGCCAGGTCTCAAAAATATGAAATGTAGGACCAGGCCGCATCAATCCAAATGTCTGTAAGAGAGAAAAAATTTTTTTAAGGCACTTATCCGATATCCAAAGTCATGTGCCATGTTGACGTTATCCTCAGCGACATCACGTGCTTGAACTCTCCATCAGCTGAACACAGTTCATCCCTCCAATTCAGCGAGGGGAAAGTCATATTTCACAACAAAGCACTCCTTCAGGCATGTCATGATTGGAAAGTATATGCAAAGAAAGTTGCAACAGCCTCCAGTATGAAATCACTGCCATCATCCGAAAATAGTTCAGCAATCCAATTCAGCAATGGGAAAGAACATACGTGCTCCTCCAGCATCGGATCCTCCTGTAACGCCAGAGGACAACTCGGTGGGTTCACCAGATCGCTGTGTGTCAGAAAGGCATCCGCCGCTGCAGAGATCTCCCATTGGCCCAGAACTCCATTTATTGCTGCCAAGGCCATAACTCTCTCGCCAGAACAGATCAACTCATGAGCCACCACGGGACGCATTAGCTGATCAAAATCGACGTCAGGAGCAGTCCTCAAGCACAGGCACAAATCAATGGCCCAATCGAACTCGCAGCTCAGGCAGTGAAACACAGGTTGGACACACGTGAAGTCGGTGAACCGAAATGACAATCTATAGGCCGTGCTTAATGCTGCAAGCGGCAATGTTCCATAGTAATTGAGCATTCGATTACGGCACAGTGTCAGGAGGCGTTGAACGGCGTCTTGTGCAGGATGGGCATCCATGTTTTATGAAGAAAAACACCAACAGAATGCCTGCGGCTACAGCCAGTAACACAGGTAGTCCACCAAACAAACTCGAAAAAATAGTGTGGAAAAACGTGGGAATGATACCAAAAACCTTTTCAAACGTAGTCACGAGGCCACTGCTGACTAACTTGAAAAAATGTGCAAGGCCAGTAGTTGAAGAAGCATTAAAAATCTGGTGTACCAGCTCGCAGAAATGAAACGGCAAATCAGTATTTAAAAGCGCCTGCACCTCTGTGCGGGTGTTGGCTATGTGAAGGACATAAGTTTCCCGGGCCGAACTCAGGGTCACTTGTTTTTGAGACAAAAGGGCCCTTATTCTGCTTAAACCATTGAATTTCGCTTCCAAGGTTGGAATCCGTGGCCAGATGGAGACATCTAAAGAATCATGCGTGGGTGGGTATAGAACATTCTTGCAGCACACTACACGCTCTGATACAGTTACCACATATGCCACACCAATTAATAAACCACAACATAATTCGTTGTTTAAAAGCAAATAACTACCATTAGCTAATAAAGTGAATGTGGGAACCACTGCTGGAACTGGCGTGCCTTTTAAAACACATGCTAAATTTGGTCGGTCCTGATTACAAGAACCGTGTAACTGAATGTGTCTGCATATTAATGAATGGTCAGGTGACTGTGTGCATTCCTCACCCTTAAGATTCACTTCTTTCCCATCCTTCAGACATCTGTATGTGTATGGTAACGACCATGCCTCATGTAGGAATGCATTGCCTAGTGGCTCATATCGTCCTATAGCAATATACCGCATACAGTTAGTAAATTTATATAAAGGAAATGGTAATGTAATTAAACCATGAATAAGCCAAGTGGCAGTAGTGGTTTCAGCAACGGAGAAAGGTAAGGATTCTAACTTCTCAATATGTAACATAGAAAATGATGCATCACGCATTGAAAGCATGCGCTGTTTTTCAGTAAGATTAAAAGGGGCGAAAAGGGATGAAACGTTCAATGAGGTCCAGGGAACTCGACCAGCCTTAATTGTCTGTAGAGTCCAGGCAAACTGCATTACAGAACGCAATTGATTTTGACCATGGTATAACGTGGACACTTCATCATGTACAATATCAACAACAGAAGAAACAATATTATCCAATGTGTAAATTCTGGAAGACAGCGTGTTAATACTGTTATCGACCACTGCAAGCACTTTTTCCAAATTGGCTTGATCAATAGCCCTCAGGCGTTTAGCTGCTTCGACTTGTGAAAATTTCCAAATTTCATTATAAACAGCATAAATAAAGCGTTTAGACCTACCCATAGTCGGGCCTTTTATAAAATCATTTAGCTCTATATTCTCATTCAACTGGGACAGATGCAGTTTAACTGCAGCTAACGTGGAATGTTGTAACCAGTTCTGACACAATTTGCCTACTGAATAAGTTGTAACCGTGTGATCTGTGTCAAACCTGGGATCTGGCCTGATGTGTGTAAAACCTTCAGATAAACCCAAAAAACGACGTTGGCAAGAATCAGAACTTCTTTGCCATAAAAGCCACCCATCTGGATCAAAACTGGAAATATTAAAGGAGGAATTCTGCAAGAGTGCTTGTATCTCACTTATGGATAATGTAGTGAAATTACCCCAACCTGAATATTCTTCCAAATCAGAGATAGTAGGCGTATTTAATTTTTTAGATGTAGCCAATCCAAAACATGTTGTTTGGGAAACAGTCGAATTTAAAAACAACATGTGATTCGGGATGAGACATGCACGATGCAAAGCCTCAGTGCCTTGTACCTGCCAATCTTTGGTACCCCAAACCGATTTAAGGTCAATAGCATCCTTCCATAACTCATAGCCATCCACAGATAACCTCTCTAGAAAAGACTTTGAATACAACAATTTTGTGTCAGTTAATCTAACTTTGGGCATGAATTTCTGGTTCACTTTAAAATAAAATGACTCCGGATTTAATTGATTAAAATCTGTAAAGTAAGAATATTTTCCCAGTAACGTACTTGAGCTCCCCTGTAAAGGAGTAGGGCAATGTTCCCACTGAGTGTAATTCACAGGAACCCTCCTGGAACTTGTCTTGTGCAAGAAATGATTGCCATAATGTTGGTAACAAAACAAATCACCATAATTCACAGAATCTAAATATAAATCCTCATCATCAAAGGCCGCATAATATTTTAAATCAGAGAACAATGCTTCTACGGCCTGAAGATCCCAATCATCAGAATGAATATTTTGCTTAATCACATCTCCCATGTTTACTCTAAGCACATTAGGAACATTAATAACTTCTGTGGGGCCATGTATCTGAAACCTAACCGCATCCCACACAATCCCATCAAGGACAGGCCAAGCAGTAATCTTTACAGTTTTCAAGTCTCTCTTTAGTCTGTGTGCGGAATGTGAGGAGGAGAGAGGGGCCAATGTTCCATTAATGTACCGAATTCCTGTTCTTTCTTTCACATAATGGCCATCAATCAGATGGAAAAAATAATACACAAAACCAATTGACATAAAAAGATAAAATGAAAATAGTATCAGCCAAATGTATGTCCAAGGTGGAACTAAAAAATGTTTTTTAAACAACGTGGCATACTTTGCAATAGTCGATGGTTTCTTTGAAAGTTCCGAATCAGAGTCAAAAGAGAATCTGGACTGGTTAGCCAAACGAGCTTGTATATCGGACATAGATAACTCAGCAGGTTCTGCATAGGTCAGCTCATCAATGTTAGTAATAGGAATAGTATTTAATAAAGGACTTGATATAGCAGGCATCTCGAGGGACACCTCCTGATCTGCACCAGATGTAATAGCCAGCACAGAGTTCCTCACCATGGAAGGACAGGATACAGCCGGTGTCATGCTATGAAGAATCGGCCACCCTGTGTGTCTTGACATTGTCAATAGAAATAAATCTGTTTTCCTTACGACCTGGAAGTGGTGGTAAAATGACTGTTCTTGTGCCCTTCACTCCAAGGACCCGAACCGGCGCTCGATATGAGGGACCAAACTCTTTTTTGTTATCGATCTTCTCTCGAACCAGTTCTCCAACTTGGGGTAGCCAGCCAACTACCGGGATCTGCAACGCATCATCCGATGTGGAGGGCAAGTGTTCCTTTGCAAGACTGTCTCTGGTCTTTTGTAGATCCTGTAAAACATTGCAATGTTCATCTACGTCAAAGGCCGCGGCCTGGGCCTCGCAGTCTGCACCATCAAGGTCAGGGACGTACATCTTGATACCAAAGAGCATTTCGTATGGGGTCCGCCCACCCAGAGACCTTCTAGGGAGATTATTAAGCGCACGCTGCACGCCATAGAGGTGGGTCAGCCAGTTTCTACCAGTGCCTATAACTCGGGCTGTCAAAGATTGCTTTAAGTCGCGGTTCATTCTTTCTACCACAGAATTGCCCTCAGGCCTGTAGGGGCTTGAAAACTTCACCTGTACTCCCAACGAAACCATAGCATCCTTATACGCCTTAGAGGCGAAAGCCGGACCCTGGTCCGAGTGGAAAGCACCACAAGCAAAGATTCCCACAAAGACACGCAAATCCTTAATGACAGTCCGTGAATCAGCGCTGCGATGCGGCCATAACCACACAAAGCGTGTGCATGAGTCAACTGCTACTAAGATGTATTTATACGCAGTATCAGAAGAAAAAGGACCGCAGTGATCCAAATAAACACATCCAAGTGGTTTATTAGAGATGTACAACTTTGTCTGAGGCGGACGCGCAGCAGTGGAAGGCTTGATCTGCTGACAAATGTCACACATAAGGACATAATCGCGCGTCTGTTTGTACAGTCCCCGCCACCAGAATCTCTGTTGTAGCTGAGATACAGTGGCTGAGACGCCCGCATGCGCAGACGCCACACCTTCATGAGCCGCTGTAATCAGAGAAGCTCTGCGATCCGAGTTGGGAACTAGACGCTCTCCAACTTCAGGAATTTTCACATAAGGAACCTTATCGGGACTTAAGTGGTATGTGTACTTCGAAGGGAACCCCGTAGGATATTTACCTCCCTTCGCCGTGGCAGCAACAGCCGCCAAGATGTCATCATCTATTTTGCTTTTGGACCTCGTGACTGCTGCAACTAATTATTTCGATACCGCTGACTTCGCTGCTTCATCAGCAAGCGAGTTGCCAACAGCGTGGACTCCCACGCGCTGGTGGCCGAGAGTATGAATCACAAACACGAGCGGCAGCTTTTCTTTAAGTTCCGCTACTCGGACCCAGATCATTTTATGTTTTATTGTGCTACCTTTGGAATCACGAAAATCATTCTGAATCCAAAAGAACAAGTTCTCGTTGTAAGACTGGACACAGTAGTAAGAATCACTTACGATTAAAGTCGTCACACTAGGATCTGCGTACTCCAATGCGAGCATAAGAGCACGGAGCTCTGCTAATTGTGCGGTGCAGTCTCCAAGCGTCTGCGTGTGCACGACACTGGACTTGAACTCATCGTTCACCATGGCACCGACCACAATGGCGCAAGCGGAAACGTAGGCATGTTTAGAGCCATGCGCAACCTGCGCCGACCCGTCCGTGTAAATGATACAGTGGAAATCCTCCAACGGCCGCATTGCTAAAGGAGCAGGATGAACAAATTCATACTGTAAATACTCCTGCGACCGTAAAGCGGCGTCAAAAATAAACGTGACATCCTGAGATGTCAAGGATGTAGCCCACTGAATCCACCGAGGGTGCAAAGCTTTAGAATTCGGTACACTGGCTTTCGTGACCGCCTCCAATGCAGGACACGGGGTAACTACCAACATGCGCTTTCCCTGCGACACGGCACGTTCTTTAAGAATTGCCATCTGCACAGCCGTTAAAACTTTCTCCACAGTGGAAAAACGCAGTTCAGCCGAAGTGTACAAGTGTGACTTGTAAGCAATAGGTACAGTATCCCCCTCATTAAAAGTCAGGTACGTGAAACCCACCGTCCCAGGGATAATTCTTATCACCAGGTTGGTCTGGTTATCACGGGTCTGTAAGTAGTCAGAAGTGAGCAAATCAGCCTGCAAAGACTGCAGAATGGCTGAATGCTCAGGCAGCCAGCATGATTTGGTAAAAGATGGTTGTACCAAGGCATATAAAGGCTTGATACGCTGGGCATATTCCGGAATGTATGTCCTCCCGAAATTTAAAAAACCCAGTAAAGACTGTAATTTTTTCAGCGTTGTCGGAGAGCGCAACTGCGCGCACTTCTCCAGGAAGTGAGGAGCCAATCCCTTTCCTTCATGGTTAAGTTCATAACCTAGAAACAACACTGTGTACTCCGCAATGTGTGATTTTGCAAAGTTAAACTTGTAACCCATGTCTGCAAAGTTACAAATTATGCTGTTTACTCGACACAGATGCACCCAAAGCTCGTCGTCTGTGAGATAAATGTCATCCACATACGAACATGCAACTGGATCGAAACTCTCTAAAAGAGAGACTATGCGAGCGGAAAACACTCCAGGACTATTTTTATATCCCATTGGGAGTCGTTTAAACATTTTTTGTACGCCGCCGCACGTAAAACTGGTCCATTGGGAACTTAGACCATCTAATCTATGTGCATAAAAACCATTGGAAATGTCAAGCGTGGTTTTGAACCGTTTACGCTCAAGACTATTCACTAGGGCAGAGCCGTGAGTATTCTGTACTGCACAGTTACGGCAATGCGAGTTCAAATGCCGGTAATCCAAAACCAGACGATATGAGCCGTCCGGCTTGTTTACAGTAAAAAGGGGATTATTCATTGGTGACACACACGTTTCAATTACACCTTGATATTCCAATTGTTCAAGGATAGCTGCGACCGAAGCCTTAGCTTCACGCCGTATGGGATACTGGGGTTGTGGCTGTGGCTGTGACCGCAACGGAATCTCATGGCTAGGGGACAATTTATCCCAGCCACACTGATTCCGGTACACAGCCGGCGCAAGCGCCAGAGCCCACTCTTCTGCAAAATGCAGCGCTTCCACTCTCGGCACAGTGTGCGCGAAACTGGGGAGGATTACCTCCTCCCCTCGCGGAGCTGCGAGAACAAAAGGTGGGGGCCAGTCAGCCTCCGAAAGCAAAATGTCATACGTATCCGAAAGATTTTCCCAAAATACCCCTTTTACAGTTCGCTGCATG
Source organism: Lissotriton vulgaris (assembly GCF_964263255.1). NCBI lineage: Eukaryota > Metazoa > Chordata > Amphibia > Caudata > Salamandridae > Lissotriton > Lissotriton vulgaris. The sequence continues at coordinate 1,434,968,916 of NC_141689.1, read as the reverse complement.
TCACCTTCAATTAACAGGACAATTTCAAAAAGTCTTTCAGGGGGAGCAACATGTGTATCAGCTGTTTCGATTACAACATAAGTGTCAGTCACTTTCACCTTCAACAGTGGACGGAGGGCCTCTCTCACTATGGTAATCTCCGCCGCGCTGTCCAGCAAGGTCAGAGCCCACGTCAGATTCCGAAGCCGCGTTCTCACTATCTGGGGCATATCGATGCGCCGTTAAGGCTGCAACTTTCTTCCTGGCAAACTGCGGTCTCTTTGGCGTTGAGTCGTCCCGCTTGTCCCCTTCACTTCGCGTGCGGGGCTGGCCACGTCCTTGCTGACCACCCCTGCCCCTTGCCATAATGTTGGTAACAAAACAAATCACCATAATTCACAGAATCTAAATATAAATCCTCATCATCAAAGGCCGCATAATATTTTAAATCAGAGAACAATGCTTCTACGGCCTGAAGATCCCAATCATCAGAATGAATATTTTGCTTAATCACATCTCCCATGTTTACTCTAAGCACATTAGGAACATTAATAACTTCTGTGGGGCCATGTATCTGAAACCTAACCGCATCCCACACAATCCCATCAAGGACAGGCCAAGCAGTAATCTTTACAGTTTTCAAGTCTCTCTTTAGTCTGTGTGCGGAATGTGAGGAGGAGAGAGGGGCCAATGTTCCATTAATGTACCGAATTCCTGTTCTTTCTTTCACATAATGGCCATCAATCAGATGGAAAAAATAATACACAAAACCAATTGACATAAAAAGATAAAATGAAAATAGTATCAGCCAAATGTATGTCCAAGGTGGAACTAAAAAATGTTTTTTAAACAACGTGGCATACTTTGCAATAGTCGATGGTTTCTTTGAAAGTTCCGAATCAGAGTCAAAAGAGAATCTGGACTGGTTAGCCAAACGAGCTTGTATATCGGACATAGATAACTCAGCAGGTTCTGCATAGGTCAGCTCATCAATGTTAGTAATAGGAATAGTATTTAATAAAGGACTTGATATAGCAGGCATCTCGAGGGACACCTCCTGATCTGCACCAGATGTAATAGCCAGCACAGAGTTCCTCACCATGGAAGGACAGGATACAGCCGGTGTCATGCTATGAAGAATCGGCCACCCTGTGTGTCTTGACATTGTCAATAGAAATAAATCTGTTTTCCTTACGACCTGGAAGTGGTGGTAAAATGACTGTTCTTGTGCCCTTCACTCCAAGGACCCGAACCGGCGCTCGATATGAGGGACCAAACTCTTTTTTGTTATCGATCTTCTCTCGAACCAGTTCTCCAACTTGGGGTAGCCAGCCAACTACCGGGATCTGCAACGCATCATCCGATGTGGAGGGCAAGTGTTCCTTTGCAAGACTGTCTCTGGTCTTTTGTAGATCCTGTAAAACATTGCAATGTTCATCTACGTCAAAGGCCGCGGCCTGGGCCTCGCAGTCTGCACCATCAAGGTCAGGGACGTACATCTTGATACCAAAGAGCATTTCGTATGGGGTCCGCCCACCCAGAGACCTTCTAGGGAGATTATTAAGCGCACGCTGCACGCCATAGAGGTGGGTCAGCCAGTTTCTACCAGTGCCTATAACTCGGGCTGTCAAAGATTGCTTTAAGTCGCGGTTCATTCTTTCTACCACAGAATTGCCCTCAGGCCTGTAGGGGCTTGAAAACTTCACCTGTACTCCCAACGAAACCATAGCATCCTTATACGCCTTAGAGGCGAAAGCCGGACCCTGGTCCGAGTGGAAAGCACCACAAGCAAAGATTCCCACAAAGACACGCAAATCCTTAATGACAGTCCGTGAATCAGCGCTGCGATGCGGCCATAACCACACAAAGCGTGTGCATGAGTCAACTGCTACTAAGATGTATTTATACGCAGTATCAGAAGAAAAAGGACCGCAGTGATCCAAATAAACACATCCAAGTGGTTTATTAGAGATGTACAACTTTGTCTGAGGCGGACGCGCAGCAGTGGAAGGCTTGATCTGCTGACAAATGTCACACATAAGGACATAATCGCGCGTCTGTTTGTACAGTCCCCGCCACCAGAATCTCTGTTGTAGCTGAGATACAGTGGCTGAGACGCCCGCATGCGCAGACGCCACACCTTCATGAGCCGCTGTAATCAGAGAAGCTCTGCGATCCGAGTTGGGAACTAGACGCTCTCCAACTTCAGGAATTTTCACATAAGGAACCTTATCGGGACTTAAGTGGTATGTGTACTTCGAAGGGAACCCCGTAGGATATTTACCTCCCTTCGCCGTGGCAGCAACAGCCGCCAAGATGTCATCATCTATTTTGCTTTTGGACCTCGTGACTGCTGCAACTAATTATTTCGATACCGCTGACTTCGCTGCTTCATCAGCAAGCGAGTTGCCAACAGCGTGGACTCCCACGCGCTGGTGGCCGAGAGTATGAATCACAAACACGAGCGGCAGCTTTTCTTTAAGTTCCGCTACTCGGACCCAGATCATTTTATGTTTTATTGTGCTACCTTTGGAATCACGAAAATCATTCTGAATCCAAAAGAACAAGTTCTCGTTGTAAGACTGGACACAGTAGTAAGAATCACTTACGATTAAAGTCGTCACACTAGGATCTGCGTACTCCAATGCGAGCATAAGAGCACGGAGCTCTGCTAATTGTGCGGTGCAGTCTCCAAGCGTCTGCGTGTGCACGACACTGGACTTGAACTCATCGTTCACCATGGCACCGACCACAATGGCGCAAGCGGAAACGTAGGCATGTTTAGAGCCATGCGCAACCTGCGCCGACCCGTCCGTGTAAATGATACAGTGGAAATCCTCCAACGGCCGCATTGCTAAAGGAGCAGGATGAACAAATTCATACTGTAAATACTCCTGCGACCGTAAAGCGGCGTCAAAAATAAACGTGACATCCTGAGATGTCAAGGATGTAGCCCACTGAATCCACCGAGGGTGCAAAGCTTTAGAATTCGGTACACTGGCTTTCGTGACCGCCTCCAATGCAGGACACGGGGTAACTACCAACATGCGCTTTCCCTGCGACACGGCACGTTCTTTAAGAATTGCCATCTGCACAGCCGTTAAAACTTTCTCCACAGTGGAAAAACGCAGTTCAGCCGAAGTGTACAAGTGTGACTTGTAAGCAATAGGTACAGTATCCCCCTCATTAAAAGTCAGGTACGTGAAACCCACCGTCCCAGGGATAATTCTTATCACCAGGTTGGTCTGGTTATCACGGGTCTGTAAGTAGTCAGAAGTGAGCAAATCAGCCTGCAAAGACTGCAGAATGGCTGAATGCTCAGGCAGCCAGCATGATTTGGTAAAAGATGGTTGTACCAAGGCATATAAAGGCTTGATACGCTGGGCATATTCCGGAATGTATGTCCTCCCGAAATTTAAAAAACCCAGTAAAGACTGTAATTTTTTCAGCGTTGTCGGAGAGCGCAACTGCGCGCACTTCTCCAGGAAGTGAGGAGCCAATCCCTTTCCTTCATGGTTAAGTTCATAACCTAGAAACAACACTGTGTACTCCGCAATGTGTGATTTTGCAAAGTTAAACTTGTAACCCATGTCTGCAAAGTTACAAATTATGCTGTTTACTCGACACAGATGCACCCAAAGCTCGTCGTCTGTGAGATAAATGTCATCCACATACGAACATGCAACTGGATCGAAACTCTCTAAAAGAGAGACTATGCGAGCGGAAAACACTCCAGGACTATTTTTATATCCCATTGGGAGTCGTTTAAACATTTTTTGTACGCCGCCGCACGTAAAACTGGTCCATTGGGAACTTAGACCATCTAATCTATGTGCATAAAAACCATTGGAAATGTCAAGCGTGGTTTTGAACCGTTTACGCTCAAGACTATTCACTAGGGCAGAGCCGTGAGTATTCTGTACTGCACAGTTACGGCAATGCGAGTTCAAATGCCGGTAATCCAAAACCAGACGATATGAGCCGTCCGGCTTGTTTACAGTAAAAAGGGGATTATTCATTGGTGACACACACGTTTCAATTACACCTTGATATTCCAATTGTTCAAGGATAGCTGCGACCGAAGCCTTAGCTTCACGCCGTATGGGATACTGGGGTTGTGGCTGTGGCTGTGACCGCAACGGAATCTCATGGCTAGGGGACAATTTATCCCAGCCACACTGATTCCGGTACACAGCCGGCGCAAGCGCCAGAGCCCACTCTTCTGCAAAATGCAGCGCTTCCACTCTCGGCACAGTGTGCGCGAAACTGGGGAGGATTACCTCCTCCCCTCGCGGAGCTGCGAGAACAAAAGGTGGGGGCCAGTCAGCCTCCGAAAGCAAAATGTCATACGTATCCGAAAGATTTTCCCAAAATACCCCTTTTACAGTTCGCTGCATGTCACCTTCAATTAACAGGACAATTTCAAAAAGTCTTTCAGGGGGAGCAACATGTGTATCAGCTGTTTCGATTACAACATAAGTGTCAGTCACTTTCACCTTCAACAGTGGACGGAGGGCCTCTCTCACTATGGTAATCTCCGCCGCGCTGTCCAGCAAGGTCAGAGCCCACGTCAGATTCCGAAGCCGCGTTCTCACTATCTGGGGCATATCGATGCGCCGTTAAGGCTGCAACTTTCTTCCTGGCAAACTGCGGTCTCTTTGGCGTTGAGTCGTCCCGCTTGTCCCCTTCACTTCGCGTGCGGGGCTGGCCACGTCCTTGCTGACCACCCCTGCCCCTGCCGCCCCCTCCACCACCGGTTGACGGAGCCGATGAGTCCTGAAAGGAACGAGGAGAGCGTTGGTCAGATGCCTGATATCTATCAGGTGATTTAATCGTAGCGCGGTCGCGCAATTCATAAACACGCTCTGACTGCGCAGGTTGTGAAGGCGCCGGACTCGAGACCTGTGTCTGTTGTTGTTGTTGCTTACCCTGATTCTGCTTTTTAGGCCAATTTTGTTTTTTGGACCTGGGCTGTCCACCTGTTTCCGAAGACTGCCCCTGGGGTTGCTTCTTTTCTTTTTCAAGAAAAACCTTCGCACCCTTAGAATTGCGGCCAACCATTTTATAAGCCGCCACAATTATTCTTGCCAGCTGACGGGGTTTCTCGGCATCGGGAATTAACGCCAGACCATTGGCCACTTGAAAGTTCACTGCATCCCCTTTTACATTGGCAAGGATAATACCGCAAACTGTCTCAAATGAACCGTTCAGGCGCATACCCAACTCAACCGCCGACTCAGGTCCGTGATCATCCTGAACACGTTTGAGGATCGCAGACAGGTTCGACACTGACGGTGTGCCAAAGCACCTCGAGTAAACCGCTGCAAAAGTCTTACCCCATGTCTCACAGTCAACAAGTTCCGGGGCTAAATCTTTCGGTAAACTAAGCGTAAGAATCCGGTGTTTTTCACCAGGAGTCGTATTAGGAAACACAGCCTCCAGCTGGTCGAATTTCTCGGCAAGCCAGTAAGGAAAATCATCCTTATTGTCTGGCTTTCTGCCCATAACGGAATTCACCAAGACAGGACTGATTTTCAAGCCAGCCTGGTCTGCTCGAAGCTGCGCACCTGCGGGGGCTGCGCCATGAACATTACGACCAATGTAATGAACAAGCGCTCTAATCACTCCAACGGCGACCTCATGAAGACGCCGCAGGTCACCCACGTTACAAGTGGTGCGATTAGGATGAGGAGTAAATCCACCCAAAGCGGGCCAATTTGTGCCCGGAATGGATAAGGGACCTAACCTCGGAGCCGTTAAAGAATGGGGTAGGGCGCCACCAAACCAAACTCCGTGCTGCCAAGCGTCTATAGGTACTTCCAGTGCCCTGTACGGAGCATAAGCCGCCGGTACATCCGTGGCAGTGTATGAATGGTAGACACCCGAATTAGCGTCCACTTCCGGAAATGTCACCCAGGAATAAAACAATTCGTACGGGTACGCATGTTCCGCACTCACTACTAGAACCACAGCTAAGCCTTCCGCGGGTACATTATAACCCCGCAAGTGGTCGCGAACCGCGACGCGGCTATGCTGCGCTATTTCCACTGCCATGTTAGCACAGGAAGAAGAAAAATTAGACAAAGAACACTTTGTAGCACAACTGGGTAGTGATTCAAAGAAACCTTTTTTAGAAGAATTCAAGCTTGAAAAGACCTATTTCAAAAACAGGTAGGTTTTCCGACACCGCCGTTTACCGGAAACGGGAATGAAGGTGTCAAGGTATGAATGATATACTACTCGAGTGTCATGAAATACGGCCAACCAATCCGTTGGGCGCCATGTAGCAGGGTTTCCGTTCTCCCACAGAACTGTGCATAGAGATCTAGAACCTCAGTGAGTTAGGATGATCCAAAAACTCATCTCAGTGTCAGAAATCTCGTTACCTAGCTAGCTACAGTGTCTCATGGGTCATTATGGAATGATCCATGTATTAGACAAACCAGAACATGATCTTTAGAATACCTCAGGAGTCGTGGAACACATGAACACTCTTTCGTTAGATAATCATTTCAAACCAAAACTGAGAGTCAAAGAACACAAGTGCAAGTTTGAAATATTTATTATTCAATGCAAAGTTCTCAAACGCAGTATCTTGTATAATACCAAAATGCAGATTATAAAAATCAGAGTCAGCAGCATAGTCACTAATCCATAGTAAGCAAAAGGTGCTAGCATGTTATAATGCAATTTCTATAGAAATCTATATCACCTATATTTCGCGCACCCTATCTAGCATATTATATTATATCTAAGAAGGTCTCATTCGGGCTTTAGCAGGGCGGCCCCATACCTCTCAATGTCAGTAGGAGCGGTTCACATCAACAGCTACCAGCTCTCTTCATGCGCAGCACCAAGTGTCTGCGTTCATTCCGTGTAACTCTATCTTAAACCCGCGTAGAGCCCAAAATGTTGGCATCAACATTATTTGTGTTATGTCTAATGTGGTGCGAGGATCAAGCCTCCCAGCAACCTTGTGTTAGGTTAATTTCAGAGTGTGCAGCTCTCAGTGTGCAGACAGTTGTACCAAGTGTACCAGGCAACGCTGATAGCATAGAAATAACATATTATTCTCAAATAAACCACCTCACCGCTTCTAGGGTGAAGGCGACAACAACAAGTATGTGTCGTGTGCAAAACTGAAGCCGAAGGAAAAAAGGCTGTTTAAACATGTAATGCACTCATGCTAACTTAACGCAATATATGTAACGAAGTATCCATATGACAGAACCCTGTTATCTTAAATTTCGAAGAGAAGTCAAGACCTGGTTATTCAACCAATTATCCACTTAGCCACTTAGCCATCACTCTGTCTTCCCCTCACATTTGGTCTCTAGCGCCGGGAAACCTCCGGGTAGCTGCGAGCTTTATAAGCTTAAATATAATAATAATAATAATAATGGTTCATATGTCGCCTAACTTCTTGAAATATTACCACAAAGGGCATGTTGTTATTTGGTTGGCACTGAGTGGCTGCACTAACAGAAATTTCTATCTCACTGTAGCTGCATTTAACAAGCGTGCTTGGGACAGCAAGTATTTGGAGCAGTTGGGGTCCTACAATCCACTACCTAACATGTACAATGATTGATTTGATTTGAGTTTTGTAAAGCACAAACGAATACCCTGAGGCATCTGGGCACTAAGGATCAAGGAAACTTGAAGACCGCTGTTAAGATTTAGTAAAAAGGCAGAATGCTCAAAAATGAGAAAGCTGATTTTATCTTCAGGGGAAGCGAGTTGCAGTTCCGAGTGGTGTAGACCACGAAACTCCTAGCTCCTCAGAAGGAGAGTGTGAAGTATGGCACCACCAGATTCCTGCCTGTACTAGACCTAGGAGTCATATTGGGGACGTGCCTTCTAAGTTTTTCTCTTAAATAAGCTGGACCAAGTCCCTGCAGCACTTTGTAGGTAATACAAAGAGCTTTAAGAAGAATCCTTCAATGCAAAGGCAACCAGTGTAGACTCGACAGGGCTTGAGTGGAAGACTGGAATCTCAGGATTTTCATAAGCATCCAAGCCGCTGAATTCTGGAGAGTCTGAAGTTTTTACAAGGGAGATTTAGGCAAATTAACGGAGAGTCCATTGGATAGTCTAACCTGGACATTAGACAGGCAAGACCAATCTTTTTCAGAAAGTTCAGAGGATGAAACTTTTCCTGATTGCACGGAGCATAAAGAAGGAAGTAGATATTACCTTATTTACTTGCTCTTTATAGGTAAGCTTGTCATCTATGAGTATTGCCGGATTTTTCACCTTTTTCTCTGGCGCCGTAAGTTAACCCAATTTGTCTGGCCACCAGGAGGGATTCCAGAAGAAAGTGTTATTCCCAAATAAGAGGAGCTCTATTTTTGAGGAATTCAGCCTTAGGCACTTATCATCTATCCAGGCACATATCTACCGCATGCAGCTATGGAACGTCTTATTTTAGTAAGGGCCTTTTTGGAAAGGGAAAATATATATATTTTTTGGTCAATGTATGATGCAAGCAACAATCTAATGTATTTCACAAGGTCCAATAGCGATATTACTTAAATGTTGAAAAGAGTTGGGCTTACTGATGAGCTTTGGGGAACTCCGCAAGGTAAATAGAATGGTTTGGATGTAAAAGCACCCAGGGATACTGTTTGGACTATTTGAGTCAAAAAGGACCTATAAAGAGCCAAGGATAAACCATCTATGTCCAGGTCTTCCAACCTGTTAATCAGTCAAAGGCAGCAGTTTGATCAAGATGGATAAAGGCAGCATTGCCGCCACTATCAACTGTGGCCCTGATCATTTCTGTGGCTACAATAAGAGCAGATTCAGTAGAGTACCTCTTGTGAAACCAATGTTGGGAATCATCCCACAACTGATTATTATCCAGGAAAGTCGATAGCTGAGAAGGGCAGCCTGAAGATCGGTCTGTAGCTGTTTAGGTCAAGAGTATTCAAATTAGATTTCTTAAGCAGGGGAAGAATTGATGCAGATTTCCAAACTTTTGGAAAGACACTGTTCCTAAACACAGCATTAAAAATGGACGTCAGTTGCATAGCCACCAAGTAAGGAATAAGCTGCAAGATTTTGGGGGGGCAGGAATCATGTAGTGAGTCAGATTTATTGGAGCGAACCAGCTGTCTGACTTGTTCTACTGAGAGAAGATTAAACACAGAGAAAGTAGCTTTATTGTTATCCCTGACGCAGATGTTCTTGCTAATAGAGGGTATTGATGCATTAGAAGAGAATTTGTTAAAAATAGTCTCTACTTTAGGCAGAAAAAAGACGCAAAGGTGTTAAAGAAATCCTGGTTAACACCTACCATGCTCTTAACAGCAGGAGAAGAGAGTTTAGAGACAGCTTGAAAAAGAACCTTCAAGGATTAGCTGGCTGCTTCAACAGAATTAATAAAGTACGCAGATTTTTCCTTAATGATAAGCTTTTTATATTCTGACAGCAAAGATATATATTTTTCTTTTTCATTATTATTATAATTTTTCCTCCAGGTACGTTCTTGTTTACGACAGGCTTTCCTAGCCACCCAAAGGGTTTCACCAAACCCAGGAGACGTGGGTTTGCGTCTCCTTGATGAAATCAGTTTAACTAGAGCCAGCACATTGCAAAAAAGAACAATTGGTGGACAGAATGCAGAACAATGTCATACATTCACCCCAGTACAGAGATTTGGGCCTAAATCCATCGTTTTTCTGCTCACCATGCCATTCCAGTTTGAACCCAGCTATATGCAAATCAGTATTGACCCTGCACCCAATGGGAACAGTACAGCCCGAACTGCCAGGCCCGGTCCTCCCTGGACTGGAAACAAGCATCCTAGGACCAGTTTCGGGCTTTCAGCCCTCATCAGCCAGGATAGCTTGACTCCAGTGGCATGGAGAGCATGGGACTGACCTCTGAGCATACACATCCCACTAGGGGTGACTATTGCAAAAAAGAACAATTGATGGACAGCATGCAGAACAATGTCATACATTCACCCCAGTGCAGAGATCTGGGCCTAAATCCACCATTTCTTTGCTCACCATGCCATTTCAGTTTGGACCAGGCTATATGCAAATCAGTCTTGACCCTGCACCCAATGGGAACAGTCCAGCCCGAACTGCCAGGGCAGGTCCTCCCTGGACTGGAAACAATTATCCTAGGACCGGCTTCGGGCTTTCAGCCCTCATCAGCCAGAATAGCTTGACTCCAGTGGCATGGAGAGCACGGGACTCACGTCTGGGCATACCCGTCCCACTTGGGGAGACAAATGCAAAAAAAAACAATTGATGGACAAAATGCAGAACAATGTCAGACATTCACCCCAGTACAGAGATCTGGGCCTAAATCCATCGTTTTTGTGCTCACCATGCCATTCCAGTTTGGACCCAGCTATATGCAAATCAGTCTTGACCCTGCACCCAATGGGAACAGTCCAGCCCGACCTGCCAGGCCAGGTCCTCCCTGGACTGGAAACAAGCATCCTAGGACCTGTTTCGGGCTTTCAGCCCTCATTAGCCAGGATAGCTTGACTCCAGTGGCATGGAGAGCATGGGACTCACGTCTGAGCATACCCGTCCCACTTGGGGAGACAAATGCAATAAAAACCAATTGATGGACAAAATGCAGAACAATGTCAGACATTCACCCCAGTACAGAGATCTGGGACTAAATCCATCGTTTTTGTGCTCACTATGCCATTCCAGTTTGGACCCAGCTATATGCAAATCAGTCGTGACCCTGCACCCAATGGGAACAGTCCAGCCCGACCTGCCAGGCCAGGTCCTCCCTGGACTGGAAACAAGCATCCTAGGACCTGTTTCGGGCTTTCAGCCCTCATTAGCCAGGATAGCTTGACACCAGTGGCATGGAGAGCACGGGACTAACGTCTGAGCATACCCATCCCACTAGGGGTGACAATTGCAAAAAAGAACAATTTGATTTGATTTGATTTTTGGATTTATAGAGAGCACGAATGCCCGAGGGCGCCTTGGCGCTAAAAATGATTGAAGACTGCTCGGAGGAGGGTTGTGTCAAGACAACGTAAATTGGTTGGAACTGAATTATTTCGAGAAAAGCCAGGTCTTTAAAGACTTTCGGAAGGATAGCAATGATGAGCTTTTTTTTATTGCTATTAGTATCAAATTCCAGATCTTTGCTGTGTGCAGAGCAAAACTTCTCCCACCATCTAAGCTGATTCAATCTGGGGGTTCTAAGTAACATGGCGCTACTGGACCTGAGGGTTCTCTGTGGATCATAATGTCTTAAGTTTTGCTTTAGAAACTGGGGCCCTGAGCCATGTAAGGCCTTATAAGCTAGGCATGCTGACTTGCATTGGTTTCTCTTTTCTATTGTTAGCCAATGGAGACTATTTAGTCTGTGAGCCACCGGCTCAAATCTAGGTATGTCTAAAACAAGCCTTGCCGCCGCATTCTGTAGGCGTTGGAGCTTTAGTAATAGCTGTTTTTGAGGCCCTGCATACAAAGCATTTCCATAATCCAGTTTATAGAGTGCCATCATTGTAACTAAAGTTTTCCTAGTGCCTAATGGGACAAATGGCAATAGCTTTCTTATCAACTTAAGAGTGTACCATATTGATGACGAAAGTTTGTTGATCTGGGCCTTGAAATTTAGTTTGGAATCAAACACAAACCCAAGGTTCCGAACGCTATCCACTGGCGATGGACAACAACCCAAACTATCAGGCCACCAGTCTGGTGAGCAGATGTTGTGTTCAGCCCCTAGCAACAAAACCTCTAATTTATCGCCATTTAATTTTAGGCAATTTGCCTCCATCAATAAATGACCTGGGACATACAAAGCCTAAATCTCTCAGCCTGTTCGCCTGTGTTATTCGAGATGGACACTACAATTTGGGTGTCGTCAGCGTATGATATTGGGATGAATCCCCAGTCTCTGATGATGTTTGCTAAAGGGGCCACATATACGTTAAAGAGGGTAGGGCTTAATGACAAGCCCTGAGGTACCCCCCACGGAGTTCTAAAAGATTTTGATGAGTGTTCCCCTAACTGAACCGAAAAGGATCTTTCTCCCAAAAAAGAGGCCATTAATGATACTGCAGATGGGTGTAGGCCTATTTCTTCTAGGCAGGTAAGGAGTATGCTATGATTAACGGTGTCGAAGGCTGCAGACAGATCTAACAATATCAAGGCAGCCTTCCCACCCTCATCCAGCACCATCCTGACCTCTTCCGCCGCCATGATCAGAGCAGTTTCTGTCCCGTGTTCCTCCCGGAACCCAAATTGTGAGACATCAAGTGCCTGAGATGCCCTAATGAACCCGGATAGTTGTATATGGGGAGTGGTGTGTCTCACTGGTTAGAGGCGGCAGACCCGGAAGCAGGAGTTGGCCCAGGACCAGGGTTCAATTCCTGAGGCGGCAGGGTCATGGACCAGGGTCAGCGGACTCGATAATTCTCACCTCGGTACCTACTCTAACCAGGGGTCCCACTCGGCAACTCTGGGCATTAGCTTGCCTAATCTCCACAATGGCCCCATCAACGTCGTGGATGCCTGGCTCCACCTTGGTGACTCCCAGTAGGGACCCTCCCACAGGGAAAGCCAGGACGGGTTCCCCAGCTGTATACCGCCCCAGGATACTCTGGTAGTAGTTGTGCGCGTTACAAAACAGCATATAACATAACATATATTCAAGTGTTTTTCTAAAATTTTAGCTGGGAGAGGGATTCTTGATATTGGTCTGAAATTAGCAGGGACCGATGGGTCAAGGTTGGGTTTCTTTAGGAGAGGTCGGACCGAGGCGGCTTTCCATGCTTTCGGGAAACAGTTTGCCTGTATTATTTTTCCGAAAAGCAAATGGAGTTGAGAGCTAAGTAGCTCTGGGAACAAATGTAGCACCCTAGGTGGGCATGGGTCCATTGGGCCACCTGACCTAGTGGTTTGTATGGGTTGGCAAATCTGCTCTATAGATGGGGCAGAAAACTGAAACACTCCCAAGTTCCTTTCTGTGTCCCTCTGTGAACTGAGATGTTCATTTCCTGGCGACAGGTCATTTCTGTTGAGGGGTTTAATTGATTCATAGATAAGTTTAACATTGTTGATGAAAAACTGCCCCAGTTCATTGCATAAATCTAGCCTACCTTCTATGTTTTTTGATATTGGCTCTGTTAATTTTTTAACCATAGCATAGAGTACTTTACTGGAATGTTTCGCATCCTCTATTTTATTTACGTAATAGACTGACTTTTCCTCTACTATCATTTTTTTATAAATTGATAGTGACCTGCAGTAGTTAGTTTTCTCCCCAAAATCATAACTACGCCTCCATGTCCTTTCAGCCCATCTACATTTTTTTTTTGTTGAAAACCTTTATTGTACCTTCTTATAGTTACACAGCAAGTCGCCTACAACCCCGAGGGGCCGGCCGCTAAGAAAGAGCAGTGATAGCCATGCATAAATGAAGTCCACACAGTAATTACGCTGCTATAGTAAAAAGGCACATCACGAAATGGAGTTGAAGGTATTTAGCCGAAATCACATTGCAAATTAAGTGAGGTTTTCATTTTTTGTTTTTTTGAAAAGAACAAAAAGAACAAGCAGGAAATCACATTGCGGTCAATGAAAAGTAATAGTGCAGGTTAGCTGTATGAAAGATTCATAGGACAGTATAAGTTGCTATGTATTGTCCGAGGACCTTATCCGAAGCGAGGTAGGACAATCCCCCCACCCTCATTTCTACCCATATGGTATACCTATCTCTCCCATCACCCTTCACTCCACCCCTCCCTCATCATCCGATTCCAACTGATCATCTTCCGGCAGCGGGTCACATATGTCGCCACGGTACACATTCCACGGGGACCACACCTTATTCCACTTGCCTGGGCATGCACAGCTTAAGTATACCGCCCTCTCAGTTATCATTATCCTGTCCATATTCATGCACCACTGCAACTTCGTTGGCAGTTCTGCCGCCCCCCAATGCTGAGCAATATCTCTCTTCGCCACAATCATTCCCAACGTCACCCAGAGTCGACTATGTCTGGGTAAATCTGTTGGCTCCCACACGTTTAAGAGACATCGCCTTGGTTCTGGGAGGAGCGAGATCTCAAGGGTCTGGGATACAGTGTGCAGTATTTGCCGCCAGTAATTTTGTATACGTGGGCAGTCCCAAAACGTGTGAAAAAAGGAACCCTCCTCCCCACAGCCACGTAGACAGAAAGGGTGCTGTATTCTGTGGATGCGGTGTAGTAGTGTTCTTGTATAATATACTCTATGGAGGACCTTGAGTTGGACGAGTCTCATCCTAGCCGAGATGCCCACCTCTTTCGGTGACGCTAATGCCTCATTCCATTCGTGTTCATCTAGGGCGTCTACTTCCCTCTCCCACCTTTCCTTCAGGGGAGCCAGCGGGTCTGGCAAGTTGTTCAGGAGCTTACGATAAGTCAGCAATGTCGCTCTTTCCACCATAAAGTCAGTTAGGAGGCGATCCTCCAGCGGGGAGGACTCTGGTAGAGTCAACCCGCAGGGGATGGCCGCGAGCAGAGCATGACGTATTTGTACGTAACGATATGATTCGTGTGGCCCTAGGTCATATATTTCTCTCAGGCGGGTGAATGAAATAACTTCACCCCGCTCCCACATGTCGCCCACCGTGGATATTCCAATGGAATCCCAGTGGGAGAAGCCCTTGCTATATCTCAAGTTACCCAAGGCGCGCGTGTCCCAGAGCGGGGTGAGTTTGGTAATTTTCCCCTTCCAGCCGAACGCAGCCGTCGCCACGTGCCAGATTTCCACAGTGAGTTTAGTGGGTCCTGATAAGAGTCTTATTTTTCATCGGTCATAGAGTGGGGCAAGCATGTTGTTAATGCCCAGCTGCGCCCTATCTGCTTGAAAAGCCGGATCAGACTGTGAGGCGTGTAACCATTGATTAATGGGCTTAAGTTGCGCCGCCCAGTAATACAGGTGCAGATTCGGCAGTACAATGCCCCCATCGAACCAGCGTCTGTATAGTTTAGCCTGCGCTATACGTGCCGGTCGATTGCCCCACAGCAGCCCCGAAACAATCGCGGCTACCTTTTTAAAGTATCCCGGTGCCACCAAAAAGGGCGTGTTATCTAGGATATACAGAAAGCGGGGCAACAACATCATTTTGTACAGTGCTGCTTTCCCCAGCATGGTCAGTGGTAACCCCGCCCAGAATTTAACGTCTTGCTTAAGGCGTTCCAGTGGTGGCACTAAATTCAATTTCGTATATTCCAGTGGATCCCTCGTGACATGGATCCCTAAATATTTGAAGGAGGAACCGGCCAATCTCAGGGGGCAGTCTGGTCCGAGCGTCGGGATCTGGCCTCTCAGTACATACATCTCTGATTTGTTCCAATTAATGGTGTATCCCGAAAACCTGCCATGCTCATCGCATAGATTCAAAAGAGCCGGTACTCCTTGCTCGGGATCTGTTAAATATACCAGCATATCGTCTGCATATAGGGACAGGCGGTCTTCCCACCCCTCCCTCCATTGTATCCCTTTAATCAAGGGTGTTTGTCTTATGTGATTAGCCAGTGGTCCCAGGGTTAGCGCAAAGAGCAAGGGAGATAGGGGGCAGCCCTGCCGGGTGCCTCTACCCAGCGAGAATGTGCGCGAAATGTGGCCATTTGCTACCACGTGTGCCACTGGCGCCGCATATAATAGCCTAATCCATGATATAAAGTTCGGGCCGAAGCCCATGTAAGACAACACCTCAAAAAGGTAGGCCCATTCCACCAGGTCAAAAGCCATTTTCGCGTCCAGGGCCAGTATAACTGCGCTGTCACGAATCTGGTCTGCCCTCGCCAGCACCCCGTGAACCCTACGAAGATTTAGTGCAGTGTTCCTATGAGGCATAAATCCTGATTGATCTGGATGGATAAGATCAGGCAGATGAGCCATCAGCCGGTTAGCCAGGAGTTTAGCCAAGATTTTGGTTTCTGCATTCAGTAAGGAGATGGGGCGGTAAGAGGAGCATTCTTCCTGTGGTTTACCAGGCTTTGGTATTGCCACGATAGTGGCCGTTCTCTGGTCTAGTGGAAGCACCCCTTTCTCACGGAATTCTTCATACATATTGAGCAAGTAGGGACTAAGGTCCTCAGATCGGGATTGGTACCATTCCACCGGAATGCCGTTTGGACCAAGAGCTTTTCCGGGTTTGAGTGCTCGTATGGCAAGCTGTATTTCATTGGTAGTTATTGCCGCATCCAGGTCGGCCACTGCTTCCGGTTGTAATACTGGGATATCTATTCCACTCAGTGCACCCTGGGCCATGATCGCGGTCACCTCCCTTTCAGGAGTATACACCTGTTCGAAATGGGCCGCCAGTGCTTCCACTACCTGTTCAGGGTTGGTCTGTGTCACGCCATTTCTATCTTTCACCTGTTGAATCCCTCTGGAGCAACCCCCTCTTTTATCAAGCCAGGCCAGCATCCTTCCTGCCTTATCGCCTACGTCATATACCCGATTCAGTGTATCGGTAATGTCCCCCTGTACTGTGAGACGAGCATGGTCTGTGTACAATCGCTGATGGAGTGCAAGGGTATGTGCCGTGTCCTCTATAGGGTCAGCCTCGTGTAAAGTTGTTACTGCACGCAGTTTGAGCTCAAGTGTAGACTGTTCAGCTGCCTGTTCCTTCTTATGGGCCACGATTGAGCTTATAGCCTGCCCCCTTAGCACTGTCTTGTAGGCCTCCCAGAACACCTCGGAGGAGGCCACAGTTGCCACATTCTCAACAAAGTATTGTTCCGTAGCCTTCTGAAGAGCCTTCTTGATTTTTGGGACTTTGAGGTATGATTAAGCATGGGCGGAAAATCCGTTACGCTCGCGGATTTTGCGGATTTTCGGTAAATTCGCAATCCGCGAGATTCGCGAATTTCCCGCAAAATCCGCAAATCCGCGAGCAGCGGATTTTATGGCTTGCTCGCACTGTTCGCGTGAGTTCGCGGCTTCCCAGTTCAACTTCGCGCCCCGCGAATAAGCGCTAAATTGCAGAAATACGATCTTAGCAAAACTGAAACTACTTACCAGGTTCAAAAGTTCAAGCTCATCATTAGTAGCCATTTCCTGTAGTGCTTCCTGAGGGGCCCCTCCAGAGTTCAGTTGCCTACTTGCAACTATTATGTGACCCTGCTCTGACCCTCAGAATAGTTACACAAAGGTCCTGGATTACAGCTAAGGCAGACAAGCAGGAGCCAGGCTGGAAGTTCAAATCCAGTGACACATTAATCAGCCCCTAATTCATTATTGTCAGTTGGGGCAGGGCAGGTGTTGTAACTAATTTTGCAACAATGAAAGCACTTAGCAAGTGCAAAAGATCACTAATCAGGAAGCACTAAGGAAGCAGGTGCCAGCTAAAAAAATATTCTGTGCCACAAATTAATTCAGGTCACTTGAGGCAGGGAAGGTGTGCTTTGCTTTGCCACAATAATGTACATTGGACAACCAGAGGGTGCTGTGATGAAACAGAGGGTGGCATGGGTGGGCCAGAGGATGGCATGAGTAGTCAGAGAGTGGCAGTGGTGACAGAGAGTGGCAGTGATGAAGAAGAGTGTCCCAAACAGGCTGGACACGTAGAAACAACAAGTTCGCAAAACTTGCGACCCGACAGGTAAGTTCGGGTTTGCGAAACTGTACAAAACCCTCGCGAACTGGCAGAAACCCGCGCTAACACACCCAAAAAAAAATTCGCAAGAATTTGCGGATTTTGCGAATTGCGAGTTCGCAAATCCGCAAAATTCGCGAACGCGAGATTCGCAAAATTCGCCCATGCTTAGGTATGATGCCTGAATGGGGTATATGCGGTGACGTGATTTTGCCTGACTGGAAATGGTTAGAGTTATCGGGGAGTGATCTGAAATGCCTCGAGGGTGTATGTCAGCAGTGTCGACGCGCTGCATCCCTTCCACCAAAGCCAAAAAGTAATCAATCCGGGAAAGACTGTTATGGACTGTGGAATGGAACGTGTACTGTTTGACATGAGGATGAACGTGACGCCAAATATCTACCAATCCCACTGCCACTAGGAATCGCTGAAACCGGGAGGGTCCCCCAGGTGAAGCTGTCACCGGAAACCTATCAAGCTGTAGATCCGTCGTTGCATTAAAATCCCCACCCAAAATGACATCACTTTCGGGGAGAGACAACAAAAAATCACCAAGGGCTGGAAGCATTACTGAGTGAAGGGACGGCGGGATATACACTGAAACCACTGTCAACGGACAACCGTCCCATTGTCCCAGCAATGCTGCGAAGCATCCCTGACTATCGGTTTTTGTGCTCAGTGGAATGAAGTGTGAGGATTTTTTAATCAGGACACCCGTACCTCGGGAACCCGATGAGAATTCCGAATGCACAATCATCTTGTATCCTTTCCTATCTAAGGCCTTAGTAGCCCCTCCCACCAAGTGTGTTTCCTGCAAGAGTGCTAATTGGGGTTCATGCCGTTTCAGCTCGGTTAGTACTAGGCCGCGTTTCACCTTATCCCCTAGACCCCTTACATTCCAAGAAAGTATTCTAAGGGAGGAACCATTCGACCGTGACCCATCATTCCCCGCGGCAACTAGTTGTTCATCCGCCATCTTTAATCACGCAGCCACATGCAAACCGTCCAAAGAGAATCAATCGTACCTGCAGTAACACCATTCTAGTTACGCCATACACGCCAGTTCCTGACCGACTAAGTGAATTTCCAATGAAATAAGAACAAACCCCCCCCACCCCTTCCCTCCCTGCCTCCCTGCTTAAAGGACCTTCAACTGCCCGCCACCCCAACTTAGCAGAGCGCTTGACCCATCCCACAAACAGAGTACTTGCACGTTGGGGGAGAGTGTCTCCCAAAGCAGGCGGCTCCCTTGCTGCCCTCGGAATACCCAGGACGGCGTCCACTAACGACCTGTATGAGCAACCAATGTGGGAGGGAGTCCGTGTCCAAACATTTCACGGCCTGGTGACATTATTTGCCCCTGGCAGCCCCGGACAGATCCTGCGCCGGCGATGCACTCGCGCTTCTTCCAACTGAAGTCGGTGAGCCAGGCCGGCTATCGTTCTGTTGTCTGTTGCGCTGTCGGCCAGACGTGCGGTCTACTGTGTGCCATCCTTCAAGCCAGTCTCTTGCTGCCTCGGGGGAGTCAAAAAACCAAACTTTCTTGTCGGCGACCACCCGTAGCCGGGCTGGGAACAACATAGAGTACGGCAATTCCTGTTCGCGCAGTGTCTTTTTCACTTCCAAAAAAGTTCTCCTCCGTCTTGTCACCTCCGCTGTATAGTCTGGAAAAAAGGATATCCGCGAGTTTTGGATTTGAATGGCTGGTGCCACTCTGGCCGCCTGGAGGATCATGTCGCGATCTCTAAAGTTAAAAAGTCTCGCTAGGATCGGACGCGGCGGGGCCCTTGGCTTAGGTGTTCCTCCAGGTACCCTATGAGCTCGTTCCACCGTGAAGAAGTTAGAGAGTCCCTTGGGGGCTAGTTGGTTTTTTATCAAATCCTCCACATACAAGTCCATGGCCCCTTTGGTTTCAGATTCCGGGACCCCCAAAATGCGGACGTTGTTCCGCCGGGAGCGTCCTTCATGATCGTCCAGCTTTTCTTTGAGCAGTTTATTGTCGGCCTGCAGCTTCTCCATTGCGATCTGTGACATCCTCCACCAATGATTTAGCTACCACCTCCACCTGCTTCACTCTTTCACTCATCTTCTGGAGGTCCGCTCGTATCAGGGTCACTTCTGTAGCAGTCGCTCCCACCGTTGCCTGTACCTGCGCCAGGGCATGCAAGACATCTTCCAGGGTAGCCTTCTTTGCCCCGTCACCTTCCGTGCCTTTGCTCACAGATTTGCGCTGCTCCGGTTGGGAGAGTGATTGTTTATCATAAGCGAATTTATCGAGCTTAGCCTGAGTGGTGGTTTGTCGGAGTCCTTTCCCCGCCATAGTGATACGCTGGTGTGTTCAGTCAGCCACTGCGTGCCGTTGGTGGAGCAATCACGGCGGATGGTTTGTTAGGCCACCCTTGTCTGGCCGGTGTCCAGTCTTCTTAGTTGGTAGACGCGCCAGTCGTTGATTGCGATTCACTGATGGCGTCTGGTCCCTTCAGTGATGAGTTCGTACCAACACTGGCGGACGAGATGTAAGATGGCGGCGACTACGCACTAACTTTCCAACTTCAGTTACACTTATCGCCGCCGTTGTCCACTGTAGTGCTTTGACGTCGGAGCGATAAAGCAATCTCTTATTTGATCTAAAAGGATCTGCAAATTTCCAGCTCCGATGTCGTGGGTCTGCGCTCGCCGCGGGCACTTCCGCTTGACAGCGCCGACAATGCTCCACTTCAGTCCGGGCAGGTCCCAACTCAGCCACCGCGGCTGCACTCGTGCCACCAGGCCGCACTCTGAGGTAGTTGAGGTAATTGTTTCCTCCTGTTCCCGGGGCGTCAACGCTCCCAAACTTCTCCTTCAAATGTCGTTCGGTCACCGGACCCGGGGCACCCCTTCTGGGTTCGATGTTGAGCGGATAGGCATGCGGATTGATGCGGGAAGCCGCCTCGCTACGGGAGCCTCTCTAGTTTGCTGCCGCCATCATTGGCTGCTAGCCACGCCCCACATTTTTGTTTTTGTAATCTTAGTTTATCTGAAAACCAAGGCTCGGAAATGTTTTTCCTCTTAGCATTTTTCTTTTTTAATGGGGCGACTGAAAGAACTGCTGCTTTAATCCAATTATTCAATAGATCTGTGGCTGTATCGACATCATGATTTAATCTCGGGGTAGTCATGTTCAGTTGTTCGTGTAGTTTGCCTATATCAATTTTGTCCCATTCCTGGTATGTAAATTGCCTCCCTTGGGAAGCCCTGATGTTTTTAGTATTTTCTATAGCTAGGGTAAATTTGACAACTTTGTGGTCCGACCAGGGGACCGGAATGACTTTCCCCATATTGATGTTAGAATTAGAGGAAAAGATCCCATCCAACGTATGACCAGCTGAGTGTGTTTCTAGCTGGACTAACTGGGACAGGCCACAACTTGTCATTGCTTCTGTGATGAGTAATGTATTTTTATCTGCTACTTTCTCCAGGTGTATGTTGAAATCTCCTAGTATAGTGTAGTCCGCCCCCATTATACTGGATTCCAGTTCAGGGCCCAATAGTTGTAGTATGGGGGGTCTTAGCCTTAGGTGGTCTATATAGCAGAAGGCCATCAAAAGTATAATTTTCAGTGATACAAATTTTAAAAGGAAGGGCCTCACAGTCTGGAGTGCTCCCCCCGGCACACACAGTGTACCTGAAATTCATCTTTGCTGATGATCGCTGTCCCTCCCCCACGTTTCCCCTGTCTATCCAACCGATGGATGGAGTATCCTCCTGGAACTGCAAGTGCCAAGTCGATGTCATAAGAATTATCTGCCCATGTCTCAGTTATAAACAGTATGTCGAGGTCATGTGTGTCAATCAAATTAGCTACTTCAGTGTTGTGTTTTACCAGAGATCTTGCGTTTAGCAAGGCAGCCTTTATTAATGTAGTAGTTTTATTTGTAGCCTGCGACCATTGCCTGTCTGTTGATCCACACCTGCTGTAATTAAAGGTCAGCGAGCAGCAACTGATGGACAGAATGCAGAACAATGTCATACATTCACCCCGGTACAGAGATCTGGGTCTAAATCCATCGTTTTTTTCTCACCATGCCATTTCAGTTTGGACCAAGCTATATGCAAATCAGTCTTGACCCTGCACCCAATGGGAACAGTCCAGCCCGAACTGCCAAGGCCGGTCCTCCCTGGACAGGAAAGAAGCATCCTAGGACCTGTTTCGGACTTTTAGCCCTCATTAGCCAGGATAGCTTAACAGCTTGACTCCAGTGGCATAGAGAGCACGGGACTCACGTCTGAGCATACCCGTCCCACTCGGGGTGACAATTGCAAAAAAGAACAATTGATGGACAGAATGCAGAGCAATGCCATACATTCACCCCAGTGCAGAGGTCTGGGCCTAAATCCATCGTTTTTCTGCTCACCATGCCATTTCAGTTTGGACCCAGCTATATGCAAATCAGTCTTGACCCTGCACCCAATGGGAACAGTCCAGCCCGAACTGCCAGGCCAGGTCCTCCCTGGACTGGAAACAAGCATCCTAGGACCGGTTTCGGGCTTACAGCCCTCATCAGCCAGGATAGATTGACTCCAGTGGCAAGGAGAGCACAGGACTCACGTCTGAGCATACTCGTCCCACTTGGGCTGACAATTGCAAAAAAGAACAATTGATGGACAGAATACAGAACAATGTCATACATTCACCCCAATACAGAGACCTGGGCCTAAATCCATCATTTTTTTGCTCACCATGCCATTCCAGTTTGGACCCAGCTATATGCAAATCAGTCTTGACCCTGCACCCAATGGGAACAGTCCAGCCCGAACTGGCAGGCCAGATCCTCCCTGGACAGGAAACAAGCATCCTAGGACCTGTTTCGAGTTTTCAGCCCTCATTAGCCAGGATAGCTTGACTCCAGTGGCATGGAGAGCACGGGACTCACGTCTGAGCATACCCGTCCCACTAGGGGTGATAATTGCAAAAAAGAACAATTGATGGACAGAATGCAGAACAATATCATGCATTAACCCCAGTACAGAGATCTGGGTCTAAATCCATCGTTTTTTTGCTCACCATGCCATTTCAGTTTGGACCAAGCTATATGCAAATCAGTCTTGACCTTGCACACAATGGGAACAGTCCAGCCCGAACTGCCAGGTCAGGTCCTCCCTGGACTGGAAACAAGCATCCTAGGACCGGCTGCAATTGCAAAAAAGAACAATTGATAGACAGAATGCAGAGCAATGCCATACATTCACCCAAGTACAGAGGTGTGGGCCTAAATCCATCGTTTTTTTGCTCACCATGCCATTCCAGTCTGGACCCAGCTATATGCAAATCAGTCTTGACCCTGCACCCAATGGAAACAGTCCATCCCGAACCACCAGGCCAGGTACTCCCTGGACTGGAAACACGCATCCTAGGACCGGTTTCGGGCTTTCAGCTCTCATCAGCCAGGATAGCTTTAATCCAGTGGCATGGAGAGCACGGGAGTCAATCAGAAGTGTGGCTCAATGGTTAGAGTGGCAGACCCTGATGCAGAGGTCTGGCCCAGGCCCAGAGTTCAATTCTCGCCTCTGCGGCTCTTGGACTCAATCTCTCCGGACCTGATAATTCTTGCCTCGGTGCCTAGTCTAATCATGTGGCCCACTCTGTGACTCTGGGCAATAGCTTGCTTAATCTCCACAACGGCCCCAGCAGTGCTTGGATGCCTGGCTTCACCTTGGGGGTGCCCAGGAGTGGACATTTCACAGGGAAAAGCCAGGAAGGGCTCCACAGCGGTATGAGTGCAGCGCCGGGATGCCCCATCGCTGGGGCAGCCGTGCGCTTTACAAATACAACACATTTACATTTATATGTGAGCATACCCGTCCCACTCGGGCTGACAATTGCCAAAAAGAACAATGGATGTACAGAATTTAGAACAATGTCATACATTCACCCCAATACAGAGATCTGGGCCTAAATCCATTGTTTTTTTGCTCACCATGACATTCCAGTTTAGACCCAGCTATATGCAAATCAGTCTTGACCCTGCACCCAATGGGAACAGTCCAGCCCGAACTGCCAGGTCAGGTCCTCCCTGGACTGGAAACAAGCATCCTAGGATCGGTTTCGGGCTGTCAGCCCTCATCAGCCAGGATAGCTTGACTCCAGTGGCATGGAGAGCACAGGACTCACATGTGAGCATACCCGTCCCGCTCGGGCTGACAATTGTCAAAAAGAACAATGGATGGACAGAATTCAGAAGAATGTCCTACATTCACCCCAATAGAGAGATCTGGGCCTAAATCCATAGTTTTTTTGCTCACCATGCCATTCCAGTTTGGACCCAGCTATATGCAAATCAGTATTGATCCTGCACCCAATGGGACAATTCCAGCCTAAACTGCCAGGCCAGTTCCTCACTGGACTGGAAACAAGCATCCTAGGACCGGTTTCAGACTTTCAGCCCTCATCAGCCAGGATAGTTTGACTCCAGTGGCATGGAGAGCACAGGGGTCACGTCTGAGCATACCCGTCCCACTCAGGGTGACAAATGCAAAAAAGAACAATTGATGGACAGAATGCAGAACAAAACCAGATTAGTTAACTGGGGGGAAGTGCTCTCAATGTTCAACACTCCGTCCATCATCTCCTTTGGTTTTGCTTTGTTTGCCCTAAGTTTGCAGGGTATGCCCAGACGTGGGTCCCTTGCTCACTTTGCCACTGGATTCAAGCTAGCCTGGCTGATGATGGCTGATTAGCCAGAAACCGGTTCCAGGATGCTTGTTTCCGGTCCAGGCTGGACTGTCCTATGAGGCACAGGGTCAGACTGATTTGCATAGGGCCATGTCTGAACTGGGGTGGAGGAGTGAGCTAAAGAATGATGATGGATTCAACCCAGATCAGTTGACTGGGGGTGAGTGCTTGCAATGTTCAACACTCCGTCCATCATCCCCTTTGGTTTGCTAGAGCCAGCACAATGACAGATGCAATCAGCCAAGAGGAAAAATTTGATACGATTTTATCAAGATCGTCTGACTTGGTTGGCTTAGAGTAGAGCAGGACTAAATTTAATTTTTACATGTCAATCCAGTTCCATTCCTGGTAAAGAATTGGTTTCCCTCAAGCCTTTTCAGGAGCCAAACTAAGAAGAGGAGCAATTTCTCAGCTAACTACACTGTGATTAGACCAAGTCTAATATTGGCAGGTGCACAAAGGAAATACAATTTAAAAAAATGGCATCTAGGTTATGGCCAGCACAATGGGTTGGCTCCACCACATGTTGCTCTAAACCAAATCCCGACATTAGGTTAAGCAGAGCATCATTGTCAGGGACACTACGATTCTCTAAATGGAAATGTACATAGCCAAATAAAGTGAAATCAGATGTAAATAGGTAGGATTCTAAGGGCTGACCGATAGCGTCAAGAAAATTGACATTTGGGCCTGGTGGTTAATAGACCAAGAGACCATTGAGCGTAGGGGTGGGGCAGGGAGGGCAGGGCGAAGTCGACAGACGAAGGAATAAGGAAACCACTTAACATGAGCTTGCGGTGAGCACAAGGTAAGTGTTTTTCTTTTTTTACAATTTTACTTTCCCTATCCCGTCATTTGTCATCTCCCCCCCGACCCCACCCCGCCCTACCGCTCTTACCTGTACCGGCCTCGCCAGGGTCCTGGAAAGCACTAATTTAAAAGCCAAAACTTCACACTCTGTATTGGGAACAGAGGTGAAAGTAGCAGTAAAGGCGTCACGATATATCACAGCAAGCCCCCTCTACTTTTCTATCCTCTCTATCCTGCCTGTGAATCATTTAACTACTAGGAGGGACTACTGTGGTCATTTTCGGTCCAGAGGACTGGTCCGCCTAGGTTTCCGTCAAAACAATGATATCCAACTGATGTGTGTCTATTAGCTCGGCCACTTCCAAATGGTGCTTGACCAAAGACCTGGCATTAATTAACCAATATCTTGGGGTATGGTTGCTTACTGTTTATTTGAGGTTCCCATGAAACACCCTTTCCCCTTTTCCTTTCCCTTCCCTTCTCCATGTCCTCCCCTCACCACCTCCGTGCTTGATTGGCAGCCTGCATTTCCTGTTGCAACACTTGCCCGGTCTCCTAGATGACCACGCTTACATCCGGCGGCCAACGGCGCCCCTTGCGCCTGCATGTCGAAACTACAGTTGACACAGCTCCCTCTGTTTACGCTCTCCATTGGAATCCCAAGAATTGGCTGTCCCCCTAATGACCGTGCTGTCATCCAACAGAAATGCCCACTCGCGTAATGACATACTCGCCACTAACTCATGCACAATAACGTCCTGTTGGCCATCCGATGCGGAGGCTCCTCCCGATACCATCAACGCAACTCGCAACCTGGGCATAAAATTTGACAATATGCTCTCTGTTAAGCAACAATCCAAAGAAATAGCAGCCGTCTGCTTCAACATCATGAAAGGACTACGCACATTTTTTGACTATCTACCATTGCCCGCCCGCCGAACAGTAGCAGTTGCTTTAATTACATCCAGAATTGACTACTGTAATAGTCTGTATGCAGGGGTAACAAAATCTACCCTACACAAATTACAGATGATTCAAAATGCGGCAGCGAGGCTGGTCCTAAGGTTGCCTAGAAGATCATCAGCATCAGCCGCCCTGAACAAGCTGCACTGGCTTCCTATTCAGAAGCGGATCTTATTCAAAATCATTGTGATCACATTCAGGTGTTTTCACAAACGGGGCCCAAAATACCTAAATAACAGATTTCATAGGTATCATCCCTCCAGAGAACTCAGATCAGCCACAGCCAATCTGATGACTGTCCCCATGTATAAACTAGCCACCAAGGGGGGAAAATCACTGGCAGTTCTTGGGGCCAAGGCCTGGAACACACTCCCCACGGACCTCCGTCTAACATCATCAGAACAGACTTTCAAAAAATCCTTAAAAACCTGGATCTACGGACTCTCAGAATCAAAATGTAAAACTCTGGTCTAATTATAATCAAACAACCTAAACGCAGTCAAAAACACCGTACAACCTGTCAGCAATGAAGACAAAGCGCCAGGATGCTCCCTGGAGTGACAGAGCGCTATACAAAAACCAACAAACATCAAACATCAAACACAATATAATTGGGTTCCTGAGCACCTCTTCATATACAGCCGGTGGTCAGTGCTATCGCCGACCCCTGCAAGCTGATCATGATCATTGCAGTTTTGTGGATATTGCTACTCCAAGCAACCTAGCTGATTCATCCGAAGGGATTCCACAAGCTCTTTGCCTTTCAGTAAGCCCTCCAGCCTGGACAACCGTGTTTTGTCCATACCTGGCCTGCCGCTCGTACGCCTGCTCCTGATTACTCCCACTTGTCTCCGTTGTACAGGACGGACCCACCAGACGCCCCTCCATCTCAGCATACCGAAGGTGGATAGGGGCTCCGACCCTGTCTCCAGCCTCATTTCCTGGCTCTGGCTGCAAATCTGGGTAAGTTAGGATCATTGCTGCTCCCCGCTAGCTGACTCAAGCTCTTTTTTATGGGTCTCAGTCACTCCAGATCCGTTCAGACCGGAAACGGCCTCTTCCCGATTACAACCATTGGAAGGACCTACCATCCGGGCTCAGCCTCCATTCTGGCTTCTTGCGCACTGATTGATCCTGCGCATCACCTTTGGTAAGGCCTTATCTTGACTCCAGCACTTTCCTCCAGTTCTCCAGAGGCCTCATCACTCAAGCAATCACTCTTCTTGCCCCACAGGACCCCTCTCCGTGGACGCAGACGCCACTGGTACAGGGCAAGCCCCGCTGCCCTGCCATCATCCTTACCTCAGCACTTCCCTCAGGTACTCCTAACCAACCCGGGTCTTGCATGCTCCTGACATTCTCCCATTCACCTTTGAGTGTCATGAGCACTTGTGTGCACAAAGTCCTCGGGTTGCCCCTGCAAACATTGCTTACAGTGCTAATGCAACTGTTCCAAATTGTTTCTACAACTATTGTTTTTTTTCTTCAAAATATATGATGCTTTTTAGCACTTTTAAAACAATCTACGAGTCTCCCTATTTCTCTTTCATTGTAATGTCTTGTACATTTGTATTAATTAGCTTTCTCAATAGTACCGGTTAAGACATTGTTGTTTCTCTACAATTTCTTACCCAGATCTCAACCTGGTCTATGGGTTTACTCCTGTTGTTTTTTTGCTACTCTGGCATTAATTAAGGCACTTTTAACCCTAGAAGCAGGGTCAAGGGGAGTGACCATCAGTCCTGGACCCAAGGGAACAGACGCAGACAGCCCTTCCTGAGAACCAGGACATGGGGGAGTACCAACTGCTCTGGACCCAAGGGACCAGAAGCCTACATACCCACTTGAGAGTCCCCATGAATAAAATTTGTCTTAGAGACACAACACTTACCAGCTAACATATCAGGTGCCATTGGGAAGATTTGGGGCAGACCAACTTCTTACCTAGTGGATTTAGCACCAGCAGATCCTCCCTCGAGTAGGTTGTCTGCACCCAGTCCTCAGTGTTCAACCGGCAAGGGGGACGGGCCCGGTAAATCGTAAATCATAAATCGTAAATCATACGTTCTTATATAGCGCCTTTCACCGTAAGGTCTCACGGCGCTTGCTTTAGGAACCCGTCCTGGCCTTTCCCTGCGAGATTACCCCTACTGGGCATCCCCAAGGTGAAGACCAGGCATTCCATTGCAGTGGGGCCGTAGAGTAGATTAAGCAAGCTATTGCCCAGAGTTGCAGAGTGTGAACCCACAATTTGAGTAGGCACCGAGGCGAGAATTATCGAGTCCGTGGACATTTTGAGCTCAAGGCCTTGCCGTGTCGGGGATTGAACCCTGGTCCCGGGTCTGACCTCTGCATCAAGGACTGCATCCTCTAACCAGTGAGCCACACTTCTCCACAATCCACGGTCTAGGTGTGTTCAAGCGCAGACGGCTTGCCTTTGGTGCGCATTCAGGATCTGCAACCCCTAACCTAAATAATCTAGATACTGTGGTCATCCTACTGCTGGACTATAGCTGAAACTAAAAATCTTCAAATTATCCTTTCACACCTGTTGGAGATGACTTTGCTTTACTGGGAGCGCAGATAGTATATCTTTTCAAAACTCACTCAGGTTAGCTTGGAAATAACAAATCTAGAGGAAACAAGGTAGCTGTCTAAACAAATCCATTCCTCTTTAATATGTATTTAAGCTGAATTCACAGATATTCTGCAACGTCTACACCTCCTTCCTGAACTCTCCTTCCCCAAGACATTGACCAACTTTAGCTAAATATGAACATGCACTAGCAACCATGTTACTTTTTCAGGCTATCTTATCTCTTTATGTTATAGGTCTCTAATGCCATTCCTTTCGAAACCTAATACCCTGCAAGATTATGGATTTTGCTTTATGTTCCATTCACTCTAACTTTGCACTATGCTCAGTCTAGGTTCGGATTTTACAGTTTGCTAGCTACCAATGCTCTGCTTAAGTCCACACTGCTTACTCTCACAATTCATTATGTCCTTGGTTCCAACATTATGTTTTAGAGACTACTTACTATTTTGTCTTTAACTTCTCCTTTACTTCTCCCCTATTATTTCCGTACATATAATTAATTGTCTGCTTGTAATTGTTTATGTCTATGTGTAAAATCAATAACGTCTTTTAGCAAAGGAAACATATACACATACAGCAACTAGAGATGTAACAAGTTTGAGAAAACGAGTCACAGAAAATTAAATAGGTCTTAAAAAATGGTGCACTCAATCTTAATTTTTCTACAGATTTTTTTATAGGGCTCCTTGATATTGGAATATGGCAGAGCTCGGTTTGACAAACTTTCATTCAGCTTATAGGAAAAATTGCAGAATAATTACAGGGAACATGAATATGAAAGCTGTGGGCAGAAATAAGTGAAGTATAAACATAGTTGTGAATTGATACCTGAACTACACTAACAAATTCAGTTATTTCCAAGCACAACTTCGTCTCATACAATTGCACTTTTTCACAGAGCGTACTTGACAAGACTGAAATGGGGTTGATAGCATTCTCACAGTGCCTACTCTGTTAGGAGAAGAGAGGGGGGCCTATTGCACATGGTCTGGACCTGTAGAATACTGACCACTTTCTGGGAAAAGGTCCTCTCAACAACAGAAATGTTCAGTTGGCATCTCCCTAGGGATCCTCAGATGACCCTCTTACACATACAGATTAATATAGAGAGCAATAGACATAAACCTGTTATGGCGCGCCTAATGGTTGCAAAAAAAGATATTACAAGACTCTGGAAAAGTGAGATGCCTCCCAGATTGGATGGCTGGATCGTGGCATAGCTGTGGAATGCCAGATATATGCGGTCAGCGGCTCCCCGCATATAAATGTGAAGAAATGGGGAGATTGAGCCCACTATATAGGGATCATGTTGCAGTCACACTGGAATCGACCACGGACCATAGACAAGGAAAGCTGAGCATTTTCATTGACTGGTTGAGGGTAGTGTATTTCTGTACACGCAAGGTGGGAGCCTGGGAGGGAGATGGAGATGGGACCGAGGGGCACAAGAACGCGAGAGGCGTACTTTTGGAAATTAGAATTTTGTCTGTTCTAGCCATATGTATTGGAGAAAATTCAATAAAATGTTTTCCATAAAGAGAAATACATTTTTGACAATTTAAAATTAAAAACTGCAGCCCAGGCAACAATCATGGGACTCTGTAATATCCTTTAACAATGTTGTGGGTTAAGTGAGAGAAGTAAGCATTCCTGAAATCAGACAGCTCTAAAACACCAAAGTGCTTCATTTTGTTGACTCTTAGTCGCTGATATATATCTAGGAGATGTATAACTAGTACCTTCTGTAAGCCTTGTACGGCATCATAGCACAATTATGTTGTATAAAAACTCTAGTAGCCGAGGGGTTGTTTGATGCAGTTTATTAGGCTTGGTTGTAGATTGGTAGATCCATGTACAGTAGCCCCACCAGGAGCAGCCTGCCTGCTGCTTAGCCCATTCTCCAGCTGTCACACCTCACCACACAGGCACCCAAGCGTTCCATACATCATCACCACACCAACGTTCCACACAGAACACTCACACTGGCTGAGCAGCTAGGGCCCAAGGTGACATGGGAGATGTATGAATACATAGGCAAGATATAACATATCTTCTCCCTTTAGTAAGAAACAAAAAATTAAGATGCTAGATAGAGACAACTATTCCCATATTTTCTAGTAACAGAGAATGTGTTAATTGCACATGGATGCAAGGTGGAACAAAACATTTTATGAAGAACTAAGCAATGTACAAAGCAGAGAGGATGCATAAATAAATAAATACATAAGAAATATAACCTATCCGCCCCACATAAAAACAGATAAATATATAGAGAAGTAAACTGGTTAGACAATATTGCCTTATACATCACACGTACTAGACAGCAGACATAGAAATACTCACAAAACAAACTTCAAGTAAGAAACTGAATTACGCAAAAACATCTGAGAAATGGGTGTGAAACATCCCAACAAAGTGCAACCATTGCAACGTGTAGCCACAGGCAACCATATCCGGAAGTCCCACCAGGAGCAGCCTGCCTGCTGCTCAGCCCATACTCCAACTGTCACACCTCACCACACGGGCACCCAACCCTTAAATCCATCATCACCACACCAACATTCCACAGAGAACACTCACACTGGCTGAGCAGCTCGGGCTCAAAGTGGCAGGGGAGATGCATGAATACATAAGTAAGATATAATAATTTCACTATGACTTCTTCCCCTACAATTGCTTGTGAAGAGCACAGAGTTCTAACAAAAAAACTTGAGTGTTGATTCAGCTCACAGAGTGTGCCTGCACTGTGAGCTAAGCTGCTGGAGAAGACAGCTTTGGAAGCATTTACTTTCCTGTGCAGAAGCCTCATAATGTACACAAAAATATTTATTTTCTCTGCTGGCACCTATTCCGAATTCCTTTTCATTGGCTAATGTCACACATATATATATTGTTTAATGCCTGTGAAAAATGTGTAGTACATTACAGTTTAGACCATGATTTAATTAGCAACCTCATTGTTCTGTCTGATTTACAATGTTATTTATTTTTAAATATGTTTGGGTGTTTGTTTCTGAAAGACAAACAAAATTGAAAAGTTTGGTGTCATACCAATGGCGGCCATTCCTCAAACTTCTTATACTTTGAAAGGTAGTGCTGTGATGGCAGTTCCTTTCAAGCTACAGAAATGACCACATAGGTTAGCTCTAAATTTTACTGATGGATGACCACCGGGATGGCGGACTTAATGTCCTCCACCATTTTCATGGACGATTCTGTGTTCATCAAACAAAACAACCAAAAGCTTAATCTCAGAACAAATCACACACCATGTCTGGTTACCCTTTACAGATGCTCAGGAAACCTTTAGGGACAGGTTACATAACAGCAGCCAATCCAGAGGTGGCTACAACGCTGCTGACATTCATGTCGAAAATATGCAAGGGACCTCATGGCAGAAGGTGCTTCTCCAGCCAGGGTTCAGCTTGCATCATATCTAGAGTAAACAAATATTCTCAGCAGAGGCAGGACAGAAGGTGTCCTTCCCTGTTCTTCCCGACCAGAGCCAGAGATAGCTGCAGTAGGCCTTGGAAAGGAGGTCGGAAATTCTCCAACGAGAAATATTCAGGTGAGATCACAAATGAAGTTAAGGGAGTGACTGGGGATATGGTTAATATGAAGTGTGCACTGTTAGTCTTACAAGTCCTCCTGTACAACAAGTAAATGCCAGCACTAAAAGAAGAACCCATTGTGGTGGAGTTGAAGGTGCAGAAACTACCAAAACATAGACCCATTGTTTAGGTACCAGTCTTATGGAGCAATAGATTCTTAGTTAGGGAGAGAGAATTAGACAAAATGCTGTCCAACATAAATTTATATCTGGGATACACAAGAAGCCGGGAGATTGGAAGACACATGTAGATTTATAATTGCCAGTTTCTTTCTTTCAAGTAGATAGATCAGATATGGGATTTTTTATGTGTGTGCCATTTTGCTTGTCTTTCAACCCATGGTGATTTATGAAGCACTTAAAACCATGCAGGCAAACCTGAGTCCAGGGGTTTCAAGATGATGCTTTATCACAGCAATATGGTATTTATGGCACATGATATTTATGGCACAAGAGAAGTTAGTGGAGCAGAGTCACGTGTGAATGGTGATTACAGTGCTGTAGGACCTTGGATTGATTTGTAACAAAACTGGAGCAAGTCAATTGAGATGAGGCAGTTACTTGGGTACATGAATAGTTCTCTGAAAAACCTGGCCCAGAAAGTGGGATTGAATTGTCTTTTTTAATACAGGCATTTTTACCGGGAATTTGCACTATCCGGCCATTCAGAGAATGAAAATATTGCAACTTTGACATGACTCATCATATATGAAACAAGGACAATTTCCTGTACTTTCCTGAAGAGGCCATAAGAGACCTACACTGGCTGCTGGAGTGCATGGAGGCCAGGAACTGCTAACCTTATAGCGGCATGATCCCTCAAGTTGCCTTGATGCTAGTAATGACATGTTTCAGATGCATTTATAATGCCAATAATGACCGTCAGGCCATGTTGGCCCACTCTGACCAAAGATGACTGTAATGGATGTATGACACTATATTGAGAAAAACAATATTGACGTACAGAAATATCACAAAAAAACCTGAAGACTAATTATCACAACCCTAAACTGAAACAATAGACAGAAATATCGATGACAAAATAAACAAGCATTGGCATTACAATAGGACTCGCATTTAAGCAAGACCTATTGCATTGCAAATGGCAATGCTTGGGGCGACGAGGCACGAGGGGGGTGCGGTGAGAAGGCATCAGACTGCAGGAGGGGAGCACAGGAAGAAAGTAGTCTGTGCTGTAAAGGGGCCAGTAGACGTGTAAGGATACAAATGACTGACATGGCTGTCATGGGGAGGGACTAACAAGCTTAAAACCAATCGAAAGGCAGCATTTATAACCTAATGCAAAAATAACAGTTGATGGACAGAATGCAGAACAATGTCATACATTCACCCCAGTACAGAGATCTGGACTTAAATCCATCGTTTTTTTGCTCACCATGCCTTTCCAGTTTGACCCAGCCATATGCAAATCAGTCTTGACCCTGTGCCCCATGGGAACAGTCCAGCCCAAACTGCCAAGCCAGGTCCTCCCTGGAGTGGAAACAAGCATTTATAACCTAAGCCAATGAAGAAGATTGGCCTGAGAGTGAGCAGAGCTTCCACGAAGCTTCCACACTATAGTGTACACTGCACACCTCGCAAAGTGATGGCAACGCATTCGCATTGCAACGCTAGGCGAGAGGTACAAAGACCAAAAATCGTATACACATTAAAACTAATAAAACATAACAATAAAAAAAACAAAATATATACAACAATACATAAAGAAAAAAAGATATATATATATATACATTTGTATATGTATGTGTATATATATATATTTATATATATATATATACACAAATACACATAAGTGGTGCACACAAAAAAAATAACTAGTCTCCAACCAACCTATAAAAACAGTTAAAACACATAGGTATGTTTTTTTCATTAAGAAACAGCATGAAAAAGCCATAAAAATGCACAACAAAATGCTTAATGAAGAACAATTACAGCAGGATAGCGTCACTCTGCCGGATTGCAACTCTACAAAAGAAGACATCAACACTTCAAAGAACCACTAAATATAAATAAATCGTACAAACAAAGTAAGTTTGGCAGTAAATGACAGCTAACAAAACTATTAAAAAATCAAAAACTATGTTACGATAAGGAATATTTACAACAATGTGACACATTTATTTTTCCAACATACAGGTGCACCAGCTACAAGATTTACAAAATGATAAAAGGAAAATAAAACGAATGCATGAACACTGAATGACTCGAAATACAAAAAAATTCCTCCTCAAAAGTAAGTATTTTAGCTAAAGCACAACACTAACATTAAAGTAAAAATAAAGCGTTGACACATTTAAAAAGATAAACCAAAACAAACAAATTCCTAACTATGGAGCTGATTTATATCTTGGAGGATAAAGAACTCGTTGCAACAACGGATTTCCCTCCTGCCTAGACTATAGTCGGCCTGCCCGATTTAAATTTGGGCAGACCATAGTTTGAAGACTAGCGCTTGATTAGTAGTAGCACTGCTCCACTTTCCTAAAACTCTAAATTTAATTTATTGTTCTCAGGTGCCCTTCTTCACCCTCCCACCTCCCTCACTTGTCCTGAAGAAGACCCCGGAGTAGGGC
The DNA here is from genome assembly GCF_964263255.1 of Lissotriton vulgaris. Classification (NCBI taxonomy): domain Eukaryota; kingdom Metazoa; phylum Chordata; class Amphibia; order Caudata; family Salamandridae; genus Lissotriton; species Lissotriton vulgaris. Next base: position 1,434,934,063 of record NC_141689.1, on the reverse strand, counting down.
AGGAATCAGCCTACAATTGTATGGGGTCGAAACGTCGACACACCTTTATCATCCTACCCCCTAAACAACAGAACATTTAGTGACTGTGTTATCTGTATAGGATAGGATTATTTAATGATGGATTTATTTTTTGACAATGCATATATGTCAATGTGGTACTGAACTTTGAATGTGCATAAGACCACTTGTGATTACCCTTTCAATTTGCTTTCTACCCTCGACACCATCCCAACCACGGTTCCCCCTTTCACCTGTCCCCTCTCCTCCTTTGACACTGAGATCATTTATATGCTTTCTATGTATGAATTATCAGACAATTAATTTGCATTTGAGGATGTATATTAAAGAACATCACTCATACTGATTTGTCTATATAAATGATTTTTAATGTTGTCCACTAATTTATGTGTTTAGTATGTTGTTCCAACTGGGACCACTCTATATACAACATAGTTTGAAGACAGCGTCGGCTAACTCCTATGATGGCCAGCCGGTGTAAAGACCATCAGATATTTTCCTATATGTCCAACTGCCTAATTTAGATGTGCAGAAATATGGCCATTTTACAATGCCTGTCACAGCCAGGAAATAACATAAATTAATAAAAGAAGATAACACTTATGATTTTGTCGCTGAACTCTCCGTCAGTGAAGTAATGATGCAAAAAATACAACTCTCCTCCAAAAATGTTAAAAATGTGTCAAAAACCATACAAAATCAAATAGAACATCCAATTTGACACCAATAATCCATGGATTCTACTCAGAATTTGAAAAAAAAATTCTAGGAAAATCAGAAAATCAAGAAACAAGTAAAACATTATTTTGGTTGAAAATTAGCAAGGTTATCATTGCAGAAAAAACACACCTATGTTAAAACTAAAGCCAAACGCTTGAAAAACGTAAAAAGTTAAAAGAAAGAAGCCCACCCAAAAACACTTACAACCCTCTTCTAAGACACAACACGGTAAAAAAGCATGAACAGCAGTGTTAAACATATACAATAAACATATAAAATACAAACAAATATTGCATTTCACAATAAGGTCTACCGCAGTACCATAAATTAATGTGTAGTGCACTGAAAAACAGTCAGCCCATCCTCCACCTGGACTACTTTACTGACGGAGGTGCCATTGGTTAAATTTAGAAATGTCTGCCTCCCAGCGGACATTTCTAGCATTGAGAAGAACCACTGCCACTATGGGTCTTGTCAATGCATTGTGATTTTGCTGTATGGCTCTCTCAGCATGATGCACACAAATGTACAAGTCTTTTTTTATTTCAGAAAGAAAATCCACAAGCAAGAGTTCTTTTTGAAAAGACAAAAATCCAATCCCCACTTGCCATGGGAGTTTTCTTCCATGATAAGGGGGCATTGAGCACTTTTCAAAGTCTCTTACTGACAGATTTCTCCTGGCGGTGGTGGTGACGAGCATCGAAAAACAGCTATATGTCCGCCCATCCACCGTCATCAAACTATGGTCCACCCACATTTAAATCAGGCAGATGGACCATAATCTTGGCAGGGCCAAAAGTTCATTGACGTTGTGACGGAGTTCCCTCTACGTCAAGAAATATATCAGGTCCTAAGTCTAAACATCTACAGGTTACACATAAAATAGAACAAAATAGGTTTAAAACCATGTCCACAAACTCCACAAACAGCCCATAATGATAAAGTAAGATTGCATAATCCAAGAAACTGGAATAAATACAACAGGAACATTTAAATAAATACAGACTTCCATCCTATAGAAATCAATCTAAAAATTCCTTGATTTATTAATCTTTAAAATAAGAAACATGTTACAAATGTTTAAAAAACTCTATAAAAACATGTTTTATGTACCTTTTAATATAGTATAATGTTTAAAAAACCAAAGTAATGAAGAAAATTACATTTGTTAAATAATAATGTACAAAATGTTTTGAAAAATGCTATAACTACGAATAAAAATGTGTGCAACTACAACTATATCATATATGTAATCGTAATTATTCTGATGTAAAAAAAGATTTTGTCATTAAAAATATATTTTTCAAAAAGCTTGTAATAGATATTGTAATATAATGCATTGTAAATTAGTTAATTTTAAAAGAGATGTCTGAAAAATGTCTATAACAATGAAGTCTAAAAAAGTGATACTTTACCAAAACAATATTATTAAAGCAACAAACGTCCGATTTAGGAGGTTCTGATTTACTATTCCCACTCCAAACTAAACCACATTGGATAATGAGTGAAACGTTTTGGGGTTTAGATTTACTGTTTTTTTTGTATTATTTTTTAATAGAGTTACAGATGCCCACAAATGAAAACCATACATTGATATTGATCAAAATATCAAAATGTAAAGCAGCATAGCAAACAACCTAGCAGAATATGTTTAAGATGGTGATGACCCTTAATATCTTTAGTTCTAAGAATTACTGCTTCAAGTTCAAAAACTTTACAAAACATGGGTCACCAATTACAAAATAAGGGAGGTGTGGGATCAACCCAAGCCCTGGTGGTGCATAATCGTGCACTTACAATTTCTGCTGAGTCTCTGGGATTACTACCGCGTTTATGAGCCAACATAATATATTTCAGAAAAGGGGGTGGTGATGAACAGAGTGTCTGAATTAAGTAGACCACTCTTACCCAGTCCAAAGATCAGGGCTTGATCCATCACCGTTATTTATCTCACTGCCCCATCCCAGCTCAGAACCTGGCTATATGCAAATCAGTCTGTCCTTGGCCCAGTGCATCATGGGAACAGGGCAGACAAAACTACCAAGCCAATTCTTCACCAGAAAGGAGACAAGCTACCGGGGACCGGTTTCTGGCATTTCAGCCGTCGTCGGCCCGGCTTGCTTGAATCCTGATGGTGCAGTGAGCAAGGGACTCATGTCTGAGTATATCCTGCCACACCTATAGTGGCCAAAAACCATTCAGAAAAGGGGGTGGTGATGAACAGAGTGTCTGAATTAAGCAGACCACTCTTACCCGGTCCAAAGATCAGGGCTTGATCCATCACCGTTATTTAGCTCACTGCACCATCCCAGCTCAGAACATCCAATTTTCTGGATGAAGAAGTTGTTAAGGGAGTGACAGAGTTCCTGAGAGGGGGTGGGCTTCAGAGTAGTTCTGTCGGAGAATGCCAGGTTATGCACAATCGAGAAAATTTCCCTTGATTGGTTCTCCGCAGCGAGAACTTTGGAGGAGAAATAGGCTGTTTTTTGCCGCCAAGATGGTCTGTTTATATTGGGTCAAGATGTTAGTGAACTCCAATCGAAGTAAGGGGCAGTAGTTTCTCCTCCAGGCACGCTCCACTCGGCGTACCGCTAATTTGATGATCTTGAGGTCCTCATTAAACCACAGGTTTGCATCCTTCTCCCGCTTTGAGGTGACCCGCTTCAGGGGGGCGATGGAGTCGCAACCTGAGGTGAGCCACTGATCAATGGACGTGACCTGGGAAAGAGTGGATAGACCTTGTAGGAGGGGGTAAGAAGCGGTGAGTGAGGCAAATAAATTGTCGGGGTCTACTCGCCCCCAAGCCCGGACCCAGACATTTTTAGGAAGTGGGGGATTGACCGGGGGGTGGGTGGGAATGGCAAATGAGATCAGGTGATGGTCCGACCACGTGCAGGGTGAGATGGATAGGGACTTTACGGGACAATTCAAGGACCAGATCTGGTCTAAGATATGTCCTTTGACATGGGTAGGGGAGTGCATATGGGATATGAAATTGAGAGATTGAAGGGTGTCTGAAAATTCTTTTGAAGAAGGGCATTCTGCGGGGTCTGAAGGCCAGAAGTTAAAATCACCCAGAAGCAAAATGGAGGAGTTATTGACCGTGATCGTGGCTAATACTTCCAGAAAGCTGGGGAGAAACAATAAGGGCGATTGGGGGGGACGATAGATAAGTACACAGGTGAGAGGGGGGGTAATGGAAGTGGTACGGATAGCCAGGTGCTCCGTAGTAGCAATATCTGGCAAAGAGAGACTTTGAAAAGGGAAGTCGGCTCGGGCGATGACCGCTACGCCACCCCCAGCCCTGCCATTAGGGCGATCTGTGCGTAAAGCATAGTATGGGGCTGGGAGGGTGGCCAATAGGACGGGGAGAGAGTCATCGCAAAACCAGGTTTCTGTTAGAAACAGAAGGTCTGGTGTATGGAGGTCCAGCAGTACCGACAGTTCGTGCGAGTGGGCTACTGCGGACCGGGTGTTCAGGTAGTAGGCCGAAAGGGCTTTAGTGGATCCAGGATTGACATCACCCCCAGAAGGGTTAGGGGGAATGTGATGAGGGGGAGGGATGGCGAAAGCAGGAGACAGTCCAAGGGAGGAGATACGGGAACAGGTGGTGGCGGCTAGAGGCCATGGGCCCTGGAGGTAGTGAAGTTCAGCGGGGGAATAGGTGATACCGTGGGCAGAGTGACGTGCCCCTAGCCCCGGCCGGCCGCGGACGGGCGCAGACGGGCTTGACTTATGCGCGACTTCGGCGCGAAGTCGGCGCTCCCGCTGCGCTCGTCCGGTGCGCTTGCTCCAGGTCGTCATTTATGTCTAGTTGCCGTGAGCCACTAGACCGCTGACCTGCACGGTGGAGAGGCGGGGCGGAAGTGGTGCAGGACCAGGCAGGAAGTGTCGCTCATGGGCTGACCCTCCGCTCAAACGGCACACAGCCGGGGCGGACCGGGGTCGAGAGCGAAGATAATAGAGGTAAGTTGGACTCAGTTGCCAATATTCTAAATCAATGTGCAGGCGCAATGCTTTTAGTCAGCATAGAACAATTTTAAAACACACAGAGTGCGCGATGCTTTTAGTCAGCATAGAACAATTTTAAAACACACAGAGTGCGCAACACAGCTATCAATCAGCTGGGTTGTGCAATTTTTTAAAATAAATGTATTCAGCGTAAGAGCGTGCAAATAGCCTGCCCACCGCTGTAGTCTGCCGTAGTTTTCTGATCGCGGGGTGAAACAGGAAGCAAGATATACAAAAAAAGATACTGCAGCCACTAGACCGCTGACCTGCACGGTGGAGAGGCAGGGCGGAAGTGGTGCAGGACCAGGCAGGAAGTGTCGCTCATGGGCTGACCCTCCGCTCAAACGGCACACAGCCGGGGCGGACCGGGGTCGAGAGCGAAGTTAATAGAGGTAAGTTGGACTCAGTTGCCAATATTCTAAATCAATGTGCAGGCGCAATGCTTTTAGTCAGCATAGAACAATTTTAAAACACACAGAGTGCGCGATGCTTTTAGTCAGCATAGAACAATTTTAAAACACACAGAGTGCGCAACACAGCTATCAATCAGCTGGGTTGTGCAATTTTTAAAAATAAATGTATTCAGCGTAAGAGCGCGCAAATAGCCTGCCCACCGCTGTAGTCTGCCGTAGTTGTCTGATCGCGGGGTGAAACAGGAAGCAAGATATACAAAAAAAGGTACTGCAACCACAAGACCGCTGACCTGCACGGTGGAGAGGCAGGGCGGAAGTGGTGCAGGACCAGGCAGGAAGTGTCGCCCATGGGCTGACCCTCCGCTCAAACGGCACACAGCCGGGGCGGACCGGGGTCGAGAGCGAAGATAATAGAGGTAAGTTGGACTCAGTTGCCAATATTCCAAATCAATATGCAGGCGCGATGCTTTTAGTCAGCATAGAACAATTTTAAAACACACAGAGTGCGCAACACAGCTATCAATCAGCTGGTTTGTGCAATTTTTAAAAATAAATGTATTCAGCGTAAGAGTGCGCAAATAGCCTGCCCACCGCTGTAGTCTGCCGTAGTTGTCTGATTGCGGGGTGAAACAGGAAGCAAGATATACAAAAAAAGATACTGCAGCCACTAGACCGCTGACCTGCACGGTGGAGAGGCAGGGCGGAAGTGGTGCAGGACCAGGCAGGAAGTGTCGCTCATGGGCTGACCCTCTGCTCAAACGGCACACAGCCGGGGCGGACCGGGGTCGAGAGCGAAGATAATAGAGGTAAGTTGGACTCAGTTGCCAATATTCTAAATCAATGTGCAGGCGCGATGCTTTTAGTCAGCATAGAACAATTTTAAAACACACAGAGTGCGCAATACTTTTAGTCAGCATAGAACAATTTTAAAACACACAGAGTGCGCAACACAGCTATCAATCAGCTGGGTTGTGCAATTTTTAAAAATAAATGTATTCAGCGCAAATAGCCTGCCCACCGCTGTAGTCTGCCGTAGTTGTTTGCCCTGTTCCCATCATGCACTGGGACAGGAACAGACTAATTTGCATATAGCCAGGTTCTGAACTGGGATGGTGCAGTGAGCTAAAAAATGGTATTGGATCTAGCCCTGATCTCTTGACTGGGTGAGAGTATTCTGCTTAATTCAGAGACTCTGTCCATCACCACCCCTTGTTGTTAAATATTTTGTCCACCCTAAGCGTGGAAGGGTATACTCAGATGTGAGTCCCTTGATCATTGCACCATGAGGATTCAAGCAAGCCGGGCCGACGGCGGCTGAAATGCCAGAAACCAGTCCCCGGAATCTTGTTTCCTTCCCAGTGTAAGAATTGGCTTGGTAGTTTGGTTTGCCCTGTTCCCATCATGCACTGGGACAGAACAGACTAATTTGCATATAGCCAGGTTCTGAACTGGGATAGTGCAGTGAGCCAAAAAACGGTGTTGGATCTAGCCCTGATCTCTTGACTGGGTGAGAGTATTCTGCTTAATTCAGAGACTCTGTCCATCACCACCCCTTGTTGTTAAATATTTTGTCCACCCTAAGCGTGGAAGGGTATACTCAGATGTGAGTCCCTTGCTCATTGCACCATCAGGATTCAAGCAAGCCGGGCCGACAACGGCTGAAATGCCAGAAACCGGTACCCGGAAGCTTGTTTCCTTCCCAGTGTAAGAATTGGCTTGGTAGTTTGGTTTGCCCTGTTCCCATCATGCACTGGGACAGGAACAGACTAATTTGCATATAGCCAGGTTCTGAACTGGGATGGTGCAGTGAGCTAAAAAACGGTGTTGGATCTAGCCCTGATCTCTTGACTGGGTGAGAGTATTCTGCTTAATTCAGAGACTCTGTCCATCACCACCCCTTGTTGTTAAATATTTTGTCCACCCTAAGCGTGGAAGGGTATACTCAGATGTGAGTCCCTTGCTCATTGCACCATCAAGATTCAAGCAAGCCGGGCCGACAACGGCTGAAATGCCAGAAACCGGTACCCGGAAGCTTGTTTCCTTCCCAGTGTAAGAATTGGCTTGGTAGTTTGGTTTGCCCTGTTCCCATCATGCACTGGGACAGGAACAGACTAATTTGCATATAGCCAGGTTCTGAACTGGGATGGTGCAGTGAGCTAAAAAATGGTATTGGATCTAGCCCTGATCTCTTGACTGGGTGAGAGTATTCTGCTTAATTCAGAGACTCTGTCCATCACCACCCCTTGTTGTTAAATATTTTGTCCACCCTAAGCGTGGAAGGGTATACTCAGATGTGAGTCCCTTGATCATTGCACCATGAGGATTCAAGCAAGCCGGGCCGACGGCGGCTGAAATGCCAGAAACCAGTCCCCGGAATCTTGTTTCCTTCCCAGTGTAAGAATTGGCTTGGTAGTTTGGTTTGCCCTGTTCCCATCATGCACTGGGACAGAACAGACTAATTTGCATATAGCCAGGTTCTGAACTGGGATAGTGCAGTGAGCCAAAAAACGGTGTTGGATCTAGCCCTGATCTCTTGACTGGGTGAGAGTATTCTGCTTAATTCAGAGACTCTGTCCATCACCACCCCTTGTTGTTAAATATTTTGTCCACCCTAAGCGTGGAAGGGTATACTCAGATGTGAGTCCCTTGCTCATTGCACCATCAGGATTCAAGCAAGCCGGGCCGACAACGGCTGAAATGCCAGAAACCGGTACCCGGAAGCTTGTTTCCTTCCCAGTGTAAGAATTGGCTTGGTAGTTTGGTTTGCCCTGTTCCCATCATGCACTGGGACAGGAACAGACTAATTTGCATATAGCCAGGTTCTGAACTGGGATGGTGCAGTGAGCTAAAAAACGGTGTTGGATCTAGCCCTGATCTCTTGACTGGGTGAGAGTATTCTGCTTAATTCAGAGACTCTGTCCATCACCACCCCTTGTTGTTAAATATTTTGTCCACCCTAAGCGTGGAAGGGTATACTCAGATGTGAGTCCCTTGCTCATTGCACCATCAAGATTCAAGCAAGCCGGGTCGACGACGGCTGAAATGCCAGAAACCGGTCCCCGGAAGCTTGTTTCCTTCCCAGTGTAAGAATTGGCTTGGTAGTTTGGTTTGCCCTGTTCCCATCATGCACTGGGACAGGAACAGACTAATTTGAATACAGCCAGGTTCTGAACTGGGATGGTGCAGTGAGCTAAAAAACGATGTTGGATCTAGCCCTGATCTCTTGACTGGGTGAGAGTATTCTGCTTAATTCAGAGACTCTGTCCATCACCACCCCTTGTTGTTAAATATTTTGTCCACCCTAAGCGTGGAAGGGTATACTAAGATGTGAGTCCCTTGCTCATTGCACCATCAGGATTCAAGCAAGCCGGGCCGACGACGGCTGAAATGCCAGAAACCGGTCCCCGGAAGCTTGTTTCCTTCCCAGTGTAAGAATTGGCTTGGTAGTGTGGTTTGCCCTGTTCCCATCATGCACTGGGACAGGAACAGACTAATTTGCATATAGCCAGGTTCCGAACTGGGATGGTGCAGTGAGCTAAAAAACGGTGTTGGATCTAGCCCTGATCTCTTGACTGGGTGAGATTATTCTGCTTAATTCAGAGACTCTGTCCATCACCACCCCTTGTTGTTAAATAACATAATATCTTTAGCAAATCATACCCCAGGTAGCGAGAGAGATGCAAATCAAAGCCAGACCAGAAATGTTTTAACCAGTGGCAGCCAGCAAACATGTGGACAATATCAGCAGAATCAGAGACACACTAAAGACAGATAATCTCACCGTCGGAATTTTATCTCATGTGTAATACATCCTACATATAGCTTTAAAAGGCTGCAATGTGAGACTAGCTGAAGCAAGCGAGCAATTAACAATGTCAAATGCATCATCAATCTCTTCTGCTGAGATAGTCTCTTCTAAATTACTACTCCACTTTCAGCAAGCAGAGGCTGATCTTCAGCTATATAGGCACACAAAACCTTTTAGAATGATTTGATTGATAACGTGCCAACAGTAGTAAAGATAGACTTCAATACATCATAGCCCTCCCCAGCAGCTAAAAATAGCTATTTATATGAAAAAAGTCCAAAATCTGTAGATTTTTTTAAAGGACTCACAGGTAAGACCATATCAAGTTTGAAGAGTGGAAAAAGTGCAGAGCCTGACATGTTAAAAAGCTGACCTATATTTTGAAGGCCTAGGTTGGACCAGAGTTTAACCAATGCATCATGAAATATAGGAGGAAAGTTAGGGTTACCCCACAATGATGTGTAAGAATGTACTAATGGCACTGCATATTTAACTTTGATTTCCCCCAGATCTGGTGGATGTCTTTGATTATCTTAAACCAATCCTATTTGTAGTAGTTCGGGTCGGACCATCTGCTAAGAAAATGCCTGAAATCAGACCCCAGAACAATATCATATTCCAGAAGAGTCGTGGTCATGATCCGTAAGTATATTCCGCATGTGATGACAAAAAGTAGGCCAGAAATACAACTTTAAAACAGGGAGTTGGAAACCACCTTGATTGGGTGGGCATTTCGTGTAGCAGATTGCCAGCCTAGCTTTCTTGTAACCCCAGATGAAACTGCCATTAAACCCCCACAAGGCACATGAAAACTGAATCTGGGACTCACAGCGGAATCGCCTGCAATAAATAGAGACTTTTAGGGAAGATGTTCAACTTAACAATATTGCACCGGTTTGTTCAGCTGATTGGGAGATGATTTCATTACCACAGCTTGATACTAACTAGTTGTAAAAGGAACTCATAATTCAATTAAACAATACAATCCAGTTTGTCAGTGAGCTTAACCCTAAAGTAGGTGGCTATAAAAGCGTTTCCAGAGATTGGGGTCTTTTCATGAAAAGTAAGCCGAACCTGAGTTTTTAAAAAACTAAGTTTATATCCAGAATCTGTGTCAAACCTATCCGCCTCTGCAGAAATTTGCTCAATTGCCTCTGGGCCACAAGAGTATATTACAACATCATCTGCATAGGCACTGATTTCTAATTCTACCCCATTAGAAATTATTGGTTGAATTAGATGGTTAGAAATAAGTACCCAAAGGTAAGGTTTAATATAGAGGGCGAACAATAACAGAGATTAGTGGACAGTGCTGGCACATGCCCCTATAGATAGCAAATGAGGGAGAGCTATACCCTACAAGAATTAGCCTAGCCGTAGGTGTCTGATATAGGGACTTAACCAGAGAGAGGAATCTGAGGCCATTGCCAAACACGGACATTACTGACCAGATAAAGCCTTATGACCCAATCGAATGCCATCTCTGTGTCCAGTAGTATCATTCCCATCCCACTGCCATTGGTTCTAGCCACGGCAAATACAGCAATAGCAGTATTCATTTGTCCGGCAGTTTCCCTTCCAAGAACAAAATTATGTTGTTGTGGTGAGACAATATACTGGAACAGAGGAGCCAAACTGGTAGCAAGAACTTTAGTAAAAAAAATTGCATCAGAATTATTCAGGGCGATAGGCCATAAAATCCCCTCTCCTGAGGAGGCTTAATCCTTCTTCAGAAAAATATGATATTAATGAACTTCCAGGAATCAGGAGCTTCACCCCCATCATCGATGTGTGACATAACAGTCATGAGTAGGGGTAGAAGTGTTTTGCTAAATGACTTTTAAAACTCCAGGGGGATAGCATCCTCCCCTGCTGCCTTTCCTGAGGGCAGGGACTTAATCGCAAGCTCAAGTTCTTGGATAGTAATATCTTCATCCAATATTTGCATCTGATGGTGCACCAGACAAGTCAGATTGGCCCTCTGTATATTCATCGATCAAGGGCTAAATATCTGGATCAGTGTGGTCATACAGATCTTTATAAAGTCAGTGAATTGCCTACCTAGAGTTTGTGGATCAAAGTTCAAAATATCATCTTTATCACAATAGCATTCCTGTGCCTTTTTTCGGTGATCCGGTAGGCTAATTCCCATCCAATATTTTCCTCATATTCATATTGGAAATCCTATTCCAACTCCAAATGTAACCACATTGGGGAAAGCGTTGGACTTTAGAGGGGTGCAAAATGTATATTTCCACTCTAAACCTTACCACATTTTGAAAGTGTTGGACTGTGGAGGAGTCTGCTTTATCATTCCCCACTAAATGTTACCACATTGAAAAAGTGTTAGACTTTGGCAGGGTGCACTATTCCCATTCCCATTTCTGCTCCTAACCATATCACACTGGGGAAAGTGTTGGACATTGAAGGAGTCAGATTTGCTATTGTCACTCCAAACTAAACCCAACTAGAGAAAGTGTTGGAATTTGGGGGTGTCAGATTTATCAAATGTAACCACATGGCAGAAAGTTTATACAACACAATTCGGACAGTGGACCACTCTTATAATCTCAAAGCACCAACCCACATATCACCAACATGTATATGTAATTTTCGATAAGATTGCGTGCAATTTTCAAATACTCTCTGTTCTAAGAGTATATCCCAAAACCTTGGGAAAAAAGTCAATGTTTTTTGTCAAACTTGAAAAAGCACCGCTTCAAAGTTAAATCTCCACTAAGCATGGGTGATAAATATTTTATCAAAGAATGTCCCAAATGAAAAGACGTTGAATCATGATTGCAAAAGCTATCAGCCGAAAGAACTTGGCGTGTGGATTTGGAGACGCCAGCTGGGGTTTACAGGACCGACCCTGACAGGTAACTACATTAAGGTGACTTTAATATTGCGTTCCAACTGGAGAATAAGAAGTGGGACCACTGGACGGTGCAAAATGCTCACGTCACATTACTAAGGTAACTACCTCAAGGTGATTTACGTATTGCGTCCCAAGCGAAGAACAAGAAGTGGGACCTTTGGACTGTGATAAGTGCGCTTGTCCAAATATTAAGGCGAATACCACATTTTACATCGTCAGAAAAATTAGTGTGAAACGCATTTGAAGATAAAATATTTTCTTGAACCTGGATTTACTTCTGTTGGACTACCCGCATAGAGGGAATGGATGTATATAGATATGACGATTTGGCCTGGAATATATGTACGTTTGGTGACATCTATTGCGCCCTGAAGAAGTTCCGCTTGACGGAACGAAACGCGGTGGCTGGTTTCTTAAATGGACTATTAAAAGAACCTTGAACTTTTGCAATCACGATTCAACGTCTTTTCATTTGGGACATTCTTTGATAAAATATTTATCACCCATGCTTAGTGGAGATTTAACTTTGAAGCGGTGCTTTTTCAAGTTTGACAAAAAACATGGCAGAAACTGTTGGACTTTGGTGGGTGGGGAATGGTGTGGGCAAATTTACTACTGCCACTCCAAACAAAACTAAATTAGGGCAAGCTCTAAACATTAGTGTCCATAATTTATGACTACTACAAAATGAAGTACACTTTACACTAAAAATAATACTTTGCATGAAATAATTTTTATTAATGCAAAAAGAAAATCATATGAAATTAATACGGGAGTGGTACCAAAAAATAAATTGTACTGTGACTTTATATAAGTATAAATATGTTAAAATGACAATAAATTTATAATTAAACAAATATTTGAAAGAGAAAAACATTTAACAATATTTTACTATATTCATTTTAAAATTGGATTAGATAAATGTTTAATCCTCAATTTAACAAAACACAAAGACCAAAAACACACTTTATTATATTCATAAAAGCATATGGCTTACACATTTTAAAAAGTATATACATATAATTTGTGTTAATTTACATATATTATTTAGTTAGTGAATATATTTTGAAAAATTCCCTATAGCCCCAACATCCTACTCCTAAAATTATAACGCAAAAAAACTCTTTAAAAAAAAATAAAATATATTATTGCAAAAACAATATGCACTAAATACACAAAAAAATATTATGATATAATGCACAACAATGTTTATAACAATATAAAAAACTGTAAAACAATCATATTCTTACCTGCAATACTCTAACCTACAATATTTTTGACACCACAATATTTAAGACACAGGGCCCGATTCACAAAGGGCCTCAGCACTCATGGGGTGGAGGCCCCGCAGTTGTAGCGGAGGGCCCACACTCGTGGCGGGACCTCAGCAATGAGAAACTGCAATGGGGAGGTCCCACCAGGAGTGCGAGCCACCCGCCATGACTGCGGAGCCTCTGCCAAGAGTGCAGAGGCCCTTTGTGAATTGGCCCCACAATATTCATGTTTCATGATATTATTAAAACTACATTTTTCTGAGTACTGCCTGGTATTTTGGATGTTGTTTGTTCCAGAGACCCTGACTTTTGTTTTCAACGCACTCAACCTGATGCACGGTTCTTTGGCCCTTAGCTTGCTGGACAGTGGGCCAGTTGGGAATGGAATGGGGGCTTTAAGCTTGTTGCAGAGGACTGCAGTGATGCTCCAATGAGTGTGGGAAATGTTAAGAAAGGACTATGAGAGGTGGGTGTAATCTTAGAACAGTTTCGTTAAACTGCACCCAAACCCGCCCAAAGCGGCGCTCAAGAGAGAGCGTACCAGAAGAAGATTTTCTGCCATTTATCTAGATTTGAAAATCACAATATGTACGCCTTGTTAAAGAGTAAGTGTAGTGTAACAAACATCACCAGACATTTTCTTGAATCTGCCGACACAGTGAAAATTATATGATGTGGTTGATAATAGTCAAGCTGCACGTCTCACCTACTATGGTACCCTCGAATCAGCCCTGTTCCACAGATAACAATGCTGAGTCTTCAGACTGAAGAGTGATACACAAGGGTTGAATGATGACATTCCATGGTCTAGCCTAGGACACAAATCAATGCCAACTACAACACCTACAATATTAGAGATCCCACAAACCAATAGGGATAATTTTGGACCCTACCCCACAGGACTATGTTTTGGGTTAGTAGCTGGATACCAGCATTCACCCTAATGTATCCTTTCCCCCATACTTGGTCGGATTACAATCTTTATAATTACTCCTCTCTTCTATAGGTGCAACCAGCCACATACGAATGCCAACAGCTTGCATACTTATGGGCATATTGCACTATCATCACTAAATACATGAGATGGTGATTACATATTTTGGTGGCTAGTGTAGTACACCTCGCATGCTCTCGTTGTTTTCATTTTCCCAATTTGACCTGTAAATTCATTCCAAAATGCCCCTGAATGGCGTAACATCGCTTATAGAATCTGGGCACACCAAGTAACATGATTCACCGATTATAAACATTGTGTCCGACTGAAAGACATCAATCCCCATGATTCCAGGGGTTTTCTTAAGATGTGCACCGCGCTCGAAAAACACATCATCCAAGGCATTCCGAAATAGGACACGGCTGGTGTCTGAGTCCGACTTTCGCCAGGACTTCCGTTTGAGCAAGTTGCACCAACAAAGGAGGTAACCAAAGCTTTATAAATGCCCCTCCACGCAGTGCTATTAACCAGATGTTATCCCCAGATGGATCGGATGACCACTGGGGGCCCAAATAATGTAGGCTACACCGTGATACCTTGCAGACCATGAATGATGTTACTCGTTTACTATTTTCCCAATATTGTCCACACCGAAGGCTCTGATTTATACAATTTTTGCCTTCTTTTTAGTTTCATGGCACACATTGCACACATTATGTGCATCTAACATTTTTTACCCTACCTTGTTCATCCATGTAAAGCTGCAGACCACAGACCTTGCGCCTCATCTAGGTTTTATACCTGTGGACTTTGGATGACGGTCACATTCTCCTTCAGTGCACATGGCTCAAAACTTGTTAAACCTTACTTTATCTTCCATCCATAACAGACAATCGGTTTGTATCTTCTTTTCCTTACAAAATGAAACTGTCCCTGTCTTAGATGCCAATAAGGGTTCAGTAATACATATGCACAGGGCTAGATCTGCTTGTCATACACCACTCCACAGTTCTAGATGTCATTTTTTTTCAATTGCAGTTGGGCGCTTTAAGACATACCCAGTGGCTAGAGAGTGGACATCCCTCTTCCAATCATTAGGGAAGAAGTTTTATTATTCACTACAATTTAGGTATGACATTCACTAGATCTCCTTAATTGTTTATAAGCATGAATGAACACCAAGCACTGATGAAGTGAAGTTGCCTTGTAAGACCCGCTAACTCGTTGTGATGATGTATGTCCCTTGAACTAATTTCACCCTTTTTTATTTTTTCTGATTATTGCTTTCAGAAAGACGGTGGACCCAGAATATATGCGGGCCATCGATACACTGGCTGCTTTTGATTGCGTTGTGGCCATTATATTTTAATTTATTATCACAACCCTGCACAGAGTGACTATATACACATTTATCTAGGTCCTGAAGAATGTCCCTGAACCCCATAGGGGTCTTATATGGACTGAAACATGTTGACCACTGATAGGGGTATATTTGGTTAAAACACCCCTAGTTCTCTCTTATTTTTACTCTAACCCAGTGGCCCACTGAATAAAGTTGACCCAGCCCCCTGGAGATAGTTTTACTTTAATTCACCTTTACATGTTACACTTCTGCACTCTGTTGCTTACTGACCCTATTACACCGCTCATCTTAAACCACCTCAGCTTTTCCCTTTGGGGAGTTGTAGCCCACACCCGGGACCTTCCAGTCCGTGTGTGAGGAGGGAACCCTATGATATAGCATGTCACCTTCGGGTGAGTGAGGGTTCTTGTCCTAAAAGGTTTTCTTTTCTTTTCTTCTTTGGCAACTTCAACATACATACTACCAAGTAGTAACAGGATACTATTTGGAGATACACATTTGTGTTACACTTCACTTACTCATTAAGCAGGCGTACACGTTGTGATTTTCATGATATCTAGGGATTACGTCGCCTCTCTATGAGATCCTCTGTCTGATTATATTTATCTAGCATTATCATTTCCTCTCCAGACATTGGTCGTGTTATAAGTTGGTAATTTAGGAAGACTGGGCTCAGAAGTCAAGAAATGAAGGAATTAAAAATGAAGTTCGTTTTCTATGTAAGCATTCTTAAACAACTAAATCTAGGACAAGATCATGTAAAATGAGAACACTCACCATAGCAGAAAATAGTTGATTGGTGCATAGCCTTCTTTTTTGTGAAATTAACAGAGAACCAAATATCTTTTACTAAAACACCTCTTATGCTCCTTGAGGTACTTATACTGAGGCTTTGTATAGCAGTAACCAAAGCAGTGAATTTGGAGAAATCACTGAACAATAAATTAAATGAAGATATATGTTTTTACATTTTGATGTGCGATTACCAGACAAAGCACTGGTACGTTTGCAAATATAAAATTAAGGCTCCATACTGGTACCTATGCACAAGTTAGGTGCGGGAAGCTTGGCGAACTGTCAGCATGCTTTCCGGTGAATCAGGGGGTGCGCCAGGGGTGTGTCCTGGCCCCCACCTTGTTCTCCCTTTATATTAATGGGCTTATTGACCATCTCCTTGGAGTAAAGGCTAGTTACTGGTCGGGTGCCCGCTTTGATGTTCGCGGATGTTGTCCAAGATATCAACGGGCATCCAACGAACCTTGGATGGCTTCGCTGACTTTTGTGCTTTTATGGGCCTGGAGATAAACTTGGATAAACCAAGTTTATGATTTCTAACCCCCCCAGGCAGACTCGCCCAAATCCTCTTTTGGGTGGAATACCACTGGAGCGAGTTAAGACCTTCGAGTACCTGGGCATCACTTTGGGAGAACACCTGGAATGGGATGCCCAGATATCGAAGGCTGCACTCAAGTTAACTAAAGTGGTGGGGGAATCCAGAAACTGCATAGAGAGTCTGAGTTTAAGCCTGCTGCACCTGTCATCAAAATCTATAATGTTCAAGCCAGATCGGCCACTTTGTATGGGGCCGAACTCTGGGGTTACCAAAAATCCACTTACCTCGCGAAGGTAGAACATACATTTCTGAGGAATTTATTGGGCCTCCCAGTGAGCACTCCACTTGTGCATTGCGCCCCTTAACGTATTGGAGAAGATTATGGTCCATGCCTGAACTGGCTTGTTACAAAAACGAATTCTGGGAAATGTAGGATGTACTGAAAAGTACGGAAATTCTGTGGTTAACCCACATCAAGGTAACTAGCACCAGGATCGGTCTACCGGAGCTTTGGCAAACCCTTGATCTGGCATGCCCGGCGTTAAATAAGGCAGATCTTGTCCGCCAGTTCAGGCACCATAATTTAGCATCTCTACATGCGAGCTCAGAAGTGGGAAGATTGACCATTGAGTTATGCAAGTTAAAGTGGATTATAAAAAGGAAGAATCTGATTTACCCCACACTTGCAAGGAAACTGTACTTGCCATTTAGGTTGGGTACTCTGCCACTTAGGGTGTTTACTTGCAAATGGGACAGTAATAAGAGTATGGACTGCCCAGCTTGCAATACCATATGGAAAATGAAACCCACGTTCTTTTCTTTTGCCCAGCGTATCAAGGTCCATGCAAACATTGGGTGATACTAATTTGCAGAAACCTAGGCTTCCGCCAGTGTGCCCAAGCATCCAGAGTCCTAAAATACGATGCACACCCCCCCATCATCTTTGCTGTTTCCGTTTTTTGTACGGAATGTGGTATAGACGTAGGAATTTTATTAACGATGTAATGGGCCATTAGGAACTATTACTGTTTTAAAATGTAATTAATTATTTCGATAACGAGTTTAATGTTTAATGCAGTTTTATGCCAAGGGATATAGTTATGATTGCAACTCTCCAAATTTGTGTTTTAAAGTTGAATTTGAACTTGTATTTTTTACTGGTATTTATTATTTTAAAATGCTGCTATGTATGTATTTTATTATGCACATTTATGGTCCGTTGCGACCGAAATAAAGTTATCGAATGAATGAAAATTAAGCTGTGTAAAAAATTGGAGTATTAGTTGAGAAACCACTTCAAATAATCACTATCCTAGTCATGACGAACCACAAAAGTCACTAAATAAATCTGTGCTTAACCCTTTGGCATAAATCAGACATGTTTAATTTAGAGGCAATGTGTAAAGTATGTATGCAGCACTTAAACAGTAAAAAAACGAAAACACAACACAAGAAAAACATCAATTTAGAAAAATAGAGAATATTTTCATAAATAAAAAATAAATAAAATGACACCTAAACGGCAAATATCCAAAAAGGAGAACCAGAGATATGAAATAGATATGAATTATGAATTTCTTAAGTTTGAATTAAAATAGTGCAAAATAGCAAAAAAACACCAACAGTGGTTATCTGGTCATGGTAGACCAGGTCAAAGTCAAAAGTTAAATCTGACCATAATAGATCAATGATCGACTACAGGGACCAGGGTTGTCCTGATGGAAAGCTTAGCTTCTGACTGCTAATATTTTTGGAGTAAAAGTGGTTGTCGAGGATTCTTCGACAGAGCAAGCTGCAAGCTGAATCCTAAGTGGGCTCGACATTGACGGGTTGCTGGAGAGTGAGATCCAGGTGTGGTCGTCTTCGACAAAGGTGGAAAAACTCTGAGTGGGTAGAGTCCATCCTGCTCGGCATCTGTCCAGATGAAGCCCTCTACATTTGGAGGGGAAACTGTCAAGTTGAGGCTGACCAGCAATTCAATGTCAATGGCTGCAGCTTCTGGCAGTGCTCCCGGTCTCCATCGGTTTTCCAGAAGTTCTACTTCTTGCAGTTTGGGGACAGGAGAAGTACACCAGCCATGGGGCAAAGGTCTGAGAGCACCACATGAGTGTTAGGATTCACCACACCAACAGGGGCCAGCAGCAGGGTCCAGGGCAGGTCCAGTTGGAACTCGTCAGCTGTAAAGTTGCAGAGACCGAGAGAGGCCTCTTGAAGCAAGTTTTGTCCCTGTAGCTCAAAGAGGAGGTGAGTCAAATGCCCCTTGGAGTTATTTCTGGGGTCCTAGGTTAAAGGCAGCAGGTCCAGTCTTCCTTCGGGTTCTTCAGACAGCGGCACACACTCTCTTGTCCAGGAGTCTGTTAAGGAGAGGTCTATATGGTGGGTGGAGGGCAAGCCTTTGTCTTTTTTAAACACACTTAATAGGTTTAAAAGAAATATTTGAGCCTTATATGAATATGAGTACATTTGGTACATTATTGTACTGGAATGCAGTTCGTCATACGTTTTACAATTGCCAGTGCTTTATATCTGGTAACCAAATCGTAACTTGCACGGTTCTTGCAGTGTATTACACTTACAGAGACATTCTATTAATGTTGGCATGAAGATAACTAGGTATGATTATAAGTGTATTAACTTTATCCACTAAACTTTCCCACCCGCGTACACTGGCTCTACCCTGAATTGTAGTGTTACAGTGTGGTTTTACCTCGGTTACCCTTATATCATATGTAAGGGCGTGACTTGCTCCTGGTTTGTTCCTGGTTTGTTCCTGGGTCTGGCCCTGCCGTACAGAAACTGGTTAACAGGCACCTACTATGCATCAATTGCTACAGGTTCAAGGGCCATGAAAGCCTCCAGTAAGAGGTCCCAATCCTTCAATATCAGGTTCTTTCGCAATCCTCTGACCTCCTCCCATTTAATGGCTGCACTCTCCGCTCCCGGCATCGCACCACCTTCCCATGCCAGATATAAACTGCTGGGGGTCTTGTCGATGTCCATCGTATTGTTATGGAACATTTAGATATGAGTAATGCTAGGTCTGTGAAACGAAGTTGCATTTTTTGTGATTGTGAGCCCCGGTGCATACCTAGTATGCAGCTACCTACTGTTTCTCCTACGGTGAGACCTGTCGCTGTTCTAATATTCAGGATGAATTCCGTCCAAAACTCAGTTAGTACAGGGCAGGACCATAGCATGTGCAGTATATCAGCTTCTTCTATCTTGCACCTGGGGCAATGGTGCAGTGTGTTCGGAAACGTGCGCTACAGGCGGTGCGGGGTGAGGTAGGCCTTATGTAAGATCAAGTGCTAAATGAATTTAAATGTGGCATTGTGGGACACCTTTTTGGGGTATTCTAATATAGCGGCCCATTCTTTGTCGGACAGTTCCTTCTCGAGGTCTCCAGACCATTTGTTATGTAGCTCACTTAGGAAGATCCCTGCATGCGCCTTGATGCCTTTAAACAGCCATTTGGTGAGGTGACGCCCTTCCCCATTAGGTATATTGCCTGTACCAGTTTGTGTGTTGGGTGTTCTTCTCTGGCTGGGGCCCAGTTTTTCTTTACATAAACAAGTATAGCAGCATGCGTCATGTACAGATTGCCTGGAATCCCATTCTCCCTAGTGAAATTCTCATGATTCATTAGGGTGCCATTGGTAAACAGCACCCCTACCGTGTTGAACCCCCTTTAGACCAGCTGAGGGTATTCCGTTTGGTGATTAGGCCTGTGGGTGTCGGGATACCTAGCTATGGAGTGTTATTGATGTATGGGGGACGCTGGTGTGTGTATTGCAGTGCCTTTCTCCAGTACATAAGTGCTGTGCGCGGAAGCATCAGGAGCCCTTGAGGAATCTTGCTGTGTGGTAGTAATAGGGTGTGCAGGCCTCCTTGGTTGATGTCTAGAGCCGTATGGCCCAGTTTGTGTAGGTTGCGCCCAGCAAGCCAGTACAACAACCATTGGAGTTGACTTGCATAGCAGTATGCACAGAGAAGAGGTGCCCCCAGCCACCCCTCTATCTGTCAGTAGTTGCAATTTGGCAATTCCTACCCTTCGGCGGCCGGTCCCCCACATCAAGTCTGACTATAGTCAAAGTCAAAAAGGTTTATTGCATAATTAATTAAAATTATTACAATTTTCACATTATAAATAATAGTACAAAGTGTAAATATGTTTGATAAAATTAAGTCTCCTCCCTTATTAAAAATAGTGTGGGACGATGTTTTAAAAGTTTCTTCCGGAGATGCTCCCACTGTCTTTGAAAAATGTTTTTGCTTGTTGATACAAACTTTACCAAGTCTGACTATAGTGTATCTAGCAGGGGGGTGGGGATCAGCACCGGTATGTTTGTTAAGAAATATAAGAGACGTGGGAGAACCACCATCTCAGATATGGCTACATGGCCCATTAGGGAGAGCAGTAGTGAGGTCCAGAAGGTCACCTGGGAGCAGAGTGCCCTTATTGCTCTGGTCAGGTTGTCCTCTATTAGATCTTGTGGGGCTCTATAAATTTGGATGCCTAGGTATTTGAAAGTGTGCTGTGCTACGGCTAAGGAGAGGTGCCCGAACTGGATCACATCAGGACGTTAGCTAGGGAGGAAGAAAAAAGCTTGAGACTTTGCCTCGTTTATGGCTACGCCCGAGACGTGTTCAAAGTGTAGGAAAATACCTGGCGTCAGCTCCGGGGCATAATTGTATATAATTATGTCATCTGCATATGCTGATAATACATGTGTGGTGTTTCTCAATCTAATTCTCACTTGCCCTGCTTCTTTCCATAGTCTGATGGCCAGGGGTTTCAATGTAAGCACAAACAATAATGGTGACAGGGGGCATCCTTGTCGTGTGCCCCTGCCTACTGGGTATGTGCACAAAATATGATTCCCTGTGTGGGCACGTGCTGCGTACGCCGTGTATAGGAGTTGTACTCATTGTAGGTAAACCAGTGGTATTCCAAATTTCCCCAGCAGCTTAATCATATATTTCCATTTCAGGGTGTCAAATGCCTGTCTCTGACCTAGGGTAATGCATTCTGCATTTGGGCATTCTGCGAGAGTGGTCTCCATAACATGGTACAGTCTCCTAAAATTTAGTGATGTGCTGTGCACTGGTACAAAGCTGCATTGGTCTTGATGGATTTATTTATGCAGATATGGGAGTAGCCGGCGTGCCAGTATTTTTCTCAGTATTTTATATTCTGTAGCAAAGAGTGATAGTGGCGATACCCAGAGATATCCGTGGCAGGTCGACCCGATCCAGGGAGTGATACTACTAAGGCCTGCATTGTAGTGGAGGGGAGGTTTCCTGAGTTCAGCGCAGTTCGGTACAATTATTCCCAATTGGGGGGGCACAGTGTCTGAAAAGGTGTCAAAGAATTCTACTGGTAGGCCATTGAGACCTGGGGCCTTATTAAGCGGTAGCTCCCATATGGCCTCTTTGATTTCTGCTCTCGTGATGGGGCCTGATAGGTAATCCTGGGCTGCTTGGTCCAGTTGGGGAAATGGTAGGTCATCCAGAAAGACGTCCATGGGTTTGCCCGCCATCTGTGTTGGGATTTTGTACAGGGTTTTGTAATATTTGCAGAATGCCTAATTTATTTCTTGCTGGGTGCTCACAGTGTCTCCTACCGGTGTGGTTATCTTGTATACTGCAGTAGTGGGGGGTACATCGTGTATTATCTTTGCAAGGAGCGCACCTGACTTGTCAGCCTTAGTATGTTTTATCTGGGTGTAGGATCTACACTCTATAAGTCTGAGGCTTTCCAGCATGGTTGGCGTGCTTTATGTGTGCCTCCTGCAGCGGTGCTGTTTTTGTGGGGTCCCTTGCTGCTTCTTGTTCTAATGTGTTCATGCTGCTTTCAACTGCTTTGAGGTTGTTATGTTTTTTTCTGCCGCACCCCTGCTGTAGTGCTAATGATAGTAACCTGTATCACAGTTTTGAAAGCGTCCCAATCTATGAGGCGTGAGGAGGTGGAGTTGGCGTTTTTGGTGAAATAATTAGTAATGCCCACTGCCATAGCATTCCGGAAGACAACATCCTTCAGCATTTGAGGCCATAATTTCCTGGTGGGGACCAGGGTTTCTACCCCAGGCTAGTGTGATCTTTAGGGGATTGTGGTCTGAGAACGTCTTCCCCAGGTGTGTGGTGTGGGTCACATGTGTGGTGAGGGGGAGGGAGCAGAGTATCCTATCCAGCCATGTGTGAAGTTGGTGAGTCGGGGAAAAGAGGGAGTATTCTCGGTTGTTCGGGCTTTTCAGTCACCACACATCTCCCAATGCCCACCCATCGGATCATCTGCATAGTGCCTCCGCTTGTTTGATGGGCCCTGCGCCTTGAATTGGCGGATGTGAATGGTCCATGTTGGTGTCCATCACTGTGTTTTAATCACCGCCCAGTATCCATAGGTAAGCTGCCCAATCCACTAATATTGTGTTGAGGCCAGTAAGGAATTTGTCCTGTTCAATGTTAGGGGCCTAAAGGCTACCCAACACCACGTGTGCGCCGTCCAGTGTGCCGCACACTAGGATGTACCTGCCCTGTGGGTCTGTGCGCTGCTCTAATGCCACGAATAGGACCCCATGCCTGACCCAAATTGTTGCCCCTCTGGCAAGTGCTTAGTATGATGTGGAGAATACTTGACACTTCAATTTTTTATGCAGTTTGGTTTGCTTTAGATTCGTTAAGGTGGGACTCCTGCAGGAACACTACCTACGCCTGTGCATGTATCCTGCGGCGTTCATGTATTGAGCCCAACCCCCACACATTCTAGGTTATTATGTTAAATGTGCCCAACATGTGTTTGTGTTCCTGTATTGGCTTCGCAGTTATCGAGGTCAACTGCTAGAATCTTAGTATATGGGGTGAGCCAGTTTCCCAAAACTCCCTTGTAACATTGAATATTAGGTCCAGCGCTAGATAGAACTGTGCTGGTCCAAACTACAATCACAACAGTGTGAACAGTTAACAAATTACGAGTTGCTTTCGCAGTTAGGGGGTTCTTCCTATGCCCTGCATAGTGATGTAGGCAATATGAGAGCCCTCGAGTGTCCACACCAAGTTCGTATGTCAATGTGTTCCTTTCGAAGCTGGGGGAGGGTGTATGTGCGACTAGCGACAGTTACCTCTCAGATTACCTTGCAGACTGTCAAATCTGTTCCATCCGGCCCTCCAGCCAGGTGCCCCGTTAACCCAGAAAGTTGTCTGCAGTTTGGGGAGTCATAGTGCGAAAAATAGTGATACTGTTTTCCGAGTCAGCGCATACAGTGTTTTCTTCAGATATGGAGTGAAGGTTACAGTCCCTCAATGTGCTTGCCGCTGCTAGTGCCTCTGCTCTTCCCTGCAGGGCCTGGTCTGGTGTGGGGCTCTTCGCTTGAGATTTGTGAGTAGGTTTGATGCGGCGTGGTTGTCATCCTGTCTTGGTCCTTGGGCTTTGAAGCATACTTTGCATCGAGTTTCCAGACGTCGAAGGGGGAACATAGCCTCCAACTATTCACCCGCCTCCTCAGGGGTGTCAAAGAAGTGCATTTTTTTTATCATAAATGAACTTTAGTCGGGCATACTTAAGGACCAGGGTTCGGAGCTTCTTCTTGGTCATTTGGTACGAGGATCTCCTGCGTTGCACAAGCATTGTATAATCTGGATATAGCGATATCCGTTGGTTCTCTTACTGGATTGGGGATCTTTCCCTGGCCTTTTGTAGCACAATGTCAAGGTCCCTGAAGTTTAGTATCCAGGCAATCATGGAGCAAGGCGGTGCTCTCGCCGCCGGCTGACCAGTGGGGATTCTGTTGGCCCTTTCTACACAGAAGAAGTCTGGGAGGCCCTCAGGGGCCACGTGCTCGCAAAACCATTGCTCCATGAACCTGATGGCATTGGGGCCCTCACATCGATCTGGCAGACGTATGACCTGGACACTGTTCCTTATTGTTCTCCACTTAGCGGCATCAACCCTGTCCTGTAGCCCTGTCACTTGTCATTGCAGTTGCGTTATTTGCGCTTCATACTGCTTATGCTCTGGCAGCATTTCTGCTAGGTTTAGCTTGTTGTTCTTGACAGTAGTTGCGAATTTGGCGTGGTCCACCTTCAGGAGGGTGAAGCCCATTGTCAGAGAGCCTATTTGCTGTTTCATGGATTTACGTGAGTCCGTGACCTCCTGGAAGATTAAGTATAGCCTGTCTGGAGTTGACTCCATATTCGTGGGAGGTATGCTGCTTGATAAGGGTGGTTGGGTGGCGGTGTCTGTTTCCTCTGGTTGCTGCATATTTGTAGAAGTTGCCTCCTGTATTTTCCCTTTAGGCCTCCCCATGGCTTGGCAGTTTTTGATGGACCACCAGGGTATATTCTGCTGTGCCTGCAGGGTGGGTATGTCAGTCTAGGAGTATTGCCGTTAATTGTGCCGTGAGGGCCAAGCCTGCTCGGGTCAGTAGCCATGGCTACACTGTGGGTCCAAGACCCTTAGTGCCCCCCACTTTGTGGCCGGTTTCTTCCTCCTGCCTCCCCCTTGCACCTCTCTGCTCTGAGCAGCCAGTTACAGTGGAGAACTTTGGGGTTTTGGTGATTGTCAGGATCTGTGCCCCTGCATCATCCGGGGCAGAGAGCTTGGTAGCCCGTTCGAGCTAGTGTGATGAAGCAACCCCTTTGGCCCCGCTGTTGCACTGTGTTAGGGGCCCAGGTAGTTGTGGAGGCACTGGGGGACAGGGGTCAGTGATTGATTCCCCTGTACTATACGGCATGTGCTTTGGGGAGCCTGCAATCAAGGCACCTCGTTCAGCCCCTGCCCATCACCGGGCCGCTACTGTTTTGGGTGACCTCATCCGCTTCAGATTTTTAGGTCTAATCCACCTGCGTCGTGTCGCATGGGCCGGGCGCTCTCAGTGTCTCATCTCGCCTTGCCAGATCCAGCCCACGGCAGACAGCGGCCTGCCTTCCAGACCAGGCCAAGTCCATGTTGCTAGGACGTCGCTGCTGCGCTCCCTTCAATCACCGCTCATGGACTGTTAAAGCGCAGGGGGCACGCCAGGTGTGGAGAGCTCCAGGTCATGGGGCAGAGGGCTCCGGACATGTTCAGGAGCACACGGGCCCCAGTGTACATGTTGCACTCACTGTCGGGGAGCTTCATCCGGTCTCTGCACTCTGCTGTGATCACTGCTGCTCAGGGCGGCTCCGCACGCCTCGACTTTGTGGCCGGCACCGATGGTGTCGCATGGCATCGGCCTGATGCTCCCAAATGGCCTTTTTCCAAAAGGAGCCGGAGGCCCCAGGCAATCCTCCACACCAGCCCCCAGTCTCCGTCGAGGACCCGATTGTTTTCCCGTCTTAGTCGCAGAGGGAGCGGGGGGAAAGGCGATCGCCCCCCATCTCTCTGGTGGTGCACCACCACTGCAGCTCAGTACCGCCACTCCATCCCCGGTGTCGTTTAGCACATGTGGGCCTCGTCCAGCGCCATCCCCTTCGTGCTTCTCAGGTGTCTGGAAGTCGTCGGTTGGCGCGGAAGCGACCGTTTGGCAGCCCTGCCACTCCGCAGTCGGTCGAGAGTTGTTTCACTGGTGGATAGACCCCCGCTTCATGGGATTTGTAAGAATCATTTGGTCAGGACACGGAGCCCAATTACGGTGCGTCCGCCATGGTTGGCGGTTAGCCATGCCCCAAGGCCAAGCCTTTGTCCACACTATAAACCAGTTCTGAATAGGTTTTCCCCTCCAACTGGGTTTGGAGTCAGCCAAATTAGAGAGACAAAAGGGCGGAAGCCTATGTGTAAGCTTCATGTTGCAGTGAGAAGGTAGATCTTTTGAAGCTCTGGAAGGGGTGGGCACAGCCCCCAGGCCATCCTGTGCTCCTCCCAACATCCAGAGCCCTTTCTCCACTGTCCGGGAGTAGTACTGATCGCTCTATAGGGAAGCCATCAGGGATCAGATGACAGATAGACACTGACAGGAAAGCCGTTTGGTTTTAGGCATGAAAAGGTTAACTGTCTAAAAGTCTAATTTCCAAAATACTAATATAAAACATGACTTGACCATTGTTATGTTATGTTATGTTATGTTATAAAAATGTATTCAGCGCACAGCTGCTCCAGCGAAGGAGCGTCCCGGCGCTTGACAAGGTAGCCAACTCAACACAACTAAGGAGATAATGAGCTAAAAGGGAACGGACTCAGGGAAATAAAAAAGTCTTGATGGCCCTACGAAATAAAAAGAGATTATCAGACGCAAGTATCTTTAAAGGAAGGGAGTTCCACAGGGCAGCAGCCCGTACTCGAAATGAGCGGCCTCCAGCTCGGCTATGTTTAAACCGAGGGACCACTGCTAAGTCCTGACCTAGAGATCTCAACAAACGGGCAGGAACATAAGGCGTCAAAAGATTCGTGAGAATCGGGGCCGAGAAGCCCTTAAGAATTTTGTAGGACAGGCAAAGTACTTTAAATTGAATCCTCTGCTTGACTGGAAGTTTGATTTTATATTACTATTAAAATGAACCACTTTTCAACCAAATCCCAAACAGTATTTAGCGAATATATGACGTTATACCGCAAGCAAATACCACACGGTAGGTTACAACGTGAACGTTAGATCGCCCGCATTGTTACCAGTAATTTCTACGACTCGCACTAGATGGCCCGCTGGAGTTAGGAATAGTATAAATTATTATTCCTACTCCAGTTAGCGCAACAGCAGGGAGTGTGTTGAACTTCAAATCCAACACATTCCCTGGTGTTGCTCGCCATCTAGCGCAAGTCGTTGAAACGACTTGCGATGTAATGCCATGCGTGGTAACAAAGCGGACGATTTAACGTCCGTGTTTTTATCAACCTGCGTGGTACTACCAGTGTTGTAAACACTGTCTCCGGTATTTAGCAGGGCAGGCCTGGAGTCCTGTTTTACAGTGCTACTCTAGTGGGTAGCACTAGTGCTGCAGCCCACTATCAGCATTTAATTTCCAATTTGCAGGCCCTGGGTACAGGTGGTAACATATATAAGGGACCTACAGGCAAATTAAAAGTGCAGATCAGGCATATTGCATTTTAACATGTTTGAAAGGGAAGGCACAAGCACTTTACCAGTTGTCAGTGGGGGTAAAGTGCACAGAGTTTTGCAACCAACAAAAATAAGTTACAAACAGCAAAAAATCCTGTGTATTCCTGCAGGAAGGGTAAATTTTAATCACTGTAAGTATAGTTTGTATATGCTTAATTGATAGGAACAGTGCACCTGAATAATCCAGTGCTATCTTTCATTTATAACCAGAGAGTCTTTGTGTAGGTGAACCAAGGCTTGAATGAATACCACCCAGAAAGGAGTATTATGGCTCGTTTTAAGTTTTGACGGAAGGAGTATTCCATGTGGACCTGCTGAAGGACTTAACATCAGAAGGGGGTCCCAGTGAACTGTTTAAACATTAATCATATTTATTCAAAATAAAAGTAAGAAAAACATTAAACAAGGCACATTGTCAAATAATCACAATGAGCAAGGTCTACAATACATAGGATATGAATACATTAATAGTGCCCCAAGAGGAGAAAAAGAGAAAGGGAGGGATTAGCGTGATGCTGTGAAAAAAGGGGGGGATGTGTGAGAAATGATAATAGATGTGACAACAGATTATTTCAAAATCAACAAGTGAAACTAAGTTGGCTTCAGATCCCGGAAAACATGGAATCACAGATTTCCAAACGTTCATCAAGAAACATGTATGTGACGCTGGTATTCTATATAAAAAAACAAGCGGCGTCAACTGAGATAAAAGGGAGTAGCCGTCGACGTTTCGACCCCACACTACAAATGTAGGCGTAGTTGAGACCCCTTTTTGTGTACCATATAGCACCCAGGTCCAGAAATTGTATTTGTTTTAAATAGATAAAAACACTCCCCTTGCCATGAGAGTTCTCTCCCATGATGAGGATAATATTTAACAGTTTTAGTGCCCTTTACCGCCAGGGTTTTCCCTGTGGTGACAGGCAGTAAAACTGATCTGATTGTCCGCCCATTTAAATTAGTGTGGGCAGACATAAAGGTCAGCCGCCGATGCCTCTTACACTATCAGGCCTTCAGAGGAGTGCAACCTCGTCGGAGACGGAGTAGTCTCCAACATGGTTACATCAATGGTCTACCCGCTTCTAAATCTGCCGGGCGGACCATTAACTTGGTAGTAAGGATACTCCATTTTTGTTGCAACTGAGAACTCTTTTTTTTTTTAATTCTTTTTATTAAAAAAAACATCAGGTGACATTAGCAGCATGTGCAATTTCTGTGGTTACATTTCCATACGTTCAAAATAATAGATACAAAATATAGATAATGGATCAAGGGGACACATGCGCCTCCACCTCCTGCAGGCGTATTGGGGGCACACAAACATCTCCACTGTAATGATTCCAAGCCACCCAGACCTTCCCCCATTTCTCAGGACACCCCCTAGTCACGAAGACCGACCTTTCCCTGAACATGCACCAATCCAAGTCCTCCTCCCACTTCTCAATCCAGGGAGGCTGGCTGGCTACCCACAACTTGGCAATATTACGCCTGGCTATCATACATGCCAATGTTACCCATTGCTTCTTAGAGGCATTCAGATCCAAGGGTTCCCAAACATTCAAAATACACCTGCGGGCCTCTGGTTGTATCTCCACCCCCAGGACGTCCCACAGTGTATCGTGGATGTTCCCCCAATACTCCAGCACCCCTATACAGAGCCACAATATATGCATGAACATTCCAAGCTCTCCGCACCCCCTCCTACACTCCCCACTCTCCAAGCAACCCATATGGAGCAGACAAGGCCCGTGACATATGACCTGTGGAGAATCTTTAGTTGTACTAATCTGAGCCTCATCTGTATCGCTACCACCCGTGGATTAGGAAACCGCCTTCCGCCAATCTTCATCGTCCTGCTCCATCTCCATCCTTACTCCAGTGTGTCCTTATAAGTACCAGCGGGTCCTCCATATTGTTTATGAGCTTCTTATATATTAATGAAATGGTCTTCTGAGGGAGGTGACTGTCCAACACTTGGTCTTCGAGAGGGGAAGCGTCAGGAATTATCGTATCTATGGGGATGTGTGTAAGTAGCGCATGTCTAATCTGAGGGTAACGGTAGTGTTCACTGTCATAAAGGTGTTATTGTTGCTTAAGGGAACTGAATGTGTGTACTTTGCCCTTCCCCCAAACATCCTTGATCTGTGTGATCCCGATGATGTCCCATTCGTCAAACCCCTTAGACTTCCATAGACTTCGCAACTTCTCTGAGCGCCATAACGGGGTGGCAAGTGTGAGCTGCCCCTCCCACTTGTGATGTCTGTTGGCCGCATGCCACACCTGAATGACATGAGCCGTTAGGACCGCGAGGGGAAACCGGCGAGGTCCGGCATAGAGCGCCCTAGTGAAGTCACCCCCTGGTACCTGCCAGCGGTCCATAGCATGATTCACTGCCGCCAACTGGGAGGCCCAGTAGTATCTTCGTAGGTCTGGCAGTCCTATCCCCCCATCATATCAGGGAAGAGGGAGTTTAGAAACGTTATGCGGGGCTTACCGTCCCAAAGAATCTGTCTCTGGAGGGCTTCAATCTCTCTTAATCAGGATGCGGGTACCGGGTCCATTGTATTGTGGAGTGCGTATAGAAACCGGGGAAATGCCATCATCTTAAAAAGTATTGCTCTACCCAGAAGAGAGAGGGGGAGCGCCTTCCAGCGCGCCACATCCCCCTTATATCGGGTCAGAGGGGGGGCCCAGTTTATTAGCATATCGTAATTTTGGGTCAAGCATGACATAAATGCCAAGGTACCTAAACCCTATTGGTTCAATTTGTATCGGGCAGGTCTGCTGGACTACCGGCTGGTCACCTCTAAGAACAAAGAGCACTGACTTCAACCAGTTTATTGCAAAACCTGAGTACCTCCCAAAGATGGCAAGCATGTCCAGAAAACACATCAGGATCCCCTTGGGTTGGTAAGGTAAAGCAGGATATCATCAGCGTATAGTGAAATTTTATCCTCCCATTCCAACGTCCATCACATGCCATGGATCGATCCTTCCTACTGAACCCACGCCGCCAAGGGTTCTAAGGCCAAAGCAAACAGGAGCGGGGGACAGAGGACATCCCTGTCTTATGCCTCTGCCAAAGAGAATGTCAGTGAACTTTCGATTATTTGCCAACACTCTGGCCAAATGATTCGCATAGAGGAGGTGCACCCAGTTGACAAACTCCGGTCCAAAACCCAGCTTCCCCAATACTGCAAATAAGTAGGACCACTCAACCCTATCAAATGCCATGGTGGCATCCAAAGACACCAGTACCGCTGGCTCCTGGATCGTTGAGGTCCTGCCCAGTACCCCATGCAACCGGCTCTAATTGAGGGCCGTATTCTGACACGGCATGAAGCCGGACTGATCCGAGTGCATCAAGGTGGTGATGACTTTGGCTAATCTCATCGCAAGCAGCTTTGCCAGGACTTTAGGCTCAGCGTTCAGCAACAAGATAGGTCTGTACGATGAACAAAGCCTCTTGGGCTTACCCACTTTGTGGATAACCACAATATTCACCACCGGCTTGTCATACGGGAGCTGACCCCTCTCTCTGCTCTCTGTAAACATGGACCGGAGAAATGGAGCAAGTTTGTTGGCGCTCAAGTTATACAGTTCTATGGGGATTCCGTTCGGGCCTGTGGCTTTCCCCGAGTGCACTCCTCTGATGGCCTGCGCCACCTCGTCATCCGTAAGTGGAGAATCCAAATACTCCTGGTTGTCATCCGATAACGTGGGCAATTGGATGTCTTTAATCATTGCACTGTTATCTGCTCCGTACACACCCCAGCCAAGGTATATACCCCACTATAGTATTCCACAAACCCATCTGCTACGGCCTGGGGGTCTGTGATTGTACTGCAATTTTCCCCCCGTAATTCTGGTACTAGCCGCGACGCCCACTCTCCCTTTTCAAGCCACGCTATCAGTTTACCAACTTTTCCTCCGTGCTCATACACCCTAATTTGAGTCTCCTCATTCTGCGCTCTAGCCTTGTCCCTAGCAAGGTCCCTATACTCATCCTGTCGCAGTTTTAGCCGGTGTAGACTCTCCGGGGTCACTGCCCTAGATACCTCCACCTCCAACTTCGTCACTTCCTCCTCTGCCTTCTCCATTTTCGCCTGTCTTTCCTTTTTTTCCCCCGCAACCAAGGATAAAGCCTCTCCCCGAACAACGGTTTTATACGCCTCCCACAGGGTCTGCGCCGAGTCTACTGTGTCCTTATTCTCTTGGAATTACCTGTCAGTGACCTTAACAATTTCTTTCTTAGTGGCGGGGTCTCTCAGATGCCATGCGCTAATAGGGGCAACCCTGCCCACTTTGAACTGTTCGATCTCCAACTGGAGCCAAATTGGAGAGTGGGCGGAGATTCCTCTCCCCAAGTGTCGTGCCTCCCGAACCGCATTAGCCTGGGCAGCTGGCACCAGTACATAATCTATCCTGGTTAGGCTATGGTGTGTGGCGGATACATGTGTATAGTGCACCCCACCAGGATTATGTATCCTCCAACCATCAACAAGCCCCGTTGTTTTTAAGAAATCAGGAAGCCACCTTTGCGCCGGTCTCAGTGCATGAGCTGGATGCCGGTCTACCCCCCCATCAACTACCGCATTCAAGTCCCCCCCCCCCCCCCCCCCCCATCACAAGTAGGCCTAATGGCAAAGTCAGAAAGATAGAGCCCAGGTCGCGGAAAGTGTCGGATTGGAGGCCGGGCGGGACATAGATGGAATCGAAGGTGACCGTCCTCCCCTCCCACTGCCCTGATATACCAATGTATCGACCTCGCTGGTCAGACCATGTAGCCTGAATAGTTAGGGGAAAATAGTTTTTCACCAAAACACCAACCCCCCTCGACCACGGGGTAAACCCAGCATGTGCTGCCAACTTATAACCCCCTTTGTGTAAGTCCATGCAACGATTACCAATGAGATGTGCCTCCTGTAACAGTACTACGTCTGGGGAGTGCCGTCTGATCAACTGGCTGACCATTCCCCTCTTAATTTTGTCCCCAAGGCGGTTTACATTCCAACTAAGCACATTTATCCCCGATCCCCGTCTAACAATTGACATTGAACTGGTATGGAAGGGGTACAGTTACAGCATTGTATCCTGATGTAAAAAAGAAAAGGGAAAACAAAATACACATTGCAAACAATCCTTCATACAATAAGTTCTCAAGACCAAAAAAGCCTATCGACCCCAGACCACACTCCCCCTCCCTGCATCCCTTCACATGACTAATGCCCGTCCCCAACTAGCAGTGTGCCTGTCGCCCAATATTTAACTACAAACTAACTAGAGGTAGTAATGAGAAGGAAGGCCAATGCCCCCCACCAGGCCCCCAAAAACACATCCCTGGAACCCGGGGCAACCCACAGCAATCTTATAGCCAACAAATTCCAGCTAAAGAACTGGCTGCGGATCTGCCCCACTACCTGACAGTTCAAAACAGCATGAATGTTCTTATGGCCTCCTTTATTCCTGCTCCTGCAGTCCGCCTCCTCCGCTGCAGTCCCGACCCTCCGGCCCATTCGAGGCTCTGCTGTCTATCCAGTCTGAGGCTACCTCAGGGTTGTCAGAAATCCAGGCCTTACCCCGCTGCTGAAGGGAATCAGCTGGAGGGAGGGATGGGAAGACCGCCTTTCACTCTATGCGGATGACATGCTAGTGTATTTGACAGAGCCGGAGAGCGGCATACCTGAACTTCTTAATATTTGTAATACCCATGGGAGGCTCCCGGGATACACACTCAACTGGACGAAATCGGTCATTTTAGTTCTAAAGGGCCCCCGCCTGCACTTCCCTCGGACTGCCCATTATTGAGTGCAGAAGACTCCTTTAAATACTTAGGAATACACGTCACTAGAACCTCAGCCAACTTCTTTGCCAAACATTTGACACCGCCACTGGACAGGCTGAGACGCGACGTGACGCATTGGGCGTCATTGCCCCTTACACTGCTCGGGAGGGCAGCATTGTATAAAATGAAAGCACTCCCTAGATTCCTCTACATCCTAGAAAACACGCCCGACCTGATATCGCCCCGCTATTTTCAACAAGTAGCGGCACAAGTGTCGATCCTTCTCTGGGGTAACCGCCCAGTTCGTATAGCGCAAGCGAACCTATGCAAAAGCTGGTACAAGGGGGGATTGCACTACCGAACCTCCAACTGTACTATTGGGCGGCGCGGCGCAACTTAAAGTAATAAACCAATGGATTCACATACCCCAAGACGACCCAGCATACAGGGCGGACAGGGCACAGCTGGGAACAAATAATATGCTAGCAGTGCTGTATACCAAAGGATCAGTCTCGAAACTGATAGGCCCTACTAAACACACTGCCCAGATATGGCATGCGGCCCAGACTCGGTTGGGATGGCAAGGGGTGATAACCAAACTGACCCCACTATGGGATACTAAGGTGTTAGGACACCTATGGCGAAGTAAAGAGTTCACACAATGGGACAACATAGGCATTTCCACAGAGGGAGACATGTGGTATAAAGGAACGGTGATACCCTTTGAGCAATTGCAACAACAATATGAACTGGGCTCGCAGGAGAAATTTAGATAAATGCAAATAAGACAGGCCTTATTGAAGGCGATACCACTAGACACAGAGATTTTAGAGGCTTCCACGCTGGAAGACCGTCTGCTCACAGACTATATGGAAACAAGGGCCACCTCATTCACATATCGGAAACTATTAAATAACCTATCAGACCCTAGAAACACACTGAGGCTCAAATGGGCGACAGAAGTGGGAGAATTAAAAGATCAGGAGTAGCAGGAAGCCCTAGCGTCACCTAAAGAGGTGGGAATATCTAGCAGGCTCAGACTAGTGCAGATAAAAATATTGCACCGCATATACTATACTAGAACCACCCTACACAAACTGCAGAGAGCAACACACCCATTCTGCCTCAGGGGATGTGGGGAGGAAGGCACCTTTTTACACACCTTATGGGATTGTCCAATATTGGTAAGCTACTGGCGTCAGGTATTACACACCATATCGCAGACAACCAAAGTGTTGCTCCTACCAAACCCGAGAAGGTGTTTATTAAATGTATGGGAACCTAACGACCTCTCGCGTCACATGCAAATCTGGGTTACACTGGGTTTCTTAATTGCCAAACGAGACATTGCGCAGAAATGGGGAGCAGCGGAGGTTCTGACATTGTCAGCATGGTGCAGGAATATGGACTTGACGATGATCACTGAGCGCACAGTATATGCAAACAGGGGATGCCCACGAAAGTGGAATAAGATCTGGATGACGTGGAATACTTACCGAGGGGGCATATGTGACCCATTGCCAGAATCAGAGGTAGATAGTTCAGACGAGGAGGAAGAAGAAGGATAGGGAACAACACTAGGACTAAAACAAGGCTGGGAACTAGAGAAGGAATAATGTTGAAACATATTGAACAGAGAATTGCTCTAAACATGTGACGTGATTTAACTGAGTTTTGAGAACACATCCGACATATATGCTACTGTATGTATTGCCACATTTCTTATTGTTTAAATAAAACAGTTAAAAAAAAAAAAAGATCCAGACCTTCTCTTCGATTTCGATACGTAGGCGAGCCGGGAACATCATGGCATACTTTAGTCCCTTGTCCCTAAGTTTCTTCTTCACTGGGAGAAAGCTCTGCCATTGTTTCTTCACCATCTGGGTGAAGTCAGGGAAAAAAGAGAGCGTGGCATTCTCGTACCCCAGGGGGGCCCCCGTACGAGCCGCCTTCAGGATCACATCCCTGTCTCAGAAGTTTGGAACCCTGCAATCATCAGGTGGGGGGGAGCCCCAGGCCTGGGCCTCCCCCCTTGCACCCTATGGGCACGTTCGATTGTGAAAAAGTTGCCCAGTCCCTTGGTCTTGAGGTGATTGAGGATAATATCTTCAACTAACAGGTCTAGGGCCGGTCCCTTTAATTTCTCTGGCACCCCGAGGATGCGTATGTTGTTACGCCTGGCCCTTCCCTCGTATTCGTCGAGCTTCCGATCCTTCAGCTCACGAGAGGTCTTGAGATCACGCACTTCCTGTTGCAGCAACGCCATATCATCTATTAAGCAAGCAGTCTTAATGTTGAGCGATTTAACTTTTTCACTCACTTTCATAAGGTCTGCCCCTATCAAGTTAACCTCTATCGTGACAGTGTCTAATTTATTGTTTAATGACTCCATTTTCTGTCCCAGAGACGACTGAACCCCATTGATGGCTGCCATGATATCTGTGAGCGTTGGTTCAACGGGAGAGCCTGAAGAGTACCGCCCTGCCGCCTGGGCCCATTTCAAGTCTGTAGGGGAACCCTTGGGCATCGTGTAGCAGTCTAGTTTGTTAGACTGGATTTGTTTGACCCCTTAGATGACCTGGGCAAGTGCTTATCAGTGTAAGGTTTGGTCGCCATCGGGGCGCCGGCAACTCACCGTCCCAACACAAAGACCTCACTAATACTCTTGGGGTCCCAGGATCCCAAGGTCCACCTAGCGTCCTATGGCGGCACCGCACCCAAAGGCATCACTGCCGCAACCCAGGTATCCAAAGCCAGCGAACGTCTGCACACCACAGTAAACGAGTAGACACGCAGGCGGTCCCCCAAACGTCACCGGCGCCAATGAAGGTCCCTTGACAAGGTGATGGCAGGCCCACCACACAGACACCCAGCAACCCCAGACTTAAGGGCAGAACAGAGTGTCTTTGCAACTGTCCGAAGCGTGGGGGGCCCGAGTCGGCAATACACAAAGGGGCCCCACACCCTGGGAGCTTCTCAGCGGTCGTCCTGATACTGAAGGGCGCGCGTGGCCACCTGCCATCAACGTCTGGGGCGCAGAGCGTGAGGTCACAAGAGCAATGTCACCAGCACTATGATGTCAAAAGCGTATGAGTGCTCCTCCGTAGCTGTCACCATCCAGAGAGTCTCACCACCGCACCCCATCACCGCTCCAGGGACCAACCTCACTGAGCAGGATCGTTCACCGGGCCCCGCTGCCCAAGCGCACCGTCAGTCTCTTTCCAGTACACAGGCACAGTGGGCGCTGCCAGCCGCTCACCAACAGGAGTCTCCACGGTGCGCTTAGGGCCTTCCACGCTCCATATCTGCACAGTCCCAGCTTCACAGTAATACGGGCCCCCCACGTGTGGGCCGGACAGCGTGGCCCGACCTCTCCAGCCTCGGCCCGCCATGACTAGCCCGCAGCAACAGCAGGATTTCCGCCTCCACCGCAGATCGCGGCCCCTCTCCAGTGCAGGTGCCTGGTCAAATGCACTCCCAATGTGGCCTTCCTGCTCCACGCAGGTAACGAAGTTGCGCCTTCTTCCTCAGCGCCCCACAAAGTTTGTGCAGTCCAGGCTTATGGTGCGAGGCAGGGGGATCCCCCAGGAGCGTCCCGTCCCCCCCGATCTTCCGCCTCACTTTTCGCGGCCGCCAGCAAACCAATTCCAGGACCGGACTGGCGACTTCCGGTTTTCGGCCCCGGTGTTGTTGGCTTTAGCGCCGGGCACAGCACGCACTCAAGCCCCTGGCTCAGAAGGCGAGCAGGCCGCCAGCTGCCAGGCGGCATATCTCTGGCCCCCGACGTCGCAGGAGGACCGGGAGCGCAGCGGGGAGCGTTGCTTCCGCTCCGCGATCAGGCAGTAGGGCTAAATATCAGGATGATTGCCAGGATATTGAAGCTGGAGGAAGGAGTCGGTGGAGCCGAGCTTTCACGCGGCCATCTTGAACCCGCATGTGGCTCCTCCCGCAACTGAGAATTCTTACTTCCAAGATATACATCAGGCTCTTCTAACTCACTCAATCATTCCCACATCCCTCTTCTTCTGCATTGCCTTTTATACATTCACTCTTTCCCTGGTATCTGGCACAAGGCGAGGATTGGAGGGATTTTCATCGTTACTACAGCGGGAAGCAAAGCTTACAGGTCAGTGCTTTTGTCAGATAGTGGAATCGGAAGGCAGTCATCAAAGCTTGTGTACATATCTGCTGTGGGTCACTGTCAAGAGGAGGTCAATGGTCCAGAGGAGACTGTAGGACCATATCAATTGTTTGGAGGCTCTGATGGGTTCTTCCTCTGCCAAGTACAGCAAACAGAGTTGTATTCTGTTATGAATATGTTCTTTCAGTCAGTTAGCAAAAGGACTGATTCCATAGCAGGGGAAGATCTGCCAGGACTCCACAACTAAGTGGCAGATTGGCATTTGCATCACTTTGCAGGATTCGAGATGGATTCAAGACTTGCATTGAACTTACAAACTCTATGTGGTTGTTGCTACTGTCCATACTGAACTGGCAGCTGGAACACTTCTGCAACTGTAAGCTGGATCTGGATGCTCCAGTGACGGACGCCTTTCTTCAAGAATGGCGTCTGTATCTGAACTATGCCTTTACTCCATTTCAGATGATTCCGTGGATGGTGGCAAAAGTTAGACCATTGGCAAAGCTGATCTTGATTACTCATTTTTGGATGATGCAAGTTTGGTATACTGGACTGCTGGAGTTGTCAACAGAACTACTTGTGATCTTGCCACATTCTTCATGGATTTTACAAAACATAATAAGGAGAAAATCATCCACTAATAGAACAAAGGTCGTTGTCCCTGATGGGGTGGAGGATTCTTGGGGAAGATGTGGCAGCAGAGGTCTTTCGGAAGTTGCTGAATAACTTATCAGAGAATTGTGAGTTCCAGGCTCGATTGAATGATAAATGGTTCACTGACAGGATGGCTATGTTGGCCAATCTTTATGCCATAGGTAAACTCCTCTTTTCTAGTCCTCTCCCTCACTGCTTCTGCTTAGATACTGATCACCTATTATACATTTACAACTATTGCATTGGGTGTCCTCACCCTCTAACTGATCTCAGACTAGGAGAACCCTCACGGCCACTAAGGCCTACTTGGGAGATCACCAACCCTAGAAAGGGCATTACTAAAATGTAGCGACTCCTTGAGTCCCAATCTGAAGATGTCAAACCTCGATATGCCCTTAATTGGGAGCAGGAATTGGGAACCACGCTAGATGACACCTTGTGTTTACATATCAGAACATAAGCCTTGATCTCGTCCACTTGTTCTTCCTGGAAAGAAAACAGTTATAAAATTGTCTTGAGATGGTATCTCACACCAGTTCAACTGGTGGCTATCTATGGTTTCAACCGAGGGTGCTGGCATTGTAAGAACAATTGAGACACAATGGCCTACATGTTGTGGTTTTGCACCGGAGTTGAGTCGTTCTGGAAAAAGATACTGCAGCAGATGAAGGCCATTACAAATATGACATTACACATGATCCTCCAACTTTACTGTTACGTGACACAGGCAACTATTCTTATTACTCGACTACGGGAACGCCCTCTACTCAGGAACAACAACCAAGCTCCTGAGACGACTCCAATGAATCCAGAACGCCTCGGCGCAACTGATCCTCGACATCCCCCGACGCAGCCACATCACACCCCACCTGAGAGGCCTACACTGGCTCCCAGTCAACAAGAGGATCACCTTCAAACTCCTCATCCACACACGCAAAGCCCTACACAACGCTGGACCCACATACCTCAACAACCATCTCAGCTTCCACACCCCCACCCGAAACCTCCGCTCAGCCAACCTCACCCTCGCCACAGTTCCTCGTATCCGGAAGACCACCGCCGGCGGCAGATCCTTCTCCTACCTCGCCGCCAAGACCTGGAACGCTTTCCCCACCAGCCTATGAGAGACACAGGACCTGCTGGTCTGCAGAAGACTCCTCAAGACATGGCTCTTCGACCAGTAGCGCCCCCCCCCCCCCCCCCCCAGCGCCTTGAGACCCTCACGGGTATGTAGCGCACTTTACAAATGCAGTGATTGATTGATTGATTACCCATTGCCAACTCCTGGAGGCCAACTTCTCACCCGGTTTCTTCTGCCTCCACAAATGATAATCTCTCGGCAGTGGCGAGTTCAAGGACCTCCCACCAATCCAAACAGTGGTGCCCTGTAGTGTGGTCTCTATACTCTATGGAGAAATTGACAGAAGGGGTAAAGGATTAAGTATGAGAAAATATGGGCACCTGTCCGTACATTCATGAAAACTCAGGGTGGAATTCGTCTGGGACCTGATCACCTTCCGA
Source organism: Lissotriton vulgaris (assembly GCF_964263255.1). Lineage (NCBI taxonomy): Eukaryota > Metazoa > Chordata > Amphibia > Caudata > Salamandridae > Lissotriton > Lissotriton vulgaris. Next base: position 1,434,894,180 of record NC_141689.1, on the reverse strand, counting down.
AACTTAATCATGCCTCAGGTCTTTGTGACCTGAGCTCCCCTAAAGTCTTGGACCATGAGGAAGAGACCACCACATCTGTCTATCAATAACCCAGGTATCCCTAGTGGCAGAGGCTAATGCACTCAGGTTCTTCTGGTCTTCAGACTTCCCATGTAGATGCTGTTGGTAATGGAGGGTGACTAGTCCTGAGTGCTCGGCGAGGGGGGGGGCTTTACAAATCAAGGTACCCACAGGAATCATTACTTTCACAATAGTCCCCCAGTTGGGAAGTTGCGCTGTCGACCGTTTCCTTCCTTTTTTCTTTTTCCCTCTCTTCTTTTCGTTTTCATTTCACTTTGCTCGTTTATTTTCTATACATTTGCCTTGAACTGTTTTCACTGTTTAAATCACTGTTAACGTTTATTAAATGCAATGTGAATAATGCTTTGTCTATTAGTGTATGTTCATTTAAATGCATAGTATTTCATGACCTCTTAGTTCGGCTTTATCAACGGTCAGTGCTGACAAACATTAGCATCCACAATAGGACGCATAAGGAGGTATGAAATGTACCTTTGTTCAATGTTAATACCATGTGCTGTTTAGTTACTGACAACAATTGATTGCTCGAATGGTTGATGCAGTGTACTAAGTTCACTATGCATAGTACTATGCGTTTGCTGCAACAAAATGTAATAGAATTATTAAATAAACAAAAAAAGAAAATTGTATGAGAGCATATTTGTCAACGGGGTCTTCACTTTTCACTGACATCTGGCTGCTCCCAGGTGTAGAGGGAAAATTCATAAGCACAGCTGTTTCTTTACCGAATGCAGCTTGGCACTTTGTTTAAGCAGCAAGAGAGCAGGCCAGTGACTTCATCATGCCACTATATCCAGCACACATGCAAGGTGGAACAGGAAGTGATGGCAAATAAACTGGAAGTAACTTTTCATAAACATACACAAAGCAAATTGGACAAGAAAATAAACGGTACCACTGTCTCTCTTGGTCCTAGACAAGCATGACATTCAAATCACAGGTCCTGAGCAGAGATCCCAGCTGCGACTGCAGGCAGAACTAGCACTAAGGAATAGTTCCAGATCACTCCCCAATCCAAACAAAATCCTGGATTCTCTGTTATAGCAGGCCCACACACAGATGCACTTCATTGGTCCTTGGATTCCAGAGTGTCGTCGTCAGGATTGGAAGAGGATCTAGGGGACCCCGTCAAGATCCAGCGCCCTCCCTCTTTTTTAGAAACTGCTAAACCTGCGTCAGATCGGTGAAGACATGTGGCTTGCCATTAACTACGATCTGTAACTTGGTGGGGTACAGCATGCCGTAATCCAAATGTAAATCCCTAAGGTTCCTTTTCACTGGTACAAATGATTGCGCCTCGTGCACTTTTTGCGTAAAATCCAGGTAGAGTGACAGATAATCCCTTCGCATCGTAGATTTTTAAGTTCCCTAACCTGATGGAGAGATGCATCCCCATTCCTGTAGTTTAGTAGGCGTGCAATTATAGGCCAAGGAGCTGCTCCGGGAATCGGTCTAGGGGCAAGAGAGTGATATGCGTGCTCCACCACAAAAATATACGAAATGTTTTCTCTGCCCAGTAGTGAAGCAAGCAGTTGTTCAAAATAGAGTTCCATATTGGGGATGTTTGTGGACTCTGCCACCCCCACTATCCTTATATTATTGCGCCTCAAGCACGCATCCAAATCTTCGGTTTTGGCTTGCAAGGCGTGAAGGAATTTGTCCATTTTAGTATGTGCCTGGGACTCAGCTTTGAGCGTATCCTCCGCTTCAGAGACCCTTTTCTTCACTGTGTCAAGTAGTTTTTTGTGCTTATCCAGTCTTTCGATCATCCTATCTATCCGTAAGGAAAGGACATACATTTTCCCGTCACTTTTTGTCAAGCTGCGCTGCATTGCTGCAAGGATTTGTTTTAAATTAGAGTCCAATGGCGGGTCATTGGAATCCGATCCAGATTTGGAGGGGTTCTTATCTGGCTCCTGTTGTCTGGGAGTTTTGCATGGTTTAAATTGCAGTTTGCACTGTGCTTTTTCAGGCCTGCCCCAGCTAAATTCCTTCTCTGTGGGGCTAGGCAGATCAACAGCTGCTTGGTAGATAGTTTTGCAGCCGTTCCTTCTCTACCTTATACGACTCCACAGGACTGCGCAAAGGTGCTCTGCAGGATCACGCAGCTCCAGCCACTTCTATGGGACGACCCAAAGGTGCAGAGATTCTCCCAAAATGCTGCTATAATAATGAGCACCTCATAGAGAGAAGTCCCAGCAGCTCCAGAAGGTATATATGTAGCAGGGTCACCCACCGGCCTGAGTACTAGCTAGGCTCCCTCCTAGTCCCAGGCCATCCGATGGGAGGAGCAGGAAGGGTGTATTTAATGGGGCAGCTGTGTGGGCACCCCCGCCGCCGTTATCACGGTACTTCCTCGCAGGGGGGACCATGCCACCGCACTCTGCTGTGTAATTCTGTGTGAGGGGGACTCAGTCTTATCTTAGCTGGACTCTGTATATTGAGGTCGCCAGGCAAAGCCTGTTCTCTGCGGCAGCACGTCACCCCACAGGGCAATATCGGAGGCTGAGGCCCACTTCAAATCAGGCCGAGGCTAGCACTGTTGCCTGCTCTGGCTGCTTGAAATTCTGGCAGAGTGCACCTCCTCCGGTATTGAGGCTCCTGCCGCAATCCCGGCCATACAGTGCTGCTGCGACCCCCCGGAGGATCCAAAGAATCTGTGATGTCACGAAGAGCCAAGACGAGCGCCAGTGTGAGTCGATTCTCTCCGCCCTCCAGTGCTATCATTTCTGGATCCGGACCATATCCGCTTGCAAGTGAGTTTCTGGGGTGTAGGTGGGTTATGCTGATGATGGTAAGGCTATGGGTGGACAGGATTATGGTGGATGTTTGGGTGCCAAGCTCACGGAGCTCCATTAGACTGCGGCCATCTTGGAGCCAGGCAAGCTCCATCGCCCCCAACCCCCCCTTTGCACCGCAAGTGTGCTTTTCCTGCTTGCTCGTTCCCTGGTCTTAACTGGAATCTTTGTTTTTAAATCTGTTTCTGCATTCCTCATTTCTTTCTCATCTTGTAGCTCTGTCTGGGTAGTAGGAAGTTTTTACAGCACAGCCTTTTTTCTCTTCCTTCTGCAAATTATTTCAGAATTAATCTCAGACTACCAGTGTAATCCTGGAGTCTAGGTTTGCTACTGGTGATAAAAATGTCTTATCTGCAGACAATAGTTTTCCTTTAACCATTACCAAGACAACCTACTCTTGACACACTGCAACCCACATAGAAGGGCAGAGTTTCCAAGATTTGGATCAGGGTTACGTTACTTTTATGGCACAGCACGAAGGAAAATCCATTTTGGTATTTACTAAGCTAGGCAAAGCTAATTTGGACAGTGAGTCGTGGTGACGCTGCATATCATAGGTCACTGGTCAATTTGTGTGATTTAATAAATACAAAGTAATATTGGGCAGCGAGCGCGCTACTCTGCGTCAAGGAGGCATTCCATGGGTGGAGGATGGGTGTTTCCATGCACCCGCATATTGGTTTTGCTGCAATTCCATATTTATTATTGTGAGTAAACCTGGGATTCTGCCAAAAAGGTTATGCCTCATTGAAGCAGGAGTAACGAGAAGTTATATCTTTATTTCTTCTTACTACTTCCTCTTTTTATGTCTGCTGCACTCAGACATAGAAAGAGGAAATTGCTGCTAAGGATTGCTTTTCCACAGGAAGGTGTCCCTTCTTGCACAAAACCAATCCTGCCTGAAATACAGACACCCTTGCACCATGGTGCAAGGGTGCCTATGGAGGACACAGTGCACCACTGCTAGGACACAGCAGAAATGCATCATATCTTAGTAGTTATGGTGCTTTTCTGCTGTCTATACTTGATGCTGTGCTGCATCTTCTCTTGCTGCATGCTTTGAATCAAATATCTGTAAATGTGCTCCATGATATTTAAGTTCGAAACCACTGGTGCAATTTTTCTGCCATCCACCATAGCCTTACAGGAAAGTTTGGTGAAACCACTTCCAGCAATACCACTTTAGAGCCACAACACACACACTGTGTTATTGAATAGCAGTCTAACAGGGCACCAACACCTAATACCAGCAAAACGGGGTCCAGATAAATGCAAAAGAATTGGGATGACCATACAGAACACAATCTCAAGGACATCTAGCTGTCAAAGTGATGCTGTCGCCAGCAGCACATCCAGCGCTCCGTACTCAATTACTCCTTCCAACTTAAATAGAGCACATTTGTTAAACCATCCCACATCTTTCAATACAGAAACAATTTCAAATATAATGCAAATATGATGTTCCCTATTACTAAAACACACTCCTTAGATGGACCAGTAGTAAAAGAACAACTGTAAACAACCAATACCACTGGGAGTTTAAACAAGTTATGGTGCTACTTGCCATTCAACTCCAGTCAGACACAAATTGTATGATAAAAATTACACTCAGCGGTTCTGTGTCACATAAAATATTGGTCAAAAATGCACTCCACCTAGTTTGCATTAAAGGTCAGTCACCTGCTAATGGTTCATTTGTGAGCCTCCCCTTTTCCAACAGAAATTGCTAACATATCATCTCTATATAACTAAAAAGTGGGTGTACAGTATGCCCCTCAGGAGCTTATCCAAATATTAAAGCAATGTTCAAAATTAAATAACATGAAGATAAAATATTCTACAATTCTCAGAACCCCGTACAAGGGACCACAGGGCTTGCAGAGTCTACTGGGCCCAACCATAGGGGTTGAGGTCTTTTACTTCTGATGTTCCAGGGCCCGGTCTACTATAGATTCTGAGCACCTGGGCCAATTACCCCTTCTGCACTAGACTCTCAGTGGTAAAAGACGTCAAGCAGCCTAAGGGTCTCTCGATGGTAGTGGTGAATACAGCTAGTGAACATGGGCTCACAACTCAAATGCACGCAGGAGCAGCAATAAATCATTGTCCAGCCAAATACTCACTTTTATGAAAAAAGCAAAGTATTTAGTTACTACTGCTAACGACATAAAGGAAGAAAACAACATTCACATACAATTATACAGTTCTCTCAAGAAGACTGAGTTCAGATATCTCTCTAGCGATGCCCTGTCCCACACACTCCTCACCTTAGCGATCGTGGTTATTCCCCAATCACTACTGGTAACATTCAGGGTATGCTCGACAGGTAGTCCGAGTTTCAGGAGTCCACTATGACCCTGATTTAAAGTCAATAGTGTTCCAGCATGCACACACACATTCGATTCAGCAGTACCAAAACAAGTCTTACCTGCACTGACTGGAACAAAGGGTTCGGAATCCTGGAGTGCACACCATCCGTGGCCGCTCGCAGCGCCTACTGCCTAAGTTAGGTGATTGAGCTGCACATGGACTCAGTAGCTACACTTGGTGGTATAGGCTCTCTTTCTCGAATTCACACTCCTGTAGCGAACTGAGATTTCCTGTGGCTTCCCCTGCAGGGCATGTTTTAACAGGCTCTCGAGAGGGGGATGTCTATGATGATCCGATTCTTGGTCCCACGCTTGGGTGAAAGTGCTCCCACAGCATCCTAACTTATCCAATGAAGTAGAACAATTCACAGTCCTTGGTGATTCCAGTGACCTCTGATATACAGAGTCCCCATGACTGTCTGTCCACAGGGTCTGAACTGGTTAACACAGCAAATGTATCCACACATACCCCTCCTGGCATATGGGGTTGCTGCACTGCTACAGCACAAGCCTTCAGCCCTTACTGCATGGCAGTCGTTCACATGGCGGTCCCTCCTGCCATGTGGGGTCACCACACTGCTACAGCTCCAGGCTTCAGCCCTTACTGCATGGCAGTCGTTCACATGGCTAACTTCTTGGCGGCCCTCCTCTGACACATGGAGGTCACAAACTCAGTCCTGCACATGGGAATGATTTGATTGGTGCAAAAGCTGTTTGCTCAAACCTCACACAGGGAGTTCACTGGACTGGGCTCTCCACTTTACATTACTCCTTCCAACACTCTCTTCTTCCTCACAGTTTACACTGGTCTTGGCAAGCAGGCAGTCGCTGGTGCTCCAGGCTCCAAGACTCATGGTCTGGAACTCCCTGGGTAATGTCCCCTCACTCTGCAGAGATTAGTAGTCCTTGGCTCCAATACGGTTTAGAGGCAGAAGTCTTGCAAAGCTTCCCCTCATCACACAGCCTGTCTGGCTGCTTGGCAGATTACAATTATTGGGCTCTCCATCTCCCCTTCTTATAGTTCATTTCCCTACACCAAATGTGATTTAGGGTCTGAGTATTTAAAGTTTTATGATGGGGTTATGCTTCCTTTGAAGTGCATGCTCCTCTGCTCCCTCTTCCTCATGAAAAGAAGTCTGTCACAGCAGAGATCAATCAATCAATCAATCACTTATTTGTAGAGTGCACTAATCACCCATGAGGGTCTCAAGGGGCTGAGCTGGGATGGGGGTGCAGCTACTGCTCGAACAGCCAGGTCTTGAGAAGTCTCCCTAAGGTCAGCAGGTCCTGGGTCTGTCGTAGCTGTGTGGGGAGGGTGTTCCATGTCTTGGCAGCAACGTAGGAGAAGGATCTGCTGCTGGTGGAGGTCCTGTGGATGCGTGGGAAGGTGGGGAGGGCAAGGTCGGTGGAGAAAAGATGGCGACTCGGTGGATAGAAGGTGAGACGCTTGTTGAGATATGCTGGTCTGGCGTTGTGTACTGCTTTGTGGGTGTGGGTGAGGAGCTTGAAGGTGATCCTCTTCTTGACTGGGAGCCAATGCAGGTCTTTCAGGTGGGCAGTGATGCAAGTGTGGTGGGGTATGTTGAGGATGAGGCGTGCAGAGGCATTTTGTAAGCGTTGGAGCCCCTTCTGGAGTCTGATCGTGTTCCCTGCGTAGAGGGTGTTGCCGTAGTCCAGTCTGCTGCTCACAAGGGCCTGTGTGACTGACCTTCTGATTCCCGGTGGGGATCCATCTGTAGATCTTGCGGAGCATGCGGAGGGTGTTGAAGCAGGTGGAGGAGACGGCGCTGACTTGCTGGGTCATTGAGAGTGATGAGTCCAGGATGAACCAGAGGTTGCATGCGTGGTTGGTGGATGCGGTTCCCAGGGCGGCTGGCCACCAAGAGTCACCCCAGGCGGAGGGAGTGGATCCACGGATGAGGACCTCTGTCTTGTCTGAGTTGAGTTTCAGGTGGCTTGTCTGCATCCAGCTGGCGATGGCCTTCATTGCTTCGTGGAGGTTGGTTTTGGTGGTGGCAGGGTTTTTGGTGAGTGAGAGGATCAGTTGAGTGTTGTCGTCGTAGGAGACGATGTTGAAGTTGTGCGAGCGGACAATGTTGGCGAGCGGTGCTATGTAGACATTGAAAAGGGTAGGGCTGAGGGATGATCCTTGGCGCATGCTGCAGATGATCTTGGTGGCTTCGGAACGGAAAGGGGGAGGCGGACCCTCTGGATTCTGTCGGTGAGGAAGGAGGTGATCTAGTCCAGGGCTTTGTCGTGTATTCCTGAGTCGTTTAGGCGTGTGCATGTGGTGGCAGATGGTGTCGAAGGAGGCTGAGAGGTCCAGGAGGATGAGGGCTGCAGTTTTGACATTGTCCTGATGTCGTCTGTGGCAGCGATGAGGGTGGGTTTGGTGCTGTGATTGCTGCGGAATCCAGATTGGGACGGGTCCGGGATGGATTTCTCCTCGAGGAAGTAGGTCAGTTGCCTGTTGACGATCTTTTCGATTACTTTTTCCGGGAACGAAAGAAGGGAGATGGGCCGGAAGTTCTTGAGGTCCTTTGGGTCCACTGTGGGTTTCTTGAGTAGGGGGTTGATCTCGGCGTGCTTCCAACTTTCAGGGAAGGTGGCGGTCTTGAAGGAGCTGTTGATGATCTTCCGAAGTTGGGGTGCGATGATGCGATTTGCTTTGTTGAAGATGTGGTGAGGGCTGGAGTGGTTGGTGTTCATGGTCTTGATGGTGTTGTCGTCGTTGACGTGGGTCCCGGAGAGCAGGTGGTTGGTGAGGCTGGGGGTGATGAGTCTGCAGTGTTGGCGGCTGTAGGGAGGGTCTGGGTGTTGAAGCTTTTGTCGATGTCTGCTATCTTGCGGTGAAAAAAGTTGGCTAGGGAGTCACATAGGTCTTGCGATGGCGGGGTGTGGTCGGAGCTGGAGCTGTGGTTGGAGAGCTCCTTCACGATGTTGAAGAGCTCTTTGCTGTTGTGTACGTTGTTGTTGATGCATTCCTTGAAGGTGGTCCTTTTGGTGGCTCAGATGAGTTGGTGGTGCTTGTGGCTGGCGCCCCTTAGGGCTGCATGGTTGTCATGTGTCTTTTCTTGGCACCACTTTTTCTTGAGTCTTCTGCAAGTCCGTTTGGATTCCTGGAGGTGGGTGGCAAACCAGCTGGCCTTTCTGTTGGTGCGTCTGTTTGAGGGTTTTTTGATCGGGGCGAGAGTGTTGGCGCAGTCGTTGATCCATTGCCTGAGGTTGCTGGCGGCTTTGTCGGTGGTGTTTGTCGATGGGTCTCGGGTGAGGACGGTGATGAGCTGGTCTTCCGTGACCTTGTTCCAGCTGCGGTAGGAGATCCGTAGTGGGTTGTGGTGTGCGATGGGTTTCTTGAAGGCGAAGTGGACGCAGCAGTGGTTGGTTCAGTGGAGTTCCCTGGTGTGGCTGAAGGTGACGTGGTTGCTGGCTGAGAAGATGGAGTCAAGTGTGTGTCTGTCGGTGTGGGTAGGGGTCATGACAAGCTGTTTGAGTCAGAGGTTGGCGTGGTTATCGAGCAGAGCGATGGAGTTGCTGTCGTCGGCGTTCTCGAGGTGGAACTTCAGATCTCCGAGGAGGATGAAGTATGTGAACTTAAGAGCGTGCATGCTGACAATGTCGGAGATGGGGTCGATGAACTGTGGCCGGGGCCATGGGGGTCTGTAAACAAGTATTCCTCTGAGGGTGGTGTTGGGGTCAGTGTGGATCTGGAAGTATAGGTGTTCATCGGTGCTGGAGGTGTCTGTCATGCAGGTCGAGACTCTGAGGGTATTCCTGTAGAAAATGGTGATCCCCCTCCTGGTCCATTGATGCGGTCCCCACTGGTGATTTTGTATCCATCTGGGATGGCTATGGCAATGTCGGGTGCCGAGGAGGGGTTTATCCTGGTCACTGTTAGGAGGACGACGTCCGGGGAGGGTGAGTCGAGTAGGTCCCAGAGTTCAACGGCGTGCTTGTGTACGGAGCGGGTGTTGAGTAGTATGTATCTAAGGTGGTTGCGTTCTGCTCTGATGGGTGGGGTAGGGCGTGCGGGCGTTCAGCGGCTGGTGAAGCTGCAGCTACAGCAGGTGAAGGGTATGTGGGTGAGTATCGGGCTAGTCTGGAAGCAGTTTGATGATCGAACAGTGTTGAGAACGAGGAGGAAGCCGGCATTGTAGGATTGACGGGTATCGGGCTCTCGTGAGCGCCAAGGGATCTGGCGCTGGGTGTGGTCCAGGTGCGGACGGGCGCAGACGGGCTTGCCTTAGGCGCGCTTGCGGTCACCATTTAAGTAGGAGAGGGGTGTGCGGCTTAGAGGCGGTAGCGGGGCGGGTTGTGGCGGGAGAAATAATAATGTAGTGGCAACATTATGGGCTATGGGGGAAGCGGGCAAAACAGGAGCCAAGAATAAATAAGAGGGCAAAACAGGAGCCGAGAATAAATGAAATAGAAATGAAAATAAAAATGCGGTACCCAGCAGGGAGAGGTCTCGAACCCTGCCTGTCTGGGACCATAGGGCAGAGCGCAGACGAGCGAAGCTGCGGGGGAAGAGCTGATCACTGACCGAGGGTCAGGGGTCTAGCAGAGAGAGAGATGCCTCTGAAGCTGATAGGTCCACAACACAGTCAATTGGAGTAACTAGAGTTCACACCTGTATGTCAACTATAGTGATATGCCCATTAAAAATGTATCTTAGGGCCCCCAGTCCTACTCTTTATTACTCTCTTATCAGCCCCATCTCCATCCTGAAATTTACCCCGGCCCCTTCCTTGTGGCATCTCACAGAATCAAAGAGTACCCTTTCAAGTGTACAGGGGTGGCCTGGTCCTCCCCTCCCCAGTGTGTCTCCCATATAGAGATATGGCTCGGGGATCTCTCTGCCTCAACTTCATGTTTCACCATGCAGCCCTGGGTCCCCCAAAATGAAAGCCAGGGACCTCATGTATTGGACCAACCACAGGCACACATACACCCAGTGCATGCAAGCAGCATTCACATGCTGCACAGTATTGTATTGTCCCTGTACTGTACCATTCAGAGGCAAACATAAATTCAGCAGTTGCATTCAACATGCATGCACCACCCAGTGCTGTACCCTTTATGTAATGTATCATTCACAGGCACACATCTACCCAGCACATGCATATATCCTGCACTTACTCATTATAACAAGACATCCTTTTGGTATTGTACACCTCATGGGCACATGTACATCCAGCACATGCATAAACCATGTGCGCACTGCTCAGTACTGCACTATCCTTATATTGTACCTTTCTCGGACACACATACACCCAGCACAGATACTCAACTTCTGCGCTGCACAGCACTTAACATCAACCTAATGTAGACCAAGGGTGAGTTAAGCACACAGCAGCAGAACTTTAAAAAGTGAATGAGACTGTATGCCTCACTCCAGTGATGCATGCTAAAAAATACCTGTTCACTCTTACTGATCAATACACGATATGCTGCCACCACCACGCTTGTGCTGCTTAACTCCTGGTGAATAATTAACAACCACAGGGGCTGTCCACAAACCCCGAACCCGGGACAGATACTTATTATATCAAACAAAAGGCTCAGGGGAAAGAAATATTAAAAATTGGAAAGATGTCCAATATGTAGATTAAAGAAGCCCTTCACAACAGCCTAGTAGTATCAAAATTATACATATATTTATTTTGACATTTCAAAGGTTTCATTTCAACATATAAATAATCTCAAGCAAGAAAAAAACGCTGGTGTACAAAAGACAATACATATAAACCAGACAGGTGGCAACAACAATACAAATCACAAAAAAGGAACACCATAAACATGAATACTGTGTCCTTATAAGAATTTTTTTTAAGCCACAGAGAAGCGTCGACGGCGTTTCGACCGATGCATTATCTAACGGTCATCTTCAGGACTCAAAATTTGTTCTTGAGCAAGAGATCTGAACAATAAAGGATATAATATTAACATTAATTCCTAGTGATTTTTACAGTAATATCAAAGTAGGCATCTCATGGAGAAAAGGGCGGCCGAGTGAAGGAAGAAAACCGTGAAAGAAAAAAGATTTTAGAAAAGATTTATAACCTTATTCCACACCACGAAAGGGAAACCTTATCCCAATACTCATAAAAAGAAGGCAACATTACCTTCAACTTTAAAAAGTGAGGAGGTAAACCAGTTAAGAATTTAGGGCCTCCAGAATCACTGTTCAATAACTGAAAAATGCCAGAAAGAGACAAAAATCATATGAGCTACACATTTATACCAGAAACAAATCAATGCAGCCAGAAGACTGTCACACTTACCGCAAAGAAGCAGGTAAGTTCGCAAAGAAATTTGTAGCTACTGCAGAATAAGAATCGTCAAGTAATTCATCTGGTCACCCAATGACCCGACTGGTTACACAAGAACTTATCACCAGCTCATCGCCTGTAGGCTATTAGAAATATAATGCGTAAGTCCAAAATAAGGCGATAGATATTTCGAAAGAAAACAGTGATTCATCAAATGTAACCATTAACACATAAATAAATAGCCTCTAACAGAAAGTTCACGTAAGTTTATAAGTGCAGCCAGTATCTAAAGCAACCATGCATCACAAAAGGTAGGTGCCAAAGGGGACGCCAAACCTTTATCAGATGAAGACACACAGCGTATCTGTATCACATCAAGACACAGCACATGTGTTAAAAGCGTGTGTATCAAGCCCAGGCATTTACAATGTTAAACCCAAAGAGTCAGTCGCAACAAGTCGGGCACTATTTACGTACCACATTCAGAACACACACAAATGTGTTACACACCGAAAATCAATCGCAACTAATCATGCACTGTTTGCGTGCAGATTCTGAACTACAACGGCGTAGGGACAAAACTTACCAGCTACTCGATTCAAACAACTGCAAACAATTTTCACGTGCATGAAGCCGGAACTAAGGCAAGCACGATGAGCAGGATAGAAATACCTTGTGTTGACGTTTAGAGAAAGGACACAGAACCTGTCAAGAGGCAGCGCCATATTGGACTGTGCAAAACTGCACGACAATATGTTGTTCCAACATGAATGTATACGTACACAAGGAGACCTACTGTAAGGTGTATCATATTCAGTAGAGCTTCAATACAAGTTATTGAATGTATTGAAAAAATCAGACGAAGGTTCAATCCCTTATTAATTTCAAGCGGACACAGTGTATCTAGATAGATATTTAGGTAGAAAGTGAAAACAGCCATTTTCATCATAAGATGTCTAGGTACATATTTAGGGAAAATTGTGCCAAGATGGATGTGTGAAAATAATGGAAACATAACTGAACAATAAGAATCTTAAGCAGTTAACAGAAAATACATGTACAGAAAAAATTACATAAATAATTCAGCATAGAATAAAATAAATATTGAGACATATTCCACTTCAAATGTAAAAAACAAATGCAAAGGCAGACACAGTATATGCAATCAGTGTTTTACAAAATAAAATGGTCGGCCATACAATTGCTATGCATAGAAACACATTAACCAATCTGATCAAAAACAGCTATTAGTTAACCATCACCGAGTGACATTCCTCAATTGAGTTTAACCCATTATTCACACTGTCACATCGGAGTATCCACCGGCATTCGCTTCTATTCAGAATGTTTGAAATGCCGCCACCTCTCAATGGGACATGGATGACCTCTATTATTTGCCATCGCATTTCGGATGGGGCATGATTCTTTTCAGAGTAATGCGCAACCAAAGGTGCGTTTTCAGTTAAACACCGTATCCTGCTTTTATGTTGGGAAAGTCTGGTCTTTATTTTTTGGGTTGTCTGACCAATGTAAATAAGTTCGCATGGGTACCAAATTGCATACACAACATTTGTTGTGTTGCAATTTGAAAAGTCACGAAGTTCATAAGTGATATTCCCATGTATGAACTGTTTGGTGTTCATGCTTGTGTCGCACATAAGGCAGCCTCCACATTTATAGTGGCCTACCACCTTGTCCAAGCCCCATAATGATGTAAGAGTGGCAGCCTCTGCTCGAGGTAAAGCAGCCCGGACTAAGTGGTCCCGAAGATTTTTTCCTCTTTTATAGGAAAATAAGGGCAATTCGTTGGTGATTCCAGTAGAAACCACAAGTGACCAATGTCTTTTAATGATGGTCGAAATTTGATTACTACGGGTACCGAACGTCGTGACGCATGGAATGCGTTTCATCTGTTTCTTTGGTCTAGGGGTAAGAAGAAATTCGCGGTGGTTAAACCACGCTCTCTTCATTGATCGTTTGATCAATTTTCGAGGATAACCACGTAATAGGAGTTTTTTTGATAAAATCTCATCCTCATGAAAATAATCATCTTTAAACCGACAATTCCTGCGAATTCGCAAGAATTGCCCAAAGGGCAACCCATCACGGAGTCCTCTAGGGTGATTACTTGTATACTCCAGAAGTGTATTTCGAGCAGTAACTTTGGTGAACAATTTTGTGGAGAGCCCACCATTACATGGAAAAATTGTCAAATCAAGAAAGTCAATTTGGATTTTACTGGAATTAGAGGTGAATTTAAGATCTGGTGAGCAAGAGTTCAACCAAGTCAGGAATACATCAAGCTCCAGAGCAGTCCCAGTCCAAATAAAGAAAATGTCGTCAATGTAACGCCGCCAATGGCAGACGTTATCAAAAAAGGGATTAATGTCTTTGTCATAAATAAAACGCTGTTCAAAATCGTCCACAAATAAAATAGCAAAATTGGGGGCATAAGAAGCCCCCATGGAACTACCCTTGATCTGTAAATAATATTGTCCGTCAAACTCAAAATAGTTGTACGTCAAAGAAATTCGTAATAACTCAACAATAAATTCAGTAGGAACTGGTACTGGAGCTGTCCGAGTGTTCAATGCCTTTTTAATCACCTCAATTCCCTCCAGTTGGGGAATGTTGGTGTATAAGGACTCAAGGTCCAAACACACCAACATCTGGGTTTCAGGACAAAAATTCATAGTCTCCAATTGTGAGATAATATCTCCACTGTCACGAACATAACTGTTTGTAGACATCGCCAGATCTTTAATAAATACATCTATGTATTTACATAGGGGTTCCAGGACCGACCCACAGCCAGAGACAATGGGTCGGCCTGGTGGATTTGTCTGATCTTTATGCACTTTTGGCAAAGTGTACAATACAGGAGTCCGAGGGTTTTTGGAATTCAGAAAAACAAACTCCTTGTCACTAAGAAACCCTTCTATTTTGGCCCTAGTGGTAGTGCTCATAATCAGGCCCTGAATTTCAGCAAGGGGGTTAGTTCGTAATTTAAGATAATGATTTGTGTTACTCAATTGTCTAATGACCTCAGCTTTATATTTATCCCTTGATTGTACAACAATCCCACCCCCCTTGTCCGCTGGCTTAATAATCACTGCCTGATTTTGTTTAAGTTTAATCAAAGCTTGGCGTTCATCAAGGGAGATGTTATAAGGAATGAATTCAAAGTCCTTATTCAGTGCAGATACTTCTTTTAGGACCATTGATTCGAAAGCCAAGAGTTCAATTGGCATTTGGCTAGATGGAGGGTTAAAGGCAGATGGAGGGTGCAAACCTGACTGACTGTCCAACAGGGAGGTTTCTCTATTCAGAAAAAAGGCTTTAAGCCGTAATTTTCTGAAGAATTGTAAAAGTTCCAACTGTATTTCAAGAAGACATGTCTTTTCGGTAGGTACAAAGCTGAGACCTTTTGTCAACAGCGAAATCTCAGCCGAAGACAAAAATGCTCGGACAAATTAAAGATAGGGATCAATTCATTATTCATGTCCTGAGGGTCATTCACTGTGGGGGGCCCCATTGATAGAACTTCCGGCGTGTTTGTCTTTCGCCTGCTTGGAAGTTCCAATGTTGTGGCTGTGCAGGGTGATGGGCGTTGGCATGTTGAGGGCGCGTTTTGCCCCTGCCTCTCCCCCTGCCACGCTGGTCTAAAAAAGGGGGTGGAGTATAAGGACTACTAGCAGGACCTGATCTTGTACTTGTGTTAGTATCAGAGTCATCAGCAGAACTAGCTGAAGAGTTAGAAAAAGTGACTCCCACATTCTTCTTAAAGCGACCCCAAGTTGGATAATTGTCCGAGTACTGTTGCTTTGGTTGAGAAAAGAATTCATCCTGTAAATATGGGTGAAAACGAATCTGGTCAAAGTTTGCAATGTCTTTTTGAATTTTATTAGTTTTTTTGTTTCGTTCTATAGTTTCAAATTCTTATATTGTCTTAGTTACTTTGTCAAGAGCTGCCTTAGCATCAGGTACCACATTCCCTTCAGACAATCTTTTCTCAAGGTCAGCTATAATTTCCAACTCCTTTTTGCTGTGCTCCAATGCCGTATCAATACCATGTACCAGCCAATGGCGGGAACACGTGATACCGATATGACTGAAGCCTTTCCGAAATTTCGGGTCATTAGTAAAGATCACAGGCACATTTCTGACCTGTAACCCCACAGGAATGACATCCGTCTTTAAATATTCAGTCATCATTAAGGCATGAAGATTTGTTCGAACATGTTTTTTACGACACTGCTCCAATTCATCAAGTAATGCCTGCCCCTCATTTAAAATAGGGGTAGCAGCCGTAGAGTTTAACAAAGATGGTCCACTTTTAATTCGAGCAATATATTCCTCCGAATAGGTAGGAACATTAATATTTGCCATGGCAAATTAGGACAAATATCCAGAGCAAAGAGCCCTCACAGCCAGCCGGCTGTACATAAAATAATTAACAACCACAGGGGCTGTCCACAAACCCCGAACCCGGGACAGATACTTATTATATCAAACAAAAGGCTCAGGGGAAAGAAATATTAAAAATTGGAAAAATGTCCAATATGTAGATTAAAGAAGCCCTTCACAATAGCCTAGTAGTATCAAAATTATACATATATTTATTTTGACATTTCAAAGGTTTCATTTCAACATATAAATAATCTCAAGCAAGAAAAAAACGCTGGTGTACAAAAGACAATACATATAAACCAGACAGGTGGCAACAACAATACAAATCACAAAAAAGGAACACCATAAACATGAATACTGTGTCCTTATAAGAATTTTCTTTTTTTTTTTAAGCCACAGAGAAGCGTCGACGGCGTTTCGACCGATGCATTATTTAACGGTCATCTTCAGGACTCAAAATTGAGATTTTATCAAAAAAACTCCTATTACGTGGTTATCCTCGAAAATTGAACAAACGATCAATGAAGAGAGCGTGGTTTAACCACCGCGAATTTCTTCTTACCCCTAGACCAAAGAAACAGATGAAACGCATTCCATGCGTCACGACGTTCGGTACCCGTAGTAATCAAATTTCGACCATCATCAAAAGACATTGGTCACTTGTGGTTTCTACTGGAATCACCAACGAATTGCCCTTATTTTCCTATAAAAGAGGAAAAAATCTTCGGGACCACTTAGTCCGGGCTGCTTTACCTCGAGCAGAGGCTGTCACTCTTACATCATTATGGGGCTTGGACAAGGTGGTAGGCCACTATAAATGTGGAGGCTGCCTTATGTGCGACACAAGCATGAACACCAAACAGTTCATACATGGGAATATCACTTATGATCTTCGTGACTTTTCAAATTGCAACACAACAAATGTTGTGTATGCAATTTGGTGCCCATGCGAACTTATTTACATTGGTCAGACAACCCAAAAAATAAAGACCAGACTTTCCCAACATAAAAGCAGGATACGGTGTTTAACTGAAAACGCACCTTTGGTTGCGCATTACTCTGAAAAGAATCATGCCCCATCCGAAATGCGATGGCAAATAATAGAGGTCATCCATGTCCCATTGAGAGGTGGCGGCATTTCAAACATTCTGAATAGAAGCGAATGCCGGTGGATACTCCGATGTGACAGTGTGAATAATGGGTTAAACTCAATTGAGGAATGTCACTCGGTGATGGTTAACTAATAGCTGTTTTTGATCAGATTGGTTAATGTGTTTCTATGCATAGCAATTGTATGGCCGACCATTTTATTTTGTAAAACACTGATTGCATATACTGTGTCTGCCTTTGCAATTGTTTTTTACATTTGAAGTGGAATATGTCTCAATATTTATTTTATTCTATGCTGAATTATTTATGTAATTTTTTCTGTACATGTATTTTCTGTTAACTGCTTAAGATTCTTATTGTTCAGTTATGTTTCCATTATTTTCACACATCCATCTTGGCACAATTTTCCCTAAATATGTACCTAGACATCTTATGATGAAAATGGCTGTTTTCACTTTCTACCTAAATATCTATCTAGATACACTGTGTCCGCTTGAAATTAATAAGGGATTGAACCTTCGTCTGATTTTTTCAATACATTCAATAACTTGTATTGAAGCTCTACTGAATATGATACACCTTACAGTAGGTCTCCTTGTGTACGTATACATTCATGTTGGAACAACATATTGTCGTGCAGTTTTGCACAGTCCAATATGGCGCTGCCTCTTGACAGGTTCTGTGTCCTTTCTCTAAACGTCAACACAAGGTATTTCTATCCTGCTCATCGTGCTTGCCGTAGTTCCGGCTTCATGCACGTGAAAATTGTTTGCAGTTGTTTGAATCGAGTAGCTGGTAAGTTTTGTCCCTACGCCGTTGTAGTTCAGAATCTGCACACAAACAGTGCATGATTAGTTGCGATTGATTTTCGGTGTGTAACACATTTGTGTGTGTTCTGAATGTGGTACGTAAATAGTGCCCGACTTGTTGCGACTGACTCTTTGGGTTTAACATTGTAAATGCCTGGGCTTGATACACACGCTTTTAACACATGTGCTGTGTCTTGATGTGATACAGATACGCTGTGTGTCTTCATCTGATAAAGGTTTGGCGTCCCCTTTGGCACCTACCTTTTGTGATGCATGGTTGCTTTAGATACTGGCTGCACTTATAAACTTACGTGAACTTTCTGTTAGAGGCTATTTATTTATGTGTTAATGGTTACATTTGATGAATCACTGTTTTCTTTCGAAATATCTATCGCCTTATTTTGGACTTACGCATCATATTTCTAATAGCCTACAGGCGATGAGCTGGTGATAAGTTCTTGTGTAACCAGTCGGGTCATTGGGTGACCAGATGAATTACTTGACGATTCTTATTCTGCAGTAGCTACAAATTTCTTTGCGAACTTACCTGCTTCTTTGCGGTAAGTGTGACAGTCTTCTGGCTGCATTGATTTGTTTCTGGTATAAATGTGTAGCTCATATGATTTTTGTCTCTTTCTGGCATTTTTCAGTTATTGAACAGTGATTCTGGAGGCCCTAAATTCTTAACTGGTTTACCTCCTCACTTTTTAAAGTTGAAGGTAATGTTGCCTTCTTTTTATGAGTATTGGGATAAGGTTTCCCTTTCACTCAGTGGTGTGGAATAAGGTTATAAATCTTTTCTAAAATCTTTTTTCTTTCACGGTTTTCTTCCTTCACTCGGCCGCCCTTTTCTCCATGAGATGCCTACTTTGATATTACTGTAAAAATCACTAGGAATTAATGTTAATATTATATCCTTTATTGTTCAGATCTCTTGCTCAAGAACAAATTTTGAGTCCTGAAGATGACCGTTAAATAATGCATCGGTCGAAACGCCGTCGACGCTTCTCTGTGGCTTAAAAAAATTTCTTATAAGGACACAGTATTCATGTTTATGGTGTTCCTTTTTTGTGATTTGTATTGTTGTTGCCACCTGTCTGGTTTATATGTATTGTCTTTTGTACACCAGCGTTTTTTTCTTGCTTGAGGTTATTTATATGTTGAAATGAAACCTTTGAAATGTCAAAATAAATATATGTATAATTTTGATACTACTAGGCTGTTGTGAAGGGCTTCTTTAATCTACATATTGGACATCTTTCCAATTTTTAATATTTCTTTCCCCTGAGCCTTTTGTTTGATATAATAAATAACTCCTGGTGAAGGCAGTAGCCTTCCACCCCTATGAGGGTACCGCTTTGGGCATCCCTCCCAGTCCAACACAATCACAATTCGTGAGGCAGGTCTATGTCATTGTGCACATGCAAGATCCGTGTTTGCCCATAACAACACAATTCAGCATTAGGGATCCATGCATCAGTACAGTTGGGCACTCAGGGCAGGGGTGCATGTCCATTACCATGCAGAGAACTTTTCCATCCCAACAACAATGAAAATAATGTCCAATGATCTGGAATGAAAGAGAAAGACTTAAATACTCAATGGGTGATGTGCCTTTGATTAAGTAAGGTTTTTTGCTTACACAGAACTTTAAATTTGATCCGCACATTAAAAGGAAGGTTTCTAAAGCAAAGACTGCCACAGCAGACCTGTTGTATTTTGATCTTCTCTGTGGAGAGACCTCCCTGGGAATGCACTTAAAGATGTATACAGCTAAAGTGTTTCTGCTTACTACTCTGGATTCTGTTTGTGAGCTAGTCAACCAGTAAAATGAAGGGAAGTGGAGTTGAGTGCCTTTATTGGAAAGGCTGAGTGTTGGATGGTGGAACAGTACACTGACTGTAATACTTTGCTATGTTGCTCAAGTACATCGGTTTCTTCTGCACTATTTTCTGATGGTTAAGAGTAATGAAAAGAATTGCAGCTGTGGCCCCTGATAAATGAACATATCAGTTTGTGATTCATAAGTTGTGAGAAATGTGAGACTTGCAAAATTGGAATCTCAAATATATCTGTACGTATAGAGGATTGGGGATGAAGTAATGATTTGGAATTAGTCAAAATCACAAAGTACCCTATTGCCAATTGCAAATCAGAAGCATTTGCTAATTGCGACTGTCACACTGGCAGCCACTGGTCACATCACCAAACCAACAAGTGAGCCTTGAATAGCGTTGGAGGCCATAGTAGACCAACACCTAAAGCGTTACCTTATGCATTCCACTCTACTGCCATGAATGTTCCATTACTGAAGTCATAGGGATTTGTAAAAATCAAAACGTCACACAAAGAACAAGTGTAGCAAATGTGCCACACCCATTTATCAGGAGAGTAGTAAGGTATGTAGCTGGTGATGCATTTTGGCACTCTGGTATAATAGTGCACTGTCATTATAGACAGCACACGTTCTGGTTTGCGTAGATGATGAAACTGGATAGCGCACAAACAATGTGTGGAAATTGGGTTTGAGTGAACATTTACCATTTGCACATCACCTAGTAAAGTGTCTTGATTTGTTTTTATCCTTTTAAAATCTGTGTTTCCATCACACTTCAGAATTACCAAAAATGTGCTTCATTTGTGCTTTCATAATTGCTGATATTTTTTTAAATGAGTATAGTTCATTTACAGGTATTTATATTTTGTTGTGTGTTATATCCTACAGCCTATTTTGTTCTCATGGTGACAGGGCATGCACTGTCTCTTCAAGGCATTTTGCTTACTGTTAGTGGGTTTGGTGCCCTCCCAGTACTTACCATTGGGGGGCTTCAAAGCCACTCTCAGTTGCTTGCTTCCTGCTTGTCAGTTCTGTGGTCTGCACCTTTCACTTCTTTCATGTGATCCTCCCCTAGAACAAGGCCCAAGTACTTGTGTCTTTACACAGCTCACACTTTTGGGACCTATTTTTTTATTTTTTGTTGAGCCACTCTACAGAGTGCATCTTTCCTAGGTGGCCCTGTCATTTACTTGTTGTTTTAGGCTGTCCAGCTTAACTTTGTCTCTCCTGTGAGTACTCTCTATCTATAAACAGGCCTGTAAATCTTCTTCTTATCTGGTCTCATTTGATGTGCATTCAAAGACAGAGGTCAACTGTCAGGCTTTGTATTCCGGGAGCACTTGGTGTTTGCCTTTCTTTTGCTGACTTCAAAGTGAGAGAATTTATGTGACAATCCATTCTGCTGAATATTCATGTGAGAGGACAGGCTGTAGGATGTTATCTTATCTGCCACACAACAAAGATGAACTGTGGTGATATGTCTGAATACATCAGAATGAGAACAGTAGAAATTAAGCACCTTTTTTTGTAATTCTGAAGTATAGTGGAAACAAATATTTTAATACGATCTAAACAAATTAATACACTTGGTTATGACATTTCCGCATTGTTTGCATTAAAACTGTATGTCGGTGCAAATGTAATGGCCATTGTCAAGTGGAAATGTGTTGCCTGTAATGGTAGTGGGCTATCTCACCATGCAAACTCCACACTACATCACCCCACTTTACACTACTTCTCTCTACAAAACTCTACACCACTTCACTCTACAACACTCTGCCCCACTCTGTGCCCTTCCACTCTATGCCATGCCATGCCACTCCAAGCCCTGCCACTCAACTCCACTCCATGACACTCCACTAGAGGATAGTTGACGACAAGACTCGCCACTCCTCACACCTCCAGTCTACCCCCTCCACTTCATTCTACCCAACTTTGTTCTACCCCACTCCAATCTACCCCAACCAGAATCTACCCTACTCCACTCTAATATACCCATTTCCACTTCACTCCAATCTACCCCACTCAACTCCTATACCATACTCAAATACACCCAATCTACTCCACTCCAATGTACCCCAATCAACCCTAATCTACCCCACTCTAATTCACTCCAATCTACCCAACTCTACACCACTCCAATCTATCCTACTTGACTCGACC
Organism: Lissotriton vulgaris; assembly: GCF_964263255.1. Lineage (NCBI taxonomy): Eukaryota > Metazoa > Chordata > Amphibia > Caudata > Salamandridae > Lissotriton > Lissotriton vulgaris. Next base: position 1,434,872,331 of record NC_141689.1, on the reverse strand, counting down.
ACAATCTCCCATGCTCCACTCTACCCTATGCCAATCCACCCAATCTACCTCAATCAACTCCACTATACTCTACTCTCCTCCAATCCACCCAATCTGCCCCACTCTATTGCACTCCAATCAAGCCCACTCCACTCTACCACAATCAACCATGCTGCACTCTACCCCAGTCTACCCCACTCCACTCCACTTCACTCCATTCTATCCTAATCCAATCTACCACACTCCACTCTAATCTAACCCACTCCACCCAAACCACGCTACTCCAGTCTAGCCCAATCTACTCCACCACACTCTACTTCACTTCAGTCTACTGCACTCCACTGTACCCCATTCCACTTCACCCCATTCCACCCACCCTAACTTCACTCCAATGTACCCCACTTCTAACTACCTCGCTTCAATCGACCCCACTCTACTCCACCCCATTCCAATCTTCTCTACTCTAATCCACCTAATCTACCCCACTTCAATTACCCCGCTCCACTCCCATCTACCCCACTCCACTCCATCCTACCCCCACTGCATTCCAATCTATCCTTCTCTAATCCACTCCAATCTGCCCCATTCCACCCCAGCCCACCCAACTCTACTCCAGTCTGCCTCAATCCACCCACTCCACTCTTCCCCAATCTACCCCAGTCCAAAGTATCCCAATATACCTCACTCCATTCTACCCCAATGTACCCCGATCTACCGAACTCCTATCTACCGCAATCCACTGAGCTCTACTTCTATATACCCCAATCCACCCAAATCTACCACACTCCACTCCAATCTACCACACCCTATTTCACTCCAACCTACCCCACTCCACTCCAATCTACCCCACTCCAATCTACCCCACCCTACTACAATCTGCCCTGCTCCACTACAAACCACACCAGTCTACGCATCTACAATCTACCCCAATCTACCCCACTCTACCTCACTCTAACCCAATATACCCCACTACAATCTAGCCCACTTTACCCCACTCCATGCTACCTTAATCTACCCCACTCCACGTTACCCTAAACCAACCTACCCCACTCCACGCTACCCCGGTCTACCCCACTGTACGCTACCCCAGTCTACCCCACTCTATGCTACTCCCATCTACCCCATTCCACTCAACAACAATCTACTTCACTCCAATCTATCCCCCCACACCCCTATAATTTAGCTTTGTTGAGTCTGCGATGCAGTGAGTGCAAAATAAGTGGTTTTATAAAACAAATTATTTAATTTTACCTATCTCATCTTCTATCGATTCCCCCCTACCAGCCCCACCCCGCCTGACCACCCTTACCTGTGCCAGCCGCCACAACCCATCATCCTGCACACTCTCCCGCAGGCAGTTTTTACAAGGCGAAGCCCAAGCAGACAATGGAAAACAGTGAAGCAGAGCACACAGTTCTAAAGACTAGAAATCCATGGTTTGCTTTCACCAATACCAATTCCATAGTTTGCTTTCAACAATGAAACTACAAGGTGGAGGCCCCAAATCAGACAATGTCACAGGCGTTTAAAATGAAGGTGTGTACCGTTACTGAATTTTCGGACTGTGAAGACACTGTCCCACACAGTGTGGGGATAGGTTCACTGATCAATGCTGACAGCAGCACCATACCAGCAGTCGACTACAGGCATTCAGTCGATCCATTGGAGTACTGTACCATTAATCTGCTGGTGCGGTTAGTTCATCAAAATGGTGACTTAGCTAGAAGCCTGCTGCAGCAACAAAGGATGGATGGAATGCTGAATAATTCAACCATTCACCCCCAGTCAAGAGATCTGGGCTAAATCCATTGTTCTTTTGTTCACTATTCCACCCGAGTTTCGATCCAGCCATATGCAAATCAGTCTTGACCCTGCTTCTCTTGGGAACTGTCCAGCCCAAACAGCCAAGCCAGGTCCTGCCTGGACTGGAAACAAGCATCCTGGGACCGGTTTAGCTAGAAGCCTGGCAAAGGTGGCTAGTGTACTAAAATAAGTGCCAAATCTCTAATACTATTACTTCCCCACAAGCAGCTGAGAGTGAGAAGGATTGAGTGTTAGTAGTATGTTTGCTGCTGAGCATGGTGCTGCACGGCTAATAAGGAGTAGAATTTGCTAATCACTGACCATTCTTACACAGCGGCCCATTAGGAGGGCTTTGGAGCCCAGAGAAAGGAGTAGATAGGAGGCAAAATTTTGACTGCATGATTCCTTTTTTTTGTGGAATTTCCCCAAAAAGTTGCATTCTTGTAACAGTTCCTTCCCTGGAGAAGTGTGGCTCAATGATTAGAGCGGCAGACCCTGATGCAGAGGTCTAGCCCGGGACCAGGGTTCAATTCCCCGCCTCAGTGGGTCTTGGGCTCAAAATTCCACAGACCTGATAATTCTCGCCTCGGTGCGTATTCCAATCATGGAGTCCCACTCTGCAACTCTGGGCAATAGCTTGCTTAATCTCCACAACGGCCCCCACAACGCTAAGGATGCCTGGCCTCCACCTTGGGGGTGCCCAGGAGTGGACGCCTCACAGGGAAAGCCAGGATGGGTTCCACAGCGGTATTCGTACAAGCGCCTTGAGACCCTTGCGGGTGAGTAGTGCGCTATACAAGTATCAATTTACATTACAATTTACATTACATTCTCTTCATGTTCTGAAGCTCATGTACAAATGCAAAATTTGAGAATTCCTTGTCCTTTGTACATTGCTGTTAGTTTGTACACTTAATGTTACCCTTAAAAGTATCGTCAGTGAAATCTGCCTTGCATGTCCTTCCCATTGCAGCTCCAGTAGCTTCTTGTCTGGGTGGTTCTTCTGGGCATCCCCAGGTAAGGAGGGCCATCCTATATCCAGTAGCGGTCGGCATGGATCGGGGGTGGCGGGCCGAAGCCGGGGATAATGGGATTATAATTGTTCTTTTAACTTACCTTACCGCCGAATCTCTCCGTTGTCTCTCCTAGAACAGGAAGCAGGCAGCCAGGCTCCCCTGACCAATTTCAATGCTGCAATGCAGCATTGTGATTGGTCTGAGTTCCGTAGTTTGGTGCTCAGCCAGGGACTGGGGGCCTAGGCATGTTCTCCTCGCAGGCTGTAAAGCAGCCTGGGTGGAGAACATGCAAAGTGCGCAATGACTGTTTGGTCAGCCACTCCTCCCCTGCTCTGCAAGCAGAGCAGCCCCTCCCCATCACACAAAGCTGCCACAGAGGGCCAAAATAAAATTATAATGTTATTTTATTTTTCCTTTCTTGCACTGCTTTAAAGCAGTGGGTGATGCTCCTCTGCCTTAGCGGAGGAGCTGCCACTGCAAATCAAAATTCTGAGTTTCGCACTCCAGAGAAAAATTGTCTGCCGAGCACTGAAAACCACCGGCTCAAATTAAGCACTGATTACAATTACATCTGTTTTTGTGACAGTCATAAGCAACTCCTGTTTGGAAAGCAAAGTTTAGTAAATCTCCAAAAAGGTATAACTTAAAAAGAAGTAGGTGTAACTGACGAGGGCCGTCATTTATGCTTCTTTTAGCAAATTGGCCTAAAGTCCTCTAAGTAATGCTAATGGAGAAAACATTACACGGCGCCCCAGTACTGTGCAAAGACACAAGCTTATAACCTGCAGGCTGAAAGCACATGCATTAACTTCCTTCCAACCCAGACTCTTTCAGCCTCTAAGTATAACCTTGCCCACGGGACGACCTGATTTTGACATTGCAGTGGCAGTATTTTTTTTTTGGTCCATTAGTCTCATCACAAAAGACCACCCTGTAATGAACTGCACATTACATCCATGCCCCATTCCCCTAACAGAATAAGAGCAAAATCTCAAAGGCGCCTGCCAGTGACCTCATACGGGGCTTGGATGCTGGCCATTTATTCAATTTGGTTAACTACCTCTCATTACACTAATGTGCTTCTGTAGGCAAACAACATTAGGTAGATAACTAGTCTCTGCCTAATAGGGTTAAGCAATCTCAGGAGCAATTCATTGGGACCTTAAAAGGGGCTGTGCGTACTAATAAAGGGATCCGCCTGGATCTTGATTTTGTTAATGACAGGGGCGCGGGAGGGAATATTAAAAGGTTAGCTGACGCAAGCGAAGGATGGCGGGAAAAAGAAGTGGCAGAAACAGGCTTTAGTCGCAGGTGGGGGTGGGGGGCATTAGTGTTATGAAGCCACAATATTCTCATTTTAATTAGAGCTCGTAGAACATGATTTACAAAGGGTTTCCGTGGATTAAGATAGCCTTCAGACAATGGGGCCTATTTCACAAAGGCCATTCCCTGGATTCAGCCCTAGGGCTGTTTTAAGCTTGGAAAGCATCCGAAAGACTATTCATGCCTCTATTCTTGGCCCCATTTACAAAATAAGATACAGACTGATTCCTGTTTTGGTCCCTCCAGGATCATCTTAAGGATTTAGGGGGCCCCCCTCGCGAACTACATATTTGAGAGTTCATGTATGGACCAAATGTAAATATGATTACCAATTTCTTGCTAATTCAAGCACACATGGGGCCAAACAAAAATATAATCATTTGTTAAACTTTAACAAGATCACACAAAAATAATAATATATGTCTGGCTCCGGACCCTAAAAATCCTTAAAATGACAACATTTAGAAAGATAGATTTAGAGGTAGCCAGAGATGGAGATAGGTTTAGAGAGATAGACAGGGAACATACAGGTTATATATATATGTTATATATATTGATTTGTAGCGCGCTCTGTTAGTAGGGACTGTCCTGGCGCAGTGAGGAAACTGAGTCAGAGTGATCGAGGAGACAGCTATTCAGAATGTGTAAAAAGGTGGGTTTTTAATTTTTTTTTTAAATTGATCAGGTAGGGGGAATGTCTTAGAGCATCAGGAAGGGTGTTCCACATCTGAGCTCCCCGTACCGTCAGAGATTGCCCCCCCAGGCGAATTCTCTTAAATCTGGGAACGACCACCTGCCTTCGGGTGGCAGATCGCAGCTGACGGGTCGGTTGGTAAAAGGCAAATCTTTTTGCAAGGTAGGGTGGACAAGGTCCATGCAGGGCTTTATAAATGAGTACCAGAGCCTTATGACGCACTCTTTGGGCCACTGGAAGCCAATGAAGCTCCCTCAGTTGCTTACGAACGCTGAGCCTCCTAGGAATGTTGTAGAGGAGTCTCACCGTCGCATTCTGGACTACCTGTAGCTTTCTAATCCGAAAGTCAGGTGCCCCGATGTAAAGGGCATTCGAGTAGTCCAGGCGGGAGAGAACGAGTGCTCTGGCTACCGTTTCTTTGGCCGCTTGGGGGAGAAGGGGAAAGAATCTTCGAAGGGTGGTCAGGGTGCCAAAGTAAGTCCCAGCCAGTCTAGAAATCTGGTCCCGAAAACATAGATCGGCACCAAACCAGACTCCTAGATTCTTAGCTATCCCACCATCTCCCTTGGGGCAAGGTAATCCACTGGGCCAAATGGACTCCCTGAAGTCAGTTGGAAATTGGCCGTAGAGTAAAATTTCCGATTTGTTCTCATTGCACTTGAGGCAAGCTCTTGCTAGCCAAGCAAATACAGAGGACAGGCATTGACGGACTCCTGATGTGCAGATATTATCCTTGTTCCAGGTAAAGAGAAGTTGGTTGTCGTCGGTGTATGCCATTATCTTCGCACCCAAGTTCTCTGCCAGCAGAATCAAAGGGGTTAAATAAACATTGAATAAGAGGGGACTCAAGGTCGACCCTTGTGGTACTCCAGTCCCTACCCTGCGGTTAGAAGAGTGGAAGGGGGGTAACCAGATTTGTTGAGACCTGTCTGACAGGAAAGAACTGATCCACCCAAGGACCGAACCCGAGATGCCAATATCCTCCAGCCTAGACAAAAGCTGGAGGTGAGGCACCGTATCGAACAGAGAGGTCCAATAAAATTAGAGCCGCTCTGCCGCCTCCGTCCAAGCACTCCCTGATGGCCTCTGCCACCTCCACAAGCGCAGTCTCGGTGCTAAAGGAGGTACGGAAGCCCGACTGGGCCGGATGAAGTGCCCCAGAGGATTCCACGAACCTCTCCAGCTGCCGAAATGCGGCCTTCTCGCATACTTTGGCAAGGGCCGGGAGAAGGGATATGGGACGGTAGTTGGATGTAATCAGCGGATCTGCTGTGGGTTTTTTAATCAGAGGGAGGAGTTTGGCTTGTTTCCACTGGGAGGGCACCATTCCTAAAACTAGTGACTCGTTGACCAGAGCAGTAACCATAGGGGCAATTACCTCGGCCACTCCACTCAAAACCCTTGCAGGGCATGGATCTGCTGGGGACCCCGACTTCAGAGCTTTTAGTATAGCCATCACATCCATCTCCTCAACATAGTAAACTTGGACATCTCGGCATTAATCTCTGTTTCTTGGAATAGTGAAGGCGAGGGTAGTCGATCGTGTAGGAGTTGATCGGCTTGCAGAGGAGGTGTCTGGTCAGAGGGTTTGAGACTATCTTGGATTTTTTGTATTTTGTCAATAAAATAGGTGGATAGTTGCTCACAACAATCTGTAGAGATCAGGGCTGACATTTTCTCTGCCACTGGGGCTGTGAAGCTCTTAACAATGGAGAAAATCTCTCGGCTATTATTCCTAGCTTTAAGAATTCTGGCCGCGTAAAATTCCCCTTTGGCCGTCTTAATCGCCGCATATTTTGTTGAGCTACTTGGAGTTCCGATTTTGCAATGGGGCAATAATTCCTTCAAAAAAGATACCTCTGGTCGCTTAAAAGAAAACACGTCATATCTTTCAAATGCTCTCCCCTACTCCCCATGTTGTTTAAACATTTTGCAAAATACGTTGTAATGCCCTTTACCTTGTTGTCACACTCAGTAGCTTCAGATATACATGTCCTCTTGCGTGCGTAGAAAAATTATTTCAACCCACCGCCCCTTAAGCTTTTCTTTAAATCCGGCGAAAGATATGACGTGTTTTCTTTTAAGCGACCAGAGGGCGAGCAAACAGCATGCACAGTGCAAGAAGGTGTGGTTTTAAAGTTCCCAGAGTACTAGTTGCAGGGGGGGATTACATATTATTTCGTTTATTCACACATGGACTTCGGGTAAGAGAGGGTGGGTTAGGTTATGGTTAACTTGTTTTCATGAAGAGGTTTGGTTCTTAACATTACAACCGGCGCTTTGCTCAGATTGTTTATGGAAATTTTTTGATTAATTGCAGTGCCCCTGAGGAAGAACTTAGAAGAGTTCGAAATGCATTGGGCTTTCACTGTGTTGACTCAAAGGAATGTTAAAGCACATATCATTGTGTAAGCACGTTTGGCGACATATGATACTTGAAAATGCAGAATAAACATTCTAGCACCATCTGGCTGTCTCCGGAGTGAATTCATAATCTATGATGACCTGGAATACTACACTGGTTTACTAAGGATGAATATGGATTATTGAAAATAGTGAAAAAATGATTTATGCTGGGATAAGTTTCCCCATGGTAAAGGCTGTGCAGCAGCAGGGGCATGAATGTTGCCCCCTTTTGGAAGTATCTTTATCGAAATAAGCCGTGACTATGGGACGGACAAGGAGCTGTTATGCACGCCAGGACAAATAAAGAAAGACAAGATTTGATTAAACAGAGAAGGGAAGGTGTGCACTCACAAATATAACTCTTTTGCTTTGCAATAATTCCTTCTCCATACTCGCTCCTTACATCCTAATTTTAAAATCTTTAATTGGTCGGTATACCAGGGGGATGTGGGGGTGGCCCTACGGTTCTTTCTCCCTTTACACTCTGGTAGTGATCTAATAGTAGAGTCTATCCAGGATGAGAAATTATCAACAGCATCATTAAAATTTTGTGCTTTCACTGGGGCAGTGTGCATGAGGGCCTCCGCCAAATCCGGAATATTAATTCTTCTTGGGTGTTGTTGGACAGGCCTCGTGAAAGGCCCGCTCCCTCCCCACATGAGAAGACTCGGACGCCGGCTCTCCCGGTGTCCCCAGAGAGCACCACCCCTGAAACCCACCGAAGCAACCCGCAACCCGTCCCCAACGGGACACCTGCTCCCGAACACCCCAGCATCGGCTGACCCGGGCCTCCGTCAGCACCATTGCCCGGCCCAGCCGCCATCTTGGACACTGCACCACGAGGCCGCGTGGCCTCAGCTCGACCCCAACCCTGGGCCTGGCCAGACTCCGACATCGAGGCACCACCATCCACCCGGGAGGTGAGGAGACCACTTGGCAGGTCAATGGGAGAAAGGAGTGTCGATGGCTCTCCCCCGCCAGGTGCCGATCGCCCCCGGCCTCCCCGGGCGCTGGCTCCACCCCCCTGCTGGGTGTCTGGACTCTCTCATCCCGGACCTCCCGACCTCCAAGCGCGAGGGTCCGGACATCAAAGGAGACCAGACCTATAGCTGGGGCAGCTCCAGAGCAGGAAGGCAGTTGTATCCTGGAGTCGAGAGACACCTTGAAGAACTCATCCTTGACGGACTGCTGGCGCTGCCGCAGCCCTGCCTTGTGAATCATCGTTCCTGCCTGCTGGCGCTGCCGCGGCCCTCTGCAACCTACACCTTCGTCGGGACCTGCTGGCGCTGCCGCGGCCCATCCTTGTGAACTATCGTTCCTGCCTGCTGGAGCTGCCGCGGCCATCTGCAACCTACACCTTCGTCGGGACCTGCTGGCGCTGCCGCGGCCCATCCTTGTGAACCATCGTTCCTGCCTGCTGGCGCTGCCGCGGCCCTGCTCAAACAAGACTTATCATCCTAGCCTGCTGGCGCTGCCGCGGCCCGACCTTCCAGAACTCCAAGCTCGAGGATTGTGAGCTACCCATCTTGCCACCCCTGTACCGGACCGGTACCCAAGACTGTCCCGCTACCCCTTACCCTACAGAGACTAGAATTGGGAGGATCCTCGTGTCCTGCCCCTCCTGTATCGTTGATAACCTTGCCTCAAGAATCCTATATAAAGCGTTCAGATCTTATCCTTGTGTGGTGTCCATTTGTGGGGGGGAAGTTACTTGTCTGTACGATCGCCGGAGACGGCCCTCACCGGAGGCCTCTCCCCCTGTACTCGGCCGACCCTCCAGGTCCCTGTCTAACATTGGTGGCAGCGGCGGGATCCGAACCAACGCGTAATCGTACAGAGAGTAACTCACCCCACGACACAACCACAATGACCACGAAAGAGAGCGGAACCACAGAGAAATTCCAGATGGAAAAATTAGAGGAGTATAACCACAGAGAACTAAAACAGTTCTGCATAGAACTAGGCATTGCTACCACAGGACTGAGCACGAAAGACGACTTCAAAAAAGCCCTGGAATCTTGGGCAGAGACGGGTACGGCCGTACCCCAAGACCAAAGCCTCGAGGCACCGGAAACGAACTCCACTCCGACGGAAGAAAGAAGATCGGGTCTCTCCCCAGAGGAGATCTGGGAACGGGAAAAAAGCAGGCTCCATGAATTGGAGCTAGCTCGACTTCGGCTGGATGGAGAACTGAAGTTGGCGGAACAAAAAATAACATTGGAACACTTGCGGCTCCGAGAAGAGCGGGAAGAAAAACAAAGACAGAGAGAGTTAGAAGAGAACAAGCTAGCCTACGAACATGAACGCAACCTAAAAGAAATAGAGCTTCGGAAACAGAATAAAGATCTCGGGGTGCCCGAGCGCCCGAACACTCCTGCTACTACCGACCCGAAAGTCCACATCCCCAAGGATGTCGTCAGAGAGTATTACCGGAACGGCGACATCCAGCAATGGTTCAAAGCCTATGAAGTAGCTATGACCTCCCACCGGATTCCCCGAAGCGACTGGGGAGCCGGGTTAAGTGGGGAGGTTCGTCAACGAAGGGCGAGACGCCCTGCTGCAACTCCCAGACCATCAGATGACCTCCTACGACCACATGAAAGCCGCCCTTCTCACTCGATATGGACTCACGCCCGAGATGTACCGCCAGCGGTTCCGCGACTGCAAACGGATCCCGGGTACAACTTGGGTGGAGTACGTGAACTTTTTCAGCAGAGCGTTCGAAGGGTGGATCAAGGGCAGCAAGGTGACCACGTACGAGCAACTCTTTGACCTTATTGTGTGGGAGCTCCTCTCCAATAACTGCTTCGTCGAGCTCAGGCAGCACCTCCTCGACAGTAAATTAACTGAACCTCGGCAACTCGCCGCTGAAGGTGACCGATGGGAAAGCACCCGAGTTGGCCGAAACGGCCCCAGCGAACCAAACAGAACCAACCAAGGACCCCATCGCCCCCGAGGGGGAGGAAGAGGCCAGGGTCGGGGCAGAGATGCCGTCCCGGTGGCTCCCGCCAGCAGCACCCCGCCCCCGGCCGGCAGGGGAAACCCCCCGATGCGTCCAGGGTTCCGAGCCCACGTTACTTGCCACCGATGCCAGCGACCCGGCCACTACGCCAACGACCCTAATTGCCCGAAGAACCAGAACCCTATGCCACGCCAAGTCACTGCCACCGCCCTGGGAGAGGAGCCAACCCCAGAAGACGCTGAGGAGTACGAGGCCGACCAGCCCGAGTGGGAACCAGCCGCCATGTCCCTGGTCTGCCTAGGGGAAAGAGACATGATTCCGCGGGCTCCCCTACCCGCCAATACGCGGAAATACAGCCAGTGGGTCAACATTAACGGGCGCCAGGCTGAAGCCCTACGTGATACCGGGGCCAGTGTGACCGCAGTCCGCGCCCATCTGGTGACCCCGGAGCAGATCTTGCCGAACGTCCTTTGCCCCGTCCGGTCAGCCGACAACTCAGAAAGCCTGTGTCGGATGGCCTGCATCCCCTTCGAGTGGGGAGGAGTGTCAGGAATGGTGAAGGTGACTGTCCGCGATGATGCCCCAGTGGACTGCCTCCTGGGGAACGACCTCGAAAGTTCTCCCTGGGCAGCCGTCGAAAGAAGAGAGCACCTGGGGATGTTGGGCCTCCCTGAATGGGCCTGCATAACGACCCGGTCCATGGCCGCCCGCGCCATCTCCAGTCCCGAAGAACCAGAATGGCCAGAACCTCCTCCCCCGATCGTCCCGGAGGGAGCCGCCCTAAGCACCAATCCCCCAGAGCAGACCGAAGAAGGGCCCGTTCAACTCCAGGACCTTCCCGAACTGGCCCAGTGGCGGCAAGAGGGTGGTCCCACCCAGGAGCAGTTCCGACAAGAGCAGAGGACCTGTCCCTCCCTCGAGGGACTCCGGCAGCAAACCCTCGCCCAGAGCGCAGGAGACCCCGCAGGGGCCCACTGGATTTATTGGGACAATGACCTGCTCTACAGTGAGCAAAGAATTGCTGAGCTGGGGGCCAGTCGGGTGCTGGTGGTGCCCCTCCACTTCAGAGACTTCCTTTTGAACTTGGCACACGATGTCCCCCTTGCTGGGCACCTGGGGCAAGACAAAACCTACAACCGCCTGGTGACTCACTTCTACTGGCCCAAAATGCGTAATGATGTTTCCAAACACTGCCGGGCCTGCCCTACCTGCCAGGCCAGCGGGAAGAGCGGCCGAAAGATCAAAGCACCCTTGCAACCCTTTCCCGTCGTCACCACCCCGTTCGAACGGGTGGGAATAGACATTGTGGGGCCCCTAGACCCCCGAACGGCCCAGGGGCCCCTGTTCATCCTAGTCCTGGTGGACCACGCCACCTGCTAGCCCGAGGCCATACCTCTTCGGACAGTGACAGCCCCCGTAGTAGGCCGAGCCCTGATGGGGATCTTCTCTCGAGTGGGCTTTCCCCGGGAAGTCGTCAGCGACAGGGGCACGAACTTTATCTCAAAGTACATGAGGTCTCTCTGGCAACAGTGCGGGGTCACCTACCGGTTCACGACCCCTTATCACCCGCAAGGAAATGGACTGGTCGAGCGGTTTAACCGCACTCTCAAGGGAATGATCATGGGCCTGGAAGAACCCCTACGTCGCCAATGGGACGTGCTGCTCCCGTGCCTCCTCTTCGCCTACCGAGAAGTTCCCCAGAAATCCCTCGGCTTCAGTCCCTTTGAGCTCCTGTATGGACACCCCGTCCGGGGCCCCCTCAGCCTAGTCAAGGAAGGATGGGAGATGGCCCCCCAGAAGACCCCTCCCGATGTCTATAAGTATCTCCTGACCCTCCGCAACCAGACCCGGAGATTCAGGGAACTCGCCAAAGCCAACCTTGAGGCCAGTCAAGAGGATATGAAGAAATGGTACGATCAGCATGCCTCCTCCATCGAGTTCGAACCAGGCCAGCAAGTGTGGGTGATGGCCCCAGTCGAACCCTGTGCCCTGCAGGACAAATGGACAGGCCCCTTCAAAGTGATAGAGCGCAAGGGCCCTGTCACCTACCTAATAGACATGGAGTCCTCCCGAAACCCCCTGCGAGTCCTCCACGCCAACAGACTCAAACCCCACTTCGTACGTTCGGAGCTCAGCCTACTGATGGCTACCGATAGTGGGACGGAAGAGGACTCCGAGCCCCTCCCTGACCTACTGAGGACCCGTGAGAAAGATGGCTCAGTGGAAGGGGTCAGACTCTCCGACGCCTTGTCCCCGGAACAACGCCAAGGCTGTCGGGCTCTCCTGCTACAATTTGCGAACCTGTTCTCCATCACCCCCGGGGTCACCCCCTGGTGCCTTCACGATGTGGACACCGCGGATAGTCCACCCATTCGACACAGGGCGTACCGAGTACCAGATCGGGTGCGCACCTGCATCCAGGACGAAGTCACCAAGATGCTGGCCCTAGGAGTGATCAAGCCATCCGACAGCCCCTGGGCCAGCCCAGTCGTACTGGTCCCCAAGGCTGCCGCCCCGGGCGTTGCCCCCGAGCTCCGGTTCTGCGTAGACTATCGGGGCCTGAACGCTGTTACCAGAACCGACGCTCACCCCATCCCCCGGGCGGATGAGCTGATTGACCGCATGGGGGCTGCCCGCTACCTGAGCATCTTCGATCTAACATCGGGCTACTGGCAAATCGGCCTCACCCCCAGAGCCCAAGAAAAATCTGCCTTCTCTACCCCGGATGGCCACTACCACTTCAAAGTGATGCCATTCGGCATGAAAAACGCTCCAGCTACCTTCCAACGACTCGTGAACCAGGTACTGGTGGGCCTCGAAGAATTCAGCGCCGCCTACCTGGACGATATCGCTGTGTACAGTCGCCACTGGGCGGACCACCTTCACCACCTCCGAGAAGTCCTGCACCCCCTCCAGCAGGTTGGCCTCACTGTCAAAGCCAGCAAATGTCAGATTGGCCAGGGGTCCGTGACCTACCTCGGACACCAAGTGGGGAGCGGTCTGGTGGCCCCCCTTCAGCTCAAGATCGCTGCCATCCAGTCCTGGCAACCACCTGTCACCCAAACCGAGGTCCGGGCCTTCCTAGGGCTCACCGGATACTACCGGCGGTTTGTAAAAGACTATGGCAGCATTGTGGGGCCCCTCACAGAACTAACATCCAAGAAAAACCTCAAAACCGTCAACTGGACTTCGGACTGTCAAACGGCCTTCGAGAAGTTGAAGGCTGCCATGTGCACCGCCCCCGTGCTCCAGGCCCCCGACTACAGCCGGGAATTCATAGTCCAGACAGACGTCTCAGATCATGGCATTGGGGCAGTCCTCTCCCAACTCAACGCTGAGGGAGTCGACCAGCCAGCGGCCTTCATCAGCCGACGCCTGCTAGCTCGAGAACAGCGCTGGAGCACTATCGAGCGGGAGGCCTTCGCAGTGGTATGGGCCCTCAATAAACTCCGGCTCTACCTCTTCGGTACCCATTTCAGGGTACAGACAGACCACCGACCCCTGCAATGGCTGATGCAGATGCGGGGGGAGAACCCAAAACTGTTGCGATGGTCCATCTCCTTGCAGGGGATGGACTTCACTGTGGAGCATCGTCCTGGCCAAGACCACGCCAACGCGGACGGCCTGTCACGCTTTTTCCGCCTCGGTGAGGAGAGTACCCAAGAGGATGGGTGACTCTCCCTGCCTTCAGCTGGGGGGGACGCATGTTGGACAGGCCTCGTGAAAGGCCCGCTCCCTCCCCGCATGAGAAGACTCGGACGCCGGCTCTCCCGGTGTCCCCAGAGAGCACCACCCCTGCAACCCACCGAAGAAACCCGCAACCCGTCCCCAACGGGACACCTGCTCCCGAACACCCCAGCATCGGCTGACCCGGGCCTCCGTGAGCACCATTGCCCGGCCCAGCCGCCATCTTGGACACTGCACCACGAGGCCGCGTGGCCTCAGCTCGACCCCAACCCTGGGCCTGGCCAGACCCCGACATCGAGGCACCACCATCCACCTGGGAGGTGAGGAGACCACTTGGCAGGTCAATGGGAGAAAGGAGTGTCGATGGCTCTCCCCCGCCAGGTGCCGATCGCCCCCGGCCTCCCCGGGCGCTGGCTCCACCCCCCTGCTGGGTGTCTGGACTCTCTCATCCCGGACCTCCCGACCTCCAAGCGCGAGGGTCCGGACATCAAAGGAGACCAGACCTATAACTGGGGCAGCTCCAGAGCAGGAAGGCAGTTGTATCCTGGAGTCGAGAGACACCTTGAAGAACTCATCCTTGACGGACCTGCTGGCGCTGCCGCGGCCCATCCTTGCAAACCCTCGTTCCTGCCTGCTGGCGCTGCTGCGGCCCTCTGCAACCTACACCTTCGTCGGGACCTGCTGGCGCTGCCGCGGCCCATCCTTGTGAACCATCGTTCCTGCCTGCTGGCGCTGCTGCGGCCCTGCTCAAACAAGACTTATCATCCTAGCCTGCTGGCGCTGCCGCGGCCCGACCTTCCAGAACTCCGAGCTCGAGGATTGTGAGCTACCCATCTTGCCACCCCTGTACCGGACCGGTACCCAAGACTGTCCCGCTACCCCTTACCCTACAGAGACTAGAATTGGGAGGATCCTCGTGTCCTGCCCCTCCTGTATCGTTGATAACTTTGCCTCAAGAATCCTATATAAAGCGTTCAGATCTTATCCTTGTGTGGTGTCCATTTGTGGGGGGGAAGTTACTTGTCTGTACGATCGCCGGAGACGGCCCTCACCGGAGGCCTCTCCCCCTGCACTCGGCCAACCCTCCAGGTCCCTGTCTAACAGGTGTTCCTCAAACTGGGGGTTAGACGGCACACGAGTGTTGTTGATGTCCCATGAAAAGTGAACTGGAAAGTGGTCCGACCAAGTGATAGAAAGGGTAGGGTCGATTAAAATGTTAAAGTTAGAATACACCAGATCCAAACAATGACCCCCTACATGAGTGGCCGAGCGCACCTGTTGCACCAACTGGCCAAGATTACAGATCTCCCCAGGTCCTTTACTCCGGGAGCTAGGCTCGTATCCATGTGTAAATTGAAGTCTCCCAACATTAAAAAACTAGGGAATCTAAACGCTCTCTGGATAACAACCTCCTCCAGAGATTTGATAAAAGTGCCCAAAGGACCAGGTGGACGATAAATCAGCAGGCCCCCCAGGAAAAATTGAGGGGACAGGTCCAGGGAGAATTCCAAAGCTTCCCCATCCTCAATCCCCCCCGTACATTCTTTCATCAATGACCACTTCTCCCTATATATCACAGCTAGACCTCCTCCCCTACCTATATTACGGTCCAGTCTAGTGATCTTGAACCCTCTAGGAACAGCCAGTTCAACCACTGGGGCGCAGCTCTCATTCAGCCACGTCTCCGTGATGAAAAGGATATCAAGACCTTTGTCAATGATGAGTTCGTGCACTTCTTCTGAATGCTTTGGTAAGGAGCGGGCATTAATAAGAGCAGCTTGAATAGGTGACCCACCCTCTTTGTTAGCCTGGGAAGTGGAGGGGGGATCAGAAAAATTGAATCGAAAATGACATCCAATAGATAAAGGTCCAATAGGTCAAATAGATAGAAAGTTCACTTTCCAAGGGGGCACCCTTGGGAAGCGGGCCCCTGGGTAATTGCCCACTTTACCCATGTCCCAAAACGTCTCTGCGTACCTATGTGGAAAACTGACTTATTTGACAATATTTAGAAAGTTAGTTTGAAGGCATATGCGTGTGGTAGTTTCTCCACTCTGAAAAGACATTGTGCTAATGACTGTGTTAATGCAGGGGCTTTCATGTGACAAGTCAGTCAGCCCTTCGAAAGTTCATAGCTGCCAAGTGGCTCCTTATCACAGCAGACACATTAATCCGTTCCTTCAAATATTGGCAACAACACTCGCGATGCTGGGCTTTTTCGAGCCTCTACTAACTACAAACTCAAGAAGCCCAACTGGTTCTTTAGGTCAAAGCCAAGACTGTCTGTAGTGTCCACATATGGCATGAGGCCTTTTCGAAGCTCTACTGCAGGTATTATGCTGGAATGGCATAGAAGGTGGTTTATCCAGATAGTTTAGTGCATGGTCGTCTAGCCAATAGGGCAATCTGGCAGTAACTGAAGGGATAGTCTGACAGGTCACTGTGTGGGCCAGTTTTTTTGCTGTTTGTCGGCCTATTTTATACTTCGTTGGGATGGTTTTTATTGTTGATTTCTCTGATATAACCACAAACAATACCTGCAGCAAGCACAAATACATGCAGACTCATAGGTCATGCAAAATTCCTATATAGCAGGTCTTAACAAGCTCAAAACTGGCAATATTTGCAGATAAGGGTCACTTTCTGAGCTGTCTGATTTGCTAATTGGGGCCGCTTCATTTTTGGGGCCCAGACCTATTATCTTCCTCAGTCAACTGTGGTATATGCTGCTACTGTAAACAGAAATGTCCGATCAGGAACATGAAGTTTGCTGGACACCCTCTGGCCTGCCTAACCCATCTTTCGGTTTACATAGGTTGATCCCTTTTAAATCATGCTTAATGTACCCTCAGAATACATTATGTGCAGCTGTTTGTTATTGGTATGCAATACATGGGGGATCCCCTCTGAAAAGGCAGTAAAGGTCAGGGAGAAGAGGAGAAAAATGACAACACAAAAAGAAAGCTCCCTCTAGACCTCAAAATATTCTACATTCGACTTAATCTAAACTAACTAATGTGAGCACCCAAAACAGAATTATTAGACAACTATTCCAACAATTACAAAAATATATTGTTTTATTTCATTTCTTTTATCAAAAATGTTATTCATCATTTTGCTTTTTTTTGTGAATTATTATTTTCATCAACAGTAAATATAAATTCCTTTACAATCACAGAAAGGCAAAAACAATAATTATAATATAAACCCAGGTAGTAAAATATGAACAAATTCACACACCGTCATTCACACTATACTCACACACCCCCAAACACACCCTCACATTCATCACATATCTGGGGAACTCAACTCCAGGATGACAATGTAATTGGCAAGACCAAATACAAAAGCTGCATATAGCAGGATGTAATCCAGGCAGTGGTCGACGTGTTTCGGTGGCTGCGAATAGATGCAACACAACCTTCCTCAGGACCTACCAGATTTGTACTACTCCACCCGGGGAAGATACTGTAAAAGTAGTTTCACTGTGGTATTTTGCAATACCATATATATATATATATATATGTATATATATATATATATATATATATATATATATATATATATATATATATATATATATAA
This sequence comes from Lissotriton vulgaris, assembly GCF_964263255.1. Classification (NCBI taxonomy): domain Eukaryota; kingdom Metazoa; phylum Chordata; class Amphibia; order Caudata; family Salamandridae; genus Lissotriton; species Lissotriton vulgaris. The sequence continues at coordinate 1,434,854,876 of NC_141689.1, read as the reverse complement.
CGGCTCAAAACACCACTTCTCAAAGAGTGGTTACAGCTTACAGCTCTCAAGTCCTAAAGCTCCTCAATGGATCACTGAAATAATATCGAGGGACAAAATATCGACTTGCAAAAATATCGTGGACAAAATATCGACAGTCAAAATATCGAGTTTGTATCTACAAACAGGTAAGTACAAAAATATCAAGTACAAAATATCGTTTACAATAATATAGTTGTAAAAAATATCGACTTTATTAAAAACAGTGTTAAATTAAATTAATATTCAAATTTAATTACTAAAATATACTTAAAAATACTTAAATTATCTTATAATAATTAAATAATAAATGAAAATAATAAAAACAATTTTTTACAAATCCCAAGTTCACAAGATCATTGGTAAATGCATCGGAACATTAAGAATTCTTAGAAAAATCATTGACCTGATACCTATCAAAGCCAGGAAAACCATCGTGCATGCTCTTATAACACCGCACCTGGACTACGGGAATGCCCTCCTTCTGGGCGTCAACCAAAAACTTCTTCACCAGCTGCAGTGTGTACAAAATGCAGCAGCCCGACTGGTATTAGGCCTTCCGAAAAGAACCTCTGCCAAGACAGCACTGTCCAAACTGCACTGGCTCCCCGTAAGGGAAAGAATAAAATTCAAGAGCCTCTGCTATGTCCACAGGATAGCCCACAACAAGGGCCCCACCTACTTAAGAAGCCTCATGACCATTCATCGCCCCACTCGCCATCTGAGGTCCGCAGGAATGTCCCTTTTTAAACTACCCCGTGTTCACAAAGCAAAAATCGGTGGCCGCTCCTTTCGCTATCTAGGAGTGAAACTCTGGAACGCTCTCCCGATTCATCTAAGAATGGAACCCTCTGAAACTCTTTTCAGAGCTAACTTGAAAACCCACCTTTTCCCTCAATAATTCTGCCTCACTCTTCCCTTTGACTTGATTCTCGGATGAGAGTTTTCAGCAATTAGCGCGGGGATACACAGTTGTGCAGCCATGCGCTTAATAAATGTTTTATTATTATTATTATTATTACAATCTTATTTGTTAAAACATATATATATAGTAACATGCTATAATTAAATAAGATACTATTATATTACCGTACGATACCAGAAGTGTAAAAAATACTATTCCCACTCCAAAGAGTGCAAGCGTAGGGAAAGCATTGGATAGCGTAGGGGTTAAAATTACTATTCCCACTCCAGTGGGTGCAACAGTAGGGAAAACTGACCCTGAACCCAAAGAATACCCCTTTACCCAAGAACTGAAAACTGACCTTGAACCCAAAAAATACCCCTTTACCCAAGAACTGAAAACTGACCCTGAACCCTAAAAATACCCCTTTACCCAAAAACTGAAAACTGACCCTGAACCCTAAAAATATCCCTTTACCCAATAACTGAAAACTGACCCTGAACCCTAAAAATACTCATTTACCCAAAATTAATTAATATTATTTAATTACCAATTAATTCTTAATTAACAATAACAATAAAGTAAATATATTAGCACATTAGCTGTAATTAATTTAATTTAATAATTAATATTATTTTTTCCCATTTAATTAATTAAAAATAACAAAAAATTATATATATAAATAAATTACTCTAATTAATGTAATTAACTAATTAATATTATTTAATTACCAATTAATTACTAATTAAAAATATGTACAAAATTATATTAAGTAATTAACTAATTAATATTAATTAATTACCAATTAATTATTAATTAAAAATATTTACAAACATATATTAATTAATTAATTATTATTAAATTACTCCCCACCCTCGTCCCCTATTAACCCAACATCCTGCTCCTAAACATTAACTACAATTTATATTACTATTAATATATATCTTTTTTTTTAACCTTTTTTCTACATATTATCTATATTTTTTACTTTGACTATTTATCAATATTTTGTCTTGTCAATTTTTTGGAGTCGATATTTTTGTACTCGATATTTTTTTATCATTATTTTATTCCATATTTTGACCAACAATATTTTTGTTATCAATATTTTATTGTTGTCGATATTTTTAACTCGATATTTTGTCCATTCGATATTTTGGAGTCGATATTTGTCTGTACACCCTCCTCAATGTTGTATATTTTCACTTGTCTTTCAGACTGACCTCAGGTGACAATCCTTGGGAGCAAATATAATAGCACTGGAAGATCACTCTCCAAACTACGAATACGGGGAAAGAATATTTTCCGACCTACTCAAGACGACATTGCTTCTAAAAAAATTGTATTTTGTCCTCCACGGTTTCTCCATCTGAGTAGGTTGTCTTCTAAATTAACATAAACCACATACACTCCCAGATACCGGTTTCTCACATCTTCCACAGAAACCCCTTCTTACGTAATTTTGAATAATGAGCTTCAATAATTATATAGGCTTGTCTCGTGAAATACAGCTTCTCCGACCGGTAGCCTGCAGTGACCTCAGACCGCAATAACACTAGAAACATTGAGATGTATAAGAATGGAATTGATGCTTCGACAGTTAAAATACATTCCCATATGGTAGTTAGCATAATGGTAAGTTACCCAAAGGGAAAAAATGATGCATGCCATGTACAGCTGCCAAATTAAATGTCACAATATTCGGAGAAATTGTAGTGACGAGGCAATATGCGAACAAAACCTTGACTTAGCTATTAGTACAATGACACAGAGAGGCTATATTCTGACCACTTTACAAAAGACCATGCAGAGGGGGAAAGCAATCCCAAGGGAGAATCTTATTAGAACTACTAAAAAAAACAAGCATTTGCAATGCAATAGGTCTCCCATTCACCTGACTTTGAGCTATTGGGATTATAAATGACAATGCGTTTTATTTATGTTTGGGGTTTTAAAACATAAATAAAAGGCATTGTCATTTACAGTGACAATAACTCAAACTCGTGAGAATGCAGACTTATTGCATTGCAAATACTTGTTTTTGTTCCCTGCAAAACGCCATAATTAGGCCCAAGAATTACCATACCGAAACCTGTCTAACATGAAAAGGAAAAGAAAAGAGTTTTGCTAGATATAATAGAACAATGCTTGGAAGTAAAGAAATAGCTATGCCCCCGCCCCATGTCAAGCATGCTAAATCGAAAGTCCGTCTTCAAATTAAGCATTGCAGGAATCCCATCTACTTCACCCAACTAGCGCCAAGAAACCTTTTGGGCTTTAAATGCGTCACTAATATAAGGTACATCTATTTAGCGCTTCATATCCTTGATGAGGCCGCGACGCGCTCCAGTTTGTATCATGCTCGTTGCGCCACACTGGAGTGCTTGTTTGACAGTGTATAGAATGAGGCCCTTGAGGGTCAGAGATGTGCTTCAGACATGGCTCAGAATATGTGATCCGCGGAGCCAAGCAGGAAGTAGCGTATGTGGAGTGCGCCTAGAAACACGAGACACTGTTTACCAGCATATATATATATATAGGAGGAGGTGTGAGTTCAGGGACCTGGGGAACACAGTTCGAATCCCGGCAAAGGACCAACGCCCTGTGATTCTGGGCAAACTGCCTCACCTCCGGTGCTTAGCAAACAAGCATTTGCAATGCAATAGGTCTCGCATTAGGAAAGTTTTAGCTATTAGTATTGTAAATGACACATTTTTTATTTATGTTTTGTTTTTGAAAATAGCGAAATTAATAGCGTTGTCATTTACAATGCCAATAGTTATAACTTTCGCAAATGTGACACCTGTAGCATTTGCAATGCAATATGTGTTGTACTTACATGACTTGCATGTATTGATATTACAAATAACGATGGCTTTTAATTTTTTTCAATAAATTATACTTAAATAAAAGTTATTGTAATGTATAATGGCAATAGCTTAAAGTTTTGTAAAACACTTTTGTGAAGATTATGTTCAGTTTCTTTTATTGTGAAGAAAATCCAAGAACAGAAGTGAAATATTAATATCTTTTTGTTACATTTGTAATAAAGCTTGAAACATTGAGAGAACATATTTGAACCAGGTGTTGTTGAATGGTTGCACAGATTGATGCTGTGGTGGCGCTGAGTGATGTTGTGATGGCGAACGAGTGATGCTGTGTCGTTCAGTGATTCTGTGGTAGCGCATAGTGATGTTGTGGTGACCCTGAGTGATGCTGTGGTGGTGCTGAGTGATGCTGTATGCTATGCTATGTATTGTTTTGCTATCCTATGTTTTGTTTTGTTATGCTATGCTATGTTTTGCTATCCAATGCTTTGATTTGTTATGCTATGCTATGCTGTGTTTTGTTATGCTATGCTATGTTTTGTTATGCTATGCTATGTTCTGCTATGCTATGCTTTGTTATGCTAGGCAATGTTTTGTTATGCTATGCTATGTTTTGTTGTGTTTTATTATGCTATGCTTTGTTTTGCTATGCTATGTTTTGTTATGCTATGCTATGCTATGCTTTGTTGTGTTTGGTATGCTATGTTTTGCTATCCTATTATATATTTAGTTTTGCTATGCTATGTTTTGTTGTGTTTTGTTAAGCTATGCTATTTTTTGTTGTTTTGCTATGTTTTGTTATGCTATGTGTTGTGTTTTGTTATGCTATGTTTATTTATGTTATGCTATGTTTTGTTATGCTATGCTATGTTGTGGTATGCTATGCTATGTTTTGTTATGTTTTGCTATGCTATGCTTTGTTATGCTATGTTTTGTTGTGTTTTATTATGCTATGTTTTGTTGTGTTTTATTATGCTATGTTTTGTTTTGCTGCTATGTTTTGTTATGCTATGTTTTGTTATGCTATGCTATGCTTTGTTATGCTGTTTTGTTATGCTATGCTATGCTTTGTTGTGTTTTGTTATGCTATGCTTTGCTATGCTATATTTTGTTATGTATGCTATGTGTTGTTGTGTTTTGTTATGCTATGCTGTGTTTTGCTATGTTAAGCTATGTTTTGTTATGCTATGCTTTGTTTCGTTATGTTATGCTATGTTTTGTTATGTTATGCTATGTTTTGTTCTGCTATGTTTTGTTGTGTTTTGTTATGCTATGCTATGTTTTGTTATACTATGCTATGTTTTGTTTTGCTATGCTTTGTTATGTTATGCTATGCTTTGTTTTGTTATGCTATGCTATGTTTTGTTGTGTTTTGTTATGCTATGCTATGCTTTGTTGTGTTTTGCAATGCTATGTTTTGTTTTGTTATGCTATGTTTTGTTATGCTATGCTATGCTGTGTTTTGTTATGCTAGTCTATGTTTTGTTATGCTATGCTGGTGAGGGTGTGTGAGTGTGTGTGAGGGCGAGTGAGGGTGAGTGAGGGTGAGGGGGTGTGAAGGGGAGGGTGTGTCAGGGGGAGAGGTTTGGGAGGGTTAGGGGGTGTGAGGGTGAGGGTGTGAGGGTGAGTGAGGGTGTGTGAGGGTGAGGGGATGTGAGGGTGAAGGGGTGTGAGGGTGAGGGGGTGTGAGGTTGAGGGGGTGTGTTGGTGAGTGAGGGTGTGTGAGGGTGAGAGGGTGAGGGTGTGTGAGGGGTGAGGGTGGGTGAGGGGGTGTGAGGGTGAGGGTGTGTGAGGAGGAGTGAGGGGGAGTGAGGGGGTGAGAGGGTGAGTGAGGGTGTGGGGTTGTGTGGGTGTGGGGTTGGTTGTGAGGGTGAGGGGGTGTGAGGGTGAGTGAGGGTGTGTGAGGGTGAGTGGGGGTGTGTGAGGGTGAGGGTGTATGGTCAGGACAGTAGCAGGAGCCAGGAAAACAGTTGAAGATTAGCATAAACAAAATGAATCAACGCTACATACATGTTTGTGTGTGCCCTCATAGGTGTCCATGAGTGCATGGGAGTGGATATGTCAGTGTTCCCACTCGGATCAAATGCTTTCCTTTGGATAGTAATTCTTAGCAAACTTGTGACCATCCTCCACCTACTCCCACTGTAATGAGGGCCTTTGCCCAAAGATGGCAATTATTTGCAACCTGTGGGCATCCATGACATGATGCCTACGCCTGATACAATGTTGTCTGTAGCAGAATAGTGGCATGTCTTTTCAACTTGAGCTATAATGGTGGTAATTCTTGATGTACTGTGGGAAATGGGTGGTAATCCATGGCCCATTCTGAAATAATCCTTTCCTCTGTTTCAAGGTGGTAACACCGGGCATAATGTTGCAATCAATAGGTTTGAGGTAGAATAGAACTTGTGTAAATAATTTTGAATACACTTAATAGTAAGCATACTCCGACAAGCCAGAAACATGCAAATGAACACAGGTAACATGCACACCATTGTACATGCTCAGCCAACTCTCTTTCAAAATGCCAGGACAGAAATTGCTTTGTTAATGCGTGTTATGGAGAGAAGGACAGGTAAAACTAAACCTAAACCTAATGTGCGTGCAAGTGCTTGTTGCCGAGAGTTGTGCTGGCATGAGTTATGATGGAGTCAAACTGCTAGAAATATATCTATATTAAGTAAACCACCAACTAATCAGCCTTACAATACAGTGCAGACTTTACAAACAAGCATAGGCCATGCGGCCGGGCCGCAAAGGAATAATTTAAAAAAACAAGCATGGGATGAATAAAAACGCAGTAGTGAGGTTTGGAGGCGAGTGTAACAAAACTCTGCAACTTGTTCCGCCTCTGTGAGGTATATGTGCACTGAAACAGCAACTGGCTCAGCTCTACTGGGGATTTGGTGTTGGTCGGCGGTATCACTCTGGAGAGACTGCGTGGTGACTGCGTTGGTCAGTTTCAGAATCAGGAGGGGCAGAGTCAGCACAGTCTGCAACAGATCAAAGTGTCTAGAGGCAAAGCATAGTGGATGTAGCATTGCAGCTATCAAGTCAAGTGTTTTCAAGGTGAGTGTCCCTAGAGAGATGGCAACACAGCAACAGCATTTGAGGAGCAAGGCTATTGTAAACAAGCACTGAAGGCTTTCACATTTGTCAAGACAAAAAAAACAAGAAAGGTGCAGAGAATGCCAAACAAAACATGGCTTCCCCGTGAAATGGATGCAAAAAAAACAAGCTCTTGGCATTGCTGTGGTGGTGGGGGGGGGGGGGAGCGGGGGAGCGGGAGCGCATTCCTTTGAAGTCTGATGGGGGGGCGGGGGAGTGGCTTGGGAGCGGATTCCTTTGAAGTCTGATACCGAGGCTCAGACACATGGTGGTGTGCGAGTAGTTTTCTTTGAAGTCTGATGCAGAAGCCGATAGTGTTTGATGTGCATGCGCCTGCCTCACACGCCTGCCTCACATAAACTGTACGTGATCCGCAGCTAGGTAGACTTTTCAGACTGCTTACTATAATCTCGCCTATTCAATCCCTAACGGGATAGAATAGGGGAGACCTAAAAAGGAATCTGACCTTGTCTGACGTAACGTGGTGCTCATGTAAAGTGCTCCGATGCCCTCAAGGCAATTTGGCGCTTCATGTAAATGATATATGCATAAACACCCGCCCTCCCAGGAGGGTGGGAGACAGCACCCCCTAGCCAGATGCGCGGTTTACCATTAGGGTACCTGAGCATCGTGATGGACGGATCTCACCCCACTCCCGTAAGCTCAGTGCAGGAGAGTGGGCAGACACCCTGAACAGGGAACAGCCCTGTGCAAGAAGCGCCACGCAACCCCCTGACGAATTGCAGTTTCTAGGAGCTATGAACTTTTTTAGGTCCCTGCCTTTTGGGCTCTGTTAGTCCGGGGCACTTTCATCTGAGTCCTGGGGATTGTAGACATCTTCACACTGTAATAAAATGAGATGTAGTCTCAGTAATGTATGACAAGCATAGGCTTGGGTTTGTTCAGCTCACCTGGAAGGGGTGGGGGTTGGATGGTGCACGTCATTAGATGAATGTGCTCTGCTTTTGTTGTACCCTACACCCGCAGTTTAATTATGTAATGCACCATGTCTAGAATGGCTAAAAAGCGACATACCGTAATGTCTCATTGGCACTGCTACGGTTATTATAACGACACTCTTCCAGTACCTATTACAAGCGATGCGCTCACTAGCTAACCTGACAATAGGATAGGTTGTATTCTGATTTGCATTGCTTTGACGTTGTCAAATACATGGTGTCAATACACTGTTCATGTTGTATGGAAATAGGAAACCCCCCCCCCCCCCCCCCCAAAAAAAAATGTAAACAAAATTAGAGGAGTGTGCTCTGCACAGGCAGAAAAGGAAGATGCTTCTCTCCTCATCATGGGTGTCCTGGGCCCCCGCATGGAGCCAGGGCCCCTCCAGGCTGCTGCTGCTCACAGGTGAGGCTGCTCCAGGGGAGGTGACAGAGTGTGCCACCCCCATGCCCCGCCCAGGGCGCTGTAGATGGCCACAGGAGCTGTGCAAGATGCCTCCTCAGGACAGGAAGGAGCACTGCCCTAACACTGCGAGATCCCGAACACTCCAGGAGCCCCCCGGCCTGCTCCGGGGGCAGTGACATGGTCTGCCACCCCCGTGCCCCTTGATTTGCTCTGGGGGCAGAGACAGGGTGTGCCACCCCCTGCCCAGTGTAACACTGCAAGGCCCTGGGGCCCCCTGCACTGTGCCTCACTTCCCGCTGTCTGCTGGGGTGGGGGCCAAGGAGAGGCAGCTAGGGCTGCCCCCGCCCCAGTGGTGGCGTTGGGCAGTGAGCGTGGCAAGGCTGTGCGGGGAGGGGGGTCTTTGCAGGGAGGGGGTCTGTGTGGGGAAGGCTCTGTCAAGATCTCCTCTGAAACTAATCCCCACACATGTGTGTGCATGTCATGTGTGTGCATAGTGTTCTGCTCCCTCGCCTTGTGGAAGAGAAACTAAGTGAAGAAAATAGTGCTTACAAGTCTAAATAACAAGTACCGTTTAACAACCGAAGTAAAGGAGCCAGTAGTCATGGGAGGTAACACATGAAGAAAAGGCAGTACTAAGGAAGGACTAACAAACTGATTACCCAATCCTTTCAGAATGTGGGCAATGTCAGTTAGGAGATAACAGCCTTGGTACCACTAATTGCTGTGATTGACTCAGACAGTCGGTAGTGAAGAAACAATGGTTCAAATCCTTTCCCAAAATAAGATTCTGGCCGGCGAGGTACTTGATGATAGGTGTATCTGAGTTGGGCATTGTATCTTGCTGGTAACTGTGTTTCTACATGGACTGAAGTTACTGCAGACTCTCATGGGATTATTTACGTGCTGCTTGGCATGTCTGAGCCAGTGCCATAGGCCACACTCAGTTCTGGGCTAGAAGGTCAGAGAGCTTTGTTGCTAATTCAGGCCAGACAATTTCTAGAGCACTGCCTGAATCAGGAGCAACACTCTTTGCCGCCTCCAATACAGAACTGAACATGCCTCATAGGATCAATTCCCCGGAGGCCTGCATTAAACGGATTACAATTAGTGTTTCCAGTTAATCAGAGATCAACCAAGAACTATTGCAGTTGAGTTTGCTACCTCTTCCAGTACAGACAGTTTGTGAAATGTCCCTGGGCAGCCTCTTACCGATGGGTTGGAGTTTAGCTGAAGTTTGGTCTGTGATATACAACATCAGCAGGATAACAGGAACCAGACAACATAGAAATAAAAGTGGAAAACAGTAAAAAAAAGGTAAGTTACTAGCTCATTTCTTTCAATTCCGCCAAATCAAAGTAGGAACTTTTCCTGTCACATTTGCCTAGATGAGAAGCCAGATCGTGATTGCATCAGCGGTCATCTTGGATACACTTCCGCCGACAGCCACTTCAGCTATGTTGCTGTCAACACGTGTAAGAATTCCAGGCGGGGTCAGCGGGAATCTGGCGGTCTTTCGTCCATGGACCCACCAACATCTAAACAGAGCGAAGGGACCGCCAAGTAGGCAGGTGGAACATCCGTTTGAACTATTACCGCCAAGTTCTAAATCAGGTCTTAATTCTTGCAGAGAGATCATTTTTCAGTTGATTTGAATATTATTGGAGATTGTATTTCATTTCAATCTCTTTAATCGCTGGAGTTCAGATGAATAACCAAACTCCAGAATTCTGCTTTGCTTACCATCTCCTGATCAAAGGGTCCACTTTCAAATAGCTTGTGGATTGAATAGCGTCTAATATAGTTTTAAAAAGGAAATTTGACAAAATGATGGTCTAAACAAACAGGTTTGCATTTTGAGATTCTTGTGAACCTCAATGGTCTGTCATGATAGAAATGCCCATTCAGCTCTGAATCCACACATTACGAGGAAGGAGCTAGCAGGGTAATCCTGAGCTTACCTCAGAATGCTCCCAAATGTCAAGGTCCTTCCTATTAATGACAACAAATGAGTGACTATATCACAACAATCTCACAAGATGGCGGTCCAGATTGACTTACTGCATCTGCCATAACAAATATAGACAGAAAAATAAGCTCCATGCACTGCAAAGCCTCTCATATAGAAACCTATTTTCAATCTAACCGAAAGAGTGGAGGTACACAATTTCAAAGACTTCAGTTAAGCGTAGCACCTAAAAGTAGTAAGTGCTGCTCCCAGCCATCTGGTTATGCGAGACTGGTTCAAAGTCACAAGTTCATGCTGACCGCGATAAAGCACGGGCTTGCACACCAACCAGGTCCTGGGAGGTGCCACTTAGGGATCAGGAATTCACCCTAGCAGAGGCCAGCAGGGTTCAAGTAGGCCTAGCTGCAGGTCCAGGCAGGTCCAGTTACAGCACCATCAGCTGGGCAGCTGCTGATAGGCCTCTGTAGCTTGGTGTGTCTCTGTAGCTCATATCAAGATGGCAATCAGCTGACCTGAGTCACTTTAGCATGGAATGAAGGGTGCAGGTCCGGTCTTCCATCTCAGACAACAGAAAGGGCCTCATGCAGCATGGTAGTACACTGGCAGCAGGGCAGTCCCTCTGCTAAACTATCAGCAGGTCCAGGAGTGTACTGAAGAGTTGGTCTAAGAATCCCATTTTTATACTTGGTTCCCTCTTTAAAGTGGGAGAAGCTTCTGGAGTTTTTCCCTCACAGAGGTGTCTGGAATGTTCTGCCTTCCTGCCCTGGTCCTAGTCTACCTGGGAACACAATAGGTGAGTTTGAAGTATTTTATGCATGGGCTGGGCCAGTGCCTTTTAAGTGCAAGTGTGGTAGGTGACAGCACCCCCACCTTCAAACCAGGATGACCTATCCTGCCAATGGTCAGAGCCTCTATAGTGATACTTCCTGGGAGGAATACACAATGGCGAGTTGCTAACTAAACTCGGAATCAGGAAACAGACTCCATGCACCAAATCATTAGGACACAAAAATGCCAATTTTCTAAAAGTGTCATTTTCAGATTGTGACTTAAAATCCAACTTTGCCATTAAAAATGCTTTTATATTACAAATCCTCAGACACCAAACATGATGTTTCTACCTCTGCCTGCTCCCACACAAAAGCTAGCACTTATTAAATCTAATAAGGTAACCCAATGTCATCAAATGGGAGAGGTAGGCCTTGCAAAAGTGAACAACAAATTTTAAAGTTTTACACTACCAAGACATGTAAAACTTAAAACTACATGCCCAACTTTTTAAATACAATGCACACTGCCCTATGGACTGTTTACAGCCTACCCTAGGGTGGCTTATGAGTAATAAAAAGGGAGGTGTAGGCTTGGCAAGGGGTTTATTTGGCCAGATCGAAATGGCAGTGTACAACTGTACACACAGGCTACAATGGGAAGCCTGCGACATGTTTTAAAGAGCTACTTAAGGAGGTGACACAATAAGGGCAGCACACCCACTAGTAGCGTTTAATTTACCTGGGTATATGGAATACCACTTTACAGGGGACCTACATGTAAAGTAAATATGCAAATTGGGTGTTTACCATGTTTAAAGGAGAGAGTGCAAGCACTTTAGTGCTGATTAGCAGTGGTAAAGTTCACAGAGTCTTAAAGTCAACAAAAATTAATTCAGAAAAATAGGAGAGATGAAGGCAAAAGGTTTGGGGTTGACCCTGCAAAGATGGCCATATTCAACAAAAGGGGATGGAAGGATCTCATGCCTCAAGTCATCAACTCTATATGATGAAAGATTTATATCTGAAATGTTTTTAATGCTTCTTTGGTTTCATAATGACTTTTTAATCGGAATATATGTGTCTTTGAATAAAAACACATATATAGCTATAGGTTGTCTGAATAAAACTATAAAAATAATTATTTTCGAATTTCATTAATATAAAATAAGACTACTATAAAATCTAGGCTCCCCATAAATGTTTATAGTTGTTTGTAAGTTGTCAATAAGGTTAATGACTAAGTGGATGGTAGTCATGGCAGGGAAATTTCTCATCAATGTGACCCAAAATCAGTAGAGTTCCCTGGATCCTGGCTGCCCAAAGCTTGACAGCAATATGTACAGGCCACTAGGGAGGAGAACTGTGTAGAGAAGTGGCACCTACTTTATCACACAGTGGGTGACAGACATTCTTCTGGGCACTACTAGGCTCTTATCCCTGCTGTCAAGTATTTCCGCAGTGATATGTGCTAGTCACTAGGAGCAAGATCCATGTAGGTGAGAAGCAATCTTCCCAAAAGTTGTCAAAGACAACAGCCAACATTAGTGGGAGAAACCTGCATCTGTAAGTTTCTGGGGTGCAGCAACCAGAGTGTTTTTTGATATTTAAGCAATGCTAAACTCTTTTTCCAAACTGCCCGGCTTTTCTTAACCAAGCAGTGTGAGAAGACACGCTCCACAATGTTTGCAGCTAAAGGCATTCAGAGAAATAAGGATAAAAGTAGGAGTTAGGGTGCAACTATTAATGGCCAAAATTACATCCTATTCCTCGATAGCTAAGGCTGAGATCATGCTAGAACCTGCCTATGCACTGTGGCAGGCCACTGCCTTCTCTCGCTAGTTGTGTTGTGGGAACCACTGATGTCAAAAGGGGTGCCACCAAACCCTGTACTGTGGGCTTTTGGGGACTCTTGGGGGGCCATCCATGCCCTGTCACATCCATTGTCTCCACCCCAAGAGGGAGGTGTGACAGACACAGCATCGCCGCATGTCTAACGCTATGTCTCAGGCTACCTGTCAAAGTTCCTGGGGGATGAGGGAAGGGTGAATGTCACACTACAGTGCTATGGCATTTTGTCAGCTTTACTAGCACTGTTGTGCCACTGAGAGGTAGGGGAGTGAGCTCAGGCAACTTCAGAGAGGAAAAAAGCATGAGTCCAGCCGGAGGCTTCAAATCAGAGGGATTCAGTAGATTTCCTCTTCTCTTCCTACACAGCAACTCAGTACTTTGCAAAATAGACCAGTTCAGAAAGATCTTTAGAGTTCCACCCAAAGCAGATAGTGGGCAGCCGTTTTGGGGCCTTATGCAGTAACCACTGAACAAATGCAAGCTCAAAAGCTTTGGGCTGGACTGTTTCTACTGGAGCTGAACCAAGACTGAGTTGAAAATGGCTGATTCCTGTCTGAGATGGGGTGATACGAAAAACAATGATGGACTGTTCTGTGGCCTAGATTAATTACCAGGGGCTGAGATTAATTCAAGCAATTCACCCATCACATTTGTATTTTCCATAATGTGATGCCCTAAGTGTGGCAAATATGGTCAGAGGTAGGTCTCATACTCACTGTGCCACAGGACTCATGCTGCAACCTACTGAATAGGTCCAAATAGGATGAAACAAGTCGGGCTGTTTGTCTTCCAATTCAGAGAAGACAAGAGCTGGCAGTTTGAGCAGACTGTTCCCACTGCAGCATGATCAAGATTGATATGAATATGCTTGGTTCCTGTCCGGAGTGACATAGTGGGCAAGCAAACAATGGACTGGTTTGCAGTCCAGGCTAATTACCACAGGATGGGGTTAATTCAACCAATCCAGTCATCACTTTTTTGTTTTCCCCATTGCAGATGGTATGTGCCTGTATCTTAGGCAGTAAGCCCTGAACAAATACAGCACCAAAAGATTGTTGAGCATTTTTAGTAACGTTAGCCACATGAGAATATGATCAAATGCACATTTCAATGAGAAGGTAATCAGTTGATGTTTGACTTTACTTTTATTTCTAATTATTAATATTGGCCCAATTGGTTTTGGACTGTGTATTCTTCGATAACAGCATTCAACAATGCATCTATGGCAGCAATCAGAGCATTTACATCACAGGAGCATATTGTAACCAATTAGCTTCTTCAAATAATCGATCTTTCATTTCACTTAGCATAATAATAAGAAACAGTTAGAAATTGGGTTTCTGGTTGGCAAAGGAATGCACTATGTCCAAGCAGGAACCACAATCCTAGTCAGGGTAAGTCACAACACACCCTAAATTACCATGTGCTCACCCTGTGGTAGCTTGACACAGAGTAGTCAGGCTTAACTTAAGAGGCAATAGGTAAAGTATTTGTGCAAGCAAACTGGGAAGATGGAAAGGAGGAATAGATATCTGAATGATTGACTAATAGGGGACTAATAATTCTCCTATACTGGTGGCATTTGTCCTCTAACCTGCTATTTTATAGATAAAGATGCCATCACGACTAATGGAAGACGTGATTACATATTTTATTTATCGTAATCACACAAAACCAGTATTCAGTAATTTTAGTAAGTTTCAAATTTACATTATACACAAATATACATACATATGTACACAAATATATACAATAACAAAAAGACACTTAATTAATACAGGCAATACATGATCACAAACAAATCCTTCTTCACCCAGAAAAAATATTAAAGCAAAAGCTAGGTGTCCTCCTATTAATTCTAGGAAGTACACTCCGAGGTTGTCAGACACAATCTCCCAGGAAGCTTAAATTTAGGGGTGGCCCTCTCAACTGCTGCAGGTGGTTCCTCAGAAGAGTCATTTTCAGGCTCCCCCTTCCATCACTCTCCTTGGAGCGAGCTTCTGCCCAGGTGCTCAGTGCATTTTGAAATTCCACCTTCTTGGTGGCACCCTTGGCAGAATGCCCTTCTCCTTGCAAATGTCTTTCAGCCGGGACACTGTGCAGTTTTCCAAATTGGCCAACTCAAATTCCATGGCTCCTGATGTAGAACGAGTAGGCAGAGATGTGATATAGGGGAAAAATATAAAAATGCAACCGGAAAGGAATAAAAAGAATCAAAATGGTCTTGAATGTAGATGGGTAGAGTACACCTAGTTACTGTATGGCACAGCACAAACACTAGTCCTATCCTAACCGCTTATCACCAAAGTTAGAAATTGGGTTTCTGGTTGGCAGAAGTATGCAACCTGTACAAGCAGGAATCACAGTCCTAATCAGGGCAAGCCACGACACACCCTAAATTATTCTGTGCTCGCTCTCTGGTAGCTTGGCACAGATAAGTCATGATCAACTTAAGGGGGGATGTGTAAAGTATTTGTGCAACACTTCAAACTGTAAAACAATGAAAACCCACAAAAAGACTCCACACCAGGTTAGAAAAATAGAGATCAATTTTATGAATAAAATAAGACCAAAACGATAAAAATCTAACATAAAGAAGTTAAGATATGAATTTTTAAAGGATAAATGTCAAATAGCGCTTCAAAGCAATAACTGCTTAAATAGGTTATCTAGTCGTGCTAGACTGGGGAAAGTCAAAAGGTCAGGCCAACTGTGATGGAGTGCGGGCCGGATACAGGGAACCTCTTGGGCCAGCTGAACCAAAGTACCTAGATCAGAGAGGCATTGCCTTTGACGAAGATGCAAGGTACAGACGATGTTGAGCCATGCTGTGGACGAGATGTGTACATTTTCTCCATGCAAGTGCGGTAATGCAACGGTTCTGAGTGCGAAGCGCTGGTTCCAAATGGGATGCATGGCTGCTGCTCCTGCAGTCCGCAATGTGTCTATTCTGAAGGCAATGCGGCAGGTCCACTCCCCTTAATGACCAGATGCGCTGGTTTCGACTCAAGCAAAGGTTAAGATGCGCCAGGTCCAACGAGGACGCGTAGGTTCTGGGTGTAGAAGCACCTTAGGCCTCACTTCTATGGGTCCAGGACTGGGGTGGCACCACCTGGCAGGGCAGACTCACAGCTTGTAGAGTCCAGATGGCTATGCAGGGAGTTGAAGTCTTTGATATCCCTGAGACTTAAAACAGGGTTCAAGTGATGCAGGTCCAATCTTTCTCACCCAGGCAGGGGAACAGCAGGCAGCAGGGCCGCTCAAAAAGGCATGAATCCAGCACAACAGCAGTCCAGCAGATTGGCAGTCTTTTTAGCAGCACCGTAGTTCTTCCTGGCATAGTGATCACAGGTCCATAAGTGTACTAATGTTGTGGTCTCAGAGATCCAGTACTTATACCTAGTTGTGCCTTTGAAGTGGGAGAGACTTCAAAGAAAGCTTTGAAGTGCACAGAGGTCTTCCCTTCCTGCCCTGGCTCCTGACTCACTACAAGGGGTATTCAGCCCTTTGTGTGTGGACAGGACAGGACACAGCCTATGAAGGGGGTGTAAGTGTGAGGCTATACCCAGCTCTTCCCTTCCATCGTCCGGTAAGGTGCATCAAGCCACAGCTCAGCTCCCTTTGTGTGTGGCTGTCTAGAGGGAATACACAAAGCACAGCTGTCATCGAACACAGACTAAACAGCAGACACCAAATGGCTAAAGTAAGTAAACACCAACTTTCTAAAAGTGGTATTTGCTAAACTGTAATTTAAAATCCAACTTAATCTGTGATTTTTAATTGTCCAGTGACACCAAACTTTAAAACTCCATCTCTTCACAATTGGGAATTACACTTAAAATATGTGATAAGGTAATCCCAAATGTTATCTTATCTATGGGAGGGATAGGCCTTGCAGTAATGAAAAACAAAATTGAAGTTTTTCACTGCTGAGACATGTAAAACGTACAATTATATGTCCTGCCTTTTAAATGCATTGCTGCGTGCCCTGTGGGTTAGACAGGGCCTACCTCCAGGGTGACTTATATGTATAAAAAAGGAAGGTTCAGGTATTGCAAGGTAGTTACCTTGCCAGGTTGATTGAGCAGTGTAAAACTGCACATACAGGCTCTGCAATGACAGGCATGAGACATGTTACTTAAGAGGGTGGCACAATCAGTTCTGCAAGCCCACTAGTAGGATTTAATTTACAGGTCATTGGCACTTGAATTGCACTTTACTAAGGACGTATAGGTAAATTAAATATGCCAGTTGGGGATAGGCCAATGTTACCATGTTTAGGGGAGAGAGCACATGCACTTTAGCACTGGTCAGCAGTGGTAACGTGTACAGAGTCCTAAAGCCAGCAAAAAACGAGGTCAGAAAATGGAGGAAGGCAGGCAAAAAGTGGGGGGAAGACTGTCATTATCAGTACACCTCCATATGCGTTTTCCATAATGCTAGTACATCACATGGGCACAAATTCCTTTTGCTGGGGCTTTTTAATGATTTAGATTTTCTTGCCCAGTCGCCTTTCTATACCGTCATTCATGACCACGTACACAATTAGACAGCTGCTGAACTTGTGCCTCAGGTTATCCTACAGAGTGGTGGAAAGGTAAGATGGATAAGGTTGGGGGTCACAGTTCCTCTTTTATATTCATGTGGAGGGGCTAGAAGAGTTCTTTGATATCTTACACTGATCCTTTTCCATCTGGAGGCCTCTGGCTGCAGTCTTTTGTGGTTCGCAGAGGTCCCGGTATGTCTAGATCAGTTTCCGCCTTTCATTTACACAATCCTCCACTACGATCTGAGTAAGGGGCTATGGTAACTTCTTGCCCTTCACTCTTTGCCCCTTTCAAGAGTCTCCTGCTCTGGATTGCACACACACTTAGAATTTCTGTTATCCCAGCACTCCGCCAGTACCTCCCCAACCCAGTTATTTTGCATTGCCACCTACCCCAATGCCAACTTCAATGTGCACGTCTTTATCTTTATATAGTCAATAAATACAATTAAACTTTATATTTCATACATTTCGAAGTGCGCTAGTGCTCTCTGACCTGCTTGGTGAGGTGAACAGGGGGTTGTCCAGCACTCAAGAACTCAGAGGAATCCTCTGTCCCACTTTGGCACGTGATGTTGTCCAGTGGAGTCAAACCAACTCTGCTTCTCACCTTTGGTCTAACACAGGATCTTCCTAGCAACAATGCACAGGGTAGTATGGTTAATTTGTAAAATAATATGAGTTGGGGCTCTCTTCAGGAGGCAGCTTTCATCAGCCCATTTCTCCTGTTAGCACCGTGTAAAAAAGAGCCAACTACTAACCATGAAAGTGGGGAGAGGAAGTGGCGTAATGGCCAGAGCTACCGACTTCGGCTCTGGGGGACCAGGTTCGAGTCTCAGCATCAGTTCAACATTCTGTGATTCTGGGCAAATCACTTATTCTCCCCGTGCCTACTGTAAATGAATGTGCCCTTAAATTATGCTCATAAAAAGCGCTGTTGTTAATGCTTAAGTGCAGGTGCTCCACCGGCTCAAATTAAGCAAGAAACATGCTCAGGCCAATTGAAGTATTGAACGTTTATTAACACAATAAAATATATCTGTGACTCACAGAATTGACCGACAAGGAGGTTCCCATGGAAACATAAAAAAGTGACCGCTGGTAAGTAATCGTGAAAAAAAAAAATTAGGAATAGACTTGCTAAAAGAATCACGCGTTTCAGAAAACAGGTGCCTGCCCGGGTCTGAGATCTTGAGAAGATCAGCGGACCTTTAGTTACAAGAATGTAATCATTTTTGGATGAGCAAGCTAATCAACACATTCCTGTCCACAGCCAAGATGTCAAAGAGAGGCTCTGAGCGTCATTAGCAGGTATTCTCTTTAAACACAGTTAATATGAGCAAGAAAAAATGGTTGCATCAGTTAGTAATGCTAAGGCAATGGTTAATGCAAGTTGTTTTGAGAAGCATATAGCAGTCTTCAGTGTGTTGTTAGTGGGCAAATAAAACGTTTTGCTCCCTTTTTTTAAAGAAAAAAAATGAGGTAATGGTCTTGTGTAGTAGCATTACTTTCTCTTAACATCCCAACCCATTGTTTTTAAACAAAGCATGGTATTTTATTTACTCAGTGGCTGTAAAAAGTGTTTGTGGTAAATGTGCTAACTATACTCATTTGCCTTTTTTTAGGTTACAGCACACAACAGGGACAATAGTTCAGCCAACTGTGGCTGTCTTCTCTGTGAGTGATGGTATTTTTTCTTGTGCACATGTTCACATCCACCAGAAAATGAGTTCACTTCAGTAGCTGAGTTCGTGGGCCATCTCAACTCTCATTTCCGATTTCATTTCATATATTTTTCATTAAAATATGCAATGGCTATTTTTTATTTTTTTTATTTTCCCAAATATATGTATATCAGCTTTAACCTGGGGCATTTTTACTTTTTACAACTTTTAAACTTTTAAAGTCTAATGCATTGTTTTTAAAAAAAAAACAGATGGTTGCCAAGGCCGGATCTTTTCTCTTTGCCCATGACTGTTCTTACATCAATCAACCACTTTATTAGGATCATTGGTTACATCACATTAGTCATAACATTTACAATCAAAAGATTGTCATTTGCACCGGATATATACCACATTTCAAACTTTCCATTATTTATACATTGTAAAAACAGGCCCTTGACTAAAAGTCAAATTAAATTTCGCCCTTGCTATATACAGTATGTTCCCAGCAATCTTTAGGAAACTAGACACACCATATAGCATTTCGATCCGTTTTCACAGACAACATAGCGCCATTGCATCTTCATGTGCACGCAGGGGCATGCTTTAGGGCAGTGCGACCGGTGCGGCCACACTGGGCGCTGACCTGGGGATGGGGCACTGACTGCCGTGGGGGCGATGTGTTTAGCAATAACTTACCATTTCCAAACACCTTCTGCAGAATTCCTTGTGCATGCAGCTTTCAGGCAGCAATAAAAATGTCAAGATAACTCTTGTGATTAATGTCCCTATTAGAGGGAGAGAGATCCGAATTGTTGTCTAGTGGCATAAAGTAGAACAGATGAGTTAATATGCCTGCTGCAAAAAACACGTACAGTGCAGATCACAAATCTATATTTTGTATGTATAGCTGGGGGGATTACTGCTTTTGTCACAGAGATCATTGTGTTACCGCAGTGCATCAGATACATCCCTAATATAAAAGAGTGACTGTTACAAACTGTCATCAAACAGCTGCATGCAAACAGCATGAAATTGTTAGGACATTATATTTTTTTCCCAGTCTTTCAACTGCCGCAGCTTCCCCAACCCGATAACCAACTGCGAAAGCCACTCCTTCTCCCTAGACTTCTCACCCACCCTCACTTTCTCTGGTACTCTTATATACCGCCCGCCGGGGAACATGGGCCAATTCCTCGACAGTATGCCACCCTCCATAGTCAATAGAGCCTGTAGCCTCCCTCACTACACCATCTTAGGGGATCTCAATATTCATCTTGACCAGTGGCGTCACTAGGGTTGGTGTCACCCTGTGCGGGTAACTCATGGTGTCACCCCCTCACGACTTACCCCATGGACCTCCTCCGCTCCGAGTCTGCGCAAGTATTTCAGCATCCAAATTGTCAAAGCATCCACAAGTTTCCTTCAAGCTACAAGCTTGTCTGGCTCCTGCTGGCTACGCTACAGATACCGAAGCAGACAGGCCCTGACCGCCGGCCAGCTCCTCACATGGCATCATGGTGCTGCTATTTCAATGGGGGTTTTGAGTTTGGCACACAGTTAGTGCCTGGACATCATAGTGGTGCCACCTGGGATATGCAGTGACATTCAGTACCAATTCCGCCCCCCCCCCCCACGCTGGTATTGATAGTTACTTAACCAGCCCTACATTCCTGCTTACAGCATTCACTTATTCGTCAATACATTGTGCCATCCAAAATTCACAAGTTTATTGTATGATCAGCATTTTACAAAAGAAGCAATTAAATAGCAATAGAATAAAACACATACTTCCTATTACTTTTATGAAATGTGTAAGTAAAAAAAGACTCGGTGTCAAGAACAGGAGATGCCCGTCATCTTTCATAACAACCAAGCTTATGTGACATTTTGATAATTTCATTATAAATATGAGTCACCCAGGCAGGCGTTTGCAGTAGTTTCAAGATTGTTTGCAGCAGTTTTAAGATTGTTTGCAGCAGCTTTAGAATCTTTACTTAGAGTTTCTCATTGCTCAAATAGGTCTAATTTCTGATATTTATACGTTTCCCTAGTCTTCATTGCTTGATTTTTTGCTCGCAAGAAAGTGTCACTCATAATCTTTGAAATGTCACTCATAATTATCCTGAAATTGTGAAAATGTCACACATCGCAATCTGAAACCTTGGCAGCTATGGCGTGTACACTGACAATGTCTTTCCTGTGATATTCCCCGGGTCTGAAAAAATAACCCCGGGTCGGCAGAGTACAATGGGTCCGGGTATAAAGAGAGCTTCTGGCTCTGACTGTCCTCGGGCGGGCCTGGCCTCGGGGGCAGTCACGTCTTACCTGGGCCATGAGTGCTGGCATGCGCCCAGGAGGAATAGAAAGACAGACACAGCAACACACATAGATAATGTAGCGAACACCAGCTCTGAAATAAATCTTGATTAGATCGCTCCTTGACACGCCTCTTTAAAGCTCTCCTTTTTTATAGCACTGACTGTCTGTCTTCTTGGCCGGCCTTGGGGACTGTCTGGGACTCGGAGTAATGCGATTGCGATCAAATTGTGTGCCACTGCACTGCCACATTTCTTATGGCTGAGATACCCGCCACCCCCTCTCAACACAATCCCCAAGAATGGGAAACCGGAAACGGTTCTGAACTTTTGGAAGACGGGAGGGAGTGACCCTCCCGGCCGTATTTATTAAAATATGAAACAAAATTAAAACATTAAAATAACAGTTTCATATTAATGTACAATTTCATTTCCACATTGCGATGTTTGGCTAACCTTAACATATTCTCTAATACAAAGGTTCTCCTAGCCGAACTAATCATCCTACAAAAAGTTTAACTTGAAATTGTACATCCTAACGTTTAAGGGCCAACGGCAAGGTCGTAACCGGTGTCAAGATCCCTAAACCAGACATATCCCCCTCACTTGTGAGGGGCGACCGCACAGAGGTGTACCTCAAGTGCACTTACCAATTTCCCTTGACTTGACGGGGGCCCCAATAAACTCGACGCCATTTAAAGGTCGTCCGAGGACTCGTGTGAGGTATCTAGAAGGTAGCGTAGACCCCCTCCCAAACCCCACACAACTTACCACATCTGCCGTCGCAGATGTCCAGGCCCCGGGAAATTCCCCAGGAGGGGGCTGTAGCCCCTCCTACCCAGGAAGGGGCCTTGACCGCCTTTCCTTTCCTTTCGGCGGCCCATCCTTAGAAGGGACCGCCTCCCCGTTGAGGGGCCAATGGCCACCTCCCTCGAGCGCTCCCATCCGTAATGGGTGACGCCCACCCATAGGGATCTTCCAATTACTGCTCACCGATCATGACCTTACCGCCCGACCAAAATAAATACGACAGTTCTAACTAAATTACTAAATGACTAAATTACTAACAGACAGTAACAATTTACAACTTTATTAAAAGGCATGATTACTGATCAACACTAGTGCATAATTACTTTATTCGCAAAAACATATTATAATTCGACCATTCTTTATTGCATATTCAAAGTTATCACGATAGTCATCACAACCTGCAAAAAATTAGTGTTACCACATCAAACTTCATTCAAAACCACTTGCTGTCCTCAGGGGCTGGTGGGTGGGTCAAAATTGGCTCTTCGTTCCGTCTCGAGCTCACGTGTAGCGAGGAGGTGCAGCTTCAGAGCACAGGAACAAGAGGATGCTTTCTTGGCTTGTTGCTCCTTTTATCCGTCTTCAGGGCGGGCGTCAACCCGCCCCTGCCTGCCTCCAAGGGCGTGGCCGGCCGCGTCAGTGTCTAGGCCAGCCCACTCCAGGGCGGGAAAAGGCGCGCCCCGGCTACGCCGCTTCGGGCATACCAGCCGAGACTCGCCTCCCGCCCAAGATGGCTTCCCGGGGGGATCGTGGTACTCCGCCATACGTTCGGGGGGACCGAATGGTCGCCCCTTTCCATATGGCTGAGATACCCGCCACCCCCTCTCAACACAATCCCCAAGAATGGGAAACCGGAAACGGTTCTGAACTTTTGGAAGACGGGAGGGAGTGACCCTCCCGGCCGTATTTATTAAAATATGAAACAAAATTAAAACATTAAAATAACAGTTTCATATTAATGTACAATTTCATTTCCACATTGCGATGTTTGGCTAACCTTAACATATTCTCTAATACAAAGGTTCTCCTAGCCGAACTAATCATCCTACAAAAAGTTTAACTTGAAATTGTACATCCTAACGTTTAAGGGCCAACGGCAAGGTCGTAACCGGTGTCAAGATCCCTAAACCAGACATATCCCCCTCACTTGTGAGGGGCGACCGCACAGAGGTGTACCTCAAGTGCACTTACCAATTTCCCTTGACTTGACGGGGGCCCCAATAAACTCGACGCCATTTAAAGGTCGTCCGAGGACTCGTGTGAGGTATCTAGAAGGTAGCGTAGACCCCCTCCCAAACCCCACACAACTTACCACATCTGCCGTCGCAGATGTGTAGGCCCCGGGAAATTCCCCAGGAGGGGGCTGTAGCCCCTCCTACCCAGGAAGGGGCCTTGACCGCCTTTCCTTTCCTTTTGGCGGCCCATCCTTAGAAGGGACCGCCTCCCCGTTGAGGGGCCAATGGCCACCTCCCTCGAGCGCTCCCATCCGTAATGGGTGACGCCCACCCATAGGGATCTTCCAATTACTGCTCACCGATCATGACCTTACCGCCACAGGCCGGATAGTTGACCGGCTATCCGGACCCCCCACAACACTCCTGCCTAAAGGTCATGTCCTAAAGTCTTTAGCCAAGCTATCAGGTCTCCTATGAGTAAATCGTTCCCCATCCGGGACAAATGAACACTGTTAGACGGACCGGGAGGGTCGGCCGAGGATAAGGGGAGCGGTCTCCAGGGAGAGCCGACTCCCGTGACCGTACAGACAAGTAACTTCCCCCCCACAGACAGACACCACACAAGGGTAAGGTTCAACGAGATTTTATAGGCGATTCTTAAAGTACGATAAAATGGTACAAGGAGGTCTGGACTCAGGGGTCCCCTCGATTCTGGTCTCTGGTTTGGGGAAGGGTAGCGGGACAGTCTTGGTTACCAAAAGATGGAAATAGCTCTCAATCCTCGAGCTCGGCGTTCTAGATGATCGGGCCGCGGCGGAGCCAGCAGGTCCCGAGATGGACGAAGGAAGCGACGGTCCGCGGCGGAGCCAGCAGGTCCCGATGAAGATGATGGTTGCAAACGGTCTGCGGCCACGCCAGCAGGTCCCGACGACGATGAAGGATTACGAAGGTTACGAAGGTTGCGGCAGCACCAGCAGGCAGGGCGATGGTGCACAAGGCAGAGCTACGGCAGCGCCAGTAGTCCGTCAAGGATGAGTTCTTCTTTACGTCTCTCGACTCCAAGATACAACTGACTTCCTGCTCTGGAGCTGCCCCAGTTATAGGGCTGGTGTTCTTTGATGTCCGGACCCTCGCACTTGGAGGTCGGGAGGTCCGGGATGGGGGAGTCCAGACACCCAGCAGGGGGGTGGGGCCAGCGCCCGGGGAGGCGATGGGCGAGCGGCACTTGGCGGGGAGAGCCATCGACACCTCTTTCTCCCATTGACTTGCCAAGTAGCCCGCTCACCTCCTGGGTGGATGGTGGTGCCGGGATGTCTGAGGCCTGGCCAGGCCCAGGGTTGAGGTCGGTCGGGGGCCAGGCGGCCTCGTGGTGGAGTGTCCAAGATGGCGCCCAGAACGGGCGCGCGGGCCAGCAGTGGATCGGGTCCACGAGGTCGATAGGTTCGAAGGCAGGGGTCCCTGAGGGGACGGAGGACGTGCAATGGTGGTGTGTGGTACCTGTGTGACCGGGCTCGGGCCGGGTTGGGCCGGGGGAGAGCGGCCCTTCATGTGGCCTGTCCAACATGCGTCCCCCCCAGCTGAAGGCGGGGAGAGTTACCCATCCTCTTGGGGACTCTCCTCGTCGAGGCGGAAGAACCGGGACAGGCCATCTGCGTTAGCGTGATCCGGCCCAGGCCGGTGTTCAACTGTGAAGTCCATCCCTTGTAGGGAGATGGACCAACGTAGTAACTTCGGGTTTTCCCCCCGCATCTGCATCAGCCACTGCAGGGGTCGGTGATCAGTCTGCACCCGAAAGTGTGTGCCAAAAAGGTAGGGCCGGAGCTTCTTGAGGGCCCATACCACAGCGAAGGCCTCCCTCTCTATGGTGCTCCAGCGTTGTTCCCGTGGTAGGAGGCGCCTGCTGATGAAGGCCACTGGCTGATCAAGGCCTTCGGTGTTCACTTGAGACAGGACTGCCCCAATGCCATGGTCGGAGGCCTCCGTCTGGACGACGAACTCCCGGTTGTAGTCGGGGGCCTGGAGCACCGGGGCGGAACACATGGCGGCTTTCAATTGTTCGAATGCTGTTTGGCACTCCGGGGTCCAGTTGACTTTTTTGGGTTGATTTTTTGACGTGAGTTCTGTGAGGGGCCCCACGATAGTACCATAGTCTTTCACGAACCTTCGGTAATAGCCCGTGAGGCCCAGGAAGGCTCGTACCTCGGTCTGGGTGATGGGTGGCTGCCAGGACTGGATGGCGGCAATTTTGAGCTGCAGAGGGGCCACCAGGCCGCTTCCCACCTGGTGCCCGAGGTAGGTCACAGATCCTTGCCCAATTTGACATTTGCTGGCCTTGATCGTGAGGCCAGCTCGTTGAAGGGCTTGTAGCACTGCTCGGAGGTGGTGGAGGTGCTCGGACCAATGGTGGCTGTATACAGCGATGTCGTCTAGGTAGGCGGCACTGAACCCTTCGAGCCCCGCCAGGACCTGGTTGACGAGCCGCTGAAATGTTGCTGGGGCATTTTTCATGCCGAAGGGCATGACCTTGAAATGGTAATGCCCATCGGGGGTGGAAAAGGCAGAACGTTCTTGGGCCCGGGGTGTGAGGCCGATTTGCCAGTAGCCCGCCGTCAGGTCGAAAATGCTGAGGTAGCGGGCAGCTCCCATGCGGTCGATTAGTTCATCCGCCCGGGGGATGGGATGTGCGTCTGTTCTGGTGACCGCATTCAAGCCCCGGTAGTCGACGCAGAACCGGAGTTCCGGTGGGGTGCCAGGGGCGGCCGCTTTGGGGACCAGTACTACAGGACTGGCCCAGGGGCTGTCTGAGGGCTCGATGACCCCGAGTGTGAGCATTTTGGCTACCTCTTCCTGGATGCAGGCCCGTACCCGATCTGGCACGCGGTAGGCCCGGTGGCGGATAGGGGGGCTGTCCCCCGTGTCCACATCGTGCACACACCAGGAAGTGACCCCTGGGGTGAGGGAGAACAGGTTGGTGAACTGTGACAGGAGGACTCGACACTCCTGGTGCTGCTCTCGGGTGAGGGCCTCCGAGAGTCGGACCCCATCCACGGAGCCGTCTTTCTCCTGAGTCCGTAGGAGGTCGGGGAGGGGCTCGGAGTCTTCTTCAACCCCATTGTCGGTGGCCATCAGGAGGCCGAGTTCGGAGCGCACAAAGTGGGGCTTCAGTCTGTTAGCGTGGAGGACCCGGAGGGGGTTCCGGGAGGATTCCATGTCGATGAGATAGGTGGCAGGACCCTTGCGCTCGACTACTTTGAAGGGCCCCGTCCACTTGTCTTGCAGGGCGCAGGGTTCGGTGGGGGACATCACCCATACCTGTTGCCCAGGTTCAAATTCGATGGAGGAGGCATTCCGGTCATACCACTTTTTCATGTCCTCTTGACTGGCCTCTAGGTTGGCTTTTGCCAGCTCTCTGAACCGCCGGGTCTGGTTGCGGAGTGTTAGGAGGTACCGGAAGACATCTGGGGGGTTCTTTAGAGGGGGCATCTCCCAGCCCTCTTTGACTAGGCTGAGCGGCCCCCGCACTGGGTGTCCATATAGTAGTTCAAACGGGCTGAAGCCCAGGGACTTCTGGGGAACCTCTCGATATGCGAAGAGGAGGCACGGCAGCAGTACATCCCACTGGCGACGGAGGGGTTCTTCCAACCCCCCGATCATCCCTTTGAGCGTGCGGTTGAACCGCTCAACGAGTCCGTTTCCTTGAGGGTGATAGGGGGTCGTGAATCGGTAGGTAACCCCGCACTGTTGCCAGAGGGACTTCATATATTTAGAAATAAAGTTCGTGCCTCTGTCGCTGACGACTTCTCGGGGGAAGCCCACACGGGAGAAGATCCCCATTAGAGCCCGGCCGACTACCGGGGCTGTCACAGTTCGCAGGGGAACAGCCTCGGGGTAGCGGGTGGCGTGGTCCACTAGCACCAGGATGAACCGATGACCTTGTTTTGTGCGCGGGTCCAGGGGCCCCACGATGTCTATTCCGACCCTCTCGAACGGGGTGGTGACCACGGGAAAAGGTTGCAGGGGGGCTTTTAGTTTGCGGCCGCTCTTTCCACTGGCTTGGCACGTGGGGCAAGATCGGCAATGCTGGTGTACATCGTTCCTCATTTTGGGCCAGAAGAAGTGGGTCACCAGACGACTGTAGGTTTTATCTTGACCCAGGTGTCCCGCCAGGGGGACATCGTGAGCCAGGTTTAGCAGAAAGTCTCTAAAACGGAGGGGCACCACCAGTACTCGGCTGGCCCCCAGCTCCGCGATTCTTTGCTCACTGTACAGCAGGTCATTGTCCCAGTAGACCCAGTGAGTGCCGGAGGTATCCCCTGCGCCTTGGGCGAGCGCTTGCTGGCGGAGTCCCTCGAGGGAGGGACAGGTCTTCTGTTCTTGGCGAAATTGTTCTTGCGTGGGCCCCCCCTCTTGAGGCCACTGGTCGAGGTTAGTGAGGTCTGGAGGTTGAGCTTGTTCTGGGGGGACGTCACGGTCGGTGGTTTCGGCTGGGGCGACCGGAGGCGGTGGCGCCGGCCATTCGGGTTCCTCTGGGCGGGAACTGGCACGGGCGGCCATGGACCGGGTGGTGACGCACGCCCAGTCCGGGACGCCTAACATCCCCAGGTGTTCTCTTCGTTCTACGGCGGCCCACGGGGAGCTTTCAAGGTCATTCCCCAGGAGGCAGTCTACGGGGGCATCGTCTCTGACCGTGACTTTCAACATGCCGGAGACCCCCCCCCATTCGAAAGGAACGCAGGCCATCCGACACAGACTTTCCGAGTTATCGGCTGAACGTACAGGGCAGAGAATGTTCGGTAGATACTGTTCCGGGGTCACCAGGTGACAGCGGACGGCTGTTACACTGGCCCCAGTGTCACGAAGGGCTTCAGCCCGGCGTCCATTGATGCTCACCCATTGGCTGTACTTCTGGGTGTTAGCGGGTAGGGGGACCCGCGGGACCATGTCTTTCCCCCCTAAGCAGGCTAGAGCCATGGCGGCTGGCTCCCATTCCTGATGCTCTTGCTCATATTCTTCTTGCTCCTCGGAGATCTGTTCTTCCCCCAGGGCAGCAGCAGCCACCTGGCGGGGTCTTGGGCTCTGGTACTGTGGGCAATTTGGATCGTTGGCATAGTGGCCGACTCGTTGGCATCGATGGCACGTAACATTGGCTCGGTATCCCGGTCGCGCCGGGGCGCTGCCCCGGTTGGCCGGGGGGGTGGTGCTGACCGCGGGGGCGACCGGAGCGTTGTCTCTTCCGCGTCCTTGGCCTCCTCCTCCTCCTCGGGGACGGTGCTGACCATTGTTGTTCCGGTTCTGTTCGTAGGACCCATTCCGGCCCACTCTGGTGATTTCCCATCGGTCAGCTTCGGCTGCGAGCTGCCGGGGATCGGTTAACTTGCTGTCGAGGAGGTGCTGGCGGAGTTCAATAAAGCAATTGTTCGATAGGTGTTCCCATACCATGAGATTGAACAGTTGTTCGTAGGTTGTAACCTTGCTTCCTTTGATCCAGCCCTCGAAGGCTCGGCTAAAGTAGGTTACATAGTCCACCCAAGTTGTACCCGGGATGCGGGTGCAGTCTCGGAACCTCTGACGGTACATTTCGGGTGTGAGGCCATAGCGGGTGAGGAGGGCAGCTTTCATATGGTCATAGGAGGTCATCTGGTGGTCCGGGAGCTGTAGCAGGGTGTCGCGGCCCTCATTGAGGAATCTCCCCCATAGGCCGGCTCCCCAGTCGTTTCTATCGATCCGGTGTGCCGTCATAGCGATTTCGTAGGCTTTAAACCATTGCTGGATGTCGTCCTCTCGGAAGTATTCTCGAACGACATCCTTGGGGATGTGTACCTTTTTCTCCGTTGTCCCTGGGGTGTGGGGTTGCTCGGACACCCCTATTTCTTTATTCTGCTTGCGTAAATCAATCTCAGCTAGTCGTCGCTCGTGTTCATATGCCAGTTTCTTTTCCTCGAGCTCCCTTTGTCTCTGTTTCTCCTCTCTTTCTTCTCGGAGACGCAGGTGCTCTAAGTTTATTTTCTGTTCGGCCAACTTAAGTTCAACGTCCATTTTGAGCCGAGCCATTTCTAGCTCGTGTAGTCGGGTTTTTTCTCGTTCCTGGATCTCGTCTTGCGAGAGACCCGTTCTTTGCTCTTCAGGAGCCATGGTGGTTTTTGCTGCGATGCTTCGATCGGGGGTTCCGGCGACTCCGGTTTCTGCCCAAGACTCTAGGGCATGCTTGAAATCGTCTTTGGTACTTAGTCCGGTGGTAGCGATACCTAGTTCGATGCAGAATTGTTTTAGTTCACGATGGTTGTACTCGTCCAATTTCTCCCTCTGGAATTTCTCGGTGGATCCGCTTTCTTTAGTTGTCATCTTGATTTCGTCGTGGGGTGAGCTACTGTCTGTACGATTATGCGGTGATTCGGATCGCGCCGCTGGCCACCAATGTTAGACGGACCGGGAGGGTCGGCCGAGGATAAGGGGAGCGGTCTCCAGGGAGAGCCGACTCCCGTGACCGTACAGACAAGTAACTTCCCCCCCACAGACGGACACCACACAAGGGTAAGGTTCAACGAGATTTTATAGGCGATTCTTAAAGTACGATAAAATGGTACAAGGAGGTCTGGACTCAGGGGTCCCCTCGATTCTGGTCTCTGGTTTGGGGAAGGGTAGCGGGACAGTCTTGGTTACCAAAAGATGGAAATAGCTCTCAATCCTCGAGCTCGGCGTTCTAGATGATCGGGCCGCGGCGGAGCCAGCAGGTCCCGAGATGGACGAAGGAAGCGACGGTCCGCGGCGGAGCCAGCAGGTCCCGATGAAGATGATGGTTGCAAACGGTCCGCGGCCACGCCAGCAGGTCCCGACGACGATGAAGGATTACGAAGGTTACGAAGGTTACGAAGGTTGCGGCAGCACCAGCAGGCAGGGCGATGGTGCACAAGGCAGAGCTACGGCAGCGCCAGTAGTCCGTCAAGGATGAGTTCTTCTTTACGTCTCTCGACTCCAAGATACAACTGACTTCCTGCTCTGGAGCTGCCCCAGTTATAGGGCTGGTGTTCTTTGATGTCCGGACCCTCGCACTTGGAGGTCGGGAGGTCCGGGATGGGGGAGTCCAGACACCCAGCAGGGGGGTGGGGCCAGCGCCCGGGGAGGCGATGGGCGAGCGGCACTTGGCGGGGAGAGCCATCGACACCTCTTTCTCCCATTGACTTGCCAAGTAGCCCGCTCACCTCCTGGGTGGATGGTGGTGCCGGGATGTCTGAGGCCTGGCCAGGCCCAGGGTTGAGGTCGGTCGGGGGCCAGGCGGCCTCGTGGTGGAGTGTCCAAGATGGCGCCCAGAACGGGCGCGCGGGCCAGCAGTGGATCGGGTCCACGAGGTCGATAGGTTCGAAGGCAGGGGTCCCTGAGGGGACGGAGGACGTGCAATGGTGGTGTGTGGTACCTGTGTGACCGGGCTCGGGCCGGGTTGGGCCGGGGGAGAGCGGCCCTTCATGTGGCCTGTCCAACATGCGTCCCCCCCAGCTGAAGGCGGGGAGAGTTACCCATCCTCTTGGGGACTCTCCTCGTCGAGGCGGAAGAACCGGGACAGGCCATCTGCGTTAGCGTGATCCGGCCCAGGCCGGTGTTCAACTGTGAAGTCCATCCCTTGTAGGGAGATGGACCAACGTAGTAACTTCGGGTTTTCCCCCCGCATCTGCATCAGCCACTGCAGGGGTCGGTGATCAGTCTGCACCCGAAAGTGTGTGCCAAAAAGGTAGGGCCGGAGCTTCTTGAGGGCCCATACCACAGCGAAGGCCTCCCTCTCTATGGTGCTCCAGCGTTGTTCCCGTGGTAGGAGGCGCCTGCTGATGAAGGCCACTGGCTGATCAAGGCCTTCGGTGTTCACTTGAGACAGGACTGCCCCAATGCCATGGTCGGAGGCCTCCGTCTGGACGACGAACTCCCGGTTGTAGTCGGGGGCCTGGAGCACCGGGGCGGAACACATGGCGGCTTTCAATTGTTCGAATGCTGTTTGGCACTCCGGGGTCCAGTTGACTTTTTTGGGTTGATTTTTTGACGTGAGTTCTGTGAGGGGCCCCACGATAGTACCATAGTCTTTCACGAACCTTCGGTAATAGCCCGTGAGGCCCAGGAAGGCTCGTACCTCGGTCTGGGTGATGGGTGGCTGCCAGGACTGGATGGCGGCAATTTTGAGCTGCAGAGGGGCCACCAGGCCGCTTCCCACCTGGTGCCCGAGGTAGGTCACAGATCCTTGCCCAATTTGACATTTGCTGGCCTTGATCGTGAGGCCAGCTCGTTGAAGGGCTTGTAGCACTGCTCGGAGGTGGTGGAGGTGCTCGGACCAATGGTGGCTGTATACAGCGATGTCGTCTAGGTAGGCGGCACTGAACCC
The DNA here is from genome assembly GCF_964263255.1 of Lissotriton vulgaris. Lineage (NCBI taxonomy): Eukaryota > Metazoa > Chordata > Amphibia > Caudata > Salamandridae > Lissotriton > Lissotriton vulgaris. Next base: position 1,434,823,194 of record NC_141689.1, on the reverse strand, counting down.
TTCGAGCCCCGCCAGGACCTGGTTGACGAGCCGCTGAAATGTTGCTGGGGCATTTTTCATGCCGAAGGGCATGACCTTGAAATGGTAATGCCCATCGGGGGTGGAAAAGGCAGAACGTTCTTGGGCCCGGGGTGTGAGGCCGATTTGCCAGTAGCCCGCCGTCAGGTCGAAAATGCTGAGGTAGCGGGCAGCTCCCATGCGGTCGATTAGTTCATCCGCCCGGGGGATGGGATGTGCGTCTGTTCTGGTGACCGCATTCAAGCCCCGGTAGTCGACGCAGAACCGGAGTTCCGGTGGGGTGCCAGGGGCGGCCGCTTTGGGGACCAGTACTACAGGACTGGCCCAGGGGCTGTCTGAGGGCTCGATGACCCCGAGTGTGAGCATTTTGGCTACCTCTTCCTGGATGCAGGCCCGTACCCGATCTGGCACGCGGTAGGCCCGGTGGCGGATAGGGGGGCTGTCCCCCGTGTCCACATCGTGCACACACCAGGAAGTGACCCCTGGGGTGAGGGAGAACAGGTTGGTGAACTGTGACAGGAGGACTCGACACTCCTGGTGCTGCTCTCGGGTGAGGGCCTCCGAGAGTCGGACCCCATCCACGGAGCCGTCTTTCTCCTGAGTCCGTAGGAGGTCGGGGAGGGGCTCGGAGTCTTCTTCAACCCCATTGTCGGTGGCCATCAGGAGGCCGAGTTCGGAGCGCACAAAGTGGGGCTTCAGTCTGTTAGCGTGGAGGACCCGGAGGGGGTTCCGGGAGGATTCCATGTCGATGAGATAGGTGGCAGGACCCTTGCGCTCGACTACTTTGAAGGGCCCCGTCCACTTGTCTTGCAGGGCGCAGGGTTCGGTGGGGGACATCACCCATACCTGTTGCCCAGGTTCAAATTCGATGGAGGAGGCATTCCGGTCATACCACTTTTTCATGTCCTCTTGACTGGCCTCTAGGTTGGCTTTTGCCAGCTCTCTGAACCGCCGGGTCTGGTTGCGGAGTGTTAGGAGGTACCGGAAGACATCTGGGGGGTTCTTTAGAGGGGGCATCTCCCAGCCCTCTTTGACTAGGCTGAGCGGCCCCCGCACTGGGTGTCCATATAGTAGTTCAAACGGGCTGAAGCCCAGGGACTTCTGGGGAACCTCTCGATATGCGAAGAGGAGGCACGGCAGCAGTACATCCCACTGGCGACGGAGGGGTTCTTCCAACCCCCCGATCATCCCTTTGAGCGTGCGGTTGAACCGCTCAACGAGTCCGTTTCCTTGAGGGTGATAGGGGGTCGTGAATCGGTAGGTAACCCCGCACTGTTGCCAGAGGGACTTCATATATTTAGAAATAAAGTTCGTGCCTCTGTCGCTGACGACTTCTCGGGGGAAGCCCACACGGGAGAAGATCCCCATTAGAGCCCGGCCGACTACCGGGGCTGTCACAGTTCGCAGGGGAACAGCCTCGGGGTAGCGGGTGGCGTGGTCCACTAGCACCAGGATGAACCGATGACCTTGTTTTGTGCGCGGGTCCAGGGGCCCCACGATGTCTATTCCGACCCTCTCGAACGGGGTGGTGACCACGGGAAAAGGTTGCAGGGGGGCTTTTAGTTTGCGGCCGCTCTTTCCACTGGCTTGGCACGTGGGGCAAGATCGGCAATGCTGGTGTACATCGTTCCTCATTTTGGGCCAGAAGAAGTGGGTCACCAGACGACTGTAGGTTTTATCTTGACCCAGGTGTCCCGCCAGGGGGACATCGTGAGCCAGGTTTAGCAGAAAGTCTCTAAAACGGAGGGGCACCACCAGTACTCGGCTGGCCCCCAGCTCCGCGATTCTTTGCTCACTGTACAGCAGGTCATTGTCCCAGTAGACCCAGTGAGTGCCGGAGGTATCCCCTGCGCCTTGGGCGAGCGCTTGCTGGCGGAGTCCCTCGAGGGAGGGACAGGTCTTCTGTTCTTGGCGAAATTGTTCTTGCGTGGGCCCCCCCTCTTGAGGCCACTGGTCGAGGTTAGTGAGGTCTGGAGGTTGAGCTTGTTCTGGGGGGACGTCACGGTCGGTGGTTTCGGCTGGGGCGACCGGAGGCGGTGGCGCCGGCCATTCGGGTTCCTCTGGGCGGGAACTGGCACGGGCGGCCATGGACCGGGTGGTGACGCACGCCCAGTCCGGGACGCCTAACATCCCCAGGTGTTCTCTTCGTTCTACGGCGGCCCACGGGGAGCTTTCAAGGTCATTCCCCAGGAGGCAGTCTACGGGGGCATCGTCTCTGACCGTGACTTTCAACATGCCGGAGACCCCCCCCCATTCGAAAGGAACGCAGGCCATCCGACACAGACTTTCCGAGTTATCGGCTGAACGTACAGGGCAGAGAATGTTCGGTAGATACTGTTCCGGGGTCACCAGGTGACAGCGGACGGCTGTTACACTGGCCCCAGTGTCACGAAGGGCTTCAGCCCGGCGTCCATTGATGCTCACCCATTGGCTGTACTTCTGGGTGTTAGCGGGTAGGGGGACCCGCGGGACCATGTCTTTCCCCCCTAAGCAGGCTAGAGCCATGGCGGCTGGCTCCCATTCCTGATGCTCTTGCTCATATTCTTCTTGCTCCTCGGAGATCTGTTCTTCCCCCAGGGCAGCAGCAGCCACCTGGCGGGGTCTTGGGCTCTGGTACTGTGGGCAATTTGGATCGTTGGCATAGTGGCCGACTCGTTGGCATCGATGGCACGTAACATTGGCTCGGTATCCCGGTCGCGCCGGGGCGCTGCCCCGGTTGGCCGGGGGGGTGGTGCTGACCGCGGGGGCGACCGGAGCGTTGTCTCTTCCGCGTCCTTGGCCTCCTCCTCCTCCTCGGGGACGGTGCTGACCATTGTTGTTCCGGTTCTGTTCGTAGGACCCATTCCGGCCCACTCTGGTGATTTCCCATCGGTCAGCTTCGGCTGCGAGCTGCCGGGGATCGGTTAACTTGCTGTCGAGGAGGTGCTGGCGGAGTTCAATAAAGCAATTGTTCGATAGGTGTTCCCATACCATGAGATTGAACAGTTGTTCGTAGGTTGTAACCTTGCTTCCTTTGATCCAGCCCTCGAAGGCTCGGCTAAAGTAGGTTACATAGTCCACCCAAGTTGTACCCGGGATGCGGGTGCAGTCTCGGAACCTCTGACGGTACATTTCGGGTGTGAGGCCATAGCGGGTGAGGAGGGCAGCTTTCATATGGTCATAGGAGGTCATCTGGTGGTCCGGGAGCTGTAGCAGGGTGTCGCGGCCCTCATTGAGGAATCTCCCCCATAGGCCGGCTCCCCAGTCGTTTCTATCGATCCGGTGTGCCGTCATAGCGATTTCGTAGGCTTTAAACCATTGCTGGATGTCGTCCTCTCGGAAGTATTCTCGAACGACATCCTTGGGGATGTGTACCTTTTTCTCCGTTGTCCCTGGGGTGTGGGGTTGCTCGGACACCCCTATTTCTTTATTCTGCTTGCGTAAATCAATCTCAGCTAGTCGTCGCTCGTGTTCATATGCCAGTTTCTTTTCCTCGAGCTCCCTTTGTCTCTGTTTCTCCTCTCTTTCTTCTCGGAGACGCAGGTGCTCTAAGTTTATTTTCTGTTCGGCCAACTTAAGTTCAACGTCCATTTTGAGCCGAGCCATTTCTAGCTCGTGTAGTCGGGTTTTTTCTCGTTCCTGGATCTCGTCTTGCGAGAGACCCGTTCTTTGCTCTTCAGGAGCCATGGTGGTTTTTGCTGCGATGCTTCGATCGGGGGTTCCGGCGACTCCGGTTTCTGCCCAAGACTCTAGGGCATGCTTGAAATCGTCTTTGGTACTTAGTCCGGTGGTAGCGATACCTAGTTCGATGCAGAATTGTTTTAGTTCACGATGGTTGTACTCGTCCAATTTCTCCCTCTGGAATTTCTCGGTGGATCCGCTTTCTTTAGTTGTCATCTTGATTTCGTCGTGGGGTGAGCTACTGTCTGTACGATTATGCGGTGATTCGGATCGCGCCGCTGGCCACCAATGTTAGACGGACCGGGAGGGTCGGCCGAGGATAAGGGGAGCGGTCTCCAGGGAGAGCCGACTCCCGTGACCGTACAGACAAGTAACTTCCCCCCCACAGACGGACACCACACAAGGGTAAGGTTCAACGAGATTTTATAGGCGATTCTTAAAGTACGATAAAATGGTACAAGGAGGTCTGGACTCAGGGGTCCCCTCGATTCTGGTCTCTGGTTTGGGGAAGGGTAGCGGGACAGTCTTGGTTACCAAAAGATGGAAATAGCTCTCAATCCTCGAGCTCGGCGTTCTAGATGATCGGGCCGCGGCGGAGCCAGCAGGTCCCGAGATGGACGAAGGAAGCGACGGTCCGCGGCGGAGCCAGCAGGTCCCGATGAAGATGATGGTTGCAAACGGTCCGCGGCCACGCCAGCAGGTCCCGACGACGATGAAGGATTACGAAGGTTACGAAGGTTACGAAGGTTGCGGCAGCACCAGCAGGCAGGGCGATGGTGCACAAGGCAGAGCTACGGCAGCGCCAGTAGTCCGTCAAGGATGAGTTCTTCTTTACGTCTCTCGACTCCAAGATACAACTGACTTCCTGCTCTGGAGCTGCCCCAGTTATAGGGCTGGTGTTCTTTGATGTCCGGACCCTCGCACTTGGAGGTCGGGAGGTCCGGGATGGGGGAGTCCAGACACCCAGCAGGGGGGTGGGGCCAGCGCCCGGGGAGGCGATGGGCGAGCGGCACTTGGCGGGGAGAGCCATCGACACCTCTTTCTCCCATTGACTTGCCAAGTAGCCCGCTCACCTCCTGGGTGGATGGTGGTGCCGGGATGTCTGAGGCCTGGCCAGGCCCAGGGTTGAGGTCGGTCGGGGGCCAGGCGGCCTCGTGGTGGAGTGTCCAAGATGGCGCCCAGAACGGGCGCGCGGGCCAGCAGTGGATCGGGTCCACGAGGTCGATAGGTTCGAAGGCAGGGGTCCCTGAGGGGACGGAGGACGTGCAATGGTGGTGTGTGGTACCTGTGTGACCGGGCTCGGGCCGGGTTGGGCCGGGGGAGAGCGGCCCTTCATGTGGCCTGTCCAACAAACACCATCCCCCAAATACATACTGTCCCCTGCAATACAACCATGTGAAATAGAATGCAGTGTACATGAACGGAACAATCTACTCATTTTATTATTAATTTTCCTTACTGAATGATTCAGAGCAGAAACCGAAATAGCCCCCCGCCACACTTTCCGTGGGATCATATGGGACCATGCAATTGTGCACCCTGGAACTCTTCTTGCCAACCAACTTACTGTGGAAAGCATTGCCTCAAGAAGAAGTCGTCTACCAGTGGCCACCAAATCGTTGCCCCCAAGATGGACTATGATTATAGACGGCGGTGACCTTGTCGGCCCTGACAAACCCTCAAAATATGATTGAAACCGGTCAATACAGAGCCCGCCCTTTCCGTAGAAGGACACCCTGTACCCGTATTCCCCAGCCACGTGAATCATGTCACCTGCTTTGAATACGTCCGCGGCGCGCCTCACGTATGAGTGGCCCACGACCCACACCTCCTTTTTCACAGTCGGTGATGTCTGACCGCTGCTCCCCCGGTGTTGGGTCGACTGCACAGTCCGCCCCGCCTCGTAGGCTTGCGCAACTGAAAACCAAACAGAAACAAGAAGCGTGAGTACATCATTACAGCTTCACAACATGTGCAACCGCACATACCTCTTATAACAATTCGAGGACCAACGCCCCACACGTTTTACTTGTTCTACATTCAGACCTCTGGCTGTAGCCTCTGTAGCAGCCCCTATCCGAAAGGAATGGGTCCCAAACTCACCGGGGTTCAAGCCCGCGGCCGAAATCGACATCGCAAGCACCCTCTGGAACTGAAACCTCGTCAGTGGGGTGGCGTCAGCGTGTCTCAACAAGGTCCCCCCCCATGATGCCACCCTTTGCGCTAAATATTCCTCCACGCAAGCCACAGGGCACATGGACGACCCGGGAATCCTTTGTATGATTATGCAGTCCCCCATCGCACCCTGATCGGTCTTGGACCTGACAAACGAGACAGTCATCGTCTCCCCCTTGACCTGGATGTGCTCTCGGCACAGTCCCCCCATCGCATCCTGCTTGTTCTTCGCCACTAGTTCGCTTACCCGCATAGCCCCATGGAATGCTAGCGCAAAAGCGGCTCGGAATAACACTGTCTCATACTGGGATGAACACGTTGCAGGGAGTACGGATAATAACAGGGCCAACCTATCCAGACCTATCGGTGCCTATCATCTACTCTGCGACCCTCAAGGCGTTGCCACCCACGTAGCGCTTTTTGCACAACGAAAGACGCTGTCGGGTCCTGGATCCCATGAGCCCTTGCCATAAAGGAAATGGCGGCCCGATGCCTCTGGGCCGTAGCCACCGATTTGCCTGCCTGATGTAAAGACAGCAGAAATTTTACTACAGACTCTTCCTGCCCCCAAAACTCCCCCTTAGCAGTCCCCAAAAAGGCCCAATAGGAACGGAACGCCCCTTCATATGCCTTCCTCGTCCTGGGTGCTAAACTCTCTCCCACGAGGTTTTGTAGTTCGGGGCACCGAGAGACCAGAGAGCTTCGGGAAAGGGTGCCGCCACCGGGTCCGCTGTGGGCAGAAAACCCCAGAAGGCCTGCATACGAAAACGAGAAAGCGCATCAGCCGCTTGATTCATTACCCCCGGCACATGTCTTGCCTTAAACAGCACATTCAATTGCATACATAATAACACAATTTCTTTGAGCAGTCTCAGAATCCATTTGCAACGTGCTGCCTGACTATTGATACACTCAACCACGGTCATGTTATCAGACCAGAACACCACAGAGTGATCTCTGAACCCCTCAGGCCAAGTTTTCAGGGCCACCAGAATGGGAAAAAGTTCAAGAAAAGCAATGTTACTTGTCAGCCCGCCCTCGTGCCACCATGACGGCCATTTTTGAGCCGACCATTGTGTGCCGAATATAGCGCCAAAACCAACACTCCCTGCCGAATCTGTCCACAGCCCCAGCTCCTCGGAGGACACCGCCGGTTTGGTCCAGACAATTCGACCATTGAAATCCGCCAGGAATGCCAGCCAAATGCGCATGTCCTGGCGAACCTCCGCCGAGAGCCTCGTGCGATGATGACCCTCCTTCAGGCCGACCATGGCTTGAGCGATCGAGCGGGAAAAGGGGCGGGCCATCGGCATTACTCTCAGGGCAAAATTCAGCTGGCCCACCAATTGTTGTAATTGATGCAGTCTGACTTTAGACTCACTAATGCACGTTTGCAAGGAAGCCCTGAATCTTAACACCTTTTCCTTTGGTAATCGAAAACAACCTTCCGCTGAATCGAGCTCGATCCCGAGGAACTCGAGGCAGGTCGAGGGACCCACAGTCTTACCTGGTGCCAGTGGCACACCAAAATACTTCATTAAGACACAAAATTCATTCAAAGCCTGTCCACATTCCGGATCCCCGGCCGCCCCCAGAAACAAAAAGTCATCGAGATAATGCATGACATGTTGAAAACCCGTCTTCTTTGTGCAGACCCATTGCAGAAAGCAACTGAACTTTTCAAAATAGGCACAAGATATAGAGCATCCCATCGGCATACATCTATCCATGTAATAGTGACCCTGAAACATGAAACCGAGGAGACGCTGATCGTCTGGGTGTACCGGGAGCAACCGGAACGCTGACTCAATATCTGATTTCGCCATCAGCGCCCCGGGCCCTAGGCGATTCAACATGGCGACGGCCTCATCGAAAGATGCGTACCGCACCGAACATACTTCCGGGTCTATCGCATCATTCACGGAAAGACCACGTGGGGCTGATAAATTATGTATCAGTCGGAACTCACCCGGGTCCTTCTTCGGGACCACCCCCAAAGGAGAACAAACAAAGTTAGCACACGGTGGCTCATCAAATGGACCGGCGACTCGACCTCGAGTAACCTCCCTCCCAATCTTTTCCTGTACCACGGTTGTATGTTGCAGGACCGACATTTGGTTTTTACATTTTGCTAAACCCTGAAACTCCCCCACTGGGATGCGGAAACCATATGAAAACCCGTTTCGCAACACCCCAGCGGAAGCATGATCCGGGTATTCGCTGAGCCAAGGAATCATTGCCATGGTATCAATCGGAGTAGGTAAAGGCACCCCTCGGACTATTTCAGACCTGTTTGGTGCCTCCTCTACCACCGTTATCACCCGTTTTGGCTCTGCACATGGACTCAGGATGGGATGACTGCCCACACCCTCCGCATTCGTGTCTAAATTTGCACGACCCCTGGGGCCTCGTACATTTACCCCTGTTAAAGTTCCAACAAATCCCCTTTTTACCTGTGTTGCCGTTCGGCCTCGAATGGTGGTCGTTACCTGTACCTGATCGAACGAGTGCCCCAACATATTGGCGCGAGGACTCACCCCCGCTACTCCCTACCAATGGTAACTTCAACATACCAGTACTCTCTATTTTTGACCACGAAACAGAATCGTAACAGTCCCAAGTCAAGTTCTTGTCGTGCTCTTTCGCTTTTCTAAAAATATTATCGTAACAGAACCACTGATTGCCCCCATATGATACAGAATATTCCATGATCCGTGACTGGTAAATAGGCAATTCGGACAGCAACTCGGGCCTACGTTCACCCATGATGGAGGTAAAAATTCCCCACGCCCTGCCCCAAGTGCCAATGTTTTCGTCAACCTTAAAGGCGGCCATCTTTGCGCGCCACACACTCGGATGCATGAGCTCCTTTTGGCTCTTAACATGCTCCATCTCATAATGATCTGTAAGCAACGAGAAAATGTTTACATACTCATCAGCCCACATCTTTTCCTTAATAGCCGGAGGGACATGCTGACCCAACTTTTCCCTTCGTGAGGGTGCAGACTCATCCCTCGCAATCGGCATTGGCCGCTTACCTGAACCGGAAGCTGCGTCTGCCGCTGGACCTGCTCCTGTCGATTTTTCACCCGCCGGAGACGGCGTGATAACTGGCAATGGTGCCTTCGCCACCTCCCTATTTTCACGCAGTTGCTTCATCAACACCCGTGCGTCGTCAGCCGTGGCGCCCTCGCCATTTTTCCCCAACCACGCTGCCAATTGTGCAGCCAACTCGGGCGGCATATCCTCCCCAGACACGGGGGTGACCACCACGGGAATCGGATTACCCTCTGTCGGCACCGGAGTTGGCCCTTCGAGTGGGGTATCGGGAACCGGGATGTCTCCCCCAGCTGCCCCCCGTCTGGGCCTCTTGCCCTTCCCTCTCGGAGCGGCTCCTGCCAAAGGTCGTTTCGGTCCCCCTTCCGCGTCTCTAGCCGCCATCTGCTTCTTCAGATCGGTTACCTCTTTCATGAGCATACGGAGCATCTGGTCGGTAGTAACTCGCTTTCCGACTTTCTTAGGCATTCTTTAGACAGAGTATCTGTAAGACAAAAAGAAAGATTACCACGCTCAAAATTGGCTCTTCGTTCCGTCTCGAGCTCACGTGTAGCGAGGAGGTGCAGCTTCAGAGCACAGGAACAAGAGGATGCTTTCTTGGCTTGTTGCTCCTTTTATCCGTCTTCAGGGCGGGCGTCAACCCGCCCCTGCCTGCCTCCAAGGGCGTGGCCGGCCGCGTCAGTGTCTAGGCCAGCCCACTCCAGGGCGGGAAAAGGCGCGCCCCGGCTACGCCGCTTCGGGCATACCAGCCGAGACTCGCCTCCCGCCCAAGATGGCTTCCCGGGGGGATCGTGGTACTCCGCCATACGTTCGGGGGGACCGAATGGTCGCCCCTTTCCAAACTTCATTCATATTTAATAAATGTATCAATGATATTTCTCTCTCATTAGTATAGCGTCACATCTTCTTAGACACACCTAATGCCCTTTGACCAGCTTGACACTATTAAAAACTGCCCAGAAAGTGATAAATTGCATCTGCTGTCTTTAGAGGTAAACCCGCGGCATGGGAACCCTTCACTTCCTCACTCTCAGGATTAGAACTGTAAAGCGCCTCACACTTGTGAGTGGCTAGTAATAAACAACGTGAGCTTTTCTCTGACAGATGAGAAGAAGCGATTCACAGCAAGGTGTTGGTGTACGTGTATGTTCGCACAGGCTGCCAACAAGTGTATCGGACTAAGAGACAGGTCGAGTGTAATAATAAACGCTTATGATGCCAAATGGTGTTTGCACTGTACGGCATCAAGCACATTAAAAGAATGGCCACTGAAAAAAGTTTCAAATGTGTGTGCTTCAGAAAACGGGTATTATGTAAAACGACTAACGAAGCTATATGCAAATAAGATGGTGCTACTGCCTAGTGGTTACATTTTTGCCTAGGTTACTACTAGTATGAACCTGGGGTCTTCCGATTCCAAATTCACCCTTCGACCACATTCTGAAATACTGGACAAACAACTTCAAGTAAGTCTGTCTCACCTCGGCCTCCGGACCCAAGAACTGAAGTCAGTCCCAAATTTGAAGGGGAGACGACGGCGCTTGTGATATGAAAGGTGGAGTGACACTTGACTTTAATTCCTTTAATTCTAGCAGCGCAGCACACACTCCCCTGCGCTGCCGTCTCGTCTCCTCCCACAGACGTGGTGCTGGCGCGCGACCACTGCGACGCGTCAGAGGACGGAGAACAGCGCGCGGGGGCTGTCCCAGGGCCGTCATTGGTAGCCTAAAGATTGATGGCCCTGGGACCCACAAACTGGGTACGCCACCGCCGCGCATCCGCATCACACCATTATCACATCACGTCATCACCAGTATAGGTGGTGCGTGCGTGCGTGGTGCGTGGCGACATGCTGCAGTGCACTGACTGCAGTATAATATTTTAATTTCTAAGCATGTGCGCACCTTGCAGGTGCGCTTGCTTGCGGCCAGTGTAACCAGATTGGTGTCACCCCATGATGGGGTGACACCCGGTGCGGTCCGCACCCCCGCACCCCCCTAGTGACGCCACTGATCTTGACAACCCTTTGGATCATGCAGCCACAGAACTAACTGCTAGTCTTGAGGCGCACCAACTCTCGCAACTAGTATTAAAACCCACCACTTCCAGGGGCCATCTCCTTGATCCTATCTTTAGCAACTGTAAGAACCTCTCAGGTGGTACACCCTCACCCCTTCCATGGACAGATCACTTCTTGATACCCATCTCCCTGACCATCCCAAATCTGTCTCCCCCTCCACCTACAGCACCTCGGAAAGACCGCAACTGGTCGAAACTTAGCCACACACAATGGACAGCTACCCTGGAAACCACCATTCCTCTGTGCAACCCCGACCCCATTTCTAGTAATGAGAATTATAATAGATGGATCACACAGTCTTTGGATTCATTACTACAGTTAAACTACATTAAACCCAAACACAGGCCCATGATTGCACCCTGGTAGTCAGTATTTTTATTTGTATTTTGTATTTTTAAAGCGCAACTATCGCTCCGAAAGGAGCATCCTGGCGCTGACAGAAAAATTGTGCAATACAATTGGTAGGCTAGATGGCGGCCATAGCATAATCAGCCGGCAAATTAAAGATCCAGGTCTTCAATTGCTTCCGGAACAGGCTTTCCTGATGTAAGTGTCTGAGGTTCTTGGGCATTGCCTTCCAGGCTTTAGAGGACAGAAAGGCTAGGGTCTTACCCCCCTAGGTTTTATAATTAAATTTAGGCAAATGTATCAGGTTCCCATCTGAGGATCGTAGCGTCCTAGCGGGGTTATAATGGATAAATCATCTGGTAAGATACCTAGGGCCTGTGCCTTTAAATGCACGAAAAGCTATCACGAGGATTTTAAACAATATTCTCTTGTGCAGAGGCAGCCAATGAAGGGTCTTCAGGGCGGCCGATGCTGAGGATTGCCTCTGTAATTTTAATACCAGTCTAGCTGCAGCGTGTTGCACGCTCTGGAGTTTTTTTAGCATAGCCTTTTTTGCTCTTGCCATCAAGCCATTGCAATAATCAAGGCGTGCAAGGATTAAGGCCACTGCTACAGCCTTTCTTGAGTCTGTGGGGAGGAAGTCGAAGAACTTTGTTAAGGATTTGATGATGTTAAAGCAACTTCCTGCCACATTCCTCACATGCTGATCAAAAGACAGTTTGGCGTCGAATACAACACCCAGAGCTGATGCCACAGCTTGTGGTGGAGCAGGGGAGTCGTCAGGCCACCATTTGCTTGGGCAGAATTGGGAATTTTTTCCCATGGATATAATCGCTGTCTTATTAATGTTACATTTTAAATGTTTATTTTCCATCCAGAGGAAGACATCCTTCAGACAGTTCTTTAGATTTTGCTCAGCTTTGGTGGAATTCCTATCAAGGGGTACAATTAATTGAGTATCATCGGCATAGGATGTCACAAGTATGCCGTATGACTCAATTAAAGAGATAAAGGGAACCATATAAATATTAAATAATAAAGGGCTCAAAATCGAGCCCTGGGGAACTCCAGACGACACCTTTTTTTCCTTAGAAAGGAAAGGACCCAGTGCAACGGTTTGGGATCTATCTGCAAGGAATGAGATTATCCAGGCCAGTGCCACGTCTGTAATTCCTATGTCTCTTAGCCTACTGATCAGTATTGTGTGGGAGATGGTGTCGAATGCCGCCGCGAGGTCCAATAAAATCAGAACGGCGCTCCTCCCTTCATCCTGTAGTAATTTTATGGAATCGGTGAGCTCAATCAGAGCTGTTTCTGTTGAATATTGTGGGCGGAAACCCGATTGCTGGGGATGAAGGATATTGTGAGTTTCAACATAGCCTTTTAGCTCTTTATATACCATCTGCTCGGTTATCTTGCCCAGAATTGGGAGGAGTGAAATTGGTCGTAAATTTGTAAGATCTGTAGTGGATTTATTGGGCTTTTTCATAAGTGGTTTCACAATAGCTTTTTTCCACTCTAATGGGACCGTACCTGTGCTAAGGGGCGCATTTACAATCCCATTTATAATGGGATTAACCACATCGATTAATTGGTGAAGTATGCAAGGGGGGGCAAGAGTCGGAAGGAGCCCCTGATTTACACGACAGGATCATTTCGCGAGTTTGGAGTAGGGAAACCGGTTTGAAGGTGCTAATACTGCCCGTACTGCTCTCCACTTGGTCTGGAAGGCCTGGTACCGGTGACACTCCGGGGGCAGGAAAGTCCTTTTGCAGTAACTCAAGTTTTCCCTCAAAATAATCCGCAATTTGGTTGCAGAAGTCTAACGACGGAGGGATTTCAGGCTGTAAGGCTTTTGGGTGTGTAAAAGCCTTAAAAATAGAGAACATTGTTTTTGTTTTTGCTTGGCTTCTTTAATGGCGTTAATGTAGTATTCCTGTTTAGCTATTTTAATACTAGGAAGATAAAGTTTCCTCTGCTGAATATAGAGGATTCGAGCTGCAGGATCGTAAGTTTTGCGCCACTGACGTTCCCTTTTCTTGCAAAGTAAATGGGTTTTGGCTAACTCTAATGAAAACCAAGGAGCATTTCTCCTTCCTCTCTTCTCCTTTTCAGGGGAGCGTTTGAATGGAGCACGCTCTTTAATTACTTGCTGCATCCAGATATGAAAGCGTATAGAGTCCTGCACTACTTTTCCCGCCATACTAGGGATCTGGGACTGAATGATTGGTTTAAGCTTAATACTGTCCTCTACCTCTCTCCAGTTTATGTTGACTGCGGGATGTTTACTAATCCTTGATGCTTTTTGGGAGCTAGGTACTCGGATGTGGAAATGGATTAAGCTATGGTCTGTCCAAATTTGTGGGACAGGAGTATGTCCTGCTTGGTGTGTGGACTGAGTTACCTTTTGGTGTAGGTCACAAATCTCTAGAGTCTGATAGAAATTAAGCGCCTGCACATCGGATTTAGATTCCAACTGGAGGTTAAAATCTCCCAGCAGTGTAAAATGAGGATAGCGGAGCAGGAGCTGCCCTAGAGAGTCACTCAGAGCTTCTAGGAACATGGTTGCGTTCCCATGGGCGGTATATTAAGCCTCCTGAGAAAGAAGAGGTCGCATTTTGCTTGATAGAAGCCAAGTCCTTCAGCTCCTTTCAGGGGGCCTAAATTGAAGGTGTGGCACTTCATGTGGTTTCTCAGCACCAGAGCCACACCTCCTCCTCTCCCCTTCAATCTGTCCTGCCTGAAGATGGTATAGACAGGAGGAAGGGCTATTGCTAGGTCTGGGTTACTGCTTTCGTTTAGCCAGGTCTCAGTTATGAGAAGGCAGTCCAGGTCAAGGTCAAGGATTAAGTCATTAATGTCTTGGCTATGACCGCACAAGGAACGCGCGTTAATCAGCCCACCTTTGAAGTCTAAATTACCGGCACAAATGTAGTCTAAATGGACCTTCGTCTCGACTGAGGACCAAGGCGAGGTCCAACTACAGAACCTGCATGAAAACGGACCCATTATCTCTACCATTTCAATGCCACAAGGACAGCCATTTGCAGTATTAAGACCAAGAAGGTCGCCTACCTGATAAGTTTGCATTAGGTGCGATTGTCCAGTCTTTCCTGCGCCTGTCGCGGACTTGGAGCGGACTGGCGCAGAAGGGCTTGCCTTTGGCACGCCATCGGCGCCCCGCCTGCGTGCCCGCTGCGCCCCCGCTACGCGGACAGGAACCTATGTTCCTTATATGCTGCGGAACTTCGACAAATGAAGCGCCAATGTCAAAAACTCAAAAGGAAATGGCGCTTAGACTACTCACCCTCAGGGAAAACTGCTTATCGGACGGCCTTATTTTCATACAAAAATGAAATGAGAAGCGCGCAATCCACTTTCTTCGAAAAAAAAATGCATCAGCCTCAAAACCCAAAGAAATCTACCAAATCACTAAAACCCTGCTTAAAATCCCAGAAAAACCCTTAGACCCCCACAATGCCCAATTGCGCTGTAATACCTTGGCCGAGTACTTTACAAAAAGCATTCATACCATCTATTCCTCCTTCCTCCTCGCTCCTCCTCCATCCACACCAACCAAGCACGGGGACGCAGGCCGCCAAACCACAATCCTTTTTGGAAACTCTTCCTCCTATGAACCCCACTACTCTCCAATCCTTCATGTCACAGATCAAATCAGGCTCTCCCAATGACCCAGCACCCGCCCATGTTCTGCAGACTGCTTCTCCTTAAATTCTCTCCATTATTCTGGATTTGATCAATGCCTCCCTCACCACAGGCATTGTCCCCCCAGCTGGAAACAAGCTATTGTCAAAGCCCTCCTAAAAAAAGCAAACCTCGATCAGGAAAACCCAGGAAATTTCCGTCCCATCTCCCTACTACCATGGATAAGCAAAATCGCAGAAAAACATGTTAATAACACTCTGACAGAGCTCCTAGAAACAAATAACTTATTAGACCTCTCACAGACTGG
Organism: Lissotriton vulgaris; assembly: GCF_964263255.1. NCBI lineage: Eukaryota > Metazoa > Chordata > Amphibia > Caudata > Salamandridae > Lissotriton > Lissotriton vulgaris. The sequence goes on along the minus strand of NC_141689.1, from coordinate 1,434,807,883 downwards.
GTTACGCCCCATGCACTGGACTGAGACCGCTCTCCTCGCTGTGACAGAGGAAGCTAGGATGATCACGGATCAAGGTGGCACTGCGGCCATCATACTCCTGGACCTCAGTGCCGCCTTTGATACCGTGAACCACAACACCCTTCTACGGAGGCTCCCTGACCTGGGGATAGCGACTAACGCTAGGACATGGCTTGAGTCCTTTCTGTCAGACCGTTCTTTTCAAGTACTCGAGGGCAATGTCACCTCCCCGAGCAAACCACTTAACTGCGGTGTCCCACAGGGCTCCTTCCTGAGCCCTACGCTTTTTAACGTGTATATGAGCCCCCTAGCTGAAGTTGTCCGCCCCTTCGGAGTAAAAATCGTCTCTTACACAGACGACACTCAGTTAGTGGTGGCTCTGAAACACCCCCAGTCCCAGGCTAGTGACCTGAGGGGCTGCTTAGAGGCCGTCTTCTCTTGGATGACCCCGTCCTGTCTCAAATTAAATGGAGACAAGACGGAGTTGATGGTGTTAGGCAATTCCCCCCAAAACCCCGTTGACTCCATATGGCCAACCTCTCTCGGACCGGCACCCATAGCAAAGGATACCATCAAGAGCCTGGGAATCTGGCTGGACAAGGGGCTTAATCTCCACCCCCAGGCAGTCAAACTCTCAGCTGCCTGCTTTGGCTTACTCAGACTCATTCGAAAGATCCTCCGCCTCCTTCCTTTCAAGGCTAGACAAATTATGATTCAGGGCCTAATCCTTTCCCGGCTGGACTTCGGAAATGCTCTCTACTTGGGAGCCCCCCAGTCCACTCTAAACAAGCTACAGGTGATCCAGAATTGTGACGCACGAACCATTCTCCGGATTCCCTGCCGCCTCCCCGTAAGATCTGAGCTAAGAGACCTCCACTGGCTACCCATTAGGAAAATAATTGAATTTAAGAGCATGTGCATTGTCCACTGTGCATTCTGGCGAAAGGGGGCCACCATCAATCACTCGCTTGTCACCCTCTATATCCCAAACAGGCAGCTTAGGTCTGCCCATGCCTTCCGAGTCTTAACACCTAAGATTCGAAGGACCAGGTGCGGTGGACGAGCGTTCTCTTTCAACTCGGCGGGACTTTGGAACTCCTTGCCCCTTCCTCTTCGTTCAGAGCATAATCATCTATCCTTTCGTAAAAAGTTAAAAACCCTACTTTTCAGCAAATAAGTCAGCTCACGTCCCTCAATTACACACGTTCAGTCCATAGCGCTAGGACGCCTCAGGGTAGCTATCGCGCTCTAAAAAAACGAATTCCATTCCATTCGGTATCTATTCCTAATGTCGCTAAAAGAATTCATTTGGATAGATATATATTCTTATTAGTAAAGCCAGCCTTGACCAGTGCTTTAAAATGAATTAAATGTATTTGAGAGAGGGGCTATGTAGATATAAGGGGCACTTTTGCCCAGTGGTAGTCCGGGAATCCAAGGAAGAGGTCCTGGGGGGACGCCAAAACTGATTATCGCACTGGGCGCCACCAGCGCTAAAGACGGCATTGTGTGTACGAAATCCACATCTTTTAGAAGAGGGAAAAAAGCTATCTTGTGTGTGGGTCCTGGAAAGAGGTGGCAGAACAACATAAAGTGCATGACATTTCTAGTAACTTAAAGAGGAGAAATTGAAAAGGCTCACAGCAAACCAATTATATATGAAGAAGATTTTATATTTGAAAAAATCATGGGGATATATAGAAATTAATCCAAGTATAAAAGTTCTGAAAAGCTGTACATGTCAATTGACAGGTCAGTTCACAACTTAACATCAACTCCGTTAATTAATGAAGGACATTTTTTCAAATATAAAATTTTCTTCATATATAATTGGTTTGCCGTGTGCCTTTTCAATTTCTCCTCTTTTTGCTCTTCATTGAATGTATTATTTTGAACAACATTGGAATACATGAGTTATCCTATGGATACAGTTGGGTTCAATGGACTTATAAATCCTAGAAGTGATATTGTTTGAATCATATGTACTCAGTCTAAAAACGAAATCCCTTGTAGAAATTTCTTACCTTAATCATCTTTTGTGCAAGAATGGGCACCTTCCTGCACAAAAACAATCCTGGCTGCAACGGTTTGTGTTTGCAGTTTGTGCCCCAGTGCAACAAAATGACTGGGATGCGCATATTCCCGCCCTTTCCCTTTCAAGCAGCCAAGGAAGATGGCTTGCTGCGCTGCGCGAAAGTTTGATAAAAATGCCCCTTAATGTACAGTGAACAAGTTGGAAATGATGTTCGTTGGATAGATTTCGATGTCTAGATTGTGCTTCACATTCAGATACTTATATAGCTTTGGTGCCTCAATAGTAGGAGTGCTTCTTTTGAAGTACTTTCGAGCTTTCATTCTCAATAGCTTTTATTAACTTCCTTTAGTATTTTTTTTACATACAACAGCTGCTTCTTTCTACAGGTGCTCTAAACTCATGACGCGCAGAATGTTCTGCCCATGCGTAACTCTGAGTATTTTTGCAGCTTGCACTTTTTTCAGTTTGAAAGAGAGAGGCAGGATTTACAACAAGTGAAAATGGCGCTAGAAACGTGCATTTGTGTGTGGGCTGTTTGCATGAGTGTGCACACACCTGGCAGGAAAGGTGGTGTGAATAGGTATACTTGGTTACTTTAGCATAGGGCAGCAAAAGCTTTATGGCTGGGCTTGAACCCCAACTTGTTCGGCTGTTCTCCTGGGCGAAGACTTAAGTTAAGCATATCCTCAGACCTGACATTGTTTACGTTTCCTGTGTAATTTCTCTGACTGAATCTCAAATTCCTGTTTTTATCTTATTCATAATTTTATCTTGGAATGTAACGTAATTATATGATATACTGTGTATATAGCTAATCGGATCTTATGTGTACATATTTACGTTGTAACGTGCTCAGATATTGTACTGTCAGGGTTATGGTGCACTTTATAGAAAATATATAAACATAAATAAAAATTCGCTGCTCTTAACGGTGGCCTTGAAGGCCCTGATGTGTGGATGCTTTCCCAGACTGCACTTCGCCTTGTGGAGGTCATCAATGCCCTTCACGGGCTGGGTGCTCAGAGTGCTAGCACCGATACTGACAGCTCGACTCCAGCCATACTGAGTGAGCCTGTACCCTACCTCACCAATGGCGCAGGTTGCAGCCCAGAGTCTCAAAGCTAATGTGCACGTTGATTTAGTTATACCAGACTTTGCACTGGCAAACAGTCAGTTTTGTGATTTTCAGTGGTCCATGCGCTTAAGCAATTAAGGATGAATCAGGATATGAATACCTATCAGCTACAAAAAGCATGCATGCATTTGATATTGGCTTTGTAGCCCCTTCGATGATACCTTCCTGTGACCCCCTGAAGGTCTAATGTCCATGGCTTTTCATTCAGGGGACAGTGGAGGAATGTGGGACCCTAAATGAAGATACATTGTACCAACCTTTGCAGCAGCAAATGGTCTCTCATTTGATATTTATGTGGTGATATTTCTCCAAATTTGTGGTGCTGACCTAGGTGGCTGTAAAGTATTGCCTTGCAATAGCCCCAGCAGGGATGTTCAATTCCTCTAGTCCAACACCCAGGACATTTTGTTTGGGGTCAAGGGCAACAAGTTTTAATGTGTATTTTGTCCTTGGGACAAGTAGGCCCAACCCCCTGCAGCACAAATCCTTTGGCTGTCAGTTTGCAGTACCACATTATGGATAAGCCACTGTCTGCAGTTAAGATACTATTTTTGTCCATATGTAAATGCTGTTCAAACTTGTATTTATGATTTATTAATTGAAAGCCTTTATTATTAGGGTGAGTGCTCCAAGTAAATGTTGTAAGCTTTCACTGCACTACGGACAGTGGTTCCAGTATAAAAATGTGTACACACGTTTTCTTTTCAACGTTTAGCAACCTGAGGCTATTTATAAGGCTCCCAGAATGCTCTCTGATTTGATGCAAATATTTGCAGAAGCTTGAAAGCAAGATTGATGATTATTTGCTTTCAAAATAAAATGTTCATAAAGAAATGAAAGCAGGAACAAAACATTTAGCTACACTTCTGTAACCTTTCAGGTACAATTTATTTGCACCATAATTTAGTAACATGTGTTGATGGATGCTAGTATTTCCCAAAAATGTTCATAATGGAAAATCAGTGTAACCAGTTTCAATAAGATTATGGGAAACAAAAATAAAAGCAAAGCTAGTAGGTCTGAAATTGGTGGTCAGCTTTTGAGGTTTGTCAATGTGTGACTTGTTTTGGCATTGTTTTTGTAAAACCTTATTAGTGTGGGAGTTGCTGGGTCATCACCCTTATAACAAACATTGGCAAAAGTAAAAATTGTTTTTGGTCTCAAAAAGCAGACACTGTCACAATAGTTACTAGCACAGAACAAAACTAATTTGTGTGCCGATATGCTCCTTGTAAAAAAGAGCTGAATGCTGCCACTCACAGTGAAGCCTGCCGATACAGAGAGAAAGACAGTATTTTAATAAACACAAAATGTCATGGTCCACGCCAGACTAAAATAGGGGCCCAATTGTTAAAGAAAGTCTCAAAAGTGCATCCATGGTCTATGTCCTTGCATTAACTGCAGCTATACAGCTTTCACGAATTCCCAAGAATTTACAGAAGTAGGACAATAAATAGTACTCCTAGAAAATATTTGTGAACTGCATTTTAGCATTTTTTTAAAACAAATGTTATTGAATTTTGCATGACTGGTCAGGTACTTTCTATGAGACAAAATGTGCCAAACTTCCAGTGGTAAATTTGTAAAAAAATAAGTGCCGGGGCTCTCGTCAAAAGGCAGATGGCACCAGCTCATTTCTCGTGTTAGCGTCCCCTAAAACAGATCCAACTACTAACCATGAAAGTGGAGAGAAGGTGTGGCTTAATAGGCAGAGATGCATTCAGAGCTGAGGAACCAGATTCAAGTCTCGGGTGGGCTCATTATCCAGTGACTTTGTTCAAATCACTTAATCTCCCATTAAATGAATGTGTCCTTAGCTGGTGCTTATGAAAAGCACTGGTGGTGATGATTACGTGCTGGTGCTGATCACTGGAAAACACCAACTCAAATTTAGCACTGAGTACCTCTGCCTCATGAAAGCTATGAAATCCGACATCTACAGGTAGCAGCAAAAAACTTTAGTGCGTGCAACTTTCTGCTCACATTTTTATACTATCATTAATAACCCTGAAATAAGTAAATGAGACAGGCAGCTATGCAGGTATAGTGCTCAGAGATGACATCAGGAAATGCAGAATTGACACAAGGATATTCGACAGGGGGTAAACAACAACATAGAAAGGTAAAGAGGACACCCTAAAATGCCTCTCCTACCGAGATTTCATGACTTTAGAGCTTTTCCAGCGCCCAGCAGCTGGTCCGGGAGCTCTGGGTGGTCCATTTCCGCAGGGCGCCCTGGCCATATATAGGGGGTCATTTCTAGATCCGCCCACTCCTTTTACAGGTGGCGCCGAACATCTCCATGGGGAGGTCATGTGTCACACAGATCATCCACGCCCTCTACAATACCCAGCAAAGCCTAAAGGCTGTGTACTGACTGACTTATACAGAAATTCAGATGAATCCAAACAAGTAGGTTCTTTGAAAGGATGGTAGGGTTGGGCAGAATCAGTCACACGTCAGCCTCATCTGACCTGTGACATACTGTCTCCCAGCCCTTCTGGCCTTTGCCGGCTTTCACTATGAGCCGCTCCTTTCCTGTAAGAGGTACTTTTCCATGTAGGTGTTGTTCTGCAAAGGGGAAGGGGTGGGGGCTATTGCACTTAATGCACAGCGAGGTAGACCACTCAGTAAAATCGATATTTGACTTGTCACTCCATAGTTCACTTCACACAGAGAATTCACTTCATGCGTATGAAGTGAACTGTAAAGTGAACCACGGAGTGATGAGTCCAAGGCCTGCCCTGAGCAATTATGCCTCCAGTGCAGGGCACAGTGTGCAAGTGCAATGCCACTGCCCGGGACAGGAAAAGGCTGGAAGAAGGGCAGGGGCCGGGCAGTGCCTTTAACTTAACCCCAGTCCTATCGGGAAAACTGATCTACAAGCTCTTCTCTTTTTCACAGTTTTGACATTTTAAAGTACATTAGTGGAAAAGTGTGGCCCAATGGTTAGAGCGGCAGACCCTGATGCAGAGGTCTGGCCCGGGACCAGGGTTCAATTCCCGCCTCGGTGGGTCTTGGGCTCAATTTCCTCAGACTTGATAATTCTCGCCTTGGTGCCTATTCTAATCATGGATCCCACTCTGCAACTATGGGCAATAGCTTGCTTAATCCCCACAATGGCCTCAACAGCGCTGGGATGCCTGGCTTCACCTTGGGGGTGCCCAGGAGTGGACATTTCACAGGGAAAAGCCAGGAGGTGTTCCACAGTGGTATGTGTACAGCGCCAGGAAACCCCGGTTGGGTATAAGTGCGCTTTACAAGTACAAATTAATTTCATTTCATCATCATTTAATTAAACCCTCGCCCGGCTAGGCTGTGGTTCACCACACTGGGGCAATTCAACCCTGTGCTGACACAAGCCGCGCCCGCTCCCGCTTCCGTGAGTTTGTTCCCCCTGTGTCTACCTGCCCCCGTTTTTTGTGACTGCTGCCCTGTCTTAATTCTGCTGTCTTTTTTATTGCGTTGCCTCTACTGTACTTCTTGTGCTGTTTGCCCCTTTTTTTGCTGCCTATTCCCCTCTTGCCTTCTTTCTGTTCACCCGTAATCACCCACCACTGCTTCCCTGCGCCCCGCCCCCCGCTCGCCTAGTTCCCACCCTGCTCCCGCTTCCCAGCTGCTCCTCCCTCCCACCTCACCATATATGGGGGCCGCTGCACGGTGAAAGGAGTGACCCTTGACCTTGCTTGCAAGTCAGGCTGCTCCCCACATCGCACAGTACCGCCTGTGCATCCTTGACTCTAGGACCACTGCTGCCGCTTCCATGAGTTCGTTCCCCCTGTGTCTGCCTGCACCCATTTTTTGTGACTGCTGCCCTGTCTTAATTCTGCTGTCTTTGTTTTTGAGTTGCCTCTACTGTACTTCTTGTGCTGTTTGCCCCTTTTTTGCCGCCTTTTCCCCTCTTGCCTTCTGATCACCCATAATCACCCGCCGCTGCTTCCCTGCGGCCCTGACCCTGCTCGCCTAGTCGCCAACCAGCTCCCGCCTCCCAGCTGCTTCTCCCTCCCACCTCACTATATATGGCAGCCGCTGCAGCAGGCGCGCACAGTGGGCGCGCCGCTGGCACGCCAAAGTCGCGCCTAAGGCAAGCCCGTCTGCGCCCACCCACGCCTGGACCGCACCCAGCGCCAGGACCTCTGGCCCCGGCGGACACCAGAATGCCCGCCTCTGCTACGACTCCAGCACCCTCCATGCACTCAACGCCGGACAACCACACACCACCTGCCTGGCCACCCCGAAGGGCACCCAAGGACCCTTCTCCTGCCGGAAATGCAGCTTCACCAGCATCCGGCCAGCAAACCCACCTACCAAAGAACCAAACTACCTCAGATGCATCCTGCTCAACACCCGCTCCGCACCCAAAGACGCTGTGGAATTCTGGGACCTACTGGACTCCACCTCCGCAGATGTCGTCTTCCTGACAGAGACCTGGCTGAATCCCTCCTCAGCACTCAACATCGCCATAGCCATCCCGGAAGGCTATAAGATCACACGCAGGGACTGCACCAATGGAGTAGGAGGAGGAATCGCCATCGTCCAGAGGAACACTTTCAAAGTCTCAACCAACACCAACAACACCCTCAGCACGGCCGAACACCTGCACTTCCAGATTCACACCGATCCCAACACCACCCTCAGAGGAACCCTTGTCTACAGTCCCCCCCAGACCCCGAGCACAGTTCAGGGACTCCATCACCGACTACGTCAGCACACAAGCCCTAGCCTCCATAGACTTCATTCTCCTCGGGGACCTGAAATTCCACCTCGAGAACAACAATGACACCAACTCCTTCACCCTGATCGACAACCTCGCCAACCTCGGACTGAGTCAACTCGTCACTACACCCACCCACTCTGCCGGCCACACGCTTGACCCCATCTTATCCGCAAGCTCCCACGTCTCCTTCAACCACACCACGAGCTCCACTGGACAGACCACCGCTGCATTCACTTCACCTTCCGGAAACCCACCACACACCACCGCACCCAACAGATGCCGTGCCACTGCTGGAGCAAATTCATCGAACACCAGCTGTCCACCACCCTCGACTGGAGCCCGCACGCAGATCCGACCGACCCCGACACTGCCGCTCGCAACCTCAGACAGTGGATCAACGACTGTGCCAACACCCTCGCCTTGCTCAAGAAGCCCTCTAACACCCACACCAGCAAGAAAGCCAGCTGGTTCACCGAAGACCTCCAGGGCACCAAGCGAACCTGCGGAAACTAAAAAAAAGCTGGATCCGTAAAAACACCGGAAAGCTACACAGCCCACAAGAACGCCATCCGCCGACACCACCACCTCATCAGAGCCGCCAAAAGGACCTCCTTGAAAGACCACCAAGACAACAACGCACACAACAGCAAAGAGCTTTTCAACATCGTGAAGGAACTCTCCAACCCTAGCTCCAACACCAACGACATCCCACATTCGCAAGAGCTGTGTGACTCGCTGGCCACCTTCTTCCATCGCAAGATCGCAGCGATCCATGACAGCTTCAGTGCCGTCACCACCACGGCAACAACTGAGACTCCCGCTCCCATGACCACCACCTGCACCAACCGCCTGCTCGCCAGGACCAACATCAACGACGATGACACCATCAAGATCATGAACAGCATCCACTCCGGATCCCCGGAAGACCCCTGCCCACACCGCATCTTCAACAAAGCCTGCAGCACCATCGCACCTCATCTCTGGAAAACCATCAACATCTCCTTCGAGACAGTGACCTTCCTGGAGAGCTGGAAGCACGCAGAGATCAATGCCCTACTCAAGAAACCCAAGGCGGACCCCAAGGACCTCAAGAACTTCCGACCCATCACCCTGCTCCCGTTCCCGGCGAAGGTCATCGAAAAGGCCGTCAACAATCAATTGACCAGCTCCTCGAGGAGAACAGCATCCTGGACCCGTCCCAGTCCGGGTTCAGCAGCAACCACAGCACCGAAACTGCCCTCATCGCCACCACCGATGACATCAGGACCATGCTAGTCAATGGAGAAAGCGCGCCCCTCATCCTTCTGGGCCGCCTTCAACACGGTCTGCCACCACACAGTATGAAGACGCCTCTATGACACCGGAATCCAAGAGAAGGCCCTGGACTGGATCTCCTCCTTCCTCTCCGGCAGAACACAGAGCGTCCGCCTCCCCCCTTCCGCTCTGAAGCTACCGGGATCATCTGCGGCGTACCCCAAAGGCTCATCCCTCAGCCCAATGTTGTTCAACATCTACATGGCAAAGCTGGCCCACGCCGCACGACGGCAAACCTCAACATCATCTCCTACGCCAACAACACCCAGCTGATCCTCTCCCTCACCAAGGAAAACCACACTGCCAAAACCAACCTCCACAAAGGAATGAAGGCCGTCACCGACCGGATGAGGAACAGCCGACTGAAGCTGAACTCGAACAAGACGGAGGTCCCTATCATCGGATCCGCCCCCTCGGCCTGGGATGACTCCTGGTGGCCGACTGCACTAGGAACACCCCCAACACCCACCGACCACACACTCAACCTAGGGGTCATCCTCGACTCTACCCTCTCCATGACAAAGCAGGCCAGCGCCGTCTCCTCCTCCTGCTTCAACACCCTCCGCATGCTTCACAGGATCTTCAAGTGGATCCCCACAGAAACGAGAAGGACGGTCACCCAGGACCTCATCAGCAGTAGACTGGACTACGGAAACGCCCTCTACACAGAGCCCTGGCCAAACTCCTGAAACGACTTTAACGCATCCAGAACGCCTCCGCACACCTGATCCTCGACATCCCTCGCCGCAGCCACGTCACAGCCCACCTGAGAGACGTGCACTGGCTCCCTGTCAACAAGAGGATAACCTTCAAACTCCTCACCCACGCACACAGGGCACTCCACAACACCGGACCAACGTACCTCAACAGCCGACTCAGCCTCTACACCCCCACCCGCCAGCTCCGCTCCACAGACCGCGCCCTCGCCACCGTCCCGAGCATCCGAAGAGTGACCGCCATCGGCAGATCATTCTCCCACCTCACCGCCAAAACATGGAACACCCTCCCCATTAGGCCTACGACAGACCGAAGACCTTCTGACCTTCAGAAGACTTCTCAAGACCTGGCTCTTCGAACAGTAGCAGCTCACCCCCAGCGCCTTGAGACTCTCACGGGTAAGTAGTGAGCTTTACAAATACTATGATTGATTGATTGATTGAACCACCCTGAGTTAGTTCATTCAAATGCTTTGTCTGGGTTGCACACAAACACTTTACTCTTCCATGCTTGTCAGCGGCAAAGGTTAGCTGCCTGCTCTACTGCACATACCAGAGGCCGGGACCCTGTGCAAAATCTTCAATTCTTCATGTGGAGGGGGAGCTGGAGCTACCACGGTGACCGTCATGTCACGCCACCCACCATGACCAAGCTAGAGAAAAAAAGGCAGAGTTGGTTTTGCTACACTTATGGTTATGGTTAGGTGAGGTGGTGGGCGGCTGGGCACTGGCCTACCTGCCTTCCTGCCTGACTTAGGGATGATGGGCCTGCTGCTGCCTGCACTCGATGTGAAACGCTAATGGCTCGTGGCAGGGTGCTGCATTTATTTTGTAATCTACGCACGCTGCCTACCGCACAGCCCTACCCCTGCAGAACCAAACCCAGCCCAATCAGTGTCCTGCCCACAGGCAACACTGAACTAACTGTTATCTACAAATAACAAATTTTTAACGAAGTAATGTAACTTAAATGTACATAATTGAGCATTCATTCTTTGTAAAGATTTTAATTAATCAATCAATAAAATAACTACTGCTATTGCACTGAACTAAGGGCCGCCGCCTAACTAAGGTCATTCGCAATGCGCATCGTCACGACCAGTTGAATTTGGATCATAGAGTCATTCATATTGGAATAAATAAATTATGGTTAGAGTCGGACGGTCTGGAGTCTGGACCCAGTAATGAATCATATATGTGATGTAAATGCAAGAAAGAGCAACCTCTCTTATTTACGAGTTGAACAAGTATGCGTTAGAGGTTTGGAACCAGGGGCGGATTGGCAATGCGGGCATTCGGGCATCGGCCGAAGGGCCGGTATTTCCGTGCCCTCTGTGGGCCGTTTTTTTTTCTCCCCTTTCCCAGCCGCACAGTGAAGCTGCATTAATTTCTCTGTCTCTGTCTCTGTGATCTCTGTGGACTAGGAAAGGGGAGAAAAAAAACGGCCCACAGAGGGCACAGAGACGGAGAAATGAATGCAGCTTCCCTGTGCAGTGATTATCCGCTGTGGCCTCTCCTTCACCCCCTGCCCAGCAAAGCAATCAGGCTGAGGGTGGCTGGGGAGGGGGTGATTGTTTGCAAAAATCGGCCTCCCTGGGGGCCAGGTGTTGCTCAGGCCTTGAGCCATTTTCACCTCAGCCCTCCTGGGGCCCACGCAGCACATAAGCAGTGTTAGTTTTTTTTTGTTTTTTTTTTAATGCGATGTTATATAGCACAAACTTTACCAGAAGGTGTCAGAGCGCTTTACATAAGAATCAGTTGCGAAACATAAGGACTTAGGATTACATGCATTACATAAAAGATACAAACAGAAAAAATTGCAAATGTACAAGATGTAAAGTCACACAAGGAAGAGATACAAACAGAAAGAAAAATTCACATAGGAATGGTAGAGAGTACAAAGGTCTACTGCATATACTAGTGATTAGAGTTATCTCTAAATACCTAAGGAAGGAATACGAATGGATATACTCTAAGAATCACATAGGAATGGTAGATAGTACAAAGGTCTACTTCATATACTAGTGATTAGAGTTCTCTATATACATATATATACACACACAGTAGATTTTCTCAGGCAGAGTTCCATTAAGTGGGGTTGGAGGGGGGATGCAGTCACAGCATCAAGGGAGGGTGGGAGGGATACAAGGGTTTGGAGAAAAGGCAAAACAGAAAAGGGAAGAAACATTTGAGGATCGTAAAGGGGGAAACGAGGGAGAAGGGTACAAGACGAGGGAATGGACAAGATGGCGGGTCGGGGTCCAGAGAAAAACGGCAGAGGGAATAGTGGGCGAGGAAGAATGGGTCTCGCTGTGGGGGCCAGGTGATCTTTGCAACTTGCACCATCTTCACCTCAGCCTCCCCCTGGCTACCATGGATTACCCAGCAGCTGTGTTTTGCGCTCCCCTGCCAGGGCATTGCCCTGAGGCCTGGAGGGCTGGGGAGGGCTGATTAATTTACTAATTGCAGGGGCCTCACTGCTGTTCATGTGCTCCTGAGCTGAAGGTCTGGGGAGGGCTGAGTAGGTTAGTAATAGCAGGGGCTTCGCTGCTTATTAGGTGCTCCTTCCCTGAAGGGTTCGAATAATTTTGCGACAGAAAGGGGCCTTGCTGTTTTTTTAGTTGCTCAGCATGGAGCCACTGTCACCTTTCCAACGTGTCCCCTGTGCAAGAACAGTATCCTCTCACTTTAACTCCTTAGCAGCGTCGAACGTTCAGCGCCCAGTGCTGAACGTTCGAATAACGGGTGCGGAACCGTCGGCCAACGGTCGTGCGCGCTTGCGACGACCGTTGGCGGACGGCAGCACTTAAAGGGTTAATTCAGTTCTGTGCCAAACATCTTAAGGATTTTGGGGGTCCTGGGCCAAACATTTTTGGGCCCCTGTTCGAACAGATTTGAATTTATAATCCAATTTCTGATCTTTGATGCCCTCTTTTAGCTGGTCACTGGACAGTGCACTACCGTACTTGTCCAAATTCCTAATGTATTTACATCTAATATTCAAGGACATTGACATGTGTAACCAAATGGTGTTTCATGAAAGGGCACGCCCCTTGAATGTGGGCCACGCCCCTTAAATGTGGGCCACGCCTCTTAATTGTGGGCCACTTTTTTCGTCAGTGCCCGGGCCAAATTGTGATCCCAATCCGACCCTGTTTGGAACCCCTGTTGTGGTTGCAAACTATTAATGACCAACCCACGAGTTGGGGTGGTCACTGAAGGACTGTCTCTGTGGGACAGCTTATCCTTTGGTGGCCTCGACGTGTCATTGGTCACTCCCTCCAAATATTCACAAATAGATTTATTTATTTTTAAAGGTGGTGGGCCTTTTCCTTTTTTGGACACTTCCTGCTTTTTTTTTTAAACCTGCTTGTAAAAGCAAATGCAGGGACAGGTGTCTGCTGTTCCTTGCAGACTCCATCCTTGAATTTTCACTGACCTGTTTAATTAATACTGATTTGACTGGTTCTTAAGCAACTCCCGCAGAATAGGCAATTTGTATTGCAGTTCGTAAACCACTTGATGGACTCGGGGATTGTACATTAAACCCTAAATCCTGTTGGCTGCATTTAATCCTCCGAATTTGGCTGCGAATGCAAGGATTTACGGGTGCCTCATGCACACCCTGCCCCCGTAGGTCGCCTAAACAAAAAAAAACATCAGTCTCTGTACTCCAGAGAGGCCCTCGAGAACTCAGACAAGCTGCCTCTCAGAGATAATTTATTTTCCATTCACTGGGAGCACGTCTGTTGACCCCAGCCCGGCCAATCAGCAGCCAGTAATGACAGTGAGAAATGAGTAATGCTCCGCGAGTAGACCTGACAGATGCCTGCTCCCCGGAAGTGGACCGGAGGGGGTTGCAGCCTCGCGGGATAGCGGTGACTCATTGGTGAGTCACGCAGCACAACAGGCTCTCGGGAAGGACAGACGAGCACGCCACGCGAAGAAAAAAACACACACCAACTTCTGGATGAAAGGACGAAAGGTTATCGCAGGAAACGGATGGTGGGGAGGGAGCATCATACATTTTGAACACCGTTAGGAGTTCTGTACAAAACAACAAATCTAAAGGAACAATAGAAAAACCCAAGTGCGTAGCAAATAATCGAAGCATTCATGTCAGCGCATAAAGGAGCTGCATGGTGCCTGCATACTTCCTAATGTATCGATGCTTTTGGCATTTTAAGGTACGATGAAAACCAAGGAGGATGGCTTATAACTATCTGGCACGAAGACACCAAGGGGGTTGTATGGTAATCTTAAAATAAAGGTCAAGATAAATCCGAAAAGTATCCATATGAAATATGGAAATCCAACTGTATAGCAGAAATGGTTATCTATCTGCTCTTTTGTTATGTTGCTAAATATCCTTAGAAATTGACAAATTTTATAATAAAAATAGATGTTTTGATGCGGCGCTAGCTACAACATTGCTAGTCATTTCGCAGCAGTGTGAACAACAGAGGTTACTATTAACCAGTTTATGAATTTTTCAACCTGAGGGGGGGACAAATGACTCAGTCTGTCGGGCCACAATGAAAACCTGAGATTTGCAGGTTGCATACATCTCACCAACACACGGTTAGCTCGCTTCGCTATCTCATCATGTTCTTCCATTACCATCACAAGACACTGATCACACAGCCAAATACAACAAAATGGATATCGTGACTTGGACTTAATGAATGAGCAGCTTCGCTTGTGATCCCGTTTGTTGCCGTGAAGAAGTCCTGTTATACCAAGCAAGGGACGAAACGCACGGGCTGACCAACATTCTTAATCTAGTTTTGTGGAGAAGTAATTTGAATAAATATGAACGGAAAAGAAGAAATTACAAAACGACTGTGAATTCAATGTTTCGCAAGCATTACCTTTGGCCATGTGATGCTATTGACTGCTTATGTTTAACTGAGAGAGGGCTGCCCAACGAGTGACTATGTTGTGTTCATATTCCCTAATCCTTGTTAAGATGAAGTGTGAGGATTTTAGCAGATAGTTCCTATTTAGAGGGTTGCATCACTCAGTTCTATATCAGTTTGGGAAATGATATTGGTGTGTAGGGTAATTTTCTGCAACTTCTGTCTGTAACTTTGCTAGTATGGAGGCAGGACTCTTTTTGTGCTACCAGCCACAGGCAGGTGCTTCACTCTTCTCAGGGGCGGCTCTAGGCTCATGGGGGCCCTGGGCAGGGATTGTAGGTAGGGGGCCCCAGAAAAGGGGTCCGGGAGGGGCGGTGGAACGCAGGCGCGGAGGCCAGTGAAGAGGGGGGGTCAGGGTGTTTGCAAGTGGAACAGAGCTGGAGGCCACCAAATCCCTGCCAGGGGCCGCCACGCAAATATGTATCCATCCTCAGAGGATTATTATATTAAGGATATATATTGGCGTGGTGGTCCCTGGGGTTTGTTGCCCCTATGCAGGTGCACAGCTTGCACATGCCTAAGGCCGCCCCTGCTCTTCTTTTGAGGCATACTATTTCTTTTACATTTGAATTTTAGCACCCCTTGGGCTAACCTATTAGACTGTATCTTTCAAATAAACGTCTGCTAGACAGAAGGCAGCTGGATGCATCATATATCCTTTTCTTGTGAAAGAGTTCTTAAATTTCACTACATGGGTGGTCAAGTCTATATTCTATGCAGTGAAGATGCAATCATATTCTTTAGGCAAATGATGCTTTGTTGTCTTGACTTGGGGCTGCTGCATTCTCTAGCATGAGTGATTGCTCACTGATTCTCAATGTACTTATTTTCTTTCAGTGTCTTGCCAAAGGCCATTAGCGATGTAAGGATCAGCACCCTGCAGGGAATGAATGGATGGATGTAAACAATGGGTACGGCTGCATTAAGCATGGTATGAGTCATTAAGGTGTATGTCAGTGAAGGTGTGAGGCAAGACCTGCCCAAAAGGTAGGGTGCTAGTATTAGCCAGGGCAATTAAAGCTGTGTCCCTAACTCTGGCTGTGCTATTTCAAATTGATCATGGTATTTACCAGGGAATCGTGGAAGTGCTCTGGTGATGCCTACACAAGATACTGACATCCTCTGCTGGGCCTCAGGCAGGAAGAAAACCGCCAAGATAGTAACTCATATAAATGGGATCAGTGCTAGTGAGTAAACTCTTCCCAACGATGTCCTCACAGTAATTGGAATCTGCTTTCCTGCAGCATCTATGGCACAATCCACCACTGTAGCAAACCGAGCCTCAACAATGTTTCTAGAGCTGCCTCTTGAGTATTTAATCACCCCCTGCCCCAGGCACTGCAGCATGGCTTGGTATACAGATATCAGTCTTAAAGCACCTCTCCTGTGAACTTATCCTTGGGTCTGCCGTACCACTTGAGGCCTACTGCGAGGACATATCCACGATGCACTTTTGTTGCATTTAGAGTAATTGTTGTGTATTTCAGGGATGGCTGCTTCCGACAGTGCTGAGTGTATGAGGGACGCTTACACTGTTATTTGCACTGTACCTGTTTTTTGTGAGGGAAACTTCACTTGGAGGCCAACCAATAAAGTTCTTTGTCTGTTGACTTTTTAATAGATTCTCCCCCCCCATCATTCATCTGCACAGGATGTGACATCACAGCATTTCTCATCATCCATCTGCACAGAAAGTTAATTCCCTTGCTTCCTGCCAAAACCATCTTTAAAAGAAGCAAAGCAAGAGTACTTAATTTCCCATCCATGTGCGCTCTGCCACTGCCCCCTGCAATCCTCTCCCATTCCCTCCCCGGGACTACTTAATGCACAGATATACTGCTGGCATGCCGAAGGTGCACCAAAGACAAGCCCATCTACGCTTGGACTGCACTCAGCACAGGAATCCTGGTCCACCCCATACGTACTGCTACCCTGTCACGCTCCCTTGCGCTCTGAAACTTGCTACTTTTCGTCACACTGTTGCAACACCACACACCACAGTGGGAACTTTGACATGCACCTGAAGTGGAGAGGTGTGGTGCAGCGGCAGGGCAGCTGACTGCGGAGCACAGCGCTTATGGTTCGATCCCCGGCTCTGGTGGCAGATCAGCTTAGCACCATGTGACTCTGGGCAATAGCTCACTTAATTTCCATGACGGCCTCCAGCGCCTTGAGACCTGTAAGGGTGAGCAGTTCACGTTTTACAAATACCAGATTTTACCTCCTGCAAGTTCTCATGCACTCTTACATACCTACACCTATCTCCCGCACCAGGAGCATCTAGAACCCCACTCACTCACTCTCACACAGACCAACTACCACTGATGCAACATGTCACACTCGAATGCATGTTCCTCAATCCCCGCTTGCTCACCAAACACGCCACGGATGTATGAGACATGCTACATGACCATGCTTCAGACCTGCTCTTTCTCACAGGAACATCGCTAAACCCAAATTCTGCATTAGACATCGCTACAGTCATCCCTGCCGGCTGCAAAATCACCAGGCAAGACCGTCGGCAGAATCCTGGAGTCACCATCATATTCAAAGACACCTTCAGAGGCACTAGCTACGTGGACACCCCCAACAGCTACATGGAACACACTTAAATGTGCATCACAGGCAACTTCTTCCTGGTCAGAACCCTCATATACATATCACCAGGACCCGCACCAATTTCGCCAGTAACATCATGAACACATCAGGACGAACCTTTCCCCATCAAAGCAAGTACCATCATCCTACTTGGAGACCTTAACTTTCACCTTGAGCACCGCACAGAGTCAAACTCTCCGGCCCTTCTAGAAAACATAGTAAACTTCCGTCTCACCCAGCACATTATTCAAACCCACTAACACTGCTGGACACCTATTGGTCCCGATTTTCTCCGCAATCAGCAATATCACAGGCGACAAACTAGCAACTATGACCTGGACAGACTATACTCTCGTCAGTTTCAGCATATCGCTTTTGCACACCACAGACCTACCATCAACAAACCCACCCAGCACAGCTGGAAATGCATCACAGGACAGACTGGGCTTCTGTCCTCTCTGCTTCGACTCAAGCACACCATAAACTTGCCAAAAGCCATCAAGAACCTCAAAAGCAGAATCACCATATGCGCTGGCACCCTGGTTCCCCTCAAGCGCAGCCCAATGGCAAGAGCCCAACCACAGGCCAGCTGACTGAAGAAACAATACTGCAAGCAACTTCAGCTCAAATGGCGAACAAGTCAAGACATCTTCAAATTTGCCCCAAGAAGCTACCAGCAACAGATAACGAACAGCAAGTTAACAACTCTTGCAGACTGCATCAATGCTAGCACAAACAGCAGCAAGGAAATCTTCGCATCATCAAAGATTTCACAACACTTTCTGCCACCTCCAGCAACATCACGCCTTTGAAAGACCTTTGCAACAAGCTTCATGAATCCTTGTGTAACAAAATCACCTTCATATGCAGCAGTTTTGACCCTCAACCACATTCTA
This sequence comes from Lissotriton vulgaris, assembly GCF_964263255.1. Lineage (NCBI taxonomy): Eukaryota > Metazoa > Chordata > Amphibia > Caudata > Salamandridae > Lissotriton > Lissotriton vulgaris. The sequence goes on along the minus strand of NC_141689.1, from coordinate 1,434,789,535 downwards.
TCATCGCCGCAATTTAACTTCCTATCATGGCCGAAGAACAAATCCACTGCCACTACCATAAAGAACATCCATGCAGGAGTCCCATTTGACCCCGCCTCCACCACACCAAAGGACTCATCATCAATCAGGAAATCACTGACCCCCATGCCTAACACCTCTATAGACATAGTCACAATCCCAGACAAATGGAAACATGCCACCATTGCGCCACTGTTCAAGAACCCATCTGCAGACCTAGTCACTCTCTCCAACTACAGTCCCAACTCCCATACCAAGCCAAGGTCTTAGAGAAACTAATCGACTGATTCTTCATAGATCATCTCAGCAACTAATGTCCTCAACACCGCATAGTCTGGATTCAGGCCCAAACACAGTACAGAAACAGCACTCATCGCCACCATAGACGGCATTCGCATGGTCCTTGAAAGAGGAGACATGGTAGCTCTCATTGTCCTGGACCTCTGCATTATTTAACACAGTCTCGCACCCAGCCCTCATCAGGTACCTTCAAAAGATTGGCATTCAAGCAAGTACCTGCTCTTTGCTGGATCTGTTCTTTCATAACGGATACTACACAATCTGTCAGCCTGGCACCTTACTCCTTGGAAGCCCGCAGACTCATCTGCTAAGTTCCTCAATGTTCATCGCTAAACCTCACCCACTTCAATGTATACAACATCCATCTGGCCAACGTTCATTCATATGCATCAACACCCTCTCCTACGCCAATGACACACATCTCATACTCAGACAAGACCCCAATACAAGAAACAAGTTCACAGCCTGGATGACGGAAGTCGCTAGCTGGATGAAATCCAACTGTCTCAAGCTCAAACACCAACAAGACAGAAGTAGTGATATTTGGCAAGAGCAGCTTGCCATGGGACTTCCAGCTGGTGGATGGCCAAACTCACACCCACAGCCAGCACCCATGCCAGGACCCCCATAATTATCATCTACAGCAAGCTGGACATAACCGCACAAGACAACGCTGTCACTGGATCCTGCTTCCAACCCTGAAGATGCTAAGCAAGATCTTCAAAGGTCATCAATGCTACAGTAGAAAACATTTCGCTCATGCCCTTGTCACCATCAAGTTGGACTATGGGTACATCCTCTACTCCGGGGATCACCAAGTAACTCACCAGAAGACTACAAGCCATCCAGAACTCTTCAGCCAGATTCATCCTCAAACTCCCACACAAAACTGACATCACACCTGAGGGAGCTTCACTGGCTCCAACTACACAAACATGTTCATTTCAAGCTGCTCACACACACATTCAAGGCACTACACAACTTAGATCCCATCTACCTGAACAGTGACATCTCCTTCTACCAACCACCTAGACACCTGCGCTCTGCACGACTTATACTCGCACCCATCCTATCTATACACAAGACCAGATTAGGAGGATGTGCATTTTCTTACGTCGCTCCTAATCAGAGCCTCCTTCTTTCTTGAATTTTGCGAAACTGAAGACTTGGATTTTCAATTAACCTACCAACCTGAGGCAGGGCTAAGCACACACACCCGCTCAGCGCCAGGATACCTTCACGGCTCAGAGTGCACTTTACAAATACATATAACATAACATAGTTACAGTCTCCTGAGTGGCCAAAGAGGTGAGAGATAAAAGGAAGCACTGTATGTGCTGACGCACCCTCTCGCTTTTTGTCCCGAAAAACAACTCATGAGAAATCCAATAGTTTATCAAATTCGAGGGTTCTAATATTATTGGTTTTAGAACAATGTAAGTTTGATTTAGTCCCTGCAGCCATTTAAACGTTTGTCTTGACGGGTGCATACAGGCTTATACACAGAGCACATATCACATTGGGCTTTCTTGTCCTTAATGGTCTGTGCAATCCGTAGATTATGCATAACTATTCGTAAAAAAAAAGCTGATGAACATTCTGAACTCTCTTACTAGGATTGAAACATTACATGTGCTCTTTACATGCACCGTTTTGTGACAGGCACATAGCCACTCGATGAAAATTAAAACCTGTCACTGGAGGATTGCGGAACCATTTCTGCAGCAAGTATATTAACCATTAATGATATCTTACCAGCATTGTACATGCACATGTACTCTAGACGAAAAGATATCTGCAGCTTGAAGCTCAACACAATGTGTGTAATATCTATATAGGAAGCACAAGCCAAAACTAACCAAGTGAAGCATGGATAGAACCCATGTAATATGTGTGCACTTTGCGTAGCCGCACATTTCACGTGCATCAGTAGATGTGGGTCATCCAGTGTTTATGCTGGAGGAGATGTGTCTTAACAGCCAGAGCTAGCTTCCTAAGTTGTGGAGGACCAGGTTTGAGTCCCAGCACCGGTTCAATTGCCTGTTATTCTTGGCAAATCACTTAGGGGCATATTACCAACAACTAGCGACAATTATCGCTATGTTGGTTTAGCGGCGATTTTTTTTATCGCCGAGCTGCAGCGATTTTTATCACTTAGGAACCTTGCTATTATCAAGGTATATCTTCTAAGCGATAAAAAACGTCCGAAATGCATGAATATCGCTGAAAAGTCAGCGATATTCATGCATTACCGAGCTAATGCTCTTAGCCATGTTATCCACCTACCATTGGATAACATGGCTAAGAACTGCTCAGGGGCAGGTGTTAGCTTTTGGAGATATTCGCGCTTAGTGCGAATATCTCCAAAAGTTGGTAATAGGAGATAGCAATGTTAGCGACTGTTTCCAGTCGCTAACATCTTGGCACGCCCACTTTGCATGTCATTAGTGATAAATATCACTGACATGCAAAGCGGGGCCCAAGATGGTCGCTATTCCCTACTAGCTGTCGCTAACTGGTGTTAGCGACAGCTAGGTAATAGGGAGATCATTTTATCTCCGCTTTCTTGGCTTTTAAAGCCAAAAAAGCGGGCATAAACCCCCTTGATAATATGCCCCATAATCTCCCCGTGGAAAAAACCAAAAATAGATAAGAACTAACGTAATCCGGTGCTCATGTAAGGCTCTTCAATGCCATTGGGCCAAGTCCGTGTTATATAAAAAAAGTAAAATAAAGAGGATTAGGAAATGCAACTGGAGCAATCCTGATTCATAACATTTGTCAAGTATTTCGTCACTGTGGTAGAATGGAGTGGAATTTTGAGCCACACTCACCAAAAATTAGCGAGAGACAGAAGCACATGTACAATGCAGTTTTTATTTTACATAAATGCCATACCAATGCTCCAAACCTAGCAGTGGCGGCTGGCACAGTTCGCAGGTGAGAGAAGGGGTGTACGCAGGACACAATGTTAAATATTTTTAAAAAAATACACCTACCTTGCCGCCGGGTACTGTGTATCTGCTCCTGCTCTCCTCCGTCTCCAGGAAACCCAGCCAGGCTCCGCGACCAATCACAACGCTGCAGTGCAACGTTGTGATTGGTAAGCACCCAGGCTTCCCTGACCAATTACAACGCTGCAACGCAGCGTTGTGATTGGTGTGAGCACCGTGGTTCAGTGCTCAGCCAGAGACTGGGGGTCTGGGCATGTGCTCCATATAGGCTGTAACGCAGCCTGCATGGAGAACAGGTAAAGTGAAAATGACTGTTTTGGGCGGACCGATCAACCAGTCATTGCGCACTTAGGAGGGTTCTACCACTCCCCCCCTGCTCTGCAGCCCCCCCACCCTCCCCCAATGAAGAGCTTCCTCATCAGGAGGACAAAATAAAATGATGATAACATTACGTTATTATCATTTTATTATTTCCTTTTTTTACTGCATCAAGGCAGTGGGGCAGCGCTCCTACGCCTTAGCAGAGGAGGTGCCAATGAAATCCAGGTGGGGAAACACTCTATTTTTCCAGCTCTCTCAAATAACTTCCTTTATTTTTGATTTCACCTGCTTAAACCCTCTCGTACCCTGCCCCCACCTCGATACAAGCTAATGCCATACTATTCCGATTCTATGTTTGTGTGTGCAGTGGTGCTGGAACAGTTTTCAAAGTGGGCGTGCTGTAGGATGACCAGGAGTCGAGTCTCGGATTTGCCCGGACAGTCCAGTTTTTTCACCAGCTGTCCCGGCAGATTTCAATAAATTAATCTCATGTCCTGGTTTTGAGAGAGGGTTGGCTGAAAGCGGTAGGAGGTATCTTTTTATGTTTGGCAAAGTAGGGATAGTTAGCAGCTGTTATAAAGAAAGTAATTTAATAAACAGGCCTGCTACTGGCTTTACAAAATTGCATTTTATGTATGTTTTTACCGCCTCTTCGGTAATTTGCTGCTGAGGAGCACTGCTACTTTGTGCGCTGGGTTGCAGTAACATCTTAGTCCTTCTTCTATTTTTGGGAAATGTCCCGGTTTTTGGCTTTAAAATTCTGGTCACCCTAGCGTGCTATCATTAATGTTTTATCATTGAAGTCAGAGTGATTTTGAAAAATAAATGTGTCTAAACATTTTCAGAAGACATAGCCTGACATTGACCTTTGTCTTTGAAGGCACAGCACATGTGACAAGATAAGCACAAAATAAAATTTAAAGGCATCTTTTTGCTGATTCACCTTCTGAACTCGAGCATAGTTAGTATAGTAGTATACAGCATTAACCCCCAGCACCCATACTTACAGTTTCTATGTGTGTGTTTACGTTTGCAAGGGCAGTAATGCCTCCTACATCAAATGCATGAAACCAGTTTGATGGGACATATGCCTCTATTGAGAAATTTGGTACAGAAGGAATAAGCCAAATTCTGTGTTAGTAGTAGTGCTGCGCCTACAAAACAGTCCCAGGCAACCACGTCATGTTTGTACCTCAGACAAAGTCTGCCCACAGAAAGTGAGCTTCCAAATGTAGAAATAAATTCTCTCTCGCTTGCGAATGATAAAATATCCTCTCAGAACAATATAAACTCCAATTTTAAAGTGTTTGGTGAGTAAATCCAGTTCTAGTAAAAACAGCTTTCCAAGGCCAGGTCATATCGATTAGTTTATTTTTTTCCACTGGAACACATACAACAAAGTACCTGCCCACAAACAAGGTGCAGAGAAGACATGCTGGGTGAATGAATTAACAAGCATTGGCAAAGCCTATAGTTTTGCCTATGCCTATTGACTTGGTCAATACTTTTAGACATGTTTCACAGTAGCAATCACACTGCTGTGCAACGTAGCTGAGAGTAAAGAAAGTAATAACACTGGCTGCATTATAGAGCTAATATTTTCTTTACTTTCAGCCATACATGTCTAAGTGATTTTCTCAGGGTCACATCATGTTGAGCTGACCTTGAGACTCGAACTTGGTTGCCCAGTTCCAAAGTTGGCAGCTCTGGCTGAAACGTCAGATCCTCATTTCTTTACAAGCATTTAGGCACACACTATTTACTGAGCCAGGAAAAAACACGTCAACAAAATAGTACCTCACTATGGCTTGGAAAGTGGTCTGAAGGAAGCAAGTGTACATTTGAAAACATGTATGTGTCCTCCGAAGGGCCTGACATGTAGACAAGGATGAGAGGCCATTGCCAGAACTTGTCAAACCTTGCCTCAATATGCAGGTCATACACACACACCCAACATGGCCGCATTGTGTGAGGAAAGTGAGTGAGGGGAAGCAAAGTTTTCTCAGCTGGCAGCTCCGGTAAAGTCTAGAAATGGCTTATGGGTGACAATATTTTGCTAAAAACATATTTGCCTTGTGAAGACACCATTGCCGCAATCAGCACTTCTCGCGAGGGGGGCGGGGGAGTAATGGTGTAATGAGGAACCGCTGATGTCCCTGAACCAACCCAGATCGTAAATGTTGATGGGAGGTAGGCAGATGGGAAACATGGCAGCTTGGCCCGTGACTGCTGCTGGAGAGGTCCTGCTTGTCAATAATGCTCTGCTCATCCAGAAGGAGAGCAGCAGGCAGTGCCTTGAGAAAGCTGCAGAATAACCTGTTCGTTTGGGCAACAGGGACATGGGAGTGGGTGGAAGCTGTGCAAAGCAAGCAAGATGAAGGGGAGCGGTAGAGGGGGCATGCATTCATGGAGTGCCAGCCCAAAAGTAAAAAGCACTATTATATGACAAGAGTTGACCGTGAGTTAGCGCTTCATTCCTTTAAGCCATGTCACACAGCAGCCCATGCTGCTGTGCAATATGCAAGGGTGTAGCTTGGCCGGTAAGATTGGGGGTGTGTGAGTGTCAGATTTTCCAAAAATTACATTGGCATAACATTAAGGCGCAGTGGAAAGGGAGAGGAACACAGGTTGCTAGAGGTACTAAGTGAGAGAGTACACAATATTTTGTAAAAATAACCAGAAACCTTGAAGACTTTCAAAACATAGAGAGGGAGTGTGTGTGTATGTAGTTAAAAATTATTGTTAAATTCAGACAGACACCTCACCATACCTGACTGAAAGCAGTTGTACTCAACTTTTTACCACAAATACATTTTTAAGGGGGTATAACATCCCCCTGAAACTATTCCCCTAGCAATATGTCTCAAAACAGTGCAGGGCGCAAATAACATGGGGCGGGGTGGGGTTATATGAAATGGAAGGCGGAGGGATAAAACAAGGTTACGGGTGGAGGTAGGATTTGCAGTGATCAAACAACGACATGGAATGAGGGCAGGAGTAGTGACTAAACAACGACTCAGTAGGAGGAAGGGAGTAATGATTAAAAAACATTAACAGGAGGGGGGGAATGATCAAACACAAGAGGAGGGGTGATAGGTAGAAAAATAACAGTGCCAGAAAGGGGGTTAAAGACTGCATATGCACTTTCTAAGAGTGCATGTGGAAAAGTGAAAAAAGAGTACCTGCAGTAACCTCCCGCCAATAAAAGGACACTGGCCGCAGGAAACAGTACTTGGTCCAAGCTCCACGGCACCCATGAAAACTCTGAAACTCTGGAGGAAGCCTTTGTCCAGGAGGAGTGCTGACCAATAGAAAGCCAGGAAATGAGAGTGGCGTGCGAGCCCACCAATGGTAAGTAAAGGTAAGTGATGTGCGGGCTATAAGCCCCTTTAAAGACATTTTTTTCATTACAAGAAATTTAGTGAAATCCAAATATCCAAATATGACTGGATAAAAACAAGAGCAGAACAATAGTTCTAGATAAGTCAAGGTAAATAGGAAGACCATGTTGGGTTATGAATGGATATGTTACTTGTAGTTCTATTTGGATATTAGGTGCATAGTGGTTTTAAACTCACCAGGTTGCACTTGGCACCTGCTTAGAACAGGATTGTGCAAACCTGGTGGATTTTGTGGGAGTTTGTAGTAATCCAGAGAAAAGGTTGAATTTTAGTAGTTTATTTAACAGCACAGCATAAGGTCCTTGTACAGCTAGATCAGGATTCAACTGACATAAAATACAGAATGCTACATGAAGAAAGCTCTGTTCAGAACTTGGAATGTGATAAGAAACATAACATGTCTCATGCTATTAAAGGAACAGTGTAACCAGGCTAATACATGAATGAAACTATGACAGAATGTAACACATCCCCCCCATTAAAGGGAAAAACACACAAAAGAAAAATTAAACAAAGTCTTGTAATGAAATTGGTCTTCTCCTGACTCGTGCATCATCTTTGATTCTAGAAGCTACAGAATCAGGGGAAAAACAACTTTCTGTTTTAGCTTTATCTAAAATGACATGAGGCTGAGATTGTACAACATTTTGCATAGGACATTTCGCAACTTTACTCACATTCCAAACTTTGCCATCCTGAGTAATAACAGAATTACTGAAAACCTTTTTCACTTGCATAGGCCTGCCATACTTACACATACCCTTGCTGATGATAGAAGGTTTTAAAATCTTGACCCAATCACCAACAACAAAATTATGCTCTTTGGTTCTCCATTTTCTATTATACCACAAAGCTGACTTGCTTTGCTTGCTACTAACCCTGTTAGCAATTTGTCCAATGTCCACTTCATCTTTTGCAACATCATTGCATTTCTCCTTAAACCACCAAGGGCAAATAGCTGAGGCAGGATCTCTTCCTTTAAGAAGTTTGAAAGGACTAACCTCTGTGGTAGTATGAGGAGTTATACGATAAGTCCACAACTTCTCTCTAAGTACACTTAACCAATTACTTTTCTCTTTAACCGCATCCACAACAAAACCTTTCAATACCCGGTTAAAGCGCTCAACTTGACCATTCTCATGTGGTTCGTAAAGAGAAGTCCGAATATGTTTGACATTACAACCCTTTAAAAATGTTTGCATCTCGGAAGAAACTAGTTGCACACCATTGTCAGACACTAGAGTAGAAGGAGATCCCTCTCTCGCAAAAACCTCTTTGAAAAAAGAAATAACAGCTTCTGAAGTAACCTTAGACACAAACTTAGCCTCTGGCCACTTAGAATGATAATCTATCATGACTAATGCAAAGCGAGAAGCTTCTGGTAAAATATTGAAAGGGCCAGAAATATCAAACGCAATTTTACTCCAAGGTAATACTGGCCATTGGACAGGTTTGAGAGGTGGAACTTGTACTTTAAGCATTTTGTCATTGTAACAACACTCATTACACTCCCTAACTGTGCGATCAACAAACCTGTCCATCCCTGGCCACCAAAAATCTAACCTTATTAAGCGTTTCATGGCTGAAATACCAGGATGGGTCTTGTGAGCTAATTTAAGAATAAGTTCTTGTATTCCAACCGGTGGAATGCATTTACCAGATTTGAAAAACAAATCACCCTCACACCATAACTAATCTGCCACATTAAAAAATGGAACTAAATCATCTCTCAGACTGGTTTTATTGGGCCAACCTTCAAGAAGATATTTTCGTAACAAAACCAACTTTTCGTCCTCTTCTTGACATTTCAACCATCCTTGCTCAGTAATGTCCTGGTACATAGGTGAAACCAAATCTGATAGACCCAAAACAAAATCAACCTCCTTGAAGCAATTAACTTTGTCAACCGTACTCTCACAAGGTAAACGTGACAGAAAGTCAGCAGTGACATTCTTCTTCCCGGGAATATATTCCACGGTGAAGTTGTATTCCTGTAATTTCGATGCAAGCCGTGCAATCCTTGCTGTGGAGTTCCAACCTCCACCAACCGATAAAATATACACTAACGGCTTATGATCTGTTCTCAGAACAAATTTACTTCCCCATATATAAATTCTAAAATGCTCGATAGCCCACACACAAGCAGGCAATTCACGTTCAATAACCGCATACCTTCGCTCTGTCTCACTTAAAGTCCTGGAAGAAAAAGAAACATTCCACTCCATAACACCATCAGACTGGGATAACACACATCCAAGACCATATAGGCTTGCATCAGTTGTAATAATACACTTTTTCCCCATTCTAAAAGGTTTCAGCGTTGGAGAATTTACAATATCATTTTTAATGTCTGTGAAAGCCTTTTCTTGCTCCTTTTCCCAAATAAATTCACTACTTTGTCTTAATAGTTTCCTTAATGGTTCCATTTTGGTGGCGAAATTCACAACAAATTTACTGTAATACTCGCACATGCCCGAGAATGATAGTAGTTGTTCCTTATTGCTTGGAGAAGGAGCTTTGAGAATAGCATCTACATTGGATTTTTTTGGAATTAAACCCTCACCCGACAAAGTATGGCCCAAATATTCCACAGACTTGCAAAATATTTTACACTTATGTGCCTTGAGGGTAAAACCAGACTTTTCCAACCTAGTGCATACTTCATTTAAGTGTGTGACATGCTCAGTTTCATCTTTAGAAAATATCAAAATGTCGTCTTGAAAACATTTAACAAACGAATCAAGATCTCTAAAGATTTGGAACATAACCCGTTGGAAAACAGAGGCAGCAGATGCCAATCCAAAAGGCATTCTTTTATATTGGAAAAGGCCCATAGGAGTTATGAATGCTGCATATTTTTTAGATTCCTCAGTGAGTTCAATTTGATGGTACGCAGATCTCAGATCTAATGTGGAAAAAATCTGCGCACCATCAAAAAGGGAGACAAGTTCATTAATATTAGGAAGGGGGTGACAATCTATAACAATGTTTGCATTAAGTGCCCTCAAATCAATGCAGACTCTCAATTTTTGATCGGGTTTCCTTACTAAAACTATGGGCGAAACCCATTCTGAAGACTCGATAGGTTCAATAATGTTGTCCTTAAGCAAATCGTTCAACATTTTCTTTAATTCTTCTCTAACATTGAGAGGAACTCCTCTTAATTTCTGTTTAACTGGGAGTGCGCCTTCCTTCAGCACAATCTTATGTGCAAAATTTTTTAATTTTCCCAACTGATCACAGAAAACTTTATCAAATTTGTTGGACCAGAAAGAAATATCATTTTTTTTAATTTCAGTGGAACAAATGGCATTTAACATATCTTGTTCACTGCAAAGAGAAATGGGATCTTTAGCACGTGGATTTAAAGTGATGCCAAGTTCCCATTGGTCATGCCAACCCAGAACATTTACACCTTTAACAGCTATATATAATTTAATATAGGCAGATCTTCCCTTAAAACTCAAAGGAACTTTGAAATAACCTTCAACATCAATTTTGTTTCCATTGAAACTTTCTGCTTAAATGTCAGATTCTTGAAAATTAGTAACATGACATACACCTTGTAATTTTTCATTGAAATAATCTCTAGTAATTATAGTCCAAGGGGACCCAGAATCCACCATAAGCTCAATTGCAATATTGATAGCATGAAAAATACATTTAGGTGATATTTTAATGGTCAACATAAGCAACCACTTTCGACAATAGAGACTACAAAACCTCTGTCAAGATTTTGTTCAACACATTCGCTATTGCTGGTACCTATAGATGAGACTTTAGCAGAAGTAAAGCTGTTAGAAGGAGGACGTGTTTGCCCAGTTCTTAATTGATTGTTGAAACGTCTATCTCTACAGACATTACCAAAATGTCCTACTTTCCCACAATTATTACAAGTTTTGTCAATAGCAGGGCAACCTTGAAAAGACGCAATATGTGATTTACTTCCACACCTGTAACAAGACATGGAATTATTACTAGAATCTGTCCTCCTATTGTTGATACCATATTGATTCTTAACCCTTACTTGTGCAGGAATAAAATTTTTGTTATCAACTTTGGATTTTAAAACACATACTTCTTCTTCAGAAGACGTTTTACCAGCATTGGAATTTTGTTTATCAACCACACCCATCCACTTTTCTGACAATTCAGTGGATTTAGCAATAGCAATAGTTTCCTCTAAATTTGGATCACCAATACACCATAACTTATCTTGAATTTTTTTGTTTCTAACATGAACAATTATCTGATCACGAATCATTTCATCGGACATAGCTCCAAAATTACAATGTAATGTAAGAGCCCTTAGAGAAGTAAGAAAATCATCAAATGACTCTTCCTGCTTCTGTGCCCTGGTATAAAACTTAAAACGATTCAAAGCAATGTTAGCAGTGGGTTTAAATCTTTTCTCCAATCTATTGAGAGCTTCAGTATATACATTCAAAGTATCCCCACTACCCGTAGGGACAGAGAGTTGAGGTAAAGTTCTAAAAATTTCCTGGCCCTCAGAACCTAAACAATGTAAAAGGATACTTTTTTTTCTTTCAGCACCCATTCGTTCCCCATCAATAGCTCTCATGTAATTGAAAAACTCTTCTTTCCACCTAGACCAGGGCATAGGAGGATCACCCTTAATTTGGAGAAACTTAGCAGGAGGATCAAATTGCATTGTGAACAGAAAGAACAGAGAGAAAATAAATAAATAAATAAATAAATAAATAAATAAATAGACTGTATAGTAATTGTGATACAACTATGTAAATAAACAATATATAATTATGAACACACGAATTTTGAATAGGCTTGTACTAAAAGTTTTCCCTTCAAAATTGTAAAATTGTAGATATTTGTGTGGTAACACACGAGTTAATATGGAAGGAATGCAGGCTTCGCGTAGAAATGATATTCTACCGGTGATTACCAAGTCAGAAGCAGCGTAGCAGTACAAGTTTCATGTGATGAAAAACCGATGGCAATGAGATAATGTTTCCTTGACACAGACGTCGCGTAGAAGATCCGATGCCGATCAGAGAAAGTTTCCTTAACGCAGAGGTCGCGTAGCAACGCTGTTGTTGTCCAAGATGATCTGCAGGCGGTGACTGGATGAACACGCTCACGTCAGCGTTGAAAACTCCAATGGAAATCCTCGTAAGAAAGGTGTGCGTCTAAGCAGACGCGAGGGAATAAATAAACAAATAAAGACTTCCCGAAGCCGACAGATCTCCGTAAATGTCAGGAAATGCAGCGAGAATGAACAGCAAAAACCTCAGCGATAGACGAAAGGCAGAATCGGCAAACCAGGATGATTTCAAAGCAAGAGCGCTCAGAAAGCGGAGAACGAGCGATGATAACGTTGTAGGCAGGTAACCAGGCAACAGTATTTGAAGAATGCAAAATTAAAAATAAAACTTGGAAATAATGTGAAAAGTTCAAAATAACGCAGGATAGCTTCCAACAGTAGGACTTTAAAAGGAGCCAGTGTAGAAAGATTATCCCAGCAAGGTTGTACAGGAATAAAAGTCCAAAGAAAGTAAAATTCACAAATGTAGAAAAATTATGAAATTTGGGTCCAAAACTCCGCTCCTGTGCTGTAGATGGCTGGAGTAAGGTTGTCCTCGTCGCCAAATTTTGTAGTAATCCAGAGAAAAGGTTGAATTTTAGTAGTTTATTTAACAGCACAGCATAAGGTCCTTGTACAGCTAGATCAGGATTCAACTGACATAAAATACAGAATGCTACATGAAGAAAGCTCTGTTCAGAACTTGGTATGTGATAAGAAACATAACATGTCTCATGCTATTAAAGGAACAGTGTAACCAGGCTAATACATGAATGAAACTATGACAGAGTGTAACAGAGTTCTCTAACTACAAAATATTGACAATCAATACCAAATGACGTATCTCAGAGCACAATATTACACTATTTGATTAAAAACCCAGAGGTTCTAGGTTATATATGAAAACATGAAAATCATGAGAGCCAGGTGTCACACTGAACAAAGCAGTTCCTTCTCTTCCAATTCTACTCATAACCCATGGGTCCTCACACGTCCTTAGGAATGGCATAACACAAAATGAGGGGGTCTCCTTCAAAATGTGATGAGGGGCTCCAGAGTTTACCATAGCTCACAGATAGTCATTGTCATTGGGCAGAATGAGGGTCCCTTAAATGGTTGGGGCCCTATTTCATTGCATGGGCTGCTGGGGCTTGTATTACGCCCCTCGCCTTTAGGCAGAATTACCCACCAACATAGAGGGAGTTTGAGTGAGAACACAACAGGTTGGACCGAGTTTGCTCCTGTATTTGCCAGCTCCCGCTTCAAAGGCAGTGGAGCTGAAGGCGCTCCTCATAGCTCTTATCTGCATGCATTGGAGAGGCCTCAGGCTTGATATAGTCGAATAGGCCAGGTATGTATGAACATCAAAGCAAAGGGTGACTATCATGTCAGTGGCGTAATCAAGGAGAAATGCAGTACAACTGAATTGCTGAGACACACCTAAAGGAACTGGGCCTCTACAACACTTCCACCATCCACCACAACCTATAAACAATCACATGGAACATTTCAAGGGGAAAGGTGGTGAACTCAGACACTAACCAATAAAAGAAGGGGGGAGATAAAACGTGGGCCATTTAAGAATCTTATTATTTATATAACTAACCACATGTAGGCAGTAAGGAAAATGCTTATGTTAGCAGGAATCGTATTTAGACCCCCTTGTCTTCCTCAAATTGTGTGAGGGGTCACTTTCAGGGAGGAAACAGTTCTTCTTTGATAAAGGGAGTAGCAGAGATGCACTGGCACTAGCAAACAGTGTATTGATGACTCTTTCATCTTTCACCAGGATTTGGGAGACCCTACTGGCAGTAAAAGACTACCTGGAATGGAGATGACAATATGGACCAAACAATAGCCCTAATCTGTGACCCACAGCAGTACTGAAAGGTAAAAGACAACAATGAGAACAATTGAGAGGAGATGGCCTAACGACTAGGGCAGTCGACCTAAAATCTGGGGTACTGGGTTTGATCACGGCAATGACGCTGAACATCCTGTGATTTATGGCAAATCACTTAATCTCCCTGTGCCTAACAAAAAGGAATGTGTCCTCATGTAATGCAACTGGTGCTATGTAATGCGCTCTGATACCCGATTCGGGTCAAGTTCGCGATATATAAAACTCTGCAAAATAAATAAATAACAAATCAGAGGGGAGGCTAATGCATAAATATAAAGAAGTGTTTTGGTTGAAATGTACATGCATAATGTAATAACCCAGGCAAATCATATACTTCTGTGACTGATGTGATCTGTATGCAGAACCTTTGTTAATTTAATTGTTCCATTCAACCCCTCTGTGTGGATTCGTAATCATATGTTATGACTGGATTTCTACTTAGATGGAGCAGAGTGAAATAATCAAAAGCCATACAGCTCTCACAATCACCGACCAAAGGCAGAGCTACAGAAAGTCTACAGGCTCAACCAACTTTGTTACTGCTATTTTGCAACCCAGCCATTAACATGACCGATTCCTACATCAACAATGACAATACCAAGGAAGATCCTATACACGCCAGGGGATATGATCAGCCTATGAGTGAAACTGCCCAAACAAAAGAATTGGGAGGCAAACAACATGAACATGACACAGTGAAACCCTCGGATATCTTCTATCAAACATCGACCCTTACATTAGAAGCCGTTCACTACCAATCAAACAAAATGGACATACAAATTGATTTGCTAAAAATGATGGAAAACAATGTGGCGGGAATCGACAACAAACTTGCCCAACTAAATGATTTGATAATCAGAGCACAAAGAGAAAATGAAAAAACAACCTCTGACTGCATTTACGTTCCTATTATGGACAAACTATCAACCCTTCCATCAGTATTGACAAGTATAATAGAAGACACAAAAAGGAACATCCAAGCCAGTAAGGATAAACCTAAAACAACCATGGCTAGTATGAAGATAATGGAAAAATCTACAATTGGCGCTGGCGTGGACAACCCAATATTCACTGAACCACTACAGCAAACAAATCAATCTGGTGACATAGTCACTCTCTCATACCCCCAGGTAAAAGCTCCTCTGTACAAAGAAATTATGGGTGAAACTATAGGTAACTCTTTCAAAAAAGATCAAATCCATAGCGATTCCGAATTAGACGGCTTCTCTAGAATGTCAAAACCGCAAAAGAAAAAAGTCCGCAAAGCAAGAAAAAATGAGAAACCGAAGTTGAATACAATAAGCAACATAGTTGAGGATCGGTCACTATCCACTTCAGGAAATATTAAAATGAATAAAAAGATCTTCTTCCTTATTTTTGGGAAAAAACCTGCAAATGGCCCAAACCTAGTATCAACTAGCAAGATAAAGGAAACTCTATTCCCGAAACGAGAAGACAACAGACCAGGGGAAGTTCAACTAACAAATAGTGTATTAGACAATGTGCAAATAGGACCTATTCAGGATGAAATCCAAAATAAAGAAGTAATAGCACCTATAATATCCAACGGTTATAAAGTGAATGAAACTATGCCTACTAAACTGACTGTAAATAAGATTCCTTCCCACAATAAAGCTGTCACGGAGGATGAGTCAAAAAAAGAAAGGGACCTCGCAGTACGGAGGGTAGAAACCTGTCCCAAAATAACACCTGAAAGAGACCACCTGCAGATTATATCAAGGGACGGGAATAAAACTATCCGCTATACAACACAACAAATTGTGAAAAAGGAGTCTGCTATTCGACATAGTCCAAAAATCAGTGAGAAACTTATATTCACCTCAGAATTTCGCTCTAGAGGTTGCCACGACATACTCAATCGAGGGAATCTACTTCGACTGTTCAAATCCATACCCTCACTGAATAACATCTCAACTGAAGACATTATTTCTGTTCAGTTTATGGAGGATAAACAGAGTACCCAGACTCCAACACTAATCTCATTAACATCACTTCCCATAGCTGAACAGATAATGAAGGAGCAGATGACATTTAAATCCTGGGGCATAATAGTAACTAAACAAATCCCAGAGGTCTACCCTACCCCGTTTAAAGAAATTGATACATCACCAAAAAATAAATTGGTAGGGCCTAAGACTGCATCAGTCTTAAAAAACGCACTTGGCAGATCACCGGAAAAAAAGGTAGGCCCCATCTTCCTAAACACACCAGAAAGAAACCTATAAATTAATGATAAATGGATTAACATGGCACTCCATAATAATCATCCACAATGATATGGCAATCCTACACTAATCGTAGATAATAGTGAAGTTAAAAAAAGAATTAGTCTACTTTCATGGAACATCAATGGTTTGACTGGAAAAATTAATAATGCACAAATCGACTCTATAGTGGGAAATCCAGACATTGTAGTTTTGCAGGAAACCTGGGAACTTAACCCATTTATGCTTCATGGCTACTATGAAAATGCGAAGAAAGAGCAGAGGTTCGGGAGAGCCAGTAGAGGGCAGGCCATATTTATTTCTAATGCGTTGCATATCAACCATGAGCAAGTCAAGATCGATGACTCAAATATTTTGATGGTTAAACTTAATTTAAAAATATTCTGTCAAAATCCTAGAACATTATACTTGATTACGGTCTATATTCTGCCAACCAACAAAAGTAGGGAATCAACATGTGGAACCCTGAACAACGCTCTAATTAATAAAATGTTGGAGGATCCGAAAGCAGATTTTCTGATAACCGGCGACTTTAATCTCAACTTATTGTCATCTTATTCAAGAGATAAGACCACGCTACTGCAAAACCATTTATGGCTAATTCCTGAGCAGGATTTAGGGACAGATAACAACAGCATTACAAATAAAATAGAACAGAAATTTGTAAAGGATATGGAAGCAATGGGACTTCAAATACTTAACGGAAGAATAAAAACGGACGTCCCGCCAAGCTACAGCTACTTCGGTCACAACGTAAACTCGAGGATTGACTACACCATGACTACACTATATATGTTCCATAACATCATTTCATATCAACTAAATAAAGTAATTGAAAGTGACCATGACCAACAGTGAATACTAATGGATACTGGAATAGCTATGAAAAAAGCCTATCAGACGGTCCAAGGGCATATCGGTACTATCAACTATAAAAAAATGACCTGGAACATTAGGAATAAAGAGGAAATGAATGATCAAGTGGAGAAGATCTTGGATAAATGCATGAAAGACATTACATCAAAATCAGTAATTGAGCAATGGGAAAATCTGATTGAGACATTGATTAAAACTGAAGGCCAAACCAAAGCAAATAGGTTTAAAAATGGAAACACACCCAAAAAGGAAAATAACGGTAACCTAAACATACCTCATACAACTAGGGCATTGAAAAAAGAACAAAATAGGACCATTAGACTGACTAAGAAACTGGGGGCAAACACAGAAATCACAGGAAAGTTAAAGTTAATAAATTAGAATTTGAAAAAATTGAAATGGGATGAGAAAAACAAAGCGAAACAATCAATCTGGGCAAAAATATTTTGGGCAAGCAACAAGAAGAATTCAAGAGACTTTTGGTACCTTATCAATGGACTTGCTAGACCCAACAAGCATGTCATCTCATCTCCCATAAAGGAGCAGGAATGGTACAAGTTCTTGAAGAAACATTTGAATCAAGACCCCCTACAGGCAACCTCCATTAAAATTCAACAAGAGCATAAATCTCACAAAGAGAATGTCTTTACCTACCATGACGATGATACGGATTCACAATACCATATAGGAAAAGAAGAGATTATCAAACTCATAAAACAACAGAAGAACGGTGCTCCTGGACCAAATGGGATACAGTCTGCACTTTTCAAAGAAAACCCGGAATTATGGGCAATTTACCTAGAGAAATTGTATATAGAAGTCGCTCGGACAGGAACGGTACCCAAGTCATGGCGCGGATCCTTAATTATTCCAATTTTTAAAAAAGGTAGTTGGGCACTGCCAGAAAATTATAGACTTATCACATTGCAAGATTCCGATGCCAAGCTATTTGCAGAACAATATTGACAAAACTAACTGCCTGGGTGACGGAAGCAAAAATAATGCCTTTTAACCAAACAGGTTTTATACAAGGATTAGGCACTTCGACTAACATTCTAGTTCTTGCCCTACTTATAAACAAATCAATAAGATCAAAACAACCCTTGTATTTTTGTTTTATTGATTTTAAATCCGCGTTCGACTGCGTCAATCGAAAACTACTCTGGAAAAAATTAGAAAAAATGAAAATTCCAGTCTCCCTACTTAATCTTATCCGCCTGTTATATTCAGAGACATGGGTAAGTGTGAGGATGGGGGATGGTCAAACCCTATCCGAGATGATCCCAGCTAACGAAGGTTTGAAGCAAGGCTGTGTTTTAGCCCCCCTTCTTTTTAACTTGTTTCTTGCGGACCTTCCAGGAATATTGGATGAGGAAAATGCACACCCCCCAAACTAGCTGACAAGCGGCCCACATGCCTGATGTATGCGGATGACGTCATACTTATGAGCCACACAAAAGTGGGCTTGCAGGGCTTAATGAAAAGGACCTATACCTATTCTAAAGAGAACAGAATGGTTATAAACGAGACCAAAACAAAGATTATGGTAATAGCCAAAAACGTTAAGCTGAAATACAAAAGCCATGGATGGTTCATGGATAAAATCGAACTTGAACAAGTAGAAGTCTATAAATACCTGGGCGTATTATTTGACTCAAGGGGTAATTACCAGTTACATAAAAGTGACGCTCAAAGAAAAGCGAACTCACTAGCGGCTGCATTTAGAACTGTGCAGAAATCGCTTCCCTCCTTGTCGTATGGACCTCTCCTGAGCATTTTCGGTGCAAAACTCCTACCCACCATCGCTTATGGGAGCGAAGCCTTAATGGGTAAAGACAGTGATAGTTTGAACAAAATTGTAACCAAAATATACCGAGTGTTATTTCACCTCCCAGTGAACGCCTCCCCGGCGCAAGTAAGGTTGGAGTTTGGTTTAACCAATCAACAATATGCAAGGCAAGGCCATTTTATAAAAGTCTGGAATCAAATAAAAAGCGACCAGCAAAATGAGATATCGCTGCTCTTATGGAGAGAAATTAAGAAGGATACTACCTCCTCTGCAGCTCTATATCTTAGGGATTCAATTAACGAGTTTGGGATTACGACTATATGGGATACGAATATAACCAAGACATCATTCAAGAAAATCATTAACAAAACCGCAGCACACTTATCCACAGTAAAGGATAAAGCTACCCTTACAACAAGGAAACACGCTTGGATGGTGCTAAATGGTTACAATAAGCAGGAGATACAACAATATCTAATAACGCCGTGGACGCAAAAAAACAAGCAGGTCCTCCTCAATGCGAGATTCGGATCCATGCCAGGGCTTTGCCATCTTCCCCCATGGGAATTTCAAATAACCCAAACGAAATGCAGACTGTGCAATAGGGGTGAGGAAGACATTCAACATCTTTTGTGTATTTGCCCCGAACTCCTCCAAGAGAGAAAATCATTGCTAAAAGCTCATCTCAAGTCACGCGGCATACGGTCATGTAGGCAGGCCGTGATGAAATGTATGATCTCAAATGATATCATTTTAAACTCCGCCTTTGTAAAGTTCCTACTGTTAGCTAAAAAGAAACTCAGAGATGTAGCTATTACAAATACTTAATGGGTTGTAAAGACTATGTAATGACATTTTATATGATTTTAAACTGGAATTTAACTTTTAAATTCTTTTTTTTAGTTCAAAATGTTGTAAGATTTTACATCATCATAATAAACTACCTTTGTACCTTTGTACCTATGTTGCATAAAGCATATATAATCAGACACATAACACCAGTTGTATATTCTTAGGCCTCCATCAGCATTAGTGATAATATCATAAAACGCTTTAGCAATATAGATGATGAAATGCTTCCACTCAAAACATGAAATAAATGCATCAGTAGGTGTTCTCTGGCAGCAAGTAACTAAAATCAACACAAAGGGCCTGATTATGACTTTAGTGGTCTCACAGCGGGCCACCACGTCAGCATCTCTCTGTGAGATTGCTAAAGCCCTCCGCCGCCTGCCCGTCATATTAAGCATTTTCTCCTGGTCTGGTGGTTCTGTGGCGGTGGTCTCACGGCGGTGCCTTTCAAAGGCTTGTATGTGAGCCTTGGCAAGGCAGCGCCGTGGGACCACTACAGCCCGTTCCGGAGTGGCATAGACTGTCAAGTCTATGCCATGCTTGAAATTAGGGTGTATGCATACAGGGGGGCACACCATGTGCTATCCTACGTGCATCACATGGCCTTGAGGCAACAAGGGGCCTATAGTGCTCGCTTTGTTTCCTCACCTCCACTCTTTAGGATGGCAGAGGGAGGAATTGTATCAAGCCCTGAATTACACATTAAAATAGCTTGCCTGTAGCACATACAAAGGACCTTACACTGGCCTTTTGCCACCCCAGACATTTTGGAGCCAATCCCAGGAGGGGCAGGGGAGTAGACCAGGTGTTGCCTCCCAAACCAAGGCTGGCACTGGGGGTAAAAGGTGGCACTCTCAGACCCCAAATCAGATGGCTTCTGGACCTGTGGGAGCCTCGGAAGATGGACTACCCTGCTACTGGAAGGACTATCCTGCTGCCTAATGAAGGAAGGCTTGGCCTGCTCCTTGAACCCAGAGGTAGCTGACTGATCTCATCTCGGAGCCAAAGGGACTCAACAAGCGCCAGAGGATTTGCAAATTACCTGCCTGCTGCTGCTGGCCCCTGCTGCAGTGAGTCCTAGCCCCCAAGTGGTACCACTCCAGGTTCTGGACCCTTGGTGTGGTGCTAAAGTGGCCTCCTCCTACCAAAATCCAAAACCTGGGACTTAGAAAAGATTTGATCAAAAACTGCTATGAGAAAAAAAAGGCAATCAGGACCAACCTGCAAGCTGATCCGACAAAGGTGCATCGCTGGTGGGATTAATGCTGCAACAGCTCCAGCTTTGTTCTTCTCCGCAGCAGCAAATCCCTCTCTGCGTGACTTCTCCACAACAGTATCTGCCCTCTTCAGCTGTCACTCATCTTGCTTGGGTATTTTGAGCCCCAGAAAAACTTCTAAGCCAAAGGGAGAAATCTTCACAGGGATCGACGATGACCAGCACCCCATCAACTCCAATGACCTCCTTGGCCTGAAAATACAGCTTTGGCCAAAGGAGCTCCCCCCCCCATTATTGACAGCCTCACCTAAATATCTTTTAAATCTAAAGATAAGCCAGGGCCCGGGCCCAATCCAGTCTTTGTATCCATGTTGCTCATCATCATAGTTGACCTTAAGTTCCAGTTCTACTAATTTGATTTTGTTTGTTTTGGTGTCATTTTATTTATTACAACTTTCTCTATTTTTAGGGCTTGGGCTCGTACACTGCGTAGCAGTGACGCACAGCGAGTCCTATTCCGGGCATTTTGAAATTGGACCTTGCATTCCACAACACTCGTGCGTGTGGATTTGCAAGGTCCAATGTCATAGGCTTTCGTGTGCGTGCTGTTTTTAAACAGAACACGCAATAGGCCATAGGCGGTCGCGTAGCTCCGCCTATGGCCCATTGGTGTCTGTTACGCGCACCAGAGGCCATACGTTTTTAATTATCGCGGCTTGACAGCCGCGATAATTCAAAACATATGCTCGCAGTGGCGCGCGCGCACCACTCTGGAGCTTATTTTTTTTTTTAGGGTCTGGGAAGGGGAGTGTGTCCGTCTATTGTTTGAATGTGTGTGCTTGTTAGATAGCGTGCATTATGAAATTAATTAAATTTAGGTGCCATACATCAGATGGGACTGTCCTGTCCAAGGATAACCAATGTCTGAGCATAAATACATTTTGAGCTATTTGAAGGAAAGGACTCTTAACAACGCAAATTGTTAATTATTTCTCAATTTTAGAAACAGTTCAAAAATACCTGTTGATTTGCCATGTAAACTTTGTTGTTCTTGAAATTTTGGGTGTCAGATCAGAAACGGAACGTCTTAGATTTGCACTGCATATTTTGCATTGAATTGGTGCGTGCCATCTTTGGTGATGACATAACCAGGAAGGGCAGGACTTCATTTCAGAATGTGTAGTGAATGCCCAGAAATTCCCCTTTTCCTGTGATGTGACCGACCCACTGCCAGTACAGAGTCTTCACAGGTGTGAAACACCCTTGCAGTGCGTGCCCCCCGCCTGTGCTTAAAGTTCAACCTCCCTCCTCCACTCACGCTCCATGCACACCCGCATCCATGGAGTTATTTGTTGACAAGGGCGAGTGAGTGCAGAGTGTGAGTGCAGAGTGTGAGCAGAGTGAAAGCAGAGTGAGTGCACAGTGAGTGTGAGTGCAAGTGCAAGTGCGTGCAGAGTGAGTGCAGAGTGAGTGCAGAGTGGGTTCAGAGTGAGTGTGGGTGTGAGTGCAGAGTGTGAGCAGAGTGAAAGCAGAGTGAGTGCACAGTGAGTGTGAGTGCAAGTGCAAGTGCGTGCAGAGTGAGTGCAAAGTGAGTGCAGAGTGGGTTCAGAGTGAGTGTGGGTGTGAGTGCAGAGTGAGAGTGCAGAGTGAGTGCCGAGTGAGCGTGCGTTCAGAGTAAGTGCAGAGTGAGTGCAGAGTGAGTGTGAGTACAGAGTAAGTGCAGAGTAATGTAATGTATGTAATGTATGTGTCTTGTAAAGCGCACTGCTGCCCTGAGGCGTCGTGGCGCTGTAGACCGCTGGGGAACCCGTCCTGGCTATCCCTGTGAGATGGTCCCTACTGGGTATCTCCAAGGTGAAACCAGGCATCCACGGCGAATGTGGGGGGCTGTTGTGGAGATGAGGCAAGCTAATGCCCAGAGTTGCCGAGTGTGATCCCTGGTTAGAGTAGGCACCGAGGCGAGAATTATCGAGTCCGCTGACCCTGGTCCACGACCCTGCCGTGTCGGGAATTGAACCCTGGTCCCGGGCCGTTCTCTGCTTCCGGGTCTGTCGCCTCTAACCAGTGAGCCACACCACTCCACTGAGTGCAGAGTGAGTGCAGAGTGAGTGCAGAGTCAGTGTGAGTGCAGAGTGAGTGCAGAGTGAGTGCAGAGTGAGTGCAGAGTGATTGCAGAGTGAGTGCAGAGTGAGTGCAGAGCGAGGGCAGAGTGCAGAGTGAGTGCAGAGTGAGTGCAAAATGAGTGCAGAGTGTGAGTGCAGAGTGTGAGTGCAGAGTGTGAGTGCAGAGTGAGTGCAAAATGAGTGCAGAGTGAGAGAGAGTGCAGAGTGTGAGTGCCTAGTGAGAGTGACTGTAGAGTGAGAGTGAGTGCAGAGTGAGTGCAGAGTGAGAGTGCAGAGTGTGAGTGCAGCGTGAGAGTGACTGCAGAGTGCAGAGGGAGTGCAGAGTGAGTGCCGAGTGAGTGTGACTGCAGTGTGAGAGTGAGTGCAGAGTGAGTGCAGAGTGAGAGCAGAGTGAGTGTGGGTGTGAGTGCAGAGTGAGTGCAGAGTGAGAACAGAGTGAGTGCAGAGTGAGTGTGAGTGCAGAGTGCAGAGTGAGTGCAGAGTGAGTGCAAAATGAGTGCAGAGTGTGAGTGCAGAGTGTGAGTGCAGAGTGTGAGTGCAGAGTGAGTGCAAAATGAGTGCAGAGTGAGAGAGAGTGCAGAGTGTGAGTGCCTAGTCAGAGTGACTGTAGAGTGAGAGTGAGTGCAGAGTGAGTGCAGAGTGAGAGTGCAGAGTGTGAGTGCAGCGTGAGAGTGACTGCAGAGTGAGAGTGAGTGCAGAGTGAGTGCAGAGTGAGAGCAGAGTGCAGAGTGAGTGCAGAGTGAGTGTGGGTGTGAGTGCAGAGTGAGTGCAGAGTGAGAACAGAGTGAGTGCAGAGTGAGTGTGAGTGCAGAGTGAGTGTGAGTTTAGAGTGAGTGTGAGTGCAGAGTGTGAGTGCAAAGTGAGTGGAGAGTGAGTGCAGAGTTTAGTGTGACTGCAATGTGAGTACAGAGTGAATGCAGAGGGAGTGACTGCAGTGTGAGTGCAGAGTGAGTGTGAGTGCAGAGTGAGTGCAGAGTGAGTGTGAGTGCAGAGTGAGTGTGAGTGCAGAGTGAGTGTAGAGTGAGAGTGACTGCAGAGTGAGTGTAGAGTGAATGCAGAGAGAGTGACTGCAGAGTGAGTGCAGATTGAGAGCGAGTGCAGAGTGAGAGTGAGTGCAGAGTGTGAGTGCAGAGTGCGAGTGCAGAGTGAGTGCAGAGTGAGTGTGAGTGCAGAGTGTGCAGAGTGCGAGTGCAGAGTGAGTGCAGAGTGAGTGCAGAATGAGTGTGACTGCTGTGAGAGTGCAGAGTGAGAGTGAGTGCAGAGTGAGTGCAGAGTGAGTGTGAGTGCAGAGTGAGTGCATAGTGAGTGTGAGTGCAGAGTAAGTACAGAGTGAGTGCAGAGTGAAGAGTGAGTGCAGAGTGAGTGAAGAGTGAGTGCAGAGTTTAGTGTGACTGCAATGTGAGTACAGAGTGAATGCAGAGGGAGTGACTGCAGTGTGAGTGCAGAGTGAGTGGAGAGTGAGTGCAGAGTTTAGTGTGACTGCAATGTGAGTACAGAGTGAATGCAGAGGGAGTGACTGCAGTGTGAGTGCAGAGTGAGTGTGAGTGCAGAGTGAGTGCAGAGTGAGTGTGAGTGCAGAGTGAGTGTGAGTGCAGAGTGAGTGTGAGTGCAGAGTGAGAGTGACTGCAGAGTGAGTGTAGAGTGAATGCAGAGAGAGTGACTGCAGAGTGAGTGCAGATTGAGAGCGAGTGCAGAGTGAGAGTGAGTGCAGAGTTTGAGTGCAGAGTGCGAGTGCAGAGTGAGTGCAGAGTGAGTGTGAGTGCAGAGTGTGCAGAGTGCGGGTGCAGAGTGAGTGCAGAGTGAGTGCAGAATGAGTGTGACTGCTGTGAGAGTGCAGAGTGAGAGTGAGTGCAGAGTGAGTGCAGAGTGAGTGTGAGTGCAGAGTGAGTGCATAGTGAGTGTGAGTGCAGAGTAAGTACAGAGTGAGTGCAGAGTGAAGAGTGAGTGCAGAGTGAGTGAAGAGTGAGTGCAGAGTGAGTACAGAGTGAGTGCAGAGTGAGTGCAGAGTGAGAGTGACTGCAGAGTGACTGCAGAGTGAGAGTGACTGCAGAGTGAGTGCAGAGTGAATGCAGAGACAGTGACTGCAGAGTGAGTGCAGAGTGAGTGCAGAGTGAGAGTGAGTGCAGAGTGTGAGTGCAGAGTGTGAGTGTAGAGTGTGAATGCAGAGTGTGAGTGTAGAGTGAGTGCAGAGTGAGTGTGAGTGCAAGTGCATGCAGAGTGAGTGCAGAGTGAGTGTGAGTGCAGAGTGAGTGCAGAGTGAGAGCAGAGTGAGTGTGACTGCAGAGTGTGCAGAGTGTGAGTGCAGAGTGAGTGCAGAGTGAGTGAAGAGTGAGTGTGACTGCAGTGTGAGTGCAGAGTAAGAGTGAGTGCAGAGTGAGTGCAGAGTGCAGAGTGAGTGCATAGTGAGTGTGAGTTCAGAGTAAGTACAGAGTGAGTGCAGAGTGAAGAGTGAGTGCAGAGTGAGTGAAGAGTGAGTGCAGAGTGAGTGTGAATGCAGAGTGAGTGCAGAGTGAGTGCAGAGTGTGTGTGAGTTCAGAGTGAGTGCAGAGTGAGTGCAGGGTGAGTGCAAAGTGCAGAGTGAGTGCAGAACACACACACAACCACACACACAACCACACACACACAGCACCAGCAGTCAGTGCACACTTTCACCGGGCACAAACACCACAGCCGTCAGTGCACGCTTTCACCGGGCACAAACACCACCAGCTGTCAGTGCAGGCTTCCACCAGGCACACAACACCAGACATCAGTGCAAGCTTTCACCAAACACACACACACCACCAGCCATCAGTGCACACTTTCACCAGGCACACACAACACCAGCTGTCAGTGTTTGCTTTTACCAGGCACACACACCACCAGCCGTCAGTGCACGCTTTCACCAGGCACACACACCACCAGCCGTCTGTGCACGCTTTTACCAGGCACACACACCACCAGCCATCAGTGCACGCTTCCACCAGGCACACACACCTCCAGCCGGCAGTGCACACTTTCACCAAGCACACACACCACCAGCCATCATTGCACAATTTTTACAGGTACACACACCACTAGCCATCAGTGCACACATCAATTGTTAACGCATCCACAATTAACTATTGTAGCAATCGCAGTATGGTGCACTTTACTTTTAAACATATTAATGTAAAGCGAAGCATGCCACCATTGCTAAAATTCCAATCCAAACCACATAATTCCACTACACACCACATGCATACACTCCATAACACATGGCTAAAAGACATTGCCATTTACAATGCCATTAGCACTAACTCAAATAAATCCGAGACCTATTGCATTTCCAATGCTTGTTCTAAATGGGGAACATCCTTTACAACGCAACTTTTACAACGCACTACCATTACAACACAACTTTTACAACGCAAGTGCTTTTACAATGCATGACTTTACAACGCATGCCATTACAACGCAGATGTCATTACAACGCAAGTCTTTACTACAAGTATTATGTATTTTTTATATTTCTTTCTATTTTAACATTTTTAAATAATTAAGGAATATTTCATATTTTTTTAATTTACATTATGAAATGATTTATATCCCATTAATACTCAAGTTACAAATAAAAAGTGTATTTAAAATTTCAATTAATTATCAATAACATTTTTAATACAATTAATACTCAAGTAACATTTAAACAAAATGAAAAGTAACAAAATCTGTTTCAATAATAATGGATAATTAATACTTTGGTATAAATTAATAACTGAAGGTATATATTAAATTCAAATAAAATTATTAATACAATTAATACTTGAGTAACAATTTTCAATAAATGAAATATGAGTAAATTTACTTGATTAGATTTAATATATTTAAGTATTTAAAATATAATACTCAATTAATAAAAAAATAAGGTATTTAATAATTATTTTGTTTAATATTAACTGATATTATTAATATAATGAATACTCAAGTAACATTTTTAATAAATGAAATATGTGTGGTTATTTTATTATATTTGATTAATATTAAATAAAATTATTAATACCATTAATACTCAAGTAACAATTTTCAATAAATGAAATATGAGTAAATTTATTTCATTAGATTTAATATATTTATGTATTTAAAATGTAATACTAAAGTAATAAAAAATAACTGAAGGTATATATTAATTAATTTGATTAATTTTATATAATATTATTAATACAATTAATACTCAAGTAACATTTTTAATAAATGAAATATCTGTAAAGTTATTTTATTATATTTAATATATTTATGTATTTTAAATGTATCAAATAACATTTAAATTATTAATAGAATATTGATTAATTATTAGATATTTTAAAATAATAATAATTAATTTGAAAAATAATTGTAAGAAAAAAAACTAAAATTTCTACAACATGTACAAATAAAGTAAAACAAATCTATAGTGTCAAAAAATTTAAAAACTTTAAAAAAGTTTGTTTTAAAATATAAAAATGACATGTTCCCATGCTTTTGTATTGAATTCAATGGAGAGTTTTGTCCTTTATTTATTTCCATAGTTGAAGGTATGAATCCCGTGGAACTACTTTGCAAACTGCTTAAAAGGAAGAAAAGAGAAGTTTGGGATGGCAATGGAATGAGCATAGAGGTAAGTACTATTTATCATTATTTACTATGATATAAAATCTATAAATATTTGTAATTTAAAATAATTACATTGTGAAAGACAAAGACACGATAGTTTAATTTTAAGATTTTTTTATTAAAAAATGTATTATAGAATATGATTAATTTTATTCAATTTTGTATTATTTTTGTAAATTTTTAAATGTAAAAAAACATAAATAAATGTTTTAATACGTTTATTACAAAAAAATAAGAAATAGTCCTTTTTTTATCTTTGAAGCTCCTGATGACGTCCATGCAAGCGGCCATTTTCAACAGCGTCGATGGAGGAAGCAGCAGGAAGCTGATCTGCGCTCAGGTAGGAAACTCTTTAAACTTTATTTATAAACATTAGAATGTTAATTAGTATATATATATATTGTAAAGAAAGGATAAGGAGAGGTTGCATATGATAAATGTAATGTTTACGTTGTAATTTCAGCATGTCGCCGATCATGTTAGTAGAGTATGCCTTTGTCGGGTCGCTATAAATAATAGGTTAATGTTATTTATGGATGTATTTTATTAAAGAAAGGTGAATGGAAATGTTATTGTAGGATGTCTGACTATTTATTGCTTTAAGGAAAGTTATAATTTAAAATGCATTGTTAAAAAATATCTAAAAATACATCGAATACATGTATTTGGAAATAATTTGGAGATCGAGATTGAAAGACAGCTGTTTTCGTGGATTTTGGATTATTTGGGTGATCTAGTTGGAATGAACTTTGTTTTCTGGAATTGTGGTTTTTATGGCGTTTTTGAATTTTGAAAATATGGGCTTTCTGGAACTTTTGAAACCTTGCAAGATGGACATAGTAAGAACATGGATTTCTAGGACTTAGTATTATTTTCAGGATGGATTTTGAAAGTTTTTGGATTTTGTGCACGTTGTTTTACTTTCAGGATGCACATGGAATTTGGAAACCTTCCCAGATTGATTTTGAAAGAATATGGATTTTGTGGACTTTGGATTACTATCAGGATGCACATGAACTTTGGAAACCTTTCCAGATGGACTTGGAAAAAGCACGGATTTCGTGGAGTTTGGGTTACTTTCAGGGGGCATATGCACTTTGGAAACCTTTCCAAATGGACTTTGAAAGAACATGGAATTCGTGGACTTTGGATTACTTTTAGGATGCACTTTGAAAGTAAAAGGATTTCCTGGACATTGGATTAAAGAATACAAATTTCGAAAAAAGGAAGATGGATTTTCGTGATAAAATAATAACTTTGAAGACATTGATTTACACATGGGTTTCCATTTTGACTTTGAAACAAGAAGATTAATGACAGGACTCAAAAAGAAGCTTTTTTTGGAATATGTTACATTCGATTCAAGAAGATTTTTTTTAAAGAAAATAAATGCTTTTTTTAAATTATGAACAATGGATTTTAAAATAAGGAAATTAAAAAAAGGTGATCTAATTGGAAAAAAGAAAAAAAGGAAATGTGTTTTAACATCCTTGGATTTTTGGGTTATTGGATTTTGCCACAAAATGGATTTATTTTGTGGAAAGAAGATGAAGAAAAAGAAAGAAGACAACTACAGGTAAGCTGACACAACGTTAATTTTTTAAAAATAATTTAGAAAAATGTTAATGCCATTTGATTTGAAACGTTTATATAATTTAGGTAAAAGCAGGAAAGTAAGGTGTAAATTATATTTAGAAATGTAGAATGTTAGCAACATTATCAAGGTAGTCTAAAGCCTCACACAACGAAAACTGTTGTAGAATAGCCAATAGTCTCTCAGACATTTCCTTTGATTTTTTGGAAATGCGTGGGTTTAGGCTACCAGTTAATGTTTGAGAGATTCTCATTTCTTGAAAACTTTGCTCCTTCTTCAAAGTTTCCAAAAATTAATAGAAGTTAGGGTGTGGTATGCCAATTGTATGGTTGAAGGAGTTATGCCATCCCTCTCTCTATGGCATTGTTTGTTTTTGCTTCTCCTTCTAAACAGCTCGTGTAGCAGTTCCACCACTCCACATGGAAACATGGCTTCCTCCTGCAACCCGATCTGCTTAGATGCCCAATCCATGTGTCCTCAAAATAATTTAGTAAGGGTCCAATTTATTTTCATTTTCGGTAAAAAAGTCTGATTCTGTAATTGCAGTGTAGTACTCGTCTACACTTTCAGGAGGAACAAAGCAAAGAGCTGTTAGTTTTTTTTATTCGAACTGTAGTTTGCTATCAGTTGAGTAATCTGCAACCAGGGATGTTTTTTGTAGTTTACGCCAGAATGCCTGGGAAAAATGAAAAAAACATCCCTGAATTTGGGTATGCGTGTACGTTTTAGTGATCACATTGATCATAGTCAATTCAAAATCAACAATTATCTTCCTAGGACTTTTATTTGATGTTTTGCTTTTAATCACTGATAAAAGCTCAGTGTATGTTGCAGATTGCTTATCAGGTAGCAAACTATATACTAATGGAATTACATTGTGGTTAATCTTTGTGTGAATAGGGTAAATTTGGATGAAAGGATGGGGGGTACTTTTAAACGTCCCATCCATCATCCAAATTTCACTGTTCTCTAACTTAACAAGGTTGCGGTGTACTAAACATAAAAATACGTTGATGAGGGTTTTGGTTGTCATGCAGGAGAAAAGGTTCATTAGAAAAAGAAATAGTGAGTTCATCAGGAATTTGAATGTCAGAAAAGGTATGAGGACTTGTAGTTTGTGTATTACTTGCCTGCTTTTGTCTTTGAATAAGTCTTCGCAAATTGGGAATAATAGGCATACTACTAGCAACATGACTGGGGACATGCTGTGCAACCTCTCTTAAAATAGATCCAGTAGTGTCATTGGAGTTGCATGCAATTTCTTTCATTTCATTTATTGTTTCCCTTACTTCAATTTCCATTGCAGAGGCAGAGTGGTTATGATCTGTTGTTTTAATAATGGTTTCACCAAGGGTAACCGCTCTGCCACTGTAATGGGATGAGTAATATTGCACACACCTCCAATATCTACGTGGTTCACTTATCCTTTCTTTACAATATATATATCCGCCATGTTTCAACAAGCGGTTTCCCTTTTTAGATTTAATGTGGGATGCAGTTTCTTGAGTTGACATTATCTGTTAAAAAAAAAGAAAAAAAGAATTTATTATGTGACTTTTTACATGTTAATCTTAAACTACACTATCACACACTTTCCCTACTGCTAAACCTTTCTGGAGGTAGAATAGTAAATTTAAAAAACCCAACACAATCCCTCACTTTCCCTACTGCTGTATCTTCCTGAAGTTAGAATAGTATTTTACACCCCTACACTATCCCTCACTTTCCCTGCTGCAGCACCTTCTTGGAGTTAGAATACTAAATTATACCCCTACACTATCCCTCACTTTCCCTACTGCTACACCTTCCTGGAGTTAGAATAGTAAATTACACCCCTCACTATCCTTTATTTTCTCTACTGCTGCACCTTCCTGGAGTTAGAGTAGTAAATTACACCCCAACACTATCCCTCATTTACCATACTGCTGCACATTCCTGGAGTTAGAATAGTATATTACACCCCTACACTATCCTCACTTTCCCTACTGCTACACCTTCCTGGAGTTAGAATAGTTAATTACACCCCTACAATATCCCTCACTTACCCTGCTGCTGCACCTTCCTGGAGTTAGAATAGTAAATTTTACCCCTACACTATCCCACACTTTCCCTACTGCTACACCTTGTTGGAGTTAGAATAGTAATGGTACCCCTACATTATCCCACACTTTCCCTACTGCTACACCTTCCTGGAGTTCGAATAGTAAATGGTTCCCCTACATTATCCCATACTTTCCCTACTGCTACACCTTCCTGGAGTTAGAATAGTAAATTGTACCCCTACACTATCCCACACTTTCCCTACTGCTACACCTTGTTGGAGTTAGAATAGTAAATGGTACCCCTACACTATCCCACACTTTCCCTACTGCTACACCTTCCTGGAGTTAGAATAGTAAATGGTTCCCCTACACTATCCCACACTTTCCCTACTGGTACACTTTCCTGGAGTTAGAATAGTAAACTACACCCCTACACTATCCCTCATGTTCCTTACTGTTGCATCTACCAGGAGTTTGAATAGTAAATTACACTCTTACACTATCCCCCACTTTCTCTACTGTTGCACCTTCCTGGAGTTAGAATAGTAAATTACACCCCTCATTATCCTTCACCGTCCCTACTGCTGCATCTTCCTGGAGTTAGAATAGTAAATTACACCTCTACACTATCCCTCACTTTCCCTGCTGCTGTGCCTTCTTGGAGTTAGAATAGTAAATTACACCCCTACAGTATCGCTCACTTTCCCTACTAATACACCTTCCTGGAGTTAGGATAACATATTACACCGCTACACTATCCCTCACTTACCCTACTGCTGCACCTTCCTTGAGTTACAATACTAAAGTATTGCTCTATGCTTAGTTTTATACTGTTGCATTTTGATTTGTTTTACCTTTTTAGTCTGGTCTTTTTTCCTTTGTCTGTAAACTGTGTTTTTTGGAATTGGCTTTGCTTTGCTTTTCTTTGTTAGGTAGTTGAGATTCTGCAAAGTTTGAAAAGAAAGAATATATTATAGCATGTTTTAATTGTTTTAAAAAGTTTATATGACTGTATTCCTATGCACTATCTATCCTTTTGCCTACTGCTGCACTATCCTAGATTTAGAATAGGAAATTACTAAGTGTGAGCGCAAAATCAGTTCCGCTCGCGGATTTCGCAGATTTTCGGTAAATCCGCAATCCGCGAACTCCCACGAATTTACCGAGAATCCACAAATCCGCGAGCGGCGGATCCGGGGGGCAAAAGTTCAAGCCTTCAAGCTTGAAGTTGTAACTATTTTAGGATGGCGCCGGCAAGCTGCCAGTGCCATCCTAAAATAGTTACTAAGTTAGCTTCAACAGGAAGCACTAATAGATAAAATAAAGCAGGTGCTCGAGCACCTGCTTTATTTTATCTATTAGTGCTTCCTGATGAAGCTAATTTAGTAACTATTTTAAGATGGCGCTGGCAGCTTTCCGGTGCCATCCTAAAATAGTTAGAGGATGATGGATGGACAGCTCACTCAAGGGACCCCTGCGCACATCGGTGTGCATAGTAACACACACATGGCCGCTGGAACTAGTTGAAGCTCAAATTCAGGGACTCATTCATCAGCCCAAAAACAATCGTGAGCGTCGTCGAGGCTGGGCAGGTGTGCCTTCTTCCCAAATCTACCGTCGAAAATCAGCTGTGATGCTGGATAGAGGCCTTTGTATCCTTGACTTTCACGAGCGCAATCCACGTGCTGTTCCTGTGACCAGGAGCTTCATTCTCTTGATCTGCTGCTCTGATCGGTCTCTGACCTTTTATACACACAAGAGGCATGTGAACTCACATGGAAGCCCCGCCCGTTTAGCCCCGCTCACACACTCGCGGTGTGCACCGTCTTCCCGCCATTTACGCACTATGATAGACAGCTCACTCAAGGGACCCCTGCGCCCTTCGGGGCGATTGCATAGTAACACACACATGGTCGCTGGAACTAGTTGAAGCTCAAATTCAGTGACTCATTCATCAGCCCAAAAACAATCGTGAGCATCGTCGAGGCTGGGCAGGTGTGCCTTCTTTCCAAATCTATCGTCGAAAATCAGCTGTGATGCTGGATAGAGGCCTTTGTATCCTTGACTTTCACAAGCGCAATCCTCGTGCTGTTCCTGTGACCAGGAGCTTCTTTCTCTTCATCTGCTGCTCTGATTGGTCTCTGACCATTTATACACACAAGAGGCACTTGAACTCGCACAGAAGACCCCCCCATTTAAAAAATCTGCAAAATCTGCGAATCCGCAAATTCGTGGATTTTGCGGATCCGTGAATCCGCAAATCCGCAAATTCGCCGATCGTGGATCTGCGAAATCCGCCCATGCTTAGAAATTACGCCCCTTCACTTTCACTCACTTTCCCTACTGCTACACCTTCCTGGAGTTACAATACTAAAATATTGCTCTATGTTTAGTTTTATTTTGTTGCATTTTGATCTGTTTTACCTTTTTAGTTTGGGGTATTGCCCTATTCTGGAAACTGTTTTATTTGTATTGGCTTTGTTTTGCTTTTCTTTGGAAGGTAGTTGTGAATCTGTAAAGTTTTAAAAGAAAAAATATGTTATAGAATGTTTTTATTTTTTTAAAAAGTTTACATGACTGTATTTCTCTGCACTATCTATCCCTTTTACTACAGATTCAACTCACAGGAGTTAGAATAGTATATTACACCCCTACACTATCCCTCACTTTCCCTACTGCTGCACCTTCCTGGAGTTAGAATAGTAAATTGCACCCCTACACTATACCTCACTTTCCCTACGTATTTACCTTTCCTGGAGTTAGAATAGTAAATTACACCCCTACACTATCTCTCACTTTCCCTACTGCTGCACCTTTCTGAAGTTAGAACACTAAATTACACCCCTACACTATCCCTCACTTTCCCTACTGCTGCACCCTTCTGGAGTTACAATAGTAAAATACACCCCTACACTATGCCTCACTCTCGCTACTGCTGCACCTTCATGGAGTTAGAATAGTAAATGTTACCCCTACACTATCTCTCACTTTCCCTACTGCTGCACCTTCATGGAGTTAGAATAGTAAATTACACCCCTACACTATCTCTCACTTTCCGTACTGCTGCACCTTTCTGAGGTTAGAATACTAAATTATACACCTACACTATCCCTCACTTTCCCTACTGCTGCTACTTTCTGGAGTTACAATAGTAAAATACACCCCTACACTATCCCTCACTTTCCCAACTGCTGCACCTTCATGGAGTTAGAATAGTAAATGTTACCCCTACACTATCTCTCACTTTCCCTACTGCTGCACCTTCATGGAGTTAGAATAGTAAATTATACCCCTACACTATCTCTCACTTTCCCTACTGCTGCACCTTTCTGAAGTTAGAATACTAAATTACACCCCTACACTATCCCTCAGTTTCCCTACTGCTGCACCTTCATGGAGTTAGAACAGTAAATTACACCCCTACACTATCTCTCACTTTCCCTACTGCTGCACCTTTCTGAAGTTAGAATACTAAATTACACCCCTTCACTATCCCTCACTTTCCCTACTGCTGCACCTTTCTGGAGTTACACTAGTAAAATACACCACTACACTATCCCTCATGTTCCCTACTACTGCACCTTCATGGAGTTAGAATAGTAAATGTTACCCCTACACTAGCTCTCACTTTCCCTACTGCTGCACCTTCATGGAGATGGAATAGTAAATTACACCCCTACACTATCTTTCACTTTCCCTACTGCTGCACCTTTCTGAAGTTAGAATACTAAATTACACCCCTACACTATCCCTCACTTTCCCTACTGCTGCACCTTTCTGGAGTTACAATAGTAAAATACACCCCTACACTATCCCTCACTTTCCCTACTGCTGCACCTTCATGGAGTTAGAATAGTACATTACACCTCTACACTATCCCTCACTTTCACTACTGCTGCATCTTTCTGGAGTTACAATACTAAAATATTGCTCTATGTTTAGTGTTATATTTTTGCATTTGGTCTGTTTTACCGTTTCAGTCTGGGGTATTGCCTTTTTCTGGAAACTGTGCTTTTTGTATTGGTTTTCCTTTGCTTCTCTTTGGAAGGTAGCTGGTATTCTGTAATGATTGAAAAGAAAGAATATGTTAAAGCATGTTTTAATTTTTTTTTAAAATATTAGATGACTGTATTCCTGTGCACTATCTATACTTTCTCTACATATTCACCTTTCCTGGAGTTAAAATAGTAAATTACACCCCTACACTATCTCTCACTTTCCCTACTGCTGCACCTTTCTGAAGTCAGAATACTAAATTACACCCCTACACTATCCCTCACTTTCCCTACTGATGCACCTTCCTGGATTTAGAATAGTAAATTACACCATTACACTATCCCTCACTTTCCCTACTGATGCACCTTCCTGGAGTTAGAATAGTAAATGGTACCCTTACACTATTCCACACATTCCCTACTCCTGCACCTTCCTGGAGTTAGAATACTAAATTATAACCCTACACTATCCCACACTTTCCCTACTGCTACACCTTCCTGGAGTTAGAATAGTAAATGGTACCCCTACACTATCCCACTCTTTCCCTACTGCTTCACCTTCGTGGAGTTAGAATAGTAAATGTTACCCCTACACTTTATTTGTTAATTTTTACCTGGTATGTGTTAGTTATTTGTTGGTTATTTCGGATAGTTATTTTTATTTCTCGTTTTTTTTAATTGTTATTTTTAAGTCACACTTATTTTGGGGAAAAAATTACATTTTAGACTATCCGAGTACTTTTTTTTAATACTCGAGTATTACTTTAATACTCAAGTATTAATTTATTAAAAATGCTTTGCTTTTCGTAAAATTTAAGTTCAGTTTATTACCATATTTTAATGCACTTCCCCACCCAAAACCCCTATTTTCCCTGCATCCCGTGCCAGATTTTATTTTACAAAAAAAAAATATATATTTTGTTTATTTTATGTGTTGTAAGGGTATGCGTAATATGTGTTTTCATTGTAATGGTACTTTTCCATTATTTTTACTATTTCGCGTTGTAATGGTATGCGTTGTAAAGGTACTTGCGTAGTAAAAATGCGTTGTAAAAGCATGCATTGTAATAGTATGTGTTGTAACGTCATACATCCGTTCTAAATTGGTTTGGTATTTTGCTTGTGCTGTGTTATAACTCTACTACTGTTTGAGTGCTGCATAAATACTGTACAATTTACCTCTAAACTAAGCCTGACTGCATTTGTGTCAAACCACCAGAGGATTAAGCACGGGGTAATTTAGCGATTTTATGTGGTTCAACCTGAGAAGGATTGGGTTTATTATTTGAGCAGGGCTTCCACTCCTCTCAATTTATAACACATTTTCTTACAATGTCAAGTTGTTTCACTGGATATGTGTGAGCTGATGATTCAGCAAACGAATGCAGATAAAAATACATACCTGCAAAGAAAAGGGAGCAACATACTGGCAGCGTTAGAACAGACTTTTTCAGCTAAGTCCTAATGTTAAACCAAGTTAACTCTGGAATCAAAATGGATTCATGTTACAGTATTATAAATCAATAGAAAGCAACTAATCAAATATCCAATGTGAACATGTATTGAACATGATTATATTAATCTATGAATTAGCCTAATGCAGCTATGCGTAAACCTCTAGCCATCATGCTAGTCACATTTTATTATTTTTTCGTTTAAATGTGGCACACATTTTAACAATATTAGACTATACTTTGAATATAAATGTCATATATGGGTGCATAAATGTATGGCCGTGATGTAGGCAAGGGACCTAAACCTCTAGCAATCATGCTAGTTACATTTTATTATTTTTTCGTTTAAATGTTCCACACATTTTAACAATTTTAGACCACACTTTGAATATAAATGTTGTATATAGGTGCATAAATGTATGTCCGTGACGTAGGCAAGGGGCCTAATTTACGCTGTTCCACTAAGAACTGTTGGAGGTAGGATTATCCTGAAGGGGAATATGATAAGACTCAATACAAGCTTTACAGTCACTGATACATAAATATATAGATAAATAAATGTCCTGGCATTGGTTGCCTTCTTTTGACTATTGTGTGCTCAAGGCAAGGAAATCCAACATGTGTGACCGACCTGCAGGACAAGAGTGCCTGAGACATCTGCTCTCCATAAGTGCAGCTGCTCTGTACCACTTCTTAGCCATCTCAAGCATTGTGATACTCCCACCCTGGTCAAAAACACGCAACAAGGCAGCTATGTCTATGTTGCATGGTGGTGATTCTGCTGTTTGTGGCAGACTACCCATCACTGTCATGCTCTAAGGGACCTTGCCTCTTGGACTGTCTTCACACTCACACAGACACTGAAGGCAGGCAGAAAAATCCATCCTATGTTAATCTGCCTGTTTAACTGATGGTTGTCACATCACCACTCTCCTTAGTCTCCAGTTCTTTCTTTGCTCTCACAATAGTTTTTCTTTCATGTGTATAAAAACAGAGGGTCAGGGATACATGGCAATGCATTTTTTGCACTCAGAATACATACACTAGTCATTTTGCTGCACAACAGCTATATACTAACCAACTTCATAATAATTACACTAATATTATATAGAACTGAAAGCCAAAATGACTGGCTTTGTCAATTGTTGTTGCATCTTACTATAATTATATATGTTAGGTTTGCAATAACGCTTTGAAGGAGCTCATAGAATAAAGAAGCCGCATAGATTACATCTAAAGCAGTCGCTAAAATGATGATGGCATATACTCTGCATACTTCAAACACAGAACAGCTGTTATACTTTAGTCATGTGTGTTCCTACATATTTACCTAGCCAAACCTTTGCTGAACCAAAGAACAACTCCTGTGATGTCTCTTGTTCTGCAGGACACACCCTGAATGTGCAAACAGAATCTGTGTGTACACTAGGTGAACCACCATCTGCCATCGCCCACTCAAAAAGTAAACTCAAGGCATCAGCAGACTATGTCAAATGATCCAAACAAAACAAAGTGAATACATGCTTGCTCATCTACAAAGACCTTGTTGATAAGCCATTCCACCTTAAAGTTCAGAGACGAAATGCTTAAATGTAATATTCATGATAAAAAATATTAAACTCTTAGTTTAAAGTACTCATACCCCAACATGGCGTGGGACGCAACATAGGCATTATTTTCCTCACCCTGAGAGTAACTAATACCCAGGGACGTATTATAGAAAGTAACCAGGGGGCACAACAGGCATGTGCGCTTGCTTTGTGCACGTCAGGGAACTTTAGTATCACAGAAGGGCCCGCAGACGCTAGTGCGGCCCCTTCTGTAACACAGATAGTGCTGGTGAACATGTAGCACGAGCGCTACCTTAAGTGCGCACTCCCTCATTTGAATGGGGGTGTGACCCCATGCAATTGAGGGAATCTCTCTACCTCTTCAACCGCGCCATATTGTGGACGCAGCCTCAGAGGCATAGAAGCAGTCAGGAAGCTTCCACAAAAAGGTGGCGTACTCTCAGTGTACCCCCTGATGGCAGCCCTCTGACGGGGTCCCCCCAGTCATCCCTTTGCTGGTGGGTGCAGTCACTCACTGAACCAGCCTACAAGGGAATCTCTAATCCCTCTTATTAAAAGGTTGTGGCCTGCACAGTGAAACATGGAGTGGCTTTGAAGCAGCCGCTCCGAATTTCACTTGAATGTGCTGCCCTCAGAGCAGCACGGGTTTGCGGCTGCCCTGAGGGCAGCACAGTCTTCATTATAGGGCCCACTTTTCCTGTTTGTGCACCTATTTAAAGGTGTGCCATGGCACAAACAAGAAAAGTGTGCCCTATCTGTAATAGGGCCCCGGGTAGGCAAAATACAGCCAATAGGGAGTTGGACCCTAAGGATCCACTAATAAATGAGGAATATTCAGGGAATCAGTAATTCTGAGACTGATTCCTCTGATAGTTCTTTACTTTCCACAGACTTTCACTCGGAGAATTTGGCTGTTTTCAGCACCTGAAATCAAAATTCTAATGAAATTAAAATACTACTGTTCCTGACCCTGTTAAGAGGTGAATCATCTTAAGGACCTTAAAGTGATCACCAATGGCAGAAGACAAAGGGAAACTTGTGACAAATTTCAATTTTAGAGTCATAAAGCATGTTTCCATTTGCTTTATTGCATGCAAAAGTTATTAATTAATCAGTAAATAATGCACAGCATTGCAATAACAACAACAATAATAATATAAAGAGTATGGCTTTGCACATGATAAGAGTGAACATATTTTTCAACTACCTGATTTTCTTTTCCAGTGCTTCTGCTGGGAAATTGGGCTGTCCATCAAGGTAAAAAATGCAGCGAAGTACCAATCTGTGCAAGACTGGCTAGAACATTATTAGGAATTCAATTTCCTCTGCATGGTTGGTGAATTCTCAAATTGGAGTGTGGCCGGGTCTTCACCAATGTGTAAACAGCTCCTCTATAAGTCACCTACTCAGATGAAAAAATGTGTGGTTCAGCCACAGAACTGTGACAAAGAGGGCTTAACAACATTGTTCCTTTAACTACAATGATTAAAGGTTTTCAAATGTTAGACACTGATAAGAGCTGTGGTTATTTAATGTGTATCTATATTATGTGTATTTGCAAAGGTTTAAAGATAAAAACACATAAGTAAATACACAGTTAATGAAATTTAAAGTTTGCACAGCCATAGTTTAACCCATGGGAAGCTTAAATATCTTAGTAGCAGAGATTATTACTCACCATAGTAAAGTCGCCATAAAAACACAAGAGAAGAAGAAGAGGAGAACACAGATGCAAAAAGACCCAGCGACACTGACATTGTCTGTCACAAAGTTAATCTGATAGTCAAAAGCCACCTCATACAAACCATGAATAATTAAACCTCCTTCTAAATCAAGGTGCTCTTATTAACAATGACAAGCTGTGTAAACTCCACTGTTCCCCCAACAATCACCTTCTCCAAGCAAAAATGCCCAGCAATCAAGCTATGGTTCAAGGCTAGGATTTGCAAAATATGGACAACACATCATTCCCCCTATCCACATCAAACCCAAATGGTCTGCCTTGACCACTCTCCTAGCTGATGATTTGGGGCTTTATTACAAGTATGGGGGTTCATGGACCGCCAGACTCACCGGGGCACAGTGGTGGCCGTGTTCCCACAGTCCCATTGCAACCAGGGATGTCAAGCCGCACTGGGACTACCGCAACCGTCAGGGATCAGAGAGCCCGGCCGGTGGCGAGGAATCAGAGATCCCTGGCGGTGGCATGGCAGTCTTGAGACAGCAATATGCTTGGTGGGGTGGCTTCGGCCACCAAACATGTTACAAGTATCCTCACCACCATGAAAATGTTGGTGGTGAGGAAACAAAGGGGGCCCCATCTTGCCCCTTGTGCCTCATGTCATGTGGACGCACACAGTGGGCACAACATGTGCCCCCATGTGCATGTACTCCAGTACCTGCTCGGGATGCACTACAGCCGTCCATGCCGTGCAGGTACTGCCTTTGATGTTTACATTGCAATGCTTTTTTCATAGGCATTGTCCTGGGAACACCAAAGAACCGCCCCCCAGACGGGAGAAAACTCCAAATCTGGTGGGCGGTTTGTATATGGGTTTGGTGGTGCGGGAGCGCAGCGGTCCTGCTCTCGCACCTCCAAACTCATCCTAGTCATGAAAGACACTGCATACAAAGCCTTCAACCCTTAATATGTGACGGAGATTTCAGGTGAAATGCTGCCACCCTATTGAACATTATCAATGTATCTGTCAGACTCTATACCTAACTCCGAAGGCATATTTGGGTTTGAAATGGATTTCACCTTTCATCCCAAGATATACCACACCTAAATCACAGTAGCCACATGATTAGAATATTCCTGGGGAGGATTGGGACAAAGAAACCAGAAGTGAGTCCAAATAGAAAAACACCAGAAGTTCTGCTGGATGAATTCAGATAAGCAAATACGTTGTGCTGTAATGACCCTAGGATATACTGAAAATATGATTGTGTGGTATAACACAAATCACAAGAGATGGGGACGGGGAGCAGAAAAAGAGGTCCAGTGCCCTAGGTTTAACAGGTATGTAATACACAAAGGGGGTGTCTGTTCCTAAAGGAATAGAGCCATGTGAGGGGATTGAATCCAGGAAGGATGTTAGGGTCAGGGGGAGCTTCCTTATTAGGAAGTGTTGCGCTCGCCCACCCGTGAAGGTGTCATGCTTCATCATTAGGTGTCTTTGCTCCGCATGGGGTTGGCGCTGCAATACTCCACAGGTCCCGTAAAAGGGGTCTTTGGCGGAGATCTTTTAAAGTAAAAACGTTGTAATGGTGAGTGCAAGTAGGTGGATCTGGTGAAACTGTCGGTAAAAAATAAAGTGGTGTTACCCAAAAAGGGAAAGCTACAAAATACCCAATACTATTCCCACGACTAATACGGATCCAATCCCAAGACTTACTATGAAGAGCCAGCTGCTAGTAACCAGTGCTGAGTCAGAAGGGTGGCTCACAAAAAATGAGGTGGATTTCCTGATAAATATGCAAGTCAGGGTCCCATATTTTTACACCCTTCTGAAGATCCACAATGCCACCACCCCTACACAAGGTAGCATCATTGTCTCTGGCATAGACTCACTTCTTGAACCATTGAGCAAATTCTGGGATCACTTCTTTAGACCCATAGTGATTAAGAC
The DNA here is from genome assembly GCF_964263255.1 of Lissotriton vulgaris. Lineage (NCBI taxonomy): Eukaryota > Metazoa > Chordata > Amphibia > Caudata > Salamandridae > Lissotriton > Lissotriton vulgaris. The sequence continues at coordinate 1,434,747,578 of NC_141689.1, read as the reverse complement.
CCCTACCTATGTGAAGGATGCAACAAAGGTATTGAACCTTATACAGAACTTTTCGGAGCCGGCAGACATTGTTCTCTTCGTCACCCTCGACATAGAAGCCATGTATACTAATATCTCACAAGATGCCATAATAGAAGTTCTGGAGACCATCATGACGACAGAGCCCTCCCTAGCCCTCAAGGAGAATTTCTTCAAACTTAAATACCATTTATATACCATCAGGTACAGGGCACTTCCATGGGCAGCACCTTCGCCCCGAGTCTGGATTGTCTTTACATGCCAGCTTTTGAAGGAAATTACATCCTCACTGATGACAACCCATACAAAGGAAATATACTAACCTGGTGAAGATACATAGACAGGCCCGGACTGGCCATAGCGGGCACCGGGCAATCCCCCGGTGCGCCGCAAGGGTGGGGGCCGGTTTTGAGTCCCTGGGGGCCGATTTTGTTGCAGGGCCATTTTTGCAGCATAGCTGCAAAATCGGCCCTGCAACAAAATCGGCCGAAAACCGGCCCTAGCAAAGCGCTCATTATCACCTCCAACCCCCCCCAAGTGGGGAGTGGGGGGGGGGGGCGGCCGAGCACTTTGCCAGGGCAGGTTTTGGTTCCCAGTCCGGCCCTGTACATAGATGACATACTGATACTCTGGCAAAGGGGTGCAACATCTGTATGGATTTCTGAGAGTGGATCAACACACTCAACCTTTTTCTGAAATTTACAAGTACCATGTCTGCACAATCCATACCTTTTTTGGATCAACTGATTTCAAGAGAAGGAGGCAGGAAACTCACCACCAACTACAGGATGCTGACGAATAGGAACAGCCTGTTACTTTATGATAGTCACCACCCAAAAGCCCTCTGTGATAACCTACTGGTAGGACAATTCCTGCACCTCTGCATCAACTGCAATGCCATGAAGGAGTATGAATCACAAGCCTCTACTTTGAGATCCAACTTGGTCACCCGTCACTATCCCCAGAAGTTTACTAACCAGGCATACAAAAAGAGCTCAAAATGACTATCTGGACACCCTTCTGGAGCCCAAGGTTAAACCACCCATGGACATGCTGACGTATGTTACCACCTATCATCTGATAAAATCCAGAAGATCATCAAGAAACATCGGTCCATTCTGAACAGAAGTATCTTGGAGGTGGGCAACCCACCCTTCTGCATAAAAACGCACAGACAACCTTAGAGACATGCTTGTCCATACACAACCAGCTCCCCCCAGGAACCCCCAAACTACCTTCATGTCCAGGGAAATGACCCCTGTCGGTCATGTACAGTATGCCCCTTACAAAAAGTATCAAAGAAATTGACATCTCCCTAACCCTCCCATGGCAATAGAGGCACCACACCGATTGCAATAGAATGATTGCATATACCTCATTACATGCCCTTGCAGACTAAATGTTCTCCCACTTCTTGAAACTGAATCACACTGCAGATAGTCTGAGATCGACTATAATTGAGGCCAAAAATGAATGGAACACAAATTCCCTTTTCTCCAGAGAGCAGCAGTGGGACTTTTGCCTTAAGACACACAGCCATAGGCTGAGCAATGATATCCCCTGGGCCGACTGCATCATTTAATGTGTATGTCACCAGTGATATCCAGCACATACATTCCCAGAGTATATACCTGTGGGACACCATCCAATGTGTACATCACCGATTATGTCAAGCATACGTCACCGACGGGATTAAGCATATATGTGCATCCCTAGAATATACTTCTGGAACCCCGCACACCCCTTTTGTCCTAGCATATATGCAATTATAATTATATCTTTCTATTTCACATCTCTATCCATCAGCGCTCTCGCAACCATCTCTATTTAGGCGCTACTTTAGTGCCTATACAGCAGGCTTTGCCACACTCTATTAACATTTCTCTGACACCTCCTGATAGAACTGTTATGGGTCTGATATCCATGCATAACTCCAGGAATATCAAGGCCACTCCTATTTACCCCCTACCTTTCCTGTCATTTCGAGATGGGCCTAAAAACCAAAAGCTTTATGGCTATCCACACTTGTAGTACTGTTTCCTGTCTAAGCTATCATGTTATGTGAAATTAATTCTCCTCCAACACTGGAGGTCACCACCGCAAGTTCCTTTGGTACAGCAAATACATAGACTCATGGGCAGCCACTCTTACCATTTAAAAATGGCCGCCACAGGATCAAGCGAGTATCCCAGATTTCCTACACCACGCCCCCGTGTTAAGCCCGGATTTCCACGTCACATGGTACGCAGTCTGCCGGCTCCATGTGCCATTTAACCAGCGCTGTTTCCAGTAGCCAGTCCTTCCAGGTGAGCCGCCGTGGGGGTAGGTGATTTTACTGATCGCTACAAGAGATAATTATGCATATGTTATGGTTTTTACTCACCTGCCCGATTCCCTTGTTTTAACTTTGATCCTCTTTTGTTACCCTATCCTGCAGACCTCATACAGTGAGCGTCTGCTCTTACCTAACGGGCTAAGGGCCAGATTCATGAAGTAACTGTTTTGTTATTTCCGATTTGCAAATCCTTCCGATTCGCAATTAGGAAATCGCAAAACGGCATTCATGAAAGTGTTGAACACTTTTTACGATTCGTAGGGAATTGCAAATGACCTACCTCATGAATTTTAATGAGGTAGGTTTCAATTTGCGACCCCCTAGGAATCGCAAAAAACACAAGGATGATGGCCTGCTGGGGTCGGCAGACAACCATGTTTGTTATTGCTTTAAATTAAAGCAATTTTTTTTAAAAAATGCAGCCCGTTTTCAAGAAAGGAAAACAGGGTGCGTTTTACCAAAACAAAATTGAAAAGTTTTCTTTTAATTTTTTAAGAGTAGGCAGTGGTCTGTGGGACCACTGCCTGCTCTTAAAAAATACTGAAACAAACATTCACAAAGGGGAAGGGGTCCCATTTGCGAATGGGCTACCTCCTACTTAAAGTAGGTGATACAATGCAAATGTTTTGCGACTGCATTCCGTTCAGAAAACATTCCTACATACTGAAGCGGTGTGGTATTAGGAAAGGACGCCCTAAACACGCCCCTTTCTAATAGCGAATCGCAAACCCCTTTTGCGATTCGGTAACAGGTTACCGAAGTGCAAAATAGGGTTTGCTGCATCTGAAAAGCATTTTTTTTCGTTTGAAAACTGGCCAATTCTGCAAATTGGCTGGTTTGCGAAGACAAAAATGCTTGATGCATGTGCCCCTATAACCTTTACCGGAGAGAGTAAGCAACATATCCCTCCTAAGTCATGGATGTGATATGATTTTATGTGTTTGTTGTGTAGGGTGTGTACTTGTGGTCCTCCTAATGATACAATACTTTTCTTTAAGCACGTGAACACATGTTACTCACACTTGATTTTTTGAATGAGTGATACCCAGCAATTAAATAATCTTCATACTGCACCTCTAGCACTTTTATAGGACGTGCCAATACTGTTTAGCCACTCCACATTATTTCTGGTGGCTGTATTCTTACCTCATTTTTTCTCCCCTCTTTTTCAGGTTGGATATATACTTGTTAGGTGACTGACCATCTACGCTTTTCCTTGCACCTAATTTACTACTCATACCCAGACTAGGACACAGGGGGGTAATTTATTGATACCCACTACCTGAGTTTCCCTCTCCTGAATCTGAGCAGGGATAGATTGCCCTTTTTACTTTTATTACACTATACTCAGTCCTGATGAAACACCATGGATCCCTCTTGGACCAATAGGGTGTGATACATGTTGACCCTATCCACTTCACCTGCACCTATGACTAAACTGTGTTTCCTCATTGTTGAGAAGTAGCAGTTTGGCTTCTGTTATTAACCTTACAAGATGGACCCAGGAATAACAATCTCCCTTTTTGGGTGTCACCGCAGTGTTTTTAACACACAATTTCACCAGCTCTACCTACTTGCACCCACCATTACTGCATTTTTACTTTAAAATATCTCTGCCAAAGAGCCATCTTGCGGGGCCCCCGGGGTATTGCAGCGCCAACCCCACAAGCAGCAAAAACGCCCAATGATGAAGCATGACACCTTCAAGATTATGTGAGGGCAACACTTGCTAATAAGGAAGCTCCCCCAAACTCTAACATCCTTCCTGGATTCAATCCACATACATGGCTGTGTGGTATAAAAAAAAATTTAATCACAAAAGGGAATGAGGAGCTAAATATTTATAGAGTTCGTATACTAGTGCTACTCCTTAACATAGGATTAGTAGTTATCATTGGTAGGAGTAGTTCCTCGTTGACCAGATGGTCACCAGGGGTGGTACAACATGGCTAATGTTTCTGTTGCGGGGAGCCCTGAAGCTCAGATCTAGGTGACTGTTAGGGTGTCATGCTTCATCATTGGGTGCTCCTCGTCGGGCCAGCGCTTCAATACCTGACTTGCCTGGGGGCTCTTTGTCGGAGATCTTTTGATCTTGGTAACACCATTAAGGTGAATGCATGAAGGAGGGCTATATGAAAAAGTGACAGAAATAATAGCCACGTGGTCCCACCCCGGGTGAACATCTGGCCAACGAGACACTACTCCTACCAATGATTGCTATTGTGTGGTATAACAAACGGAATATTTCTCTCTATGAGCCTTATTAGGATCGAGGATTTTCCGCATCCTCCGGGCCGGCGGAAGCCACCGCCGGCCAGGAGGATGCGGAAAATCCTCTGCGGACCCACCAAAGACCCACCGCCACATTAGGATGGCTGGTGGGTCATGGTTTCCGTCCGCAGCTTTTCTGCCGTGGTTGGCTTACAACCGCGGCGGAAAAGCTCTAATATGGTGACGGTGTCTCTCAGACACCGTCAGCCAGATTAGGATGGGCTCTGAAACATGCTTTTCCGCGGCGGCTTTTCCGCCGTGAAAAAGCATGTGTAACTTCACTGCGGGGGCCTGTTGCAGGCCCCCTAGGTCAAGGGGGGGTGGGGGGTGCACATGGGGGGTACCTATGGTACCCCCCTGCATTTGTATGCAGAAAGTGGCAGGCACCGCGCGGTGCCTGCCACTTTCTACATACAAATGCAATGCGTGCATTTTTAACATTGCTGCGGGTGCAGCTTGAAGCCGCACCCACCGCAATGTTAAAAATAGAGGATGTGACCGCCAGGGTGGCGGTCACATCCTAATTGTACAGGAGGGAACTCCACAGCCCATGCGGAGGTTTCCTCCTACTCTATGGTGGCGGACGGACTCAGGTCCGTCCGCCATCATAATGTGCCCCTATGATTGTATTATATCAGTAAACCACCTCTAGACAATTTCTTCAGTGACCATCAACTACATGTTTTCTGATGCACTCTAGGAGAGAAATGTCTACCTACAACAAAAGAATAATCACTATTTTATTATTCTTAAAAAGACGTTTTCCTAATAGCACTACATAAACACTTAACTATATGGCATTGAAATGGATATATGAATAAAGATTTGCATTCCAGTGATAATTTACCAGGTACCAAATTGTTAATATTCAACCAGAATATCGACTCCAAGATATCACCTGGGCATAATGTCACGGTCATATTATTTTGACTATACATTTGACCATGTGCTCTAGTAATTCTGCCCCGTCTGGCTCTATCCCATAATCCCAATGATGTTACCACATACAGTTGTGATAATTGTAATAGCATCTTTTTAACTAAGGCATCTTTGTGGATCCTATCAAGACCAGGCAAATCTTGCATCTTCTGAAAAAGCCCATGTTGACTCAAGATTTTTGGGGAAGATCATTGTGAAAACTGTTGCCTCCCAGTAGATCAAAACCAATGCCCTCCTGTAAAACTACCAGTCTGAATTGAGACTACAGTACAGTATAAAAATAACCACCAGACATGTACTCAAACAAACTCTTCTTATCTCTGACCCACATTTTCTTGTCCTTTTCAACCTCTCTACAGCCTTCGATACTGGTGATCACCAAGTTCTATTGAACAATCTCTAATCACAAATAGGCGTCTATGAAATCAGCGTGCACTTTTCACATCTTACCTGGTGGACAGACTACAGTAAGTTCAAGTTGGTTCTTCCAGACCCAAACCAACCCAATCTCCTATGGTGAAACTAAGGGTTACCAGTAACCTTCAAAGTCTACTAGAAACCACTGGGAGACCTCCTAGCCTTCATCTTCATAAATATGCAGATGAAACCCAGCTGCCCCTGAGAATCTCATTATGGCATGACATCAACCTATTAGAAGATTGTTTCACCACAATTTAGATTTAAGTTCTAATCCATCTTCAATTTCAATTCTAACAACAAGACGGAATTTATTTGTGTCAATAAATATTGTATGGTACTAGAATCACTCTCAAATATGGCCCTAAATGCTTTCACTCCATGGATTTTCCACTGTGTAAAGTTCCTGGGCTCCCTCATTGACACCAATCTGAGCCTCAATGCCCACATCTTGCACAAGTCTACCTTGCACCGCCTGCAGCACATTCAAAAATCATTATGACACACATTGGCTCCAGACCCAGTGAAATGTCCCCCATGTATAATCAATTCTTTGGCTGTTTTTAAGTTCTCCACATTAAGTCAGGACACCCCCTTAATTGTGTCCAATCGGGTACCTCACATATATTGCGCTGATATACGTTCAAATGAATTAAGAACTTATTATACATTGGGGAGTTGTACTACATTTAAAGACATTGTGTGTTACAATGTTTTTGTGTGCCCAGGCGGGCATCTGTGAAATATTTCTTGAGACGGTGATGCACCTACTTTAGTACATATTCTACCAAGAGCTGCATACTCAATCCTTTCAACTGTTGAAAATCTTGCTTGGGATATATCATTGTAGTTGTGCCCTCATTAATCTATTAACCTGTAATTACTGAGGAAGGTAGAAACAAATTAATGCATCTGTGATTTTTCTCAAAATGCAAAGTTCCAACTGGATAAATATGATATTCACTAATATGCATTGAATGTATTTATAACACAATCTGTATTTCAGTATTTGTAAGGCTTTATGGCAATCTCATCATACGGAGGGCTAATTGTGAGATCTCATTTAATTTATGTTTGGTATTATAAAAAAGAAACTTTCTGTAGTAAATGACTTTGAATATCTTAAATTAAGTTTGGTGATTTCTACATTGTACATTGTATATTCTTTCAACACATTTCACTTTCAGAAGTTCCTGGCTTGGAACAACATTGTAGTGGCAATGTCATGATTAATGTAATAGTTTGTTAGGGATCTTCTCCCACAAAGCGTCAATGTTCATACTTTTCGGCAGCACTTCATGTGTAAGCACTACATCTTTGCCTCACTATATTTACAGTACTTCTTCCAAACTCCCACACCTCATCCAACATATCCCATAGCTCATTTGACAACCAGCACCTTATATGAAGGGACGTGTAATGAGATTTCTAATTGATGACCTTTATAATGTGGTTTCAGTGGGGGAAAGTTCAGGAGGTGTACCTGGCAAGAATATTTTGAAAAATGTTTTGCCACATTGCACATTTATACTACAATTTTCAAATAAATTAGCTAAAAAATGCCTAGGTTTTATAGGTACATCCAAAGAGGAAATTGTGGACAATACAAATAATGTTATGGTGGATGTGACCTGTTCCTACACACCAGTAGGATTTCACGGATTCCTATTTTTCCTGAGTCCTATTTCCTTCCCTCACAGTCTCTTCTCAGTTAAATTTCCCTACCAAAAGAAAGGGTATGCATCACTCCTGCCCCAATATATTTTGGAGGCCGAACAGAGGTCCACAGATTGAGGGCAAAGACTCTGCTGAAAGAGAAGGTAGCACCTTTTTCTAGATTCAGCTTTTGACTCACTCCTGATTCCTATGCCTCTCCACCTTCCTCCAACTTATGTATCTGGTCCCCACATGCCATGGGAAAGAGAAGTTGTCTGGAAATCTATTTGTCTTTGGTTCCACGGCTCCATTTTCTTAGAGTTCCAGCCCCTTTTATATGTATACATAGTCACAGGGGAGGGGGCCAAGTTTCTCCACCTCCTCCTCTGATAGGCATCCTGTCTCAGTTTCCCTCCTCCTCATGTGGATGTATGTGGGAATGCTCTGCCTACTGAATATGCACCGTTTATTTTAGATGTATGTATCATTCAGAGGGATTTGATTGGTGCATTATCCACTCTTTCAGGGAGTAGATTCAGTCCCTGTCAGTTACACACCTGGGGCTTCTCGTTGGCTATGTTCCCATTCCAATAGAGCCAGTTTATTTTGCATAATGGAATTAGCTTAGCACCCACCTGCATAGTAAGTATGTCTGTCCCAAGGACAACATAACACCAAGAGCACATAATAAAAACAAAATATGGTCACAAGAATTCCCACAGAACTGGGCTCTCCCCATTGACTCGCACAAGCATTTCAACTATAATATGATTGCTGTGTGCTGGCTCACTTTAAACCAATGGCTAGTCACAGTGAATGACCCCTGGCTTTACACTTTCAAAAACAGAATCATATATATGATTGACTTAGTGAGGAAAACCAAGACCACATATAGTCCTAGCTTATTGTTTTTTAATCTGGTGTACAGGTTATCTTGTGGCTTAAAGATGGACAAACCAAGTTTTAATAGCCTAATTTGAGGTCAAATAAAAAAAAAATCAGATTTTTATAAAGCATTGATCTGGCTACATGGGCATTCTTCCCAAATCTAAAATTGAGTAGTAACATAGCAAAGGTGCAAGAATATGTGTAACATTTCTCAATCTTCAGTGTGTTTAAGGCCCTTCCAAAAAGCTAGCATTTTCAGGTTTCATTTTGAGGTCGAAACCTGCCAGACAGCACAGCTGTCGAGTTTCCAAAAACTTAATGGGGATATTAATAGATTACCCGAAAATCAACTCCATCGATTGCTTTTTATTGGTTTTTAGGTACAGCCTAGGCATCTCGCATGCGCTATCTCTTGACATGCTGTATCTACTCATTGTGCTTAGACCACAGCCATCACTTTCCATTCGTTCTTTCATGTGCCTTCGAAAATCTTTGCTTTTCTGTGGTTATTAGTATATATTTGTCCCTCATCTTGGGGTGTTGCTCCAACCCATGGCTACTGACCATCATTACTTGTGGGCTTTCACTTCTGGTTATGTATGTTCAATTCGGGGCACTTTTTTTTTTGTTTGCTGTGGTTCGTTGGGCTGTGCGAATAAAATATGCCCAGCTAGCAGCTGCAAGGCATTTCTGTATCTTATTTCTTGTCCCGTCTCATAGGTTCTTCTGTCCACCTCCACAGTGACACTCCATGAATCACTACTTGTATCAGTGACAGTCTTATTTTAATTTATAGTCGGTATACTTCATTAAGTGTTTTCAGTTTCTGAAAATAACCCTCACCCTCTAATCATAAGGACTCCCTGTCACATTATATTTATTTGCTATAATTGCCGGACCATCTCCATAATATTCTTCACCAACCTATATTCTTATTTACTCTGTAGAATGACGATGCAAGAAACCTATAAACAATTTCATTTGCACAGGTCATCAAAAGAGCTAGTATTCAAGCTAATGCTTGAATCGTTAATGGCATAACAACCTTAGACATGTTCATTCACATTGTTAAAAGCGGGGCTGCCATCTTTGATAGGGCACCATGGTACGGATAGGGGTCAGATTTTGCCTATTTTATCTTATCGTATCAGGAAGAAAAAGGAGTAATTGACCAAGAGTTGCACGGCTGTTCTTGTTTTTGAAAATTTTAGGGGCTATTTTCTAAGTGGTAGAATTTTCCCGGTAGTATAATGGCAGTCCGACTAGTTTGAAACTGAAACTTTTTTTTCCTTTGGGTCTGTTCAACCCAAAGGAAAACCTAATCTGTCCCTGCGCCGAGCAATTTTTGCAAACCCTTGCCAGGTTTACTTTCATTTGCAGGTTTTATAATCATCATGATAGGAGGTGGATGTTTCCCCTGTTGAGAGGCACCCTAATCTCTTGACACATCCTGGCTTTTCCGTATCTGTAGTCCCTCCCAAATCCCAAGGATTGTCTCGGAGTGGCCACCTTTCTTAAACGCTCATTATTGCTTAGGGGTTCTTTGATGTTCTATTTTGACTTATGGACCTGCAATCCATATTCACGTCCTCCTGCTTTGTTTTATTTTGCTTAAGGGTAAGTACTTTTAACATATGCATTTTAGATTTTTATGTTTTGATTGGATTTTATGATGAGCATGCTTTTATGGTTTATTACATAAATCGAACAAAGCTAGTGAATAGAACTGAATCTATATTATTATAAAGAACCACAAAACTATTTGATTGTACTAAACAGTTTGGAGTATTTTTTGTATTTTATAGTGATTGTTGCTACTATTTAAATAGTCTGCTAACATAACGATTAGTACCATAATGCTACCTGCTAAAAAATCTATAGGAGTATTAGGTTTCACTTAACTTTAAAAAACACATTATGAAGGGCTGGTGAATGATTCAGTTATAACTACCCATGTGAAGATGACGGCTGGGGGCTCTGGGAAAGAGTGTATTGGTCTGGCCCCCATGTGTCAGTTTCAGGGTTATCATGACACTCAGTAGCATGGCTGTGACAGGAGTCAGCTGGAGAATGTTCAGTGGTGTGTGCAGGCTGTTGCAAAACCTTGGGGACCCGGTGTTCATGGACAGGTGAGAAGTAGACATGAGGAGTGTGAATAAAAAACATACACTCTACTCATTACCAGACAAATACACCCCACATAAAACTTCTCTGTGCCACATAGCAACAATCCACAAAAATACACTTCACACAATGCCACATAATTCCAGTCAGAATAATTTACTCAGTGCCACACTGTTTCATGCCACACAACTCAACTCCACACATTTCCATTCCACATCACATAATTCGACGACAAACCACATAAATCAACTCAACAACACAATTACACAACATACCACAGACATCCAATCCACACTACAGAATTCCACATCTTGCCACAAAATTCAACAGCACACCACATAATTCCACTCAACTAAACACCACGCCACAACACAAAATACCAATACACATAATTAGACTCAATACCACATAATTCCTATCCGAATAATTCCGCTGTGCAACATGCAACATAATTTCACTACACAAACCTACCAAACTATTCCACACCACATAATTCCACCGCTAACAATTCTTATCCAACCCACATAATTCCACTCCACACCACATACATCCACTCCTGCCGCAGCACCACCTGCATATTACATAGCCCCTGACTGCTGCACCACCCCCAGGGAATGGTGGTTTCTTGGTGGAGCCAGCGGTCCAATTACATTCTGACCGCCCAACTCGTAATAGGGCGGCCCAATTGCTGGTGCGGCAGTGGATGGACCGCCACTGCTGCACAACTTCAGACTTGTAATTTGATCCTAATTCTTTGGAATTTACAGCAAAAAAAACCCCACATAATTCCACACCACACCACATACATCCACTCCTGCTGCGGCACCACCTGCATATTACATAGCCGCTGACGGCTGCACCACCCACAGGGAATGGTGGTTCCCTGGTGTAGCCGGTGGTCCAATTACAGTCTGACCGCCCAAGTCGTAAAAGGGCGGCCCAATTGCTGGTGCGGCGGTGGATGGACCGCCCCTGCTGCGCTAATCCAGACTCGTAATTTGGTCTTAAGTTTTGGAATTTACAGTAAAAAAAACACATAATTCCACTCCACATTACAAGTGAAGTGAAGGTGAAGGTGTCAATCCATATGACAACCTGTGTATTTCTGATGTCTTAGGTCAAACATTGCCTTTGTCCTCTCCTAGTTCATATATTCATGTCCTGAGTCTTGCTTCTATCAAGTGCAAGAGAAGAATTACACTTTCTCTCTAGTTTTCCATACACCTGCAGTGGTGGCTAAAGCTGGTGTCAATAGCCTGGTAGTTTCCTCTTCATTCAGGGCTTCCTCTGGGGGTGGCAATAAAAAACAGTGCAAAAGGTTGGGATGGAATTATGTTGAACCAGTCAATTCATGGCAGATAGACATACAAGGAGAGTTGACACTCTTCAAATTGGAGACAACCATCTGCAATTTTACAGGCATTTTTTCCTTTTCAAGTTTAGATAAGCAGGTGGCCATGAATGTATTTTATTTATTTATTTATTAGGAAGCTTATAGAGCGCACAGCTAGCCCCGAAGGGGGTGTCCCGGCGCTACAGAATACTTGTCAGTCAGAGGGGAATGACCGGAGCAGGTATGAGAGAAGGAAATTTAAGGGAGAGTGAACAGCCAGGTCTTAAGTTTACGACGGAACACTTGCTCTGAGTCGATAAACCTAAGGTCCAATGGAAGGCTGTTCCAATATTTGGCGGCAGCCACTCCAAACGTTCTGCCACCGCTCCTGGCGCGGCGAAATCTGGGTACCACCAGGAGACGTAGGCTGTTAGATCTTAATGTTCTGACAGAGCGGGATAGTTTAAGTCGTGTACTCAGGTAGGCAGGACCAGAGCCATTGATGGCATGAAAGGCCAGGATCAGGACTTTAAACTGAATACGTCTGGAGATGGGAAGCCAGTGCAGTTCTTTCCGATAAGCAGCAACAGAGTGGCGGAAGGGAATATTTCCAATTAATCTGGCGGCTGCATTTTGAACCACTTGTAACCTTTCAACAAGGTAGAGAGGGGCGCCTGCATAGAGACTATTGGCATAGTCTAAATGCGACGTGATCAGGGCATGGACAACAGTCTTATGAGAGTCCAAAGGGAGGAAAGGAAAAATCTTCCTGATCATGCGCAATTTGCCAAAGCAGGCGGATGTCACTTTGTTGATCTGGGCTTTACAGGACACAGTGTTATCAAAAAGGAAACCCAGATTGTGGGCAGACTGAACTGGAATAGGAGGCAGATTCAAAACAGCAGGCCACCAAAGGGTGGTGGGAGGGGCAGATTTTTGGTTAAAAAATAGGACCTCCGTTTTGTCAGCGTTTAGAACCAGATGGTTTGCAGCCATCCTAGAGCAAATATTGCCCAGGCAGTTGCGGAAGTTAGAGAAGTGGTGATCAGAGTGGTCTCTAAAATAAAACATAAGCTGCGTATCATCAGCGTAAGAGACCACCCTGACCTCCCACGACTCAACCACTCTGGCAAGAGGGCCTAAATAAACATTAAACAACAGAGGGCTCAAGGCCGAGCCTTGAGGCACACCGCACAGGAGAGGTTTATCTTCTGATACAAAGGGCCGCAGAAGAACTCTCTGTGTCCTCCCAGTAAGGAGCGAACTGATCCAGGTCAATACAGTGCCTCCGATACCCAGCTGCTGCAGACGATCCAGTAATATATCATGAGACACCGTATCGAAAGCGGCGGATAGGTCGAGGAGGACCAGCATTGCCTCCTCTCCCCTGTCCACACACTCTCGAATCGTCTCCGATACCTCTAGCAGAGCAGTTTCTGTGCTAAAGCCGGTTCTAAAGCCGGACTGGGAGTCATGCAGCAGCTGATTTATTTCTAGGTAGTGAGACAATTGCCTCTGAACTACCTTTTCCAGAATCTTTGCAGGTTTGGGAAGGAGAGATATTGGCCGGTAGTTGGAAAATTGTGAGGGATCCGCGTCCGTATTTTTTAGAATGGGGACCAGCATGGCCTGTTTCCACAATGTGGGGAACTGCCCTATGGTTAAAGAGGCGTTCCATATAGAGAGGAGAGGGTTGGTTAGGATCGGAGCAAGATTTCCCATCACTTAAGTGGGACTGGATCCAATGGTGACCCCGAGGTTACCTGACGGAGTAATTTGACAGCTATATCAGGCATAATTTCATCAAAGAAATTCAATGAACATTTCATAGTGCCAAGCTCAGTGGTCATAGGGGAGGATGAGATTGATTGAAATGAAGAGGATAGCTTAATGATTTTATCTTGAAAAAAATCAGAGAGTCCATTGCAAAGGGTCTGACTAGAAGAGCTCTGGGCCTTCAGAGCAGGAGGATTAACAAAATCCTTCACTATCTTGAAGAGGGTTTTGGTGGAATTCTCAGCTTTTTTAATTAACTGTGAGAAGTAACCTCTCATCGTGGACCGCTTTAGCTTTTGAAATTTGCTCAAAGCTGACTTATATAGTGATTTGGCCTCAGGATCATAGGACTGCCGCCATATACGTTCAAGTCGTTTGCATCGACTTTTTTCCTCCCGTAACTCGGGAGAAAACCAAGGAGCAGAGGGGCGGGATCTGGCAGAAGAAAAAGGGGCCAAAGGGGAAATGACATCCAGTGCAGTAGTAAGCGCTGAGTTATATCTAGTAACTTCCTCATTAAAATCTAAGGAGGGATTAAACTGGTAGGAGAAATGGGGATCTAAGGTGGCACAGGTTACATTAGGATTTTCAACTGTTCCTAATGGAACTTATGCATTTTACCCTATACCACAGCTATTTCAAAACTCAAGACCATTGGTACCAACAACTCACCGGGATGGCCATGGGCAATTCGGCCGCACCCGTGTATGCGAATTTGTTCATGCATTGGTATGAAACATTACACATTCTCAACAACACTAATTGGACCAACCACCTAAAGATGCTAATTCGTTACATCGATGACTACTTCATAATATGGTCAGACACAGAAGAGTCACTGAGAACGGAACTTACCAAATTCAACACCATGGACCAGAGGATCCAGCTAACCTGGGACATCTCAGAAACGTCGGTCAACTTTTTAGATGTGAAGGTTGCAGTAACACCTCACGGATTTATCACAGATCTTTTTGTAAAACCCACCGACAGAAACAATCTATTACCACATTCCAGTTTCCATGAACCCAACCTAATACGCAACCTACCATTTTCACAAATGGCGAGAGTTAAAAGAATTACTTCTGACACTACAACCCTTAAGCAAAGACTTACAGAGATGTCACAAAAATTCTCAAATAGAGGTTACCCCAAAGCCCTAATCGAAGAAACCACATCAAGAATCGACAAACAGGACCGATCCAAACTGTTAACACCAACCTCAAAAACCGAACAAACACGTACAGTAGTGGTGTCAAAATATTCCACGAGCAGTAAAAAATACAAACAGAGCATTATGAGACATTGGGCTATACTTAACCTGGAACCAGATTTCAGAAACTCATTTACCCAACCACCCATATTTGCATATACCAGGGCCAATAACTTGGGAGAGATCTTACAGAGGAAATCCAAAGAAAACACCATCTTTACTGGAACAAAACCTTGTTTAAATTGCGGTAACTGCAATAATATAATCAAAGGGAACACCATTAACCATCCTAGTCAAGGCCACGCCATCAAACTCAAAGTGAACGCAACCTGTGACACCTCCAATCTAATCTATGGAATCAAATGCCCTTGTGGCAAAATGTACATTGGGAAAACCGAACGACGCATCAAAGTCCGTCTCACGGAACATAAGTCTAATATTCGACTGAGAAACTCAAAGTCAGCACTATCAGCTCATTTTGTAGAGCAATCCCACAACGTGACCCAAATAAAGTTCATTGTTCTCGAGACTGTAACCAAACAAGAAGGCAGAGACAATAACAAATTCCTACTACGCAGGGAGAACTACTGGATTCAGAAATTATCAACTCAGAACCCTACAGGACTCAATGAAAGAATTGAATTTGCATGCTATTTGTAAAGTATTTTGCTCCTGATGTCGTATTGAGTGTTATTGTGTATGTTCCCGCATATCATTGACACACTCCCCACCACTTAGAACTTTATTTTTGACTATAACAGTTTCCGTGCACCCCCCTCTTTTGCCCCGTAAATGGCAGATTATTCATCTTTTTAAATGGCACAATGTATTTTTTTCCATTGGCACATTGTATTTTTCACCATTTAACTTTTTCTAATTTCGACCTGAACTTTTTTTATCGAATGGCCCTTCTTTGTTTACTTTTATCACGAAACGGCGCTTCCCCAGTCTGTTTACCCTTCTCATCACATGTGATTAATCACGTGTTAGCCGATCTTTGAACTTAACCAACGCGGGAAGCTTTCGCTTCCACCGGCGTTCTGCAGCAGACGACCGACCGGCCGAACAAACCACAACAGCATTTCATTTCAGGTTAGTGGCTGCAATCCCACACTTCTAAGACGTGAACATTACGGAGCACCGCACGCCCAGAGGCGCTGACGGTTCTTTGTCTATTTTTTTACAGATTGCGCGAAAATCGGAACAAACAGGCATGTAAGTGACGCTCCCCGTTTAACTATACAATGGGTTACTTCAGAACCCACACCCTTAAAAACCTGATAGTATAACGAGACCACTCGAGCACCGTCATCTTATATTAAGTGCTGTTATACCTGCATCACTTTTGATTTGTATTTACGTGAACACATCTTTCCGCACACATGTTATTCACCATGAACCACCTTTTTGTAATCATCCAGCTATGTTAAAATGTCGTGCATTTTGTACTGTATATACATGCATTCACACCTAGGTCCTAGATTAATTTATGTTATTACTATCATTTTTTTAGTGTCAATTCCCTGACGAAGGGCATATAAGCAAATGCCCGAAATGCATTGGACCCACAAAAATGACAGTGCCTGAACTCAAAAATGAAAAAAATGAATGCTATGATTTGCAAATGAAATCCAACATGATTTACTAAATTGAACCTCCACATTTTCGAACTCTGAACTAAGAATACAAAATAAAGAAAGCAACTTTATAACTATGTATGGAAGTTGTTTCCTTTCAATAGGGAAAGACAAACATTGATGAGTGCCAACCATGGGATGTAACTAGAGATCCTCTAGCCACACGTTCTTAATTATTTCAACCGGCGTCGTCGGACCCTCGACGTCTCCAGGTTGAGCACCACCAAAATCAATCAACTTTTGAAACTCTTAAGACTATCCTACCATTAAACTAAGCTGTGCATCTTCCACAACAAAACAGGTTACATTAGGCCATTTACGTCCATTCTCTCTGTTCAAGGAGGAGGGAAGAGGCAGGGAGGGAATGGTGATTTCAAAAGGGAGGAGAAAGTGATCAGACCAGGTAAGGGGCAGTGCAGGAAGCGAAATAATACCAGGGGGATTCGTGAATATGAGATCAAGGGTATGACCCACTGTATGTGTCGGGCCTTTAACCAATTGGTACAGGGTTAATCCTTGCAAGGTATCAATTAGGAGCGACGCCTGAGAGCAGGAAGGGTTGTCAACATGTAAGTTAAAATCTCTTAACACCGTAAAATAAGCATGTTTTAAGGAGAGATCAGCTATTGTTTGTAGCAAGCTAGTGAGTGAGGAAGAGGAGGCAGTAGGGGGATTATATACCAGGATACCAGCTAATATAATAGCAGCTGAGTCCAGGATTGTAAAGTACATAGCTTCAATAAGTCCTAGATTAGTGAGCTTCTTAGTAGTTAATTTGAGGTGTGATTTTAAAATCACTGCCAGGCCCCCTCCAGTTTTGTTATTTTCACGATTGATGCCTACCAATCGGTAGCCAGAAGAAGTGGCTAGATGAATATCAGGTCTGGAGGTATCTTTAAGCCATGTTTCAGTGAGAAATAGGATATCCCAATCCTGCGTATCAATAGATAGCCATATCTCATTGGCATGGCACGGTAGGGAGCGACAATTAACTAGGGCAGCCTTTAATGTAGGATAAGGCTGAGGCTTAGTGACCTTCACTGTAGGAGAGCGCTGATTCCGATAAGGAGCAATGGCGAACCTACACAAAGAACAGTTATAGGGGAGGGCCTCTAAGGTAGATGGACAGCAGCAGGCATCTGGAGAGCATACGCCTTGTCTGAAATGAAGGAGCTGTGTATTGGTCCAAGTGATTTTCGGGGTAAAAGAGGCAGGGGGACCGGCGCTGGGCGCGGGCCAGGCGCGGATGGGCGCAGACGGGCTTGCCTTAGGCGCGCCTTCGGTGCGCCATCGGCGCGCCTGCTGCGCCCGCCCGCTGCGCGGACGGGAAGACCCCTTCTTTATATCCATTCTTGGAGGAGGGTGGGAGGCGTCCAAAAGCTGGAGTGCTGCCCTGCCTCCCCCCAAGATGGGGGCTTAGCGTTTCACCAGCCGGCGTCAGCGCTGCAATCGGCTGCGCCGAGGGTGAGAGCCGAGTGCCTAAGCCCAGGACGAAGTAATCTCGTCAAGAACAGTCTAATGAGCCAAAGCGTTAATTTACACAATTAAAAAAGCTCCAATTAAAATATAGTACAAGTTTTTAAAAGTGATTGTAAATATCGCCAATAATTCGGTTAAAGTCGCTAAGAAAGGGGATAGTTGTAAGATACCCCCGGCTTCCGGCTCAGGGGAGAAACATATAGGGGATTACCAGATCCACAAGTCTCAATCTGTTAACAATTAAGGATGACTTTCGGTAGAAGGATATTTACTCTCCCAGTGATCTGTTCATATCAGGGACAGGACAATCTACAAATAGAAAGATTGAGCAGTATCATCTTAACCTCAAATATTCTAGTTTTTAGTCCCCCCCGTCTACATTCGTCCTCAGAGATATGCGACCTTCCTGGAGACGAGCACGAGCACGAGACGAGCACGAGCGCGGAAGCAGCGAGCAAGGTGCGGGGAGGCGAGGAGGTGAGGAGGGCGCCTCCGTGGTTCTGTGGTTGACCCCCGCTGTTCGGCCCCTAGCCTGTGGGTCTTAGTAGCGGCGGCATCACAGCCTGAGTGTAGCCGCGCTCAGCAATTCTACAGCCCCACAGTTCCTCGTCAGCGGTGAGCCGCGAGCACTATCACACATCATACAGTGCTCAGGAGTTTCTCCTCAGCCCCTTACCGGCGGCGGGAGCCGCGGGTCTCGAGCCTCCAACCGCCGCGAGTGTGGCGTTGCGCAGCGGCAGGAGCTGCGTGTGCCAACCTTACCGGCGAGTCAACAGCAGCAGGAGCCGCAATCCCCAAGCTCCGAGTCCACAGCGGCTGAAACAGCAAGCAGCGGGGAGCCGCGCAGAGCAGCCGCGCAGAGCAGTGTGGCGGTGGGAGAGCTCAATAACCTCGAACCACCATACTAACCTACAGTAGGAGTCAAGGGCCTCGCAGCAGCGGCGGCTGCAATCACTATCAGTACAGCGAAAGGAGCCAAGCGAGAGAGCCCTTAAAGGCAAGAAGGAAGCAGTAAGCGGCCCTCGCGAGTGGTGGCAGGCTGTGTGAGAAACCCTACAGTGTTTACACTCGCAAAATCACCTGCAACCTGTAACAAGCAGCAATAACAAGTCAACAGTCCTTAACCCCTAATTCCGGACCCCAATACCCCAATACCCAAGACCTCAAGAACTAGCACAGTGTACAGTCCACCATGAGATCGGGGAAAATTAGGGGGGCACCAGGCGACCAGCAATTTGAGGAAATATACATTTTATGGTCAAGTTGTGTTCCCTAGCGCGTACCCCACCGACTCCATGTACCAGCTTAAAGTGCATGTAACTTCCCTCCTGTGCCAGCTATGAAGACGCAAATACATTTGCGTCCAACGTTAACTTGTCCTCTTTCAGATCCACCCTGAATGGATTAAATAGCCCGTTCCTAAGTATGCTATGCCAACGTCTTTTTGTAGTGTACCTTACATGTTTTTCTGCTCTGGCAAGGTAGGCCCTGAATTTCTGCCATCGAGCCTATTTTCTGGCTTCTGACTCTGACAGCCTCAGCCCAGGCTGCCTCTGTACCCGTGAACTCTGACTTACTTCCAGCGCGGCCCACCGCGCTCAGCTCGGCCTGCTGCCTGCCAAGACTGACTATAACCTTCGAGCTATCTGTTCCGCTCCTCGAAAATGCATTCCTGCCTACAAGCTTCAGTAAACATTCCCCTCAGCTACGGGGCCAAAGGGCCGACCTGTCTCGGTGCAAGTAATTCATAGCCTCTGTTACCATGCTCCCATGGAAGGCCCATGCCCCCACGCTTCTCATGCAGACACTTAGGCGCTTGAACACGCACTCACAGTCAGTATAGAATAGCTTCTGCCCCAGAGACCTTTCCGTCCAGATAATATGGTTCCTAAACATCAGATATCAGATATGATAGAAGTACAAGTTGATCTGACATGCCAGACTTCTGTCTCTTTCCGTCAGTGTAAATGTCAAGTCCCCTGCACCCCTCTAGTTTCACATCTATCACACGTCATGCAGCTGCGCGCGCATCCAAGCTTCCGATTTCTGCTGACATTGCAACATTTCTGTTTGGTGCCACCCCCTTGTGACACCTACCTGTGACGTTTCTAGCACACACCTCCAGTTCACGCCTAGTCCACGCCTTCTGATTACGTACTAGTAACACGTGCATACTGTTATCTTGTCTTCTCTCAGCTGTTACGCCTACTATACTGTTTTCTATGACATGAATTAAGTATATAAGCTATGTACTGTCAATAAAATGTAGCGCTCTATCCCTTCTTCCACCCCTGCGGTGGGAAGAACATGATATTATGGTCCTGACCATTCCTTTTTGAGGAATAAAACCCCTAAGAACTCTAACACCACGGACTCTGGTTCTTTCTTTCCGATTTGAGTTATTATTGATTAAGTACTTACCTGCATAGAAATTTCGACGGTAAATTATATATTTACATCATTTTGGCGCCCGAATAGGGACCCCTCCCCCACCTCACGCGCCGGTTGGTGCGTTGCAAGCTCTGTCCCCTGCCATCAGTTAGAAGGAAACTACGCGTACCGGCAGGATTTCCTGCATCTCCCTCTGGCCCACGGAGGTGACGAAGACTGCGATCAGTACCCAGACGAGGCGGTGAGGAGTGCGGAGGATCCCGACCAGAGCCTAGCCGAAAGAAGCAAGGTCCGAGGTGTCAAGAGGCCCACCAGTTTTCCGAAGTTTTCCGAAGTTTTCCGAAGTCGAGCCGAGTCGAGTCCAGTCCAGTCGAGTTTTCCGAGGCCTTCTGTTTCCGTGCTTCCCGGTGAGTACCATTGCTGGGACGTATCAAGACGGGTTTGGGTACACAAGTCCGGTCTGCACTGTTTTTAGACAGTGTATCTGTACTGTTTAGCAGTACATCCAGTATAGGGGGTAGTCGTATATGTTTCAAAAATGTCTTTTCGTGTGATTAATGTCGTGGTATGAATGTGACCGTTTTTTTATGTGCATTATTGTGTTTCTTGTATAAACTAGCTGTATCCAGTATTAAGTAGTTAGGATTGAGCATTCAGTACCAAGTAAACAAGATGCCGTTTTTCGACAAATTAAAGCAGATAGGAACTAGGAAAGGGATACTAGAGGAAGCAATTCCTATCCCCCCTAGGGACACTCCAGGAAACTTCATGTACCACAAGCATGGCATAGATGCCATATTATTTCTAGAGTTATGGGCCGACTATACTAAACACCTAGACGAAAGACACAGATGGCCTGTTAACGGAACATGGGATGCTGAGTGCATCATGAAGGTGGAGGAAGTACTATGGAAAAAGAAAGCTAGACAGTCTCAGAAAGACGCCATAGAGTTTTGGCGTAAGGAATCGCATAAGCGTGCCGAAAAAGCACTACGTAGAGAAGACAGACTTAAAGAATCAGAAAAGGCCCAAGAAAATGAGTTAGTTACCGAGGGGATTCGAGTAAAAACAGAACAGGTAGACCGCGCACGAAATAACCTCGTGAACGGTATGTATCTCGCGGCTGAGGGTTCGCCTGAGGCCATTTCTGAAATACCGAAAAACCTACCGACACCATTAGTTCCAACTAAAATAATGCATAAGACTATTAAAGACATATTCCTGAATTCCTATCTAGAGGATGTAGCACCCGCTTACACCAATCTGCCTGTCCGCGCCCTGCCCAACAACAGGGACGGGGGTGGTAACCCGCCCCGAGATCAAATTCCGCCAGTACCACAACAGAAACCACCTGTTCCACCACCTCCACCACTTCCCGTACTTAAAGTTGATCTACCGAAACCACTTCTACCTGATCCTACTAAAAGACAAGTTCAAGTTCAGATACAGACTCCGCCGAGAAATGATGCCCAAGCCTCCGCCTCAGGGGGTGCGGAAGGGGGTCTACACACCCCGCCATTGACGCACAGGTTACAGCTCAGGGACTTTCGGAGTCCTTTTACGTTCAAATCACCCCGCCTTGACGCATTAAAAGAAAACCTTTCAGTTTGCAGATATGATCCAGTACCCGGAAAAGACGATCTAATGATATTGGCATCACTACGGTTAAGATCTGCTACTGATATCTTGCTGTGCTATGCAGGAATGAAGGACCGTCTAGATAGAATATATGAGTTTGTTCAGACAGGGAAAGACCCTGACAGTATTCAGGAGGCCATGGAGAAACAGAAAGTTGACGTTCAAGCACAGATACTACGTTTTTTCATAAATTGCCTAATAAGAGAACGAGACAGGCCTGGAACAGAGCAGAGTGAATTGGATGCACTAAACAAGTGGGGTCAAAATATATCTGAAGGAAAACACGATAGAGGAAATTGCATAGCCAGTATGTATAAGAAAATTAGAAAAACAGTGATAGAAATACACCAAAAAGAGAAAGAAAAAGCTTCCTCCGAGGAGGAAGAAGAGCTTGAAGAACCAGACAAGACTACAGACACTATAGCGTATGTAGGTAAGGGAACTTACCTTAGGAAAGGTATCCGTCCAGAAAGCAAGAGAGTTTTTCTCTCTGCCTTAACAAACCCGAATTCTGCGGAACATCAGTTCCAGGAGACTGATAAAAGACTCCGAGACCGAGTGGGGTACCACATACTCAATTCGATGGATGAACAAGAACTAGCCCGGTCAGCCATATTATGGGCTGAAAATCCGGATATGTATAATGATGATACATTAGCGCAGACATTTCTGAACCTCTCCCCAGATGAACAGAAACTAGCAGGTGTATACATGATTCAGCACCTCCTCACGAAATACAGAAACCAACATTCCGATCCAGGACCCTTACACGAAACATTAGAAGCACTACTCATGGATAGATGGAGAGGTTTAAGCACCAAGTTAATACAAATAATTCTAGAACAACGACATAGATATAACACTTTCATAAGCTCTGAATATGTTCCTGCTCCGCCCCCAGAAAGGAAAACGTATCACCTGCAATGCGTGAGTGGCATTGAAAGTCAGAACCCCTTACGAGAAGTACACCCAGTTATGGGTGAGGATCATATCTTGAAACGTGTATATGTACACACGCCACTGACCAAGTTAGAACTGTTAGAAATGAAGAAACTAGTCCCGAGCCATGATAAAGATCCTGCAGGTTTTTTACAGAGAGCTTAAAGACATGTTACTGATGGGGGATTACACATATGATGATATCATGAAAATGTTAAAGGTACTGCTGCCCACGGGCATCTACGAGAAACTAAAGGAAAAGGAATGGGAGGTGGGAGAGAAAAAGATTGTATGGGCAGAAATAGAAGACGAAGAGAATAAACGTGTCCCAGGGGTAGGCCTTGGGGACAAAACTAAAGCATTACCAGGTTTAATAGTACAGGTTCTGCCGAGATTATTGGCAACTAGAAAAGAAGACTGGGATGCAATCTCAGCATGTAAACAGAAACCCGACGAAGATACTAGCGACTTTTATTCAAGATTCGAGAAATGTTTTATTATTAATAGTGGTCTTAAACCAAGTAGCGAGTCCTACCCGCATCTTTTTGTATCAAATTTAGTTGAGAATTCCCTGTTAGCAGTCAAAAATCGTGTATACAAGGTTGAGAGTACATGGCAAGCAAATACGCCATCCCAGATGTTACAAATGTTACAATACCATCAGAATAGAATTAGAGAAGAACAGGATCAAGAACAGAAACGTATGAAAGACACGAAAATGAAAATGTTGGTAGCCCAGTCGGTTCATACCGACGGAAACCGAAAGGGTACAAACCAGACAGGTCACGTTGCAGGTCCCGTTAAAGGGACGTGCAATTATTGCAAGCAGCCAGGTCACTACGTACATGAATGTCCAGTTCTGAAACATAACATAGCAACAGGTAAAACTAAAGAGAGACCGCATCCACCTAGACAAGATCAGGTTCAGCAACAGACTTCACAGAATGTACAACCCATGCAGAACACACAGCATGCTTCATCGCATACAGCCCAGACAGTAGCGGTACCACAGCCCACTGCCGCGACTCAACAGGTTTCTCAACAGATGTATCAGTATGCCCAATCTGCTTACCCTGAGTATCAACGATACACATGAAACAGCCTAGAGAGGGAATTTGGCTTGCCTCTTATTGAAATTCCTGTAGATCAAGAAGGTCCTTATGTACACAGTCAAGTATTGGGAAAAGACAGAAAGTTTTTAATTGACACAGGGGCAAGCCGCACCACAATCAGCCATAATGAAGTCCCAGGGGCACCCCTCTCAGGCTCACAGAATGTTTCCCTTGGTTTTTCAGGACAGCCCATTGTAAACGAAGTATCGGAACCAGTACCCTTGGCTGTGGGTCCATTATCACGAGTTACAGACTTGTTACTTAAGAATTCATGCCCAGAAAATCTGTTAGGAATTAAAACATTGAAGGCTCTAGGAGCTATAATCTGCTGTTCCCCGGAGGGAGTTAGACTCTTTCTACGGGATTTCAAGGGTCATTATGTGCTGCGAGAATTCGATGTCAGATTGAGAAATGTACCAGATCACCTGTGGGCAAAAGGCCCAACTGATGTAGGTTGTATGCATATCACACCATACCGTGTTACACTCAAGACAGGAGTTGTACTACCACGAATCAGACAATACAAGTTACCACCCGATGCTGTAGTGGCTTTACTGGAAATCATTGAAGAGCTTATAGCACAAGGAGTGGTCGTAGAGACTGACTCCAATATCTGTAATTCACCTATCATTCCAATTCTTAAACGTACCGACCCCAATGCACCGCCAGTATATCGGCTGGTGATTGATCTTCGAGAACTGAACAAATGTATTGTACCACAGTACCCTGTGGTCCCCGATATCTCTTCCCTATTGACTGCCATTGATTCAGAAGCAACGTTCTTTACTGTAATTGATCTCAAGAACGCTTTCTTCAGTGTACCTATTGATCCAGAGAGCCAATATCTCTTCGGATTCAGTTTAAATGGACGAAGCTTCAAATTTTCCCGCGCACCTCAAGGATTCACAGAAAGCCCCAGCATCTATAGTCAAGCACTGAAAAGACAACTAGATTGTATTCAAATGCCAGTTAACACCGCTTTACTGCAATACGTCGATGATCTGCTGATCACCGCACGAAGTGAGCCCGAATGTGAACAAGCATCACTGACAGTTCTACATTTTCTGGCAGACAAGGGACACAAGGTGTCTCCTTCGAAGCTACAATTCTGTGTTCAGCAAGTTGTGTACTTGGGTCACTTGCTGTCCAAAGTGGGGAGACAGCTCACTCCCGATCGCATTCAGTTAATTGTAAATATGCCACAACCCCAGACACAAAAGGAAGTGCGGGCCTTCATAGGCCTCACCTCGTACTGCAGACAATGGATTCCTCAATATGCATTTCTAGCTA
Source organism: Lissotriton vulgaris (assembly GCF_964263255.1). Taxonomy (NCBI): domain Eukaryota; kingdom Metazoa; phylum Chordata; class Amphibia; order Caudata; family Salamandridae; genus Lissotriton; species Lissotriton vulgaris. The sequence goes on along the minus strand of NC_141689.1, from coordinate 1,434,722,125 downwards.
AACCACTCATCCAGTTAACGACGCAGGAGGCAGCAACTTCGACTGCCCTCCCTTGGACTCAGGAACATACACAAGCCTTTGAGGAATTAAAGAAAGCATTATGCCAAGCACCAGTTTTAGCGACACCATGTTACAGCAAACCGTTTACACTTTTTGTTACAGAACGTGATGGTACAGCATTGTCTGTCCTCACTCAAGACCAAGCAGGTTCACATAAGCCTTGCGCTTATTTTTCTAGTACATTGGACTCAGTAGCCCAGGCACTCCCGGCGTGCTTAAAGTCAGTAGCAGCAACAGCGTTAGCAATAAGACAGAGCGATTCAATTGTCTTAGGACATCAGTTAACAGTACAAGTTCCACACTCTGTAGAGGTTCTTTTAAACAGAACTCAGACTCAACACTTGACTATAGCACGACTGACAGGTTATGAATTAACGCTATTCCAGCCACACATAGAGATCAGACGCTGCAGCATTCTGAACCCCGCAACACTGTTACCTACAATTATGACAGATCCAGCCCCGCATGATTGCATAGAGATCATTAATGCAGTAACAAAGCCCCGACGAGACTTAACAGATGTTCCATTGACAAATCCAGACCTGACACTTTATGTGGATGGTTCATGTATGAGAACAAGTACAGGAGAATTAGTGGCCGCATATGCCGTGACCACTGAAACCGAAGTTAAAGAAACACATCGTATCGACACATTGTCCGCTCAAGCGGCAGAGCTTATTGCTCTGACCCGAGCCTGTATTCTAGCCAAGAACAGAAATGTCAACATATACACTGATTCCCGTTATGCGTTCGGAGTGGTACACGACTTCGGTATGTTATGGCAAGAACGAGGTTTTCTGACCTCTCACGGTGCCAAGATCCAACATGGTCCCCTCATTCAAGCACTGTTAGAAGCAATACATCTGCCTTCAGGAATAGCCGTCATGAAGTGTAAAGCACATACTAAAGTCACAGATTCTGTTTCCCAGGGTAACGACCTGGCAGACCAGACAGCAAAACATACAGCATTGACTCACACTCAGACAACTGACATGACAAAGACAACCAGACCGACCCATTGTATGACAGTCAGAGATCCCACACTAGATGTTATCGATATTCAGACACATGCTACCCCGGAAGAAATAAAGAAATGGATTGAACTAGGAGGGATCCAGACAGATCAAGGTTGGATGACGAAGGGAAAATCTACATGGTTTCTCCCTGATTCCATGGTTCAAGTCATGATTAATACAGCACATAGTCCAGCACATCTAGGAGAAAAAGCGATGCTAGACAGTTTACAAAATCTTTGGAACAATAAACACTTACGAGCAGCAGCAAAACAGAAAGTGCGTACTTGCATGATCTGTTGTCAGTTCAATCCAGGTAAAAGCGTCCCTGTAGAGCAAGGTGGATTTCATCCTCCCGATCACCCTTTTGAAGTCCTCCAGATGGATTATATCCAGATGGACTGTTGTCGAGGATTTAAATATGTTCTCGTAGTTGTTTGTGCTCTGTCCCGTTGGACCGAAGCATACCCAGTCCCAGATTACACTGCTCCGACCACTGCCAGGCAGTTGGTTCGTGAATTCTTCCCACGGTACGGCTTGCCTCGTGTCGTCTACTCAGATAACGGTCAGCCATTCTCATCCGAATTAATGAAAGAAGTTTCTTTATTGCTAGGATACCAGTGGAAATTCCATTGTGTCCAACATCCCGAAGCCGCAGGCCTTGTAGAAAGGCATAATCAGACATTAAAGACACGACTTGCTAAAATATGTAAAGAGAAAGGGGTCGACTGGATAGTCGCCCTGCCAGTGGCACTATTCTATATGAGGATGGTTGCCCATTCGAGATCAGGACTATCCCCGTACGAAGTGGTCTTTGGGAGACCACCGAATATGTGGGGGACGCCCATTCCAAAGAGAATTACTGATGTTGATTGCAATATGTTGACAGATTACCTTGCCTCCTTGATGTCTGCACTCCAATCATGTCGTTCACAGGTTGCCGCAGCCTTCCCTGACAACACTGATGTAAAGCCACATGATGTCCGTCCAGGGGATCTGATCCTGATAAGGAACTTCGACCGGAAAAGTCCGTTGGAGCCCCGCTGGAAATCGCCGAAGACCGTTCTACTTACCACGAGGACAGCAGTGAAGGTTGAGGGCAGGAAGGGGTGGGTCCACATGAGCCATGTTAAGCTGTGTAATGAACTGAAATCCGACCCAGGCTCATCCACCCCTTCCAAAGACTGTATCGAGCCCAGTGACTTTAAACCTTCCGAACAAGAGAAAACTCCCCAAGAGGAGTACAGACTTAAACTCCGATCTAGCAAGTCAGACAGTTTAATTGTTTAAGTCCTCCCCTAGGTGAATCGGTTAAATAGTTTCTGACATGTATCCCCTAGATCGAGATAGAGAGAGAGAGAGAGAATACAAGAAACGTACATACTGTAAATCGCTACGTAGTCACTGTATAGTGACATTGTTAATAATGTTTTTTCTAAGTCTTCTGATCATAGTTGCCAGTATACTTCTCCCTATCTACTACCCTATTTTCAAGCGTGAACAATCTGCTTACAATGTCTCTGCTGAACACACTTTTAGCGAGTTACCTCCACACGAACTCTCCTACAGACTTGCGCTGCGCAACAACACGTTCATTAGTATGTTACACCATTCCCATCAAACTAACAATGCTACAGACTGCTGGATATGTGGCCGACTCCCTCCCTACCAGAATTACAAGGGAGCTCTGCCCCTCTTTCCGTACCCGTTCACTCACAATGGTTCCTGTGGTGCATGGTTTAAAATAATTAATTCCTTAGATCCTGATATTGTTGTTTTCGACGGGGGCTGGGTTTGGGGAAACCTGAACTTGGTCCTGCTCGATGTCTGTTACCCTGACAAGGAGGGACTCCCCACTAGAATAGGAACTGATCTAGAAAATGAAGTGTATGGATTAGGTAATTATACAATTAGCCTTATGATTCTTACTGTTGAATCCGAAGCCGCACCTGTTATACCCACTATGTCAGTATTACCCGTCACGGGTGAATTATGTGTCAGGAAGAAAGGTTCAGTAAACTTAGGCCATAGTAAATGCACTACTGTGGTCGAATTCAGTGATCATGGAAAATCGTCCTTTAAAGCTATCAGTCATTCCTATTTTGTTTGTGGTCATACCGCATACATACGCCTACCTCCAGATTGGGATGGTACCTGTTACATTGCATTCCTTCTGCCACCTGTTTTCCTAGCTCCTCCTGATTACCACAGAAATACAAATCTAGTAAAGAATAGACCCAGAAGAGATATCCCACTTGTCGACTACACAGAAACGGCATGGGAACAGTACACCGATTTTAATAAAGGATTCTTTTTCTTTTTAGGACCTGTTCAAAATAGTAAATTAATACGCAGATTAACTAGAACACTTGAAGCAGTAGTGAATGAAACTGCCTCCGCCCTAGGTAACTTAACAGAAGAGCAGTCCGCCATGCGGGTTGTTGTCCTTCAGAATCGTCTCGTTATTGACGTCATCTTGGCAGATAGAGGTGGAGCTTGTAAGGTCATCGGGTCAAGTTGCTGTGTTTTCATTCCACAAAACGCACCATCTGTATATCAAGCTATTACACGTCTCCATAAAATTGCAAATCAGATACATCAGAATCCAGGCACCTGGACTTGGTCCGGTTGGTTCTGGACAACGTTAACCGCTTGGGGATGGAAGATCCTATCCTTCCTAGGCATTGGCCTAGTCCTAGTATTCAGTTGCTGCCTGTGCCTGCAGTGCGGGCCAGCGATTTGTGGACTGTGTGCCACATCTTGTATTGAACATTCCAGTTTCCTTTCAAAACGCAAAAGACAGAAAGAAGAGCAAATGATGTTACAAGAACAAACTGATCGATTCATGCGGATCGATATATCATGAAGGGTCCGTAGGGAACAAGGAGGGAATGAGGAAATATAAATTTTATGGTCAAGTTGTGTTCCCTAGCGCGTACCCCACCGACTCAATGTACCAGCTTAAAGTGCATGTAACTTCCCTCCTGTGCCAGCTATGAAGACGCAAATACATTTGCGTCCAACGTTAACTTGTCCTCTTTCAGATCCACCCTGAATGGATTAAATAGCCCGTTCCTAAGTATGCTATGCCAACGTCTTTTTGTAGTGTACCTTACATGTTTTTCTGCTCTGGCAAGGTAGGCCCTGAATTTCTGCCATCGAGCCTATTTTCTGGCTTCTGACTCTGACAGCCTCAGCCCAGGCTGCCTCTGTACCCGTGAACTCTGACTTACTTCCAGCGCGGCCCACCGCGCTCAGCTCGGCCTGCTGCCTGCCAAGACTGACTATAACCTTCGAGCTATCTGTTCCGCTCCTCGAAAATGCATTCCTGCCTACTAGCTTCAGTAAACATTCCCCTCAGCTACGGGGCCAAAGGGCCGACCTGTCTCGGTGCAAGTAATTCATAGCCTCTGTTACCATGCTCCCATGGAAGGCCCATGCCCCCACGCTTCTCATGCAGACACTTAGGTGCTTGAACACGCACTCACAGTCAGTATAGAATAGCTTCTGCCCCAGAGACCTTTCCGTCCAGATAATATGGTTCCTAAACATCAGATATCAGATATGATAGAAGTACAAGTTGATCTGACATGCCAGACTTCTGTCTCTTTCCGTCAGTGTAAATGTCAAGTCCCCTGCACCCCTCTAGTTTCACATCTATCACACGTCATGCAGCTGCGCGCGCATCCAAGCTTCCGATTTCTGCTGACATTGCAACATTTCTGTTTGGTGCCACCCCCTTGTGACACCTACCTGCGACGTTTCTAGCACACACCTCCAGTTCACGCCTAGTCCACGCCTTCTGATTACGTACTAGTAACACGTGCATACTGTTATCTTGTCTTCTCTCAGCTGTTACGCCTACTATACTGTTTTCTATGACATGAATTAAGTATATAAGCTATGTACTGTCAATAAAATGTAGCGCTCTATCCCTTCTTCCACCCCTGCGGTGGGAAGAACATGATATTATGGTCCTGACCATTCCTTTTTGAGGAATAAAACCCCTAAGAACTCTAACACCACGGACTCTGGTTCTTTCTTTCCGATTTGAGTTATTATTGATTAAGTACTTACCTGCATAGAAATTTTGACGGTAAATTATATATTTACATCAAATTAAAGCCAGAAAAAGAGGGAATGGAGGGAAAGAAGTTAACAGAGGACCCAACAGAGCCAACAGAGCCAACAGAGGCCCAAACAGAGGACAAATCAGAATCGGAAAAGCCCAGAAAGCTGAAAGACAGGAAGCAGGAACAGTGTTTGGTTTTTGACCCCAAACATGAAAATGGCTCGGGGGGAAAAATAGAAAAGGACAACACCCAACCACTTAATCACACCCCCATCAGGGCAACCAGCTCCCCCATCAAAGCCAGCAATAAAAGCAGCAAACGGGCTCTCATCACGGACTTCCTAAAAGTATGTCGCAGCCTATCCCCAGGGAAGCAAAAAACGCACAAGGCAGTCAAGGAAGCAAAGGAGGCAAGAGAAGCTGAAAAGTCCAAACATAAGGGGGACTGTGTCAGGGTCTGACAGAGGTGCCTGCCTAGGAGTTAGAACTACATCTACCAGAATGCCTTGCATGGAATGGGTTGTCTTCAGAGAGCATAAAGTCCTAGGGAAGCCTGCAATTGGTGCTCGTTATTTGTCCTATTGAATGCTGTTGTTTGCGGACGCCCTGTCCCCGCGGATCTGCTGGGAAGGCGTGGTTCGTTTTGCTCTGCGGCTGTGGAGCAAGTTTGAGTTGAGACGAGTGAAGACTGAGACGCTCGTCATCGTTTTGGCGTTTGTTACCCGCGAGGCGCGTGAGACGCCGGATTGCCCCCTCGGCGCTCTTGCGGTGATCTTGACAAGAGAGAAGTGAGTGAATTAGGAGACGCAGGATTGCCCCCTTCGGTTCACTCGCATAAACGGTATAGAACTGTGTTACAGACACCGGCTGGTGCTTTGTTTCTTCATAGGCGCGTGAGACGCAGGATTGCCCCCTCAGCGCCTTCGTGTTGTTCTTTCTATAACTCTTTAGGTGTGTAGGTGAAGACGCTTGGATTTCCCCCTTCACCGCACACAGAGATTGTGTTTAGTACATAGAGTCAATTAACGAAGTACAGGAGACGCTGGGATTGCACCCTCCTGTTGCTCATAAACTGGATATTTCTTGAACAATTCTGTCAAGCAGGAAAAAGCCGGTTGGCTACATTTAAGTTGGTTTTTTCATCTTATTATTCAGGAACATTGGATGTTGTATATTCTGTTGGGTAAGAATCCGGGGAAGAGGCGGATCTTCCATTAGTCCAACTGAGAACACTTTACAGCTCCCCTTCTCATGGCACCTGGTGAGTAATTGTGGGTTGTATGAAAAGGAATCTTACACATGAGACATAGGGGGTTGCAGGAGGGCCTTAATTGTTGTTTCATTTTCTTACCCTTAGTCCGAGAAGGGATACAAACAAGGGAAGGGTCGTCTCCTGAGCATTATCAGGTGAGGGTCCTTATATGTACCAGTGAGATTGAACTAGGAAGACAAGGGAGTGGTAGGTTAACGTGTTCCTCTTATCGTTTCAGGTCCCTATCCTGGATGTTCCTGTTTCCTACCTATTTTCCCTCGCCTGACTGCCTTGCACTCTGAAGGTTTTAATTGGAGTGCAGGGACGTCTGGAGGTGGACCCCATTTGAGCATCTTTCCGACCCTGAGGACCAGCAGCCGTGACAGAATCACGAGCCCATGTTTCAATTTCCTCCTGGTCGGAAGGAAGTTCAAAATATGGCATCCATGGACGATGTGCTTCAGGCCTTGCTGTTAGTACAGCAGGAACTGGCTGCGTCTAAGGCAGAGACCACTGCCTTAAAAGAAAGGTTAGACCGACAACAGGCCAATCCTTTTGATGCGGCCTCAGGAAGTCGCTCTATTCAAGTAACGGTACCTCCACCAATACCTTTAGCCAGTCTAGAGAGATATTCTGGTGACCCTCAGAGAATCCAAGCCTTTCTAACCCAAATCACCCTTCATTTTTCGTGTAGACCTGCATCATTCCCAAATAACATGTCCCGAGTGGCATTCGCCATTTCTTATCTGTCAGGGGATGCGGCGAATTGGGCGGTTCCCTTCGTCAGGAATGACGACCCCATTTTGAATGATTGGACAGCTTTCCGTAGAGAGTTCGAACGGGTGTTTGATCGGAGAGCGACAACACTAAGCGCAGACAGGGAATTGCTGGGGCTCCGACAAGGGAAGAAGGATCTAGTGTCCTATATGACTACTTTTAATCGTCTCGTGGCTGAAACAGGCTGGCCAGAAGACAAAAGAATGGCATTGTATTATCAGGGCCTGTCAGATGAGTTAAAAGATGTCATAGCGCAGATTGACCCCCAACCCGCATTATGTGTTGATTTAATTAATCTCACACTGCGCTTAGACCATCGATTAGGAGAGAGGGGAGGTGACCGCAGGAAACATGATAGGCCTTCTGACACTGTGGGACATGTGCTTCCACCCAGTCCACGGACTGGTGACAGTACTACAGAGCCTATGGATGTAGGAGCCATCCGGTCCCCTCTTACCAAGATAGAAAGAGAGAGTCGTCGCTCGCAAGGGCTGTGTATGTATTGCGGGAAGAAGGGACACTATGTTAAGGAGTGTCCCTCCAAACCCAAACGGTCAAAATCCTTTTACTCAGCTAAGAAAGTGGCTCTTACCGCTGTCGATTCCGAGAGCAGTGTTGAGAACACTTCCTTGAGCAACAGGTCGGAAATGAAAGAATGGAGGTTGACTTTGTTGGCTTCGGTTGAGGGCAAAGCCCCTGTGACGCACGTTGCCTTATCCACCTTGTTACAGAGCCAGGGCAAAGAACAAGCTGTGTGGAGCATGATAGATTCAGGGGCTACTGGGAATTTCGTGGATGAGGGCCTGGTGTGTTGTTTGGGGTTGGGAAGAGTAACTACGGCTAACCCAGAAACCGTGCTGGCAGTGGATGGTACTCCCCTGAAATCCGGTCCTATCATTGAGCGTACCGAAGAAGTGGTGCTAGTATTGGAGAACAGTCTTGTTAAACATGTTGAGAACATAGTTTTGAACATCATCGAGGCTCCACAATATGAGGTAATATTGGGTATTCCATTACTAGAAAAACACAACCCTTCCATTGATTGGAGGGAAAAAACCGTAAGCTTTCAGTCAGAGGAGTGTCAGAGTGTTTGTATGAATACACCATCATCACACACAATAGCCTTGACTCAGATAAAACACATAGCCACTGCTGTGGAAAAGCTAACTGTCTTACCTATGGAATACCACGAGTACAGCGAGGTGTTCAGTGAAACCCAGGCTGAAGTACTCCCCCCCCATCGGGAGTACGACTGTAGAATTGATCTGGTTGAAGGTGCTGTTGTTCCATCTTGCAGGGTGTATGCCTTGTCTGAGCCAGAATCCAAACATTTGCAAGAATACCTGACACACTTCAGTGCTATCGGATTCATTAGACCCTCCAGATCACCAGCAGCGTCCCCTTTGTTTTTTACGACGAAGGCCAATGGGGAGTTGCGTACCCTCATTGACTATCGCCAGTTAAACAAACAGACAGTACGGAATCGGTACCCTCTTCCACTCATCCCTGTGCTTCTGGATCAGGTGAGGGAGGCCGTGATCTATACACGGTTGGATCTCCGTGGTGCCTATCACCTGGTCAGAATCCGCAGTGGTGATGAGTGGAAGACGGCCTTCAAAACCAGATATGGCCTTTTTGAGTATCTGGTAATGCCGTTCGGGCTTTGCAATGCCCCAGCGGCATTCCAGTACTTGCTTAACGATGTACTGAAGGAATATCTGGACCAGTTCGTCATCGTGTACATCGATGACATTCTTGTTTATTCCGATTCACGTAACCAGCACACCGATCATGTCCTCCTGGTGTTGCAGAAGCTGCTGGAGCACCGGCTCTACTGTAAACTCAGTAAATGCGAGTTCAATGTAGAAGAGGTGGAATTCTTGGGGTCATACTCACACCTAGAGGGTTTCACATGGCAGAGAGGAAGGTTGATGCGGTGAGTGCATGGCCAGTGCCAAAGAGTGTAAAAGAGGTGCAGTGTTTTCTTGGCTTCGCCAATTACTACAGACGTTTTATTTCTCAGTTCTCCTTGTTGGCTTTCCCCATCACTAAACTGCTACGAAAAGGAGTCCCCTTCCTGTGGAACACCGAAGCCATGAGGGCTTTTGAGTTACTGAAGAAAGCGTTTGTTACTGCCCCAATCCTGAAGCATCCACAACTGGACCTACCCTTCATAGTGGAGGCAGATGCCTCTGATTCCGCCGTGGGGGCTGTTCTATCGCAAAGAGACAGAGAGACAGGCCAGTTACATCCGGTTGCCTTTCTGTCCAGGAAATTGAATTCTGCTGAGTCCAATTACTCGATATCTGAAAAAGAACTGCTGGCCATAAAAAGAGCCTTCCAGGAGTGGAGACATTACCTGTGGGGGTCACAACATACTATAACAGTGTATTCCGACCATAGAAACTTGTTGTTCATGAAAACTGCTCGCCATCTATCTCAACGACAAATGAGGTGGATGTTGTTTTTCGCGGAATACAATTTCATTGTCACTTTCCGTCCTGGATCCGAAAACAAGAAAGCAGACTCGCTCTCCAGACTAGGGGGAGACCTGGTGACAGAAAAGGAACAAAATAAAGCGATAATCGCACCTGAAAGGGTGGTGTGCCTGGTAACAGCTGATCGTTTTATCGAACAAGTACAGAAAGACCGAAACCAAGTTCAATGGCAGAATTGGGCAAGCCTGAACCATCTTCGAAGTATCCAACATGGAGTACCCTTGCATGGTGGGAAGTTGTTTCTCCCCTCCCATGACCTACGGCTTCAGGCCTTCAACTGGTGTCATGGGGAGGTATTGGCTGGACATCCCGGAGTAAGGAAAACCGTCCATCTGGTAAAGCGCCATTTTTTGGTGGGAAACGCTGACAAAAGATGTAGAAAAGTGGATAGGACACTGATACTTGTGCGAGGGCAAAAGGGGACCATTCCATGAGTCGTGGGCACAGAGTTGTGAGCAGAGCAAGCAGAGCAGAGCCGCGTGAGAGCCGCGAGCTGCGTGAGAGCCGCAAGCCGAAAGCCGAAAGTGAGCAAGTGAGCAAGTGACCCGCGAGTGACCTGCACCGGGCCAGACTCGCGGTGGGTTCACGGGGGAGCCTCAGGTCCCCGGCCCTCGCCCCCCGGCCCCCGGTAATTGGAAGTGCAGCACGGAGCAGCACCATGGAGCACCACGGAGCACCACGGAGCAGTGCCGCGAGAAAACCGAGAGAGCCGTGAGTGTCCAGCAACCTCATCCGCACCCGCTCCTGTACCAGGCTCGGATCGAGGCGTGCTTGCGTGGAGAGCCTCAGGCCCCCCCCGGCTGCTGGACGTGCCACTGACCCAGCTTTTAGTGAGAAACGGCGCGGCAGCCAGATATCACGGTCAAAGGCAGCAGGGGGAGTCCGGAGCTGCAAGTGACAGGGTGAGTCGAGTGGCAGACGGTTGTGAGAGGGTGGAGGTTAGGTGATCGTTCCAGCAACCTCTGGCGCTACATCAGCCCACACTAGCCCACTCTAGCCTCTGCAGCTCCTCCTGCCTACCCCACAGCACAGCTCTGCACTTAAACGTCCACCCCACATTCCAGAACAGCCCTCGACAGCCAGCCAGCTTCACAGCATGCTATGCTAAGTAGGTGAAGACGGCCCAGAACCTGCCCAGAACCTGCCCAAAACCTGAGAGTCGGTTCGACCCCCAGGAGTTGGAAATTGTGATCAGTACCACCTGGGCGTGTCGGGACACTTGAGGTTGAAGTGCTCCAAGCAAACCACGGGTTTCACCACTCCGCAGTCTGTATCCGGGCCCCGGACTGTCTTCCCGCCATGGGAACGCCAAAACAACATTAAAAGAGGCAAAAACCCCATAAAAACCCAACAAAAGTAGCAGTTGCCGGGGTTCTTGCCCCCTTTTATGAGCCAGCAAATAAGGGAGGAAGTGGTTCAATCCGGCTCCCACACCAGCACATTCATACCAAGTTGGCAGCAAGTAGTAACACAAGCTCCAGACATTGAAAGGCCTGCTCACGGACACTGAAAGGGGCAGGTCTCTACTTCATCAATCGAGCCACAAGGAATACCTGTGATTAAGCAGCCAGCCTGACCCCAGAGCAGGCCAAAAAAAGATCGCAAAGTGCTGTTTTTTTGGGGGGGGGGAATGAGATCAGGGAAAACGCGCCAACCTGTGGAAAACAAAAAAGCGAGGAAAAAATCAAGGAAGCAAATTGTGGATGGAACACCGCAATCGGAAATAGGGATCCGGCAAAACTCAAGGGACAGGTTGGTTTCAGCACCAACTCCAGAACAATTATTACCCTGCAGACGGAAAACCGGGCTTTTAAAATTCTTTTACTTAAAGGATCCAATGGCAGAGATTTTTGCACCAACAGTTGAGGCCTGCAAGCTCCCAAGCCCTATTGCGCCTCAGAACGCCAATTCCCCACGGTCCAAAAGTCCACAGAACCGGACAAATGACCCTACTGGGTATTCGTCGCCTACAGCGTGTGTGGCTCATCCAGCTAAGGGTAAACAGGAACTAGTAACTTCCCAGGTGCATCACTCCACCACCTCGATAGTGATAAACGAGAACATGGGAGGCGGAGTTAACAAGGCCTCCATTGATGGCTCCCCTCCAAAGGACATTCGTCTGATTCAGAGCAAATGTTCCCCAATCACGGAGTTGGTTGAAGCTAATGACCATACAAAGGCACTCAAAGGCTGCCAGGAGAGAATCACTGGTCATGGAAACTTTTTCAACTCATCTGGTCATGAAGGGGATCCATGGTTAAAACCCTTGTTTTTATCAAATGATTCCCAACTCGAGGATCTTACCGAGAGAATAACAAAGTACATTGACTCTCAAGGGAGAGCCCCACGATCAGAACAGGGGTTCGAGGATTGCCACGCAAGCCCAGGCATGATGGTGTCAACCCCCCGTTGCTATGTAGGGAAAAATGACCATGGACAACCCTCTGTTGATAACCGTATCATCACGTCACCAAACCAATTCCACAATAATCAGGATGCTCCAATCTCAATTTCATCGGGATGCACTTCGGATGCAGAACCTAAGGACCCAAGCAAGTTCGAAAAAGACCAGGCATCCACACCATGGTTTCAAGCCTTGTTGAGCACTCTAGACCAAGCCATAAGGGTGCTAAATTATCAATCAAATAAAATGGAGGTTCAGATTGATCTTATTTCATTAGTGGCGGGTCACATTTCGGGGATAAACGCAAAACTGGATTCCCTGGCCTCGCTGCTAACAAATGGGGGAAAATCAGAGGCTATCACCAGCCTATGTAAACAACAATGCAGTTGTGGATGTGGAACAATACTTGAAAAATTAGCAAGCCTGCCGGCCATCCTGATGGATATCCTAGGAGAGGTAAAACAATCCCGCAGCAATACCCAAGAGAAAGAAAATAATCTTAACCAGGACAACTCATTAATGGTCATGAGTAAGCACGAAAAAGGCGCCATAAAAACAACAGATCAAGACCGATCATCAAAGAAAGCGGGTTCAGGGAACACAGACTTAGTCATTAAAGACACCCTGCCCTCCCAAAAATCCTTTATTGAGGACAAGCCCACAAGGAGGCAAAGGAAAAAAGCAAGAAAGGCCAGGCTTAAGTATAAAAGGCAACCGAACACAGACCTGGGTAACCTCTTTCCCATATTCAAAACTGAAAGTCTCCAGGTTAACAAATCAAAATCTCCAATTGACTTATTGGAGGGAGAGAAGAGTTATACCAATTCAGTTGACAAATCAATCACACTAAATTCACCAAGGAATGGTGGCACCATCCAAGGAATTAAAAATCTTTCCACCCAGTCAATAGGAAAGACGGGCTCAGCGCCAAACACAGGTCTCAACTCTCACAGAGAAATAAATTTGGACCAGCAACAGGAAGGGCAGGAGCAGCGGCAAGTAAAATCAAAACCCTTACAACTGGCGGGATTTGGTGGTGGCAATCAAGTTGATCTTGCACCAGTTCCGACAAATAAAAGTAAGGATAAGAAATGTACACCTAAGATGAGCCCTCATCAGGGCACGACAGTCAGAAAAGAGCAGGCTACAAGTCCAACAGTCGAAAGAAATCCATACGAAGCATCTGGGGAATCAGCAGGTCCAGGTCCCAAAATCGCAATAACCCCCTTGCAAGTTACAGTACTCGAAAAGGAACGCAAATGCTTGCTTCAACAAAGGACGGCACACACAGATCTAATAAAGTCAATAAATGCAGGACCAATACACAAAACAATAAGCTCAGCGGATGGAGCACCTGAAGCACATGGACAACAATTGACCGACAAGATGGGCACGATCATTCAAGCTAACAACCAGTCATTTTTCAACGTGGATCAAAGAGCAAAGGAGCTCGCCCAACGGTTAGATCAGTTTGAGTTCAAATTAACCTTCATCCCGGAATATCGAACTAAGGGGCCACAGGATATCCTCAATCGAGGCAACCTGTTAAAATTATTCAAAGAAACATCTTCCCTAAAAGAGATAAATTCACAGGACCTGCATGCTGTTGAATTTCAACTAAACAAAAAGAACTCGGATATTGAGGAAACCGTTACTACCTGGGCCTCAAAAGACTTAACGGAAAAGATATACTCGGCAAGATCTCAGTTTGAACTATGGGGCATTTCTATCATAAAACATACGCGCCCAAGGTATCCCTACCCCTTGCAAAACAGTACCTGCATTCAAAAAAAGGGAAAGGTAAATACAGGACGCCCAATCACCTGTCTGCGAGGTGCCCGGGCCACCTCTCCTGTTTTTTCTAGGTCATCCTCGTCAGACATCCCGCAAGCACCCGGTCATTACATCTCTGACAAAACAGACTGGTCTTGGATACCCATGGTCCTGAGCAACAAATCTACCTAACCCTGACTCAAACTCGGGAATATATAATAAGAGGCCCCCTCAGAACGCAAAAAAGCTGAGAAGCGTTTCAGTCTGCTCATGGAACGTGCACGGCTTCCAAGAAATGGCGCAGGATCATGTAACGCTGGGTTTTTTTCAACAACAAGACATAATTTTAATCCAGGAGTCATGGAAACTAATACCAACTTCAATCCCTGGTTTTAAAGAACTCCATATTTTTGCGGAACGCCTCTCAGCTTTTGGGCATCCTCGTGGTGGTTTATCGACTTACATAGCCCAAAGATATAATTGGTTATCAGAAGAGCTGGATGTGGGTTTAAATTGGGTTCAAGTGACTAGAATTTCAGATTCTTCGCCATCCGGGACGCAATTGTGGCAACTCATAATATTCAATGTCTATATCCACCCAGACAGAAAGTCACAAAAGGAGAAACACGCAAGTTTACTGGCATCAATTAAAGCAATGCAAAGATCCTATTCACATTGTCCGCTGTTTATCTCCGGGGATTTCAACAGTGTCCTTACCGGTAAAAATACGGAGATGGCAAAGAGGTCAATAAGTAGCCGTGGAACAATTCTAGCGGCCAGTCTAAAAGAAGCTGGTCTGTCAATCCTGAACGGCAACATAAAGGGGGACAGGCCTGCAGGCGTCACTTATTTGAGTGGCAGGGTTAACTCCACAATTGACTACACCATTGTAAGTGACGAACTACTTCCCGACATTAATCAATTCAAAATAGTACCTCGAGTGGAAAGTGATCACCTTCCCCAAATAACAAGTTTGAACATCGCACCCACCAATGCGCCAATAATGACCTCCCTTCTACACCATGCTTTTAAGTTTAATCTGAAAAAACTAAAATGGCGTGGTGAAGGGTTGGGCAGAATTGAGGCCTACGTGAAAGCCCAGCTGGTCAAACTAGGGATACAAAAAGAGGAAGATCGAGTTTCAAACTGGGAGAACATTATACGAGATCTACTGCAAAAGTTTCCAGCAAGGTCGGGGATCCAGAGTAATGCCAATTGTAAGAAGGAGCCCTGGTTTAATATGGACTCAAGAGCTAAAAAAAGAAAGGTTGCAAAGGAGGTACGAGTACTGGCCAGTCAAAAAAATAATATATTGGGGACAGCGACAAACAAATCCAAACTAAGGGAAGCCAGGAGCATCTATAGAAAGGCCGTGAGGGTCGCAAAGGCCGAGTACAAAGAAAACATTTGGAACAAACTCCTAATTGCGGGAAAACATCCTAATAGTCGTGACTTCTGGGGAATCATAAATGATCTAAATCAAAGAACTAATCTCCATCAGGAAGCAGGAGTCGGAGCGGACATTTGGGTCCGTCATGTGCAATCTTTATACAAAGAAACAGAGCAAGTCTCTGAGAAAAGTTTACGGGCCATACAGGAAGTCGAGGATAAACAAAATGGAACTAATTATAAGGAAAGACCGGAGTCCAAGGAAGTCTCAAAGGGGGAAATTGAGCTGGCCGATTTAATCAACAAAAAAGAATTAAAATCGATTATATCAAAATTGAAGTCAGAAGGAGCTGCAGGCCCGAACGGGCTGCCAAATGCTATTTTTAAGCAGGATCCAGATATGTGGCTAGAGACTTTAACTCGTTTATTTAACCACATATACAAACAAGCAGACGTTCCCACATCTTGGAAAGGAAATATTATTCACCCGATATTCAAGCACGGAGATCATCGTAATCCAACAAATTATAGACTGATATCTTTAATTGACGTGGAGGCTAAGCTCTACGCCTCCTGCTTACTACTTGAGCTATAGGCCTGGGTAGGAGTAACCAAGAAAATTCCCAAATACCAAACTGGCTTCAGGCAAGGAATGGGGACAATAACAAACTTAACTTGCCTGTCACTCCTAATGGACAACGCAGTAGCCAAGGGAACCCGGCTGTATGCCTGCTTTATTGACATCAAGTGTGCTTTTGACAGGGTGAACAGAGAGCGCTTGTGGGATAAATTAAAATGCTGGGGCATCCCAAATCAACTCTTGCAAGCGATAATAGCCTTATACCGGAACACCTGGGCAAGAGTGAAACTGGGCAATGGGGGCAGTACAACCATGAGCATTCCTACGCATCAAGGTTTAAAACAAGGATGTGTACTAGCCCCCACCCTGTTTAACCTTTTTCTCTCTGACCTCTCAAGTGTGTTGGAATCGGCTGAAAATCACCCCCCATTATTGGCTAACAATCCAATATATTTTTTGCAATATGCAGATGATATAGTTCTGTTGAGTAAAACACCTATCGGTCTACAACGAGCCATTAATAAATTGTCATCTTACTTGGATCGGGAACGGCTGGAATTAAATAAAGACAAAACAAAAGTGGTACGCCTAGTAGATC
Organism: Lissotriton vulgaris; assembly: GCF_964263255.1. Lineage (NCBI taxonomy): Eukaryota > Metazoa > Chordata > Amphibia > Caudata > Salamandridae > Lissotriton > Lissotriton vulgaris. Next base: position 1,434,705,709 of record NC_141689.1, on the reverse strand, counting down.
CGCAAAAACTTAAGTACAAATGGACGGCGAAGGGGGACATAGTGGAAGAACAAAATTCATACAAATACCTGGGAATAATAATATCAAAAGGTGGAAATCACAAGGAGCACAAAACAGCAATTCAAGCAAAAGCCCAATCTTTGATCTTTGCCTACCGATCTTTAAAAGGAAATATGGACTGCCCAAACCACAAGCACCTATTAAAAGTCATGACAGCTCAAATTTTGCCCAGCTTATCCTATGGTCTAGTTACTTGGTGTGGTAAGGAGGCCGATTTTCTGAACGACCTACAGATTAAAATCTATAAAGCGGTTTTCAATCTCCCAAAATCCGCCTCGGTTTCTCAAGTCAGGCTGGAATTTGGACTGCAAAATCAGTATTTCCGGAGCATGAGCGGCTTCATAAAAATCTGTAACAAACTTCGATCTGCAGACCCAGATACAATGGACTGGATGAGCTGGGAAGAAATCAAACAACGGGCGGAGACCGATTCTGGAAATACATGGGGGAAGTACCTGAAACTGTGCGTAGAAAAGCTGAACCTGGAACCAGCCTGGAAAGCTGGGACAGACAAATCAACCCTAAGCAGACTAGCCAACGGGGCAGCGAAAAAGAAATCCTTTTTGGAGGATAAATATTCCCTCGCATATCGTCGTCATGGCTGGACCATTATTAACTCTTTCACAATACTAAAACCTCATGCATATCTTACATCCCACTTCAATGGCCATTTAAAAAAAGCTTTCACAAACTATAGGATGGGCATGCATGTCTCAAAAGACTTATTACCCTCTTGGAAACATTCCTATCAGTCGGAGCAATGTCGACTCTGTGGGTATAAATATGAAACTTTAGCCCATCTTTTTTGTGTATGTCCGGCACTGATAGGACAGAGACGACAACATTTGAAATCCATTTTTAAAGAGATGAACATTCGCTCATGCAGACAGGCAGTTACAAGCTGGTTGGGAGGTTCCTCCTCAATTTTGATTTGCCGGGGAGTTAAATTTATGGCGGAGGCTAGTAAACGCTTAAGAGAATGTGAGCAGGGGGAACACCGTGACGAAAGCCTATCAGGGAAACCCTAAATCCAGGGTCTCATACTGGGAAAAGAAAAAGAGACCCGGAGATAGACTGATTAATGTCAGAGGAAGCTCCTCCTATTGCTTTCTAATTCGCATCACTTTTAAGGTTATTTTAATCTTGAGAAGTAGCAATTTAAGAAATGTTAGCAATCTGCTCTGTTATTTTATCATGTGAATTTGTAATAATTTTAATTAATTATGCAATAAATCTTTGACTTGATTGAGTCGTGGGAAGCTCAGACCATTGCCCACTCCGTCCCGTCCTTGGCATACCATCAGTCTGGACTTCATCGTGGGGTTGCCAATGGACCAAGGATACAATGCAATCATGGTAGTGGTGGACAGCCTGACAAAAATGGGACATTTTATTCCATGCAAAAACCTTCCTACTGCCAGCCAGACTGCTCAATTGCTGTTAACACAAGTGGTCCGGATTCATGGTATTCCACGGGTGATCGTCTCGGACAGGGGGCCGCAGTTCGTGGCCATGTTCTGGCACATGTGGTGCAAGGCATTGAGGGTGGAAGACGCTCTTTCCACCAGCTTCCATCCTCAGACGGACGGACAGACCGAACGACTAAACCAAACACTCAAACAGTATCTGAGGTGTTATTCGGAAGAAGCTAGTCATTCATGGGTCTCTCTTCTGTGGCTGGCAGAGCTGTCATACAATAACGCATGGCACAGTGCAACAGGGGAAACACCGTTCAAGGTCAGTACAGGTTTTCATGCTAACACTCTGCCTTTGACCATACCGGAAGAAATCCAGAACCATCCCACTGTGGCAGCCCATGTGAAGGCTCTGCTAGAAACACATCAACGTATACAAAAGACCCTTGTCCAAGCGAAAACCTCATACAAAAAATGGGCGGATAAACACCGGCAGGAAAGTCTTCCGTATTAGATTGGGGACAAGGTCTGGCTGTCCACAAAAAACATTCGATTTCGTTACCGTAGTATCTTCCACCCCCGATTCATTGGTCCTTATTCAATCACCAAGATGATCAATCCAGTGGCATACAAGTTGAAATTGCCTATGTCTATGAGGATACACCCGGTGTTCCACAGCAGCTTGTTGGAGCCGGCTGGTTCCATGCGCAAGAAGGCCGCACCGCCGGTGCTGAGGGATGGTCAACTGGAGTACGAGGTGCGACGCATTCTGGACGCAAGTTTCCGTCAGGGGAAGCTGTGGTTTCTCGTATCCTGGAAGGGATATGGCTCTGAGGATGACTCATGGGAGCCTAGTCAAGACGTTCATGCTCCACGGTTGATCCGCTCGTTCTACGCCCGCAATCCGCGGAAGCCAGGCGCTAGGAGGCACAGGGCAGGGGGGCATACTGTCAGGGTCTGACGGAGGTGCCTGCCTAGGAGTTAGAACTACATCTACCAGAATGCCTTGCATGGAGTGGGTTGTCTTCAGAGAGCATAAAGTCCTAGGGAAGCCAGCAATTGGTGCTCGTGATTTGTCCTATTGAATGCTGTTGTTTGCGGACGCCCTGTCCTCACGGATCTGCTGGGAAGGCGTGGTTCGTTTTGCTCTGCGGCTGTGGAGCAAGTTTGAGTTGAGACGAGTGAAGACTGAGACGCTCGTCATCGTTTTGGCGTTTGTTACCCGCGAGGCGCGTGAGACGCCGGATTGCCCCCTCGGCGCTCTTGCGGTGATCTTGACAAGAGAGAAGTGAGTGAATTAGGAGACGCAGGATTGCCCCCTTCGGTTCACTCGCATAAACGGTATAGAACTGTGTTACAGACACCGGCTGGTGCTTTGTTTCTTCATAGGCGCGTGATACGCAGGATTGCCCCCTCAGCGCCTTCGTGTTGTTCTTTCTATAACTCTTTAGGTGTGTAGGTGAAGACGCTTGGATTTCCCCCTTCACCGCACACAGAGATTGTGTTTAGTACATAGAGTCAATTAACGAAGTACAGGAGACGCTGGGATTGCACCCTCCTGTTGCTCATAAACTGGATATTTCTTGAACAATTCTGTCAAGCAGGAAAAAGCCGGTTGGCTACATTTAAGTTGGTTTTTTCATCTTATTATTCAGGAACATTGGATGTTGTATATTCTGTTGGGTAAGAATCCGGGGAAGAGGCGGATCTTCCATTAGTCCAACTGAGAACACTTTACAGCTCCCCTTCTCATGGCACCTGGTGAGTAATTGTGGGTTGTATGAAAAGGAATCTTACACATGAGACATAGGGGGTTGCAGGAGGGCCTTAATTGTTGTTTCATTTTCTTACCCTTAGTCCGAGAAGGGATACAAACAAGGGAAGGGTCGTCTCCTGAGCATTATCAGGTGAGGGTCCTTATATGTACCAGTGAGATTGAACTAGGAAGACAAGGGAGTGGTAGGTTAACGTGTTCCTCTTATCGTTTCAGGTCCCTATCCTGGATGTTCCTGTTTCCTACCTATTTTCCCTCGCCTGACTGCCTTGCACTCTGAAGGTTTTAATTGGAGTGCAGGGACGTCTGGAGGTGGACCCCATTTGAGCATCTTTCCGACCCTGAGGACCAGCAGCCGTGACAGACTGTGTGGACAAGGAGACACACAAGGACAAGGACGAGGTCAGCATGCAAACAAATACAGAGGATGCAAAAGATGCAGAATATAAGGTCCCCAACCCGCTTGCGTTAGAGGATGCAAGTTGTACCAACATTATTCAGAGCCTACTATCGGCTCACCATGGACCCCATCAACAGGCCATTCAGGCAGTAGTCCACAAAGAACATGAAACCAAACAGGAGTCAGCACACACACCAATACAATGGATCAGCCAAGCCCAAACAAAAAACCTAAGGCAGCAAAATCCAACGACTGCTAATGGTCCAACAACCCGCGAGACGGTACAGCGAAGAGGACAACTTAGCGCTCGGGCAAGACAGCTTCGACAGCTCCTGCGCTATACCAAGCACACCTGTAGACCCACAACTTGAGCCACTCCTAGCTCAGAAAGGGAGTCAAACAATTAACGCACAGGAACATCCTCCTATAAACTTGAATCTACGACTCAAGCAACCACTAATGGCACAGTACCTGACGCAGACGCCCAGTCAAAGTAAGACAAACGTATCACCTCTTAAAAATCCCCAAGAGACTGAACTAATTAGTCCTGTTAGTCACAAAGAACTCCAAAAACTATCTTCCCCACGACGAAGCACCAAGAAACATGAGGGTCATTACCCCATGGAACAACAAGAAGACCAATCAACCAGACTATTCTGGGATCAGTTATTAGGCACCATGAAGACAATCGGATCAGCTGTGACTTATCATGCTAATAAGCTAGATACCCAAGTTGAGCTATTAAATACACTAGCTTTATACGTGCAGGGAATAGATCAAAAACTACATGACTTAAATGCAATGATAACAAGGGTACAACAAGCATGGGACACCACATATTATACGTGTCACTGCCATCAAATAATTGACAAGCTTGCAGCCGTTCCAACTATAATGTCAGAGTTGTTGGGGGTAGTAAGGGAAACACAATTAAACCACCCAACTACAACGGAAGGAGGGCTTAAGGAGACAGATGGAACTAACAAGGAAGCCCTTGCCACTAACATCACACCACTAAAAGAAGAAAACAACCCGCAAGGAAGCAAAGGTAGAAATACCTCAGTCACCGAGAAAGGCGGGGAATGAATAGAGGAACATCAGCATTCAGAAAGCTCAACATCATGCCTGAATCAAAGTTCTTCATCGAAGGTATCGGCACAAAGCAAGGAACCAGAAAACTTTGAAAAATCTCTCTCGAAACGGGAACGCAAACGCATGAGGAAAGCAAGGAAAAGTAAAACAAACAAAGTCAAAGCCCTCCAACAAGCACCACAGACATCAATCCAGGAAAAACAAGACAAAAATGACAAAAGGGATAGAGATACTGTCATCACGATGAATCAAAAAAAATAATGAAAGTAACAGTGACACACTCAGCATGATGAACCATAAACTCTTGGCAACAAAAGAAATTGCGGCCATAAAAATTCACGACGGCAAAAACAAAATAAAAAAGGGAAATCTGTCAACCAATAAAATTTACGATATATTCAAATCATCAGCAGAGAAGCAAAAGGACAAAGTCGAGAACAAAAAAAACGCAAAATCAGACACAACTCAAACTTTAAAGGAAAAAGAAAGCATCAAGCAGGAAACAGTAATAAGTGGGAAAGGAGAATTATCAACAAGAAATAAAGAAACCAAAAATAATTTACAGCCATATAGTACTATCGACCCCATCGAAAATAAACACCAAGAAGAAGCCAAATCAACTCAGCATGTCAAAATACAGCGACAAGACCCAACAGAAGTAATTACAGGGAATCCGATCAATTACAATAAAAAACAATCGCCCATAGTCCATAACCAAATAGAACTGATTCCACACTACAAATCGAGCGGATCTCATGATACATTAAATCGAAGCGCAATAATAAAGCTACTGAAATCCTTACCAGCCCTGAGCCATATAACATCTGGCGACCTGGAAAGAATTGAATTCAAATCTACTCCCAACCATACGGGGGCAGAAATAACAATAGCCACTTGGACAAACCATTTAGTCACTGAACAGATTTCGAGGCACAAGGAGGCATTCGAAGAGTGGGGTATAGAACTAAATGAAGTGGAACCCCCTCGTTACCAGAGCCGCCCACAACAACTTCCCCGCATAGAGGGCGTCCTAAAAGGAGCCAAAGGACCAGAGACCCATGAACAATTAAAGGATGACGTCAAATTCACAAGACAAATCACTATCACAATTTCACACCCAGATAAAGCCAAAAATGAGGTCAATCAACACTTGAGATCTCAAATCATGCAACAAGGAGTTGCATGAATACAAGCTCAAAGAAAAGCGAAAACATCGCAAGACATTAACATCTGTTCTTGGAATGTTAATGGTCTAGCATCCAAAATAGGAGAAATTGACTTTGCCGACTTCATATTACAGTACGATATATTGCTGTTGCAGGAAACCTGGCAGACAACACCTACTCCTATAGTAGGCTACAAAGAACATTTAAACTTAGCTAAAAAAGAGTCAGCACATGGAAGAGCCAAGGGTGGCTTATCAACATACATCACCACAGATATCCGATGGGAAGAAGAAAACATCGATCTGGATTCAAGCTGGGTGCAATGCATTGAACTTGCAGTAAACACTGCTTGTACATTGATAATTATGAACATATACATCCACCCAGCCCACAAATACAAGGGGAGAGATATTCAACAACTGGCCGCCACTATCAAAACGTTAAAGGCAACATATCCACAAGCCAGCATAATATTGACTGGAGATTTCAACATGAATTTGATGCAAGCACAAGAGAAAAATCTACCAAATGGAATACCCGTCAGGAGAGACAACTCAACCAGACGTGACACATTTGGAAAGAAATGTGCCGCATTGCTAGACAAACAAGCATTATATACGCTGAATGGTCGAGGTCCACAAGATAGTCCGGCAGCATTCACAAGAGTGACGGCAAAATCAGGAGCAACCATTGATTTCACCTTAGCAGATCCAGACCTATTCCCCAGTATCACAAATTTTCAAATACTAGAAAGAATAGAGAGTGATCACTACCCCCAAACTTTTACATTAACTGATTTCGGAAAAAAGCATCCACCATCAAGAGCTATGACGCACTTACTAAACTGTATAATTTAAACCGGTTAGTATGGAACGAAAACACCACAGACAAAATCTTGGAGTTCTGCACAGCTTTTCTGACTACTATAGGTGAAAAATCATTGGGGATAGAGGCGTGGGAGTCCTTAATTAACAACTTGAACAGAAAGTTTATACACAGCCCCAAAAACCGAAATAGGTCACGGATCAGCGGGTCAGAATGGTACACTAAAGCACTGAGGATAAAAATAAAAAAACTAAACAAAGCATTGAGACAAATGAGAACTCACGGTCAACAACCTTCCCAGGAGGTCTTAACGACAATTAAAAAAACAGAAAAGTGACCTAAAAAAAGAGACCCGGGACACCAAACGCACATATAATGAGCAATTCTGGACAAAAATGCTCTACGCAAGTCAACAACAAAATTCCAAACTGTTTTGGGCCCACATTAACGCTCTATCCAATGGAAAAAACGGCATTTCAACTCCGATATAACTGAGCATGTATGGCGAGCTCACATAGAAGCTACATATAACTCACAGACAAGTACCGAAATTGATATACGGATGGCGATGCAATTAAACCAAGGAAACCCCAGTGAGACTCTAAAAAGAGAGCAGAGGAAGGCAGAGATACAGAAACCACCTATGTATGCTCCATACCACACGACAAGCAAGCCGAGCCAGAAACAAAACAGCAACTCACAAAAAAAAACAAATGGAAGGTAAATCGCAACAAGATCAGCCAGAAACAGCAGGGTCAGATCAATCAATAGTTGACATTCAGATTACACAAAACAAGTAAAGAACATCATAAAAAAACAGAGATCAGACGGGGAGCCGGGACCTAACGGTCTGCCAAACGCCCTATTCAAAAAAGATTCAGCATTCTGGTCCAACCATCTAGCCATACTGTTTGAGAATATTTTTGAATCCCATACTATCCCCGATTCCTGGCGAGGAAGTATTCTCCACCCAATATATAAATCTGGGGCTCGCGCAAACCCCGCAAATTATAGGCTAATAGCCCTCATAGATGTCGAGGCAAAAATTTACGCAGAAAACTTGCTTAAAGACCTAGAAGATTGGGTAGAGAACATCAAACTGATTCTCAATACACAAACGGGCTTTCGAGCCGGAATGGGTACCCTAACAAACATATCCGCCGTAACACTCCTGGCCAACCAAGCTATTGTAAACTCAAAAGTATTGTACGCGTGTTTCATAGACCTCAAGGCGGCCTTTGATAAGGTCCCCAGACAAGCCTTGTGGGAAAAAATGAAATCTTGGGGTGCACCGACAAATCTACTGAATGCGATAATCAACCTTTATTCAAAAACATGGGTTCAAGTAAAAATGGGAGATGGCCGAACGCTAACTAACAAAATTACAACCATCAATGGCCTAAAACAGGGGTGCGTTCTGCCCCCCTGTCTATTCAATATATATACAGCTGATCTAGACCACAACCTACGTTCATCATTAGGTGACCCCCCAAAACTGGGGAACGTCACAATAGTAAGCTTACAATATGCAGATGATATTGTACTGCTCTCCCAAACTCCTCATGGGCTACAACGACTGATCAACAAATTAGTAGAATACACAGACCTAAACCAACTACAGATAAATTTCAAAAAAACAAAGATCATGTGTTTTTCTAGACCACTGAAAAAAATACCAAAAATCATTTGGACGATCGACAGCAACCGTTTGGACCGTGAGGGGACATACAAGTATTTGGGATTTACTTTGGATTGTCATCTTAACTACAAACCACACCAAGAACAGCGAAAAACAAAAGCCAAACAGCTATTATTTGCATTTAAAACTTTGCAAAAGAAACTCAGTGATAGTTCTACCACTCACTTACTAAAGGTTGTGGCATCAAAATTTCTGCCCGCAATTACATATGGTTCCGAACTTTTAAACTTAAAGGATGCAACATCCCTGAATATCGCCCAAACCAGCCTCTTCAAAAAATTGTTTAATATTCCACGCCACATCTCTCAAGATCGGATTAGACTGGAATTTGGGCTAAAAAATCAAATCATCTCAAGACAAGAAGCGCTGGTAAAATACTACTGGAGAATGCGGGCAGCAAAGGACGACTCTCTGGCACATTATTGTTGGCTGGAGGTCGAAAAACAATCCAAATTGACTAATTCCGTTTATCCAATCCTGAAGAAATCGATCGAGGCTTTAAAGCTGGAGGAAGCATGGCACACCATACCGGCCTATCCGGAGTTTAAACAATTGGTCAACAAAATAATTAATCAAAGGTCCCAAGAACAGGATAAAGCCACGTTGTCCAAGAAAACACATGCATGGATGGTGCTGCCAACATATAAAAAGCTAAAGCCCCAATCATATCTTTTGGAACACTTTGCAAACCGAATGAAACAGCAACTAATTTTAATGAGACTGGGAGTGTACCCGACTAAAGATTTAACACCAATTTGGAAACGCACCTGGCCTTCAATGGACTGCCGCCTCTGTGGACAAGGAAAAGAATCAGTGCTCCACTTACTTTGTATTTGTTCGGTACTATCCTCCAACCGGAAAGAACTGCTGCGGCCGTTAATGAAAAAAGAGCAGATAAGGACCTGCAGATCCGCAGTAATAAAATGTTTAGGAGGATCAACAGTGCAATTGGCATGCAAATCATTAAAGTTCCTAAGCCTGGCGGCAAAAGCACTAGAAAAGAAAGAGACGGAACTTGATCTTGAAAAACGATTAGCTAATCATCTTGAGCCAATTTAAGAATAAGAAACAGTCATCACAAACTAGAACAATTATCATAAGACTAAAAGGACTAATTGCACTGCTGTTTTTCTTTGCTTCCTTTGTTTCACTGATCAAAAAGGTTTTAATGCGAAGTCATTAATTAATGTCTATTTTACTCACAAATTTTAAGTCACAAGCGTTAACGTGTTTTTAGCGGTTAATCCGCTCTTTTTATGATTTAAACCAAATCAAATAAAAGTAACCATTGATGATAGTCCAGTAATCTACAGAGAAATAGGCCGGAGGTTTGGAGAACCACTACTAGATCTGTTTGCTTTTCCTTGAGACTGCTCATCTTCTAAAATTCTGGTTTTGAGTTTCAACACCAGAAACAATGGGAGTGGTCCCATCTTGTCTATACTCTGACCGCCTCTTTGACTTTCTACCTTTACTCCTTTTCATCTCCTATCTTGTCTGCTTTTGAAAATTCAGGAAGAAGCAGCAGAAATGAGAATGGTACATTCATGTCATGAAAAACTTGGTTTCCTCTTCTGTAATCCATGCTCTGTCCCCGTCCTTACAGGATTCTGCACTGCCCCATCACTTTTCAAACTATGGGTTATCTTCCTTTTTAATATCTAGTTCCTTTGGTGTGGAAATTAAAAGTATCAGGCATCAGAATAAGGGGATTCATGTCCACTTAGCCAAAGCTATTCAAAGATCAAGACATTCTTCTACTTTTAAGGCTATTTCTAAACATTGGAAAAACCTCCGGATGTGGTGTTTTAAGAAATCTTTCTCTCCAATTGACTGCAATCTATCTTCTGTTCTTCAATTTATATATGAAGTTTTCGAGGAGAATGTGGCAGTGCCAGTCTTTAGGTCTCAGTGAGCAATAATAAGAGCATTTTATGAGCCTTGGGATGGTTTAGAAAAAGAGATCCTGGTTTTCAGTAGTCTTGAGGGATTTTCTTTTGAATACTCTTAGTTAGAGTTTCTGTACCTCCCTAGAATTTACCTTTGCTTTTGAACGCTCTTCAAGGGTTTACTTTTTCGATTTTTCAGAGTACATATTTCATTAATGCTTCTAGTTGAAGCAATCACAACCAAAAATACCCCCTTCAGATTTCAAAGGTTTAACCCTCCTTACTTAACAATACTTGAGCATGGTATTTTGAAGTGGAATCATGAGTTTTTTCTCAAAGTGGCATCTCTCACTCCCAGAGATCAGGATGTTTGCTCCCAGTTTTCTTTCCTTCTCTCTATTGAGAATGCTTGTTGTATTTTTTGTATGTAAAAAGGGCAATTTTGTAGTATCTAGAACATTCTAGCACTTTTAGGAACTATTAACATCCGTTTGTAACCTTTTAGGGTTCAAGACAAGGTGGTCAGCCTTTGAATGCCTTTAGCAGCAGTTCTACAATTACTATCGCCTATTGTTTATCTGACAGGTCTATTCCTTAGGCTGTCTCTAGAACATCCACTATAATGATTACTGCATTATTTAGACAAAATATTGAGTTGAAAATGTATAGATTTTTTAATTAGTGTTATGTATGTTGGTATATATTTTAATTGTATGTGATGTATTTTTTTATATAAGTATTATGTTTTTTAATATGTGTGTTAAATCTTTAGTAGTTATTCATTTTATTTTAATTACATTTAGCGTTTTGTAGTTCCATAGCGGGTTGTAGGTTTATAGGGGAATAGGGTGGGAAGTAAGTTAATCATATTAAATTAATGATTATTTTTTATTTATTCATATTCATTTAATTAAGATTTTATAGTGTCAATTGTGTTTTTATTTTATTTTTAAAATTTTATGTGTGAGTTGTGGGGTTTATAGGGGTATAAGGTGGGATGTAATTTATTTTTAATTAATTATTAATTGATTGTTAATTAATATTAATCAATTAAATGGTAATTAATTATAGTAAAGGTGTAATTCTTTTTAGGTGCGGGATGTGGGGTTTATAGGGGAAAAGGGTGGGAAGTAATTCATTTTTAATTAGGTAATAATTAGATGACAATTAATATTAATTAATTAATAATTAATTAAAGAATTTTTTTTAAAACAAATTGTGCGTGGGTTTTGGTTTTATTGGGGTAAAGGGTGGGGAGTAAATTAATTGTACATACTTTATAATTAGTTGTTAAATACTATTTGTTTTTTAATTGAAAATCAATTTTAATTGTGTAATGAATTTCTTTACAGTTTAATTTTATGTGTGGGTTGTAGGGATTATAGGGGTTTAGGGTGGGAAGTTAATTTCTTTTTATGTGTTATAATTTGTTTTTTAATTAATAATCTTTCTTTAATTGATACATATTTATGTTAAATATGGAAGTACATTTTTTTTAAATGGAGTTCTGGGTTGTGAATTGTGTGGTGTTATAGGGTTGGAAGTAAATAAACTAAATTGATGTTATAATTTATGTTCTTGTTCATAAATATTTTCTAAATTAAAATATGTGTTTGAAAATTATTTTCTTATTTTATTTAATATGATATTTGTAGGTATTTGTGATATGTATTTAACATTATAATATGTTTTTATTTGTTTTATTTTTTATATTAAATATATTTGTATTTACATGTTGAACATATGTATTTAGTGGTTTATTTATTTTATTTCTAAACATTTTTGGGGGTTGTTGACATTTTGTTTGTTTTTTTGAACTGACAGGAGTGGGACTAGTACATTTTACCCCTCGGCAATCCAACACTTTCCCTACTGTTGCACTGACTGGAGTGGGAATAGTAAATGTTATCCCTCCGCTATCCAACACTTTCCCTACTATTGCACTCACTGAAGTGAGAATAGTAATTTTTACCCCTCCGCTATACAACATTTTCCCTACTGTTGCACTCCTTGGAGTGGGAATAGTAATTTTTACCGCTCCACTATCCAACACTTTCCCTACTGTTGCAATAATTGGAGTGAGAATAGTCATTTTTACCCCTCTGCTATCCAACACTTTCCCTACTGTTGCACACACTGAAGTGGGAATAGTACATTTTATCGCTCCGCTATCCAACACTTTCATTACTATTGCACACACTGAAGTGGGAATAGTAATTGTTACTCCTCCGCTATCTAACAGTTTCCCAACTATTGCACTGACTGGAGTGGTAAATATAAGTTTAAAGAATTTTAAATAGTTTAGGGCCCGATGTAGGTAATTCTAATTTACCACTTCTTAAATACTGAATCATACCGATTAGGTATTTAAGAAGTGGTAAATTAGAGGGGGGAGAATGTAGGTAATACAGAATCAGTAAATACCGAATCGGTAAGATTCGGTATTTACCGATTCTGTAAATACCGAATCGGTATCCCCCATTGATTCCTATGGGCCTTGAAGCCCATAGGAATCAATGTGGAATACCGAATCGGTATTTACCGATTCGGTAAATTGCGATTGTTGCAAGGGTGCAGGGGGTGTCATTTTGGCACACTCTAGCACTCCAATTCCGGACTTGTGTGCCATGTGGCACACAAACATGCCCTAAGGGCATGTCTGTGTGTCACATTGCACAGGTGTGCATGCACAGATGTGCATGCACACCTGTATTCGGTATTTAACCACCCAATAGGATTGGGTGGTAAAATACCGATTCTTAAAGCCCTGTGGCACTCCGACATGTGCCAGCTACATCTGCATTTACAGAATCTGTATTTTACCGAGTCTGTATTTACCGATTCGGTAATTTTACCGAATCAGTAAATACAGAATCAGTAAAATACCGATTCTGTAAATGCATGTCCTACATCTGAAAAACGTAATACCGGTCGGAAACGGCCGAATTCGGACGTTTCCGACCGGTATTAGGGCACCTACATCGGGCCCCTAATGTTTTAATATATATTAGAATGTTTGTTTATGTTATTGGTATATGTGTATAAATATATATTTATTTGTTAAATTTTTATATTTTTATATAATTTTAAAATTATAAAATAAACTAAAATGAGTAGTTTATTAATTGTGTTATAGTAAATATATATATATATATTAATTATTATATAACTTTTTAAAATTAAGTTTATTTGTTATATTAGTTAAAATGTATAATAAATCTAATTGATTTTTTACTTAATTTATTATTTCAGATTTTCATATATTTAATTTTTTATATTTTATCATATATATATATATATATATATATATCCTCATTGGCACTTTCATCGGCAAAAAATAGGCTCCTGTTTCCAAATGCACTGGCGACGCTTGACGTCAGTGCTGGGATGTTGAAACACCAACACCGGGGCATTCTCCGCGGCTCAGGCAAGTGCTAATGAGGATTCAAGCCGCACCCCACAAGCCCACTGAGGTAACACTTTGTTTTCGCATGAAAAGACAGCTCACTGGAGTAATGAGCATCAGCACTACATGGTCCAAGATGCCGTCAATCAAAACAAACAAAGGACAGTTTGGATGGAAACAAAAATCATTTCAGCCATCTTTAAACATGCAAAGTTCAATCATTTGTACATGTCTGTCTAGCTAAATTCACATGATTAGCTGTACATAAATACATATATACACAAATTAATATCTTGCCTTGAATGGGCAATGGCGGTAAGCATATGGCAAATCCATTCCGCACATTTTTGTTGTTATAAGCAATGATGGATATCAAACATAATTCCGCCCTGAATGGGCAAATACATTGCCACACTTATACAATGCTGTATCATTATATATCGATTTGATACTCACTGACCACCAGCTAACAAGCTATAAGAACCCGGAGAAAAAAAAGGAAAAACATGAAAGAAAAGGGAAACCCCCTGAAAAAAAATCAGAGAAAAATATCCAAAGAACTACAGGCAAAGCAAAAAACCTGTGTACTTCATTAATGGACTATTTGCAATATATACAATCCAGTGTTCACTAGTGCTTCTATTTACAAATGTACAGCCATTTCCTCCCCACCATTGAGTCCTTGAGGTATCTTAGCCTGGATATCTATGATATACCTTGACTCAAGTATTCGGAGTTTCAGTTGTCTATCCCCTCCTCTGATATTACCTGGCACATGGTCTAAACAGAAATAGTACAACAGATCCCTGTTGCTGCTATGATGGCTTTCAAAATGCCGAGCCACTGGCTAAGTCACATCTTTGGTGGCAGTGGCTCTCATGTGCTCTAAGATCCTTATTTTGGTAGGGTGTATGGTGCTACCGATGTACCCGAGTCCACAAGACCATACCAAACAGTATACCGTGTGGCTGGTGTTACAGTACAAACATTTTTTCTATCTTTTTAGGAGTTTTTAATCCTGGTTCATCATATGACAAGACCTTGTTGCCACTCTTACATGCCTTGCATTTTTTGCAAGGATAAAAGCCTTTGATCTGGCCAAAGCGTAGATCACTTCCCCCTTTGCAATAGTAACTTTGCACCAATTGATCTTTTAAAGATCTTGCCTTCCTAAATGACAATAGGGGGGCTCCGGACAGATCCTCCTCTATAATCGGAACCGATTTGAGGATATGCCAGTTCTTCCTCAATATCTGTCTTAGATCATTGGCATTGCTAGAGTAGTCGTAATCATCTATAATCCGTAGTTTGGGATAGTCTAGCTTGCTCTTTTTTCTGTTTATTCCTCGATACACCACAAATCAGTTCTGTTCTAAACTTCGTGTCCACTTTGTTTTTGTCACTGAGTAGAACTTCATTCGAATAGCTTTGTGTTTGGAATCTAGCTGTACTCTCATTGGCTGCTATTTGAAAATCGCATTCTGTTCCCGTTTTTAGAGCCTTTTCAACTATCTTAAGTACTACATATGATATTTAAGAACTGTGGCATTTTGAAAGTAACTGGAACCATTTGCTGCTAAAAACTTTTTGTGTGAGCAAGAGCACGGCTGTGCTCGAAACGCGTCGCAGCAGAGCAGGGAAATAAAATACCTTCATGCCTGATTCCTTGTGGCCCGTCTCCTTCATTTTCCTGGAATGGATTGTTTGTTTTGAGGATTGTTGCTGTGATATATATATATATATATATATATATATATATATATATATATATATATATATATATATATATATATATATATATATATATATATATATATATATATATATATATATATATATATATATATATTCACTGAAAAAACCATAGGTTATAGACCATATATAGTTAGGAATTCGCATTTACAAAACCTTATTTTACTCACACAAAACCATTGAAATTCCATATATAGTTAGTTGCACTAACTATATATCGCGCACCCGCAATCCACTGCTGATGATGTCACATATTACATCATTCATGACATGGTCAGTGACATCACTGATGACATCACTGATGACATCTCAAATGACATCACTGATGACATCTCAAATGACATCACTGATGACATCACTGATGACATCTCATTTGACATTACTGATCACATCACTGATGATATCATTCATGTGATAATACGATGAACCTCTTCAGACTCTAATATAACCTTAGATACAATCAGTGTAAACAGACACTCACAGACTGTCACTCATCCATGGAGTTACTCACACACCTAGTCAGTCATGCAAAGAATCAATCACACCTCCATTTCCTCAACTATACAGTTATACAAACTTTACTTATTCAAACATATACTAACACATATTTACTCTCTTATACAATCCCTGATACAAGTTCACAATGATCCATACAGCCACTCACACATTCACTGGCTCTTATGCACAGTTATTTATATATGTCAACTCTCACATGTACTGTGTTTTACATATGTACTTACTTTGACATGTAGCACTGAGATATCCATTCACTCACCAATACACTCATGCACACAGTCAACCGCCCATACAGCTGTTTCCACATGCACTTTTGAAACCATACATCTAGTGAATCAACTGCTCACACATCTATGCACAGAGTCATACACCTCCCAGCCACCCACACACACACTCAGTCTCCCATGCAAATACTTGGGCAACCAATCAATACCCCATATAGTTACTCATATAGCTACCTATCAACACATGCAACAGTTTACAGAACAACAGACAATGATGCACAAATTAAGACAGTTTAGTCACTAACCCATGCACTCAGTGAGACACATTTAATCACTCACTCATACAGTCAGTCATGCACCTACTAAATCCTTCATCCAGACACTTATACATCCACTCATTGTTCAATATGTAAGACATATTTTAACCCCTTTACTGCTAAGGCATTATTCTTCTTATCATATAATTTCCATTGAAATCAATGGAAAGTCCATGACGAGTTACCCTTGTCATTAGCAGCCAAGAGGTTAACTTTACAGAAACATACAGTCACTGGATGTTGTCATCAGTGATGTCATCAGTGATGTCATTTGAGATGTCATCAGTGATGTCATCAGTGATGTCACTGACCATGTCATGAATGATGTAATATGTGACATCATCAGCAGTGGATTGCGGGTGCGCGATATATAGTTGGTGCAACTAACTATATATGGAATTTCAATGGTTTTATGTGAGTAAAATAAGGTTTTGTAAATGCAAATTCCTAACTATATATGGTCTATAACCTATGGTTTTTTCAGTGAATTTTCAAGGTTTTGTAAATGCTAATTCCTAACTATATATGGTCTATAACCTATGGTTTTTTCAGTGAATTTTCAAGGTTTTGTAAATGCTAATTCCTAACTATATATGGTCTATAGCCTATGGTTTTTTCAGTGAATATATATATATATACATACATATATAAACATATATCATCTGTATATCTATATAAATACAAACATAAATGCATGCATACATATACTTATATGCATACAGATGCATGTTATTTACATGAAAGTTGAAAAAACACTAATAAAAGCAAAGCTAAAAAGCCACCTCACTACAAACAGAATGGCTTTAACTTAAACGAGGGCGAGATCTATTGCATTTTCAATGCTTGTTTACTTTGGTTCCATCAAGAAGGCATTCAGATGTGTCACACATTTGCCATAAATTCTGAATGTTAGCACTCTAGTTGCACATTAGATCACTGTAGTAAAGCTACTGCTCACCAGGGACGTCTGCTGCTGGTATTCAAAGTGCATGTTTCAGTCTGCATGTCAGAATTTTTTTAATGAAATAGAAGAGGATTTGAGAAGTCACTCAAAATGATCCCTAATTTTTCTTTCTGAAGCACTAATCATACTTTCTAAGGCAAAATTAACCCCCTCATGTTGTTCCTTTTTAAATTGAGTGTTTTCAGACTTACCACTTCATTCCAATCAAGATGGCTTCTGGTGTGCCATACTTTTGTCATAAGTAAGACTGTTAGCGCTCTAGTTGTTCTTTAGAACACTCTGGGACATTCTGTCATTGGGCTATACTTGGGGTACATCTGGGTGATATTTGGGCTACATTTGGGCTCTTTTGTCTATGGTGGCCATTTTGGGAGACTGCATGTCAGAATGTTTTAATGAAATTGAAGAGGGTTTGAGAAGTCACTCAAAATGTGCCCTAATTTTTCTTTCTGCAGCACTAATCATAATTCATATGGCAAAATATACCCCCTCATTTTGTTCCTTTTTAAATTAAATGTTTTAAGAGTTACCACTTTATTCCCATCGCGATGGCTCCAGGTGTGCTATACCTTTGTAATAAGTAGGACTGTTAGCGCTCTAGTTGTTCTTTAGAACACTCTGGGACATTCTGTCATTGGGCTATACTTGGGCTACATCTGGGTGATATTTGGGCTACATTTGGGCTCTTTTGTCTCTGGTGGCCATTTTGGGAGACTGCATGTCAGAATGTTTTAATGAAATAGAAAAGGATTTGAGAAGTCACTCAAAATGTGCCCTAATTTTTCATTCTGCAGCACGAATCATACTTTCTATGGCAAAATATACCCCCTCATGTTGTTTCTTTTTAAATTAAATGTTTTAAGAGTTACCACTTTATTCCAATCAAGATGGCTTCAGGTGTGCCATACCTTTGTAATAAGTAGGACTGTTAGCGCTCTAGTTGTTCTTTAGAACACTCTGGGACATTCTGTCATTGGGCTATACTTGGGCTACATCTGGGTGATATTTGGGCTACATTTGGGCTCTTTTGTCTCTGGTGGCCATTTTGGGAGACTGCATGTCAGAATGTTTTAATGAAATAGAAAAGGATTTGAGAAGTCACTCAAAATGTGCCCTAATTTTTCATTCTGCAGCACTAATCATACTTTCTATGGCAAAATATACCCCCTCATGTTGTTTCTTTTTAAATTAAATGTTTTAAGAGTTACCACTTTATTCCAATCAAGATGGCTTCAGGTGTGCCATACCTTTGTAATAAGTAGGACTGTTAGCTCTCTAGTTGTTCTTTAGAACACTCTAGGAGGCTGCAGTAGAACACAAAGGAATCAACTGACAGTCTCTGTCCTTGTTGGATGTACATGTTTTACTGAGAATGTCAGACTTCATTTTCACATGACTGAGAAAGATAATGTGAATTTACAGAAAATATGCTTTCAGTTTAGCTTATAGATCCCCTTCCAAACCACTGTGGGAAAATCATGAGATATTAGTTTTCTTTCAAACAATATTCATGATATCACAGCAGAAGGTTTTTTCACATGGTAAAATCACCTTAGAACCCACCACAATTCCTAAAACGAGTATGGTACCATCAACAAATGATTTATAATGTAACTAAAGTCCTAAAACCCTCTATTAACTACAATGCTTTTTAATGAGGTGCTATCATGTATATTGGTCCCAAGATGGCTGCCAACACTTCTTGGATGAAGTGCTGACAGCCAATCAGATCAGATGTGTGGTTAGGCTCCGCCCAGATATATATCTTTTTTTGAACCTAAATTACTCAAAATCCACTGGAGCACATATATTGAGACCTAGCAAAGGCACATCAGTAGGTAGTTATAGTTAGGACCTAGCTACCATAGGAAATCCGCAACATTCTATTGGGAATAACTTTGGCGCCGGTTGAGGAATTTACGTGTAATTTTCCAAAATTTTGGCCAGCTCCGCTCCGCTCCTTTCCTGAAAGTTTCAGGGGGATTTGTCAAGTGGGGGCTGAGAAAAAAGGGGGTCCCAAAACGTGTTTTCCCCATGCAATTTTCCATAGGGCGTTCTGACACGGCTACAGCTCGAACCGCTGAACGGAATTACGCCAAACTTTGCAAAATTGTAGGGACTGGTAAGCAGATGTGCCTTTGCTATATTTGATGACATTTGCTCCAGTGGTTTTTACGAAAATTAACTTAAAAAACACATATATATCTATAGGCGTGCTCCAAGCGCTCTCCGGTATGCGTACCGGGGAGCGCTCTCGGCGCGCTACGGGAGTGTGCGAGCGGAAAGCTGATTGGCTGTCGGATGTCTGTTAACATTCTAAACAGTCCGGAGAGTCCGCCATCTTATGTCTTGGTAGAATCGAGACACAAGAGGTGAAAATAAAAAGGGGGAAATGTGTAAAAGGGGGCAGGATACACACCCCCTGACCCCCTAGGTTTTTTGAGGTTGGTCTAGAAGGACCCTGAAGGGTAAAAAAACGATTATTTTTTTGAAATTTTCGCGGGGTAAGCGCTGGGTGCGTTCTCCGGTACGCGCACCCTGAGCGCACCACGAGGAAAAACAGTGTAAAAAAAAAGAGTAAAAAAATAATTTAGAGTGCTTAGAGGTAAGTTAGCTCTGAAAAGAGCTGTTGTGTTATGTGGGTGTTTTTTGTACCTACAAGTAGGTACCAATGCAGAGTCTCAAATTCAAGAGGAAGACTCTATTCCCTTCATCTGTAAAATGTACACCATCTCTCCTATAGATGCCTTGCATGTTGTAACGCAAGTTGTTGTGGTATATGGAACCCATACCATAGTCTCTGAGGAAAGCAGAAACAGATTTATTCACATGTTTCCTTGCTTTCTCAATCTGTTGACAAAATTGGTTGGACCAGTTCCATTTTTGCCTTTGGCATATATTAGAAAATACCAAGGCAGTTTTTGGAAAAAGTGACATCAATTTCCCAAAGATGTCCTTTAAAAGCATTTCCAGACCTACCCCAGTCAAAGTGCCCAGTTCATTGCCACCACAGTGCACAATTATGAGGTCAGGGTGTGGTAGATGCATATATGATTTTACCAATGGTATCAATTGGTGACTTCTCAATCCTCTTTGTCCAATCCACACAATGTCCACTTGTTCACATAACGCGTCCCGGAAAGTGACCACAATTTATATTAAGTACACAGGTGATTCGATTTTGACAAAAATAGTGCAAGAATAGAAATAAAGGAAAGACTAAAGTGAACACCATATTGCATGAGTCACAGTGTTATAATGCCTAAAACAATTCACCCTTATGGACTCAAAAGTGCTGTACAACCATTTGCTCAATATCAAAAGACGTTGTAAAGTGAATTTGGATCAATATGTACATTATATACAAACGATGATGCCATGTTTGCGCCTTCTGGGACCAGCTCGGGCGGTGGGCCTCTCCCACTCACAAATCCAACAAAGAGTTTCGCCCCAATGGAAGAGTCCACAAGTTGTCTTTCTTAGTGGTTCTTTAATGAAGACCCACCGCCCGAGCGGGTCCCAGAAGGCGCAAACACAGCGTCATCGTTATTGGGGAGATTGCTTGCGGTGATGTTTCAGCGTAAGAATACAACTTTTAAAAGCAGCACTGGTGCATCAATCCACTGGGAAAGTATTATGGACTCAAAATATGCACGCACTGATGGACTCACTTGAGATATGATAAAGCCGCACTACGAGGACCAGAAGGCTAAGTTCATAGCCCCGCCCACTGGGGCTGGTCCTAACGAAGTTAAATGAGTGCGCAGACCGCAGTGGTGCATAGAAAATAGAAAGCCTTTGCCATTGATAAAGGGAAATCCGAAACTCGTCTGGCAAGGAATGAAGGGATGCAGTTTGCCTATTTTAATTGTGTAGCTGACTTCATTAAAGAACCGCTAAGAAAGACAACTTGTGGACTCTTCCATTGGGGCGAAACTCTTTGTTGGACATATATATATATATATATTCACTGAAAAAACCATAGGTTATAGACCATATATAGTTAGGAATTCGCATTTACAAAACCTTATTTTACTCACACAAAACCATTGAAATTCCATATATAGTTAGTTGCACTAACTATATATCGCGCACCCGCAATCCACTGCTGATGATGTCACATATTACATCATTCATGACATGGTCAGTGACATCACTGATGACATCACTGATGACATCTCAAATGACATCACTGATGACATCTCAAATGACATCACTGATGACATCACTGATGACATCTCATTTGACATTACTGATCACATCACTGATGATATCATTCATGTGATAATACGATGAACCTCTTCAGACTCTAATATAACCTTAGATACAATCAGTGTAAACAGACACTCACAGACTGTCACTCATCCATGGAGTTACTCACACACCTAGTCAGTCATGCAAAGAATCAATCACACCTCCATTTCCTCAACTATACAGTTATACAAACTTTACTTATTCAAACATATACTAACACATATTTACTCTCTTATACAATCCCTGATACAAGTTCACAATGATCCATACAGCCACTCACACATTCACTGGCTCTTATGCACAGTTATTTATATATGTCAACTCTCACATGTACTGTGTTTTACATATGTACTTACTTTGACATGTAGCACTGAGATATCCATTCACTCACCAATACACTCATGCACACAGTCAACTGCCCATACAGCTGTTTCCAAATGCACTTTTGAAACCATACATCTAGTGAATCAACTGCTCACACATTTATGCACAGAGTCATACACCTCCCAGCCACCCACACACACACTCAGTCTCCCATACAAATACTTGGGCAACCAATCAATAACCCATATAGTTACTCATATAGCTACTTATCAACACATGCAACAGTTTACAGAACAACAGACATAATGATGCACAAATTAAGACAGTTTAGTCACTAACCCATGCACTCAGTGAGACACATTTAATCACTCACTCATACAGTCAGTCATGCACCTACTAAATCCTTCATCCAGACACTTATACATCCACTCATTCTTCAATATGTAAGACATATTTTAACTTTACAGAAACATACAGTCACTGGATGTTGTCATCAGTGATGTCATCAGTGATGTCATTTGAGATGTCATCAGTGATGTCATCAGTGATGTCACTGACCATGTCATGAATGATGTAATATGTGACATCATCAGCAGTGGATTGCGGGTGCGTGATATATAGTTAGTGCAACTAACTATATATGGAATTTCAATGGTTTTGTGTGAGTAAAATAAGGTTTTGTAAATGCGAATTCCTAACTATATATGGTCTATAACCTATGGTTTTTTCAGTGAATTTTCAAGGTTTTGTAAATGCTAATTCCTAACTATATATGGTCTATAACCTATGGTTTTTTCAGTGAATTTTCAAGGTTTTGTAAATGCTAATTCCTAACTATATATGGTCTATAGCCTATGGTTTTTTCAGTGAATATATATATATATACATACATATATAAACATATATCATCTGTATATCTATATAAATACAAACATAAATGCATGCATACATATACTTATATGCATACAGATGCATGTTATTTACATGAAAGTTGAAAAAACACTAATAAAAGCAAAGCTAAAAAGCCACCTCATTACAAACAGAATGGCTTTAACTTAAACGAGGGCGAGATCTATTGCATTCTCAATGCTTGTTTACTTTGGTTCCATCAAGAAGGCATTCAGATGTGTCACACATTTGCCATAAATTCTGAATGTTAGC
This sequence comes from Lissotriton vulgaris, assembly GCF_964263255.1. NCBI lineage: Eukaryota > Metazoa > Chordata > Amphibia > Caudata > Salamandridae > Lissotriton > Lissotriton vulgaris. Next base: position 1,434,682,471 of record NC_141689.1, on the reverse strand, counting down.
ACTCTAGTTGCACATTAGATCACTGTAGTAAAGCTACTGCTCACCAGGGACGTCTGCTGCTGGTATTCAAAGTGCATGTTTCAGTCTGCATGTCAGAATTTGTTTAATGAAATAGAAGAGGATTTGAGAAGTCACTCAAAATGATCCCTAATTTTTCTTTCTGAAGCACTTATCATACTTTCTATGGCAAAATTAACCCCCTCATGTTGTTCCTTTTTAAATTGAGTGTTTTCAGACTTACCACTTCATTCCAATCAAGATGGCTTCTGGTGTGCCATACTTTTGTCATAAGTAAGACTGTTAGCGCTCTAGTTGTTCTTTAGAACACTCTGGGACATTCTGTCATTGGGCTATACATGGGGTACATCTGGGTGATATTTGGGCTAGGAAGGACCTGACCCAGGGATCGCCATGCCGGGAAGATCTTAGGAACGGAGGCATTAGCCTGAAAAGAAATGTTTTTTTATTGAAGAACTATATTTTTATATGGACAATGTACAAATCATGAAACAGGAACCTTGGATGTGACTTAACCCATTTAGCCTTGAGAAAGCCCCGGCGCAAATCGCCAAGAGGGGGCGAAACACGTGTCGGCTGTCCTTGTCGTTTGAATAAAAATAAAGAAACCTTGCTGCAAACAGAATTGTCTCTGTCCCTCATATTACGAGCTGAAAGAAACGGATATTAATCCTGGCAAACTAAACCAATCTTATGTGGAGATCACACTTACAACTTCTCGAATCTGTTTCCCCAAACCTGAAGCCCAAGAGGTCCAGAGCTTCGAGTGTGTCTCCATCCACCAACTAACCACACTTATTTAAGTGTTGTCTAAAGCCTTGAAATCCTTGGGCCTTTGCTACCTTATCCACATTTAGGCTCTTTTGTCTCTGGTGGCCATCTTGGGAGACTGTATGTCAGAATTTTTTAATGAAATTGAAGAGGGTTTGAGAAGTCACTCAAAATGTGCCCTAATTTTTCTTTCTGCAGCACTAATCATAATTCATATGGCAAAATATACCCCCTCATTTTGTTCCTTTTTAAATTAAATGTTTTAAGAGTTACCACTTTATTCCAATCAAGATGGCTTCAGGTGTGCCATACCTTTGTAATAAGTAGGACTGTTAGCGCTCTAGTTGTTCTTTAGAACACTCTGGGACATTCTGTCATTGGGCTATACTTGGGCTACATCTGGGTGATATTTGGGCTACATTTGGGCTCTTTTGTCTCTGGTGGCCACTTTGGGAGACTGCATGTCAGAATTTTTTAATGAAATAGAAGAGGATTTGAAAAGTCACTCAAAATGTGCCCTAATTTTTCTTTCTGCAGCACTAATAATACCTTCTATTGCATAATATACCCCCTCATTTTGTTCCTTTTTAAATTAAATGTTTTAAGAGTTACCACTTTATTCCCATCACGATGGCTCAAGGTGTGCTATACCTTTGTAATAAGTAGGACTGTTAGCGCTCTAGTTGTTCTTTAGAACACTCTGGGACATTCTGTCATTGGGCTATACTTGGGCTACATCTGGGTGATATTTGGGCTACATTTGGGCTCTTTTGTCTCTGGTGGCCATTTTGGGAGACTGCATGTCAGAATGTTTTAATGAAATAGAAAAGGATTTGAGAAGTCACTCAAAATGTGCCCTAATTTTTCATTCTGCAGCACTAATCATACTTTCTATGGCAAAATATACCCCCTCATGTTGTTTCTTTTTAAATTAAATGTTTTAAGAGTTACCACTTTATTCCAATCAAGATGGCTTCAGGTGTGCCATACCTTTGTAATAAGTAGGACTGTTAGCGCTCTAGTTGTTCTTTAGAACACTCTGGGACATTCTGTCATTGGGCTATACTTGGGCTACATCTGGGTGATATTTGGGCTACATTTGGGCTCTTTTGTCTCTGGTGGCCATTTTGGGAGACTGCATGTCAGAATTTTTTAATGAAATAGAAGAGGATTTGAAAAGTCACTCAAAATGTGCCCTAATTTTTCTTTCTGCAGCACTAATAATACCTTCTATTGCATAATATACCCCCTCATTTTGTTCCTTTTTTAATTAAATGTTTTAAGAGTTACCACTTTATTCCCATCACGATGGCTCCAGGTGTGCTATACCTTTGTAATAAGTAGGACTGTTAGCGCTCTAGTTGTTCTTTAGAACACTCTGGGACATTCTGTCATTGGGCTATACTTGGGCTACATCTGGGTGATATTTGGGCTACATTTGGGCTCTTTTGTCTCTGGTGGCCATTTTGGGAGACTGCATGTCAGAATGTTTTAATGAAATAGAAAAGGATTTGAGAAGTCACTCAAAATGTGCCCTAATTTTTCATTCTGCAGCACTAATCATACTTTCTATGGCAAAATATACCCCCTCATGTTGTTTCTTTTTAAATTAAATGTTTTAAGAGTTACCACTTTATTCCAATCAAGATGGCTTCAGGTGTGCCATACCTTTGTAATAAGTAGGACTGTTAGCGCTCTAGTTGTTCTTTAGAACACTCTGGGACATTCTGTCATTGGGCTATACTTGGGCTACATCTGGGTGATATTTGGACTACATTTGGGCTCTTTTGTCTCTGGTGGCCATTTTGGGAGGCTGCATGTCAGAATGTTTTAATGAAATAGAAAAGGATTTGAGAAGTCACTCAAAATGTGCCCTAATTTTTCATTCTGCAACACTAATCATACTTTCTATGGCAAAATATACCCCCTCATGTTGTTTCTTTTTAAATTAAATGTTTTAAGAGTTACCACTTTATTCCAATCAAGATGGCTTCAGGTGTGCCATACCTTTGTAATAAGTAGGACTGTTAGCGCTCTAGTTGTTCTTTAGAACACTCTAGGAGGCTGCAGTAGAACACAAAGGAATCAACTGACAGTCTCTGTCCTTGTTGGATGTACATGTTTTACTGAGAATGTCAGACTTCATTTTCACATGACTGAGAAAGATAATGTGAATTTACAGAAAATATGCTTTCAGTTTAGCTTATAGATCCCCTTTCAAACCACTGTGGGAAAATCATGAGATATTAGTTTTCTTTCAAACAATATTCATGATATCACAGCAGAAGGTTTTTTCACATGGTAAAATCACCTTAGAACCCACCACAATTCCTAAAACGAGTATGGTACCATCAACAAATGATTTATAATGTAACTAAAGTCCTAAAACCCTCTATTAACTACAATGCTTTTTAATGAGATGCTATCATGTATATTGGTCCCAAGATGGCTGCCAACACTTCTTGGATGAAGTGCTGACAGCCAATCAGATCAGATGTGTGGTTAGGCTCCGCCCAGATATATATCTTTTTTTGAACCTAAATTACTCAAAATCCACTGGAGCACATATATTGAGACCTAGCAAAGGCACATCGGGCTAACAGTCCTACAATTTTGCCAAGTTTCGTGCAAATCCATTCAGCCATTCGAGCTAAAAGTGAGGCCAACCGCCCTATGGAAATTAACATGGGAAAACGCGTTTTGGGACCCCCCTTTTTTCTCGGCCCCCCCTTGATGAAACCCCCCCAAATTGTCAGGGGCTGCTCAGAAACAAAATGTTCCATTTTCCTGAAAATTTCAGCCAATTCCGTCCACAAACGCCAAAGGTATTAGACATAGAATTTTCAAAATTCCCATAGAGAAAAAATCCTAACTATATATACCTACTGGCGACCGCCAGTAGGTAATATATATATATATATATATATATATATATATTTATATATATAAACACACAAAAGGTTGCCCTTGTAAGGAGGCCATAGCGGAGGACACCTTCAGCCACCCAGAGTTCCGCCAATTGCTGCCAGCACTGTCCATTTAAAGCACACAGCTCTACGCGTTTCGGGTTGCCCCTTGATCACGAGCCACGCAGCATGCAGGAAACACAGCAACCATTAGTTGGGAACACCTGCTTTATTTAAACACAGCCCGCCTTTGTGGGCGTATCCGGGCATATGCAGATTGTTGCATCCTGGTATTAGCAGTCCCAACTTCGTCGTCATACTCAAGTGAGTGGTGCCGCTGATTACTCATGCAAAATTAAAATCCCCAGTGGGTAATGTTCAGTACATAGC